>NC_046640.1:10586356-11246356 GCF_900324485.2 Mastacembelus armatus
TCAGACGCCTGAGGCCCTGCCTGCAGGCCTGACAGCCGTTGTGAAGATCTACACCGGGATGAGGCGCTCGTTCACCAAACCCAAGAGATCCAGCCACCTGTTCCTCTAGCTTTAAGCATTTACAGTAGACTTCTAACAATACTACACTTTTCTAAGATTGCAGTTCAGAAATGTTTAAGGCCACAAGTTCAAGGAGTAATTTCAGGCAGCCAGGGTTCAACAAGTTCATGTATAAGGTATGTACAAATGGAATATATATGCCACCAACAATTCTGGTAAGTAACAGCCAACCTCAAGCTTGTGACAGTAACAGTGAGTCGAAGGTAAAGATCAAATATTGAAGAAAACCAATAAAACATGTTCAGCTCTTCAAATTTAACTGCCTTTCAGATTCAGTGTCCAGTTTGGACGACTTCGGCAACTATGGCACATTTGTTGCTCCCAGCTGCAACAGTGAAGCTGACGATTTTACAAACTGCCTTCATTATAGTATCTATAGCCATCTGTCATAAATATAGAAAACACATGATTAAAAATTGATGATGATTAAAATATGAAAATTGATGGCCATCATATAAAAATACACTATTACACTATCCAGGAGAATTCCTCATTTCAGTGTAGAATAATGAGGACATTAAATACAACAATCAAGCAGTAATTTACAGCAGGAAAAATTACTGCCTGAAGCAGCAGCTCAGTTCTATAGATAACCACTATGGCGATTTAAGTCTGCAGCTATGACTGCTGTCACCCATCACTCTTAAGGTTATACTGCGCTTGCATTCAGCAGGTAGAAGGCTCTCACATCAGTTATTTCTAAATAACTCAGTGTGACTCACACACTAACACTTCAGCAAGAAGGTACAGGAGGATGGAAGCCACCGTAATTGGCTTGTTGGGAAAAGACAAAGTTTAAAAAGAAAAAAAAAAAAGAGAAAAGATTTAATACTAGCCATGTTAAACAGTGTGGAATCAAACACAGAAACTCACTGCTGTTGTGATTCATGAGAGATGAATGATAACATGTGTTACTTAGTAACAAGACCCTTGAAAATGCTGAGTTTTTCTGTAGTATGAGATGCTGTAGTTGGATTTAAACCACCAACTCTGGTAGTGTTGGTTCCAAAATGTCTTGACATGCAGGGGGCGGAGGCTGAGGCCGTGGAGCAAAATAATCAGTTAAACTGATGACACAGACTCGTGCAGCTCCACCCAATATATATTATGCAGTCCACTTTTAAAACACAATGCATGACACTTAACGTTCGCCTGCAGTCACTTGAGATCTCATAAATAAAACAGAGGTGGACGTCATCACTGGAAGCGGCAGAGCCCCATATGTATGCAGGAATGTGTAGTGTGGGTGTGGTGGCAGGGTGGCTGGCCAGGGTTCATAAACATTAGGGCCAGTTCAGGAAGAGGTCAGAGGAAAGGCTTTTGGCCGGGCACAGTGGAAGACTGACGAGATACGTCCAAATGTCGATGAACTTCCACCCGCCCAAGTGCTCCAGGGGGAAAACAAAAGGGGAAACGTGTGCATGCTCCCTTATGACGATGACTAGAGCACAGATATGGCGAGGTCATGCAGAGGGAGAGGAGGCTTGTGGAGGGCTGGAGGGGGTGGTGGGGAAGGGAGGATGCAGATGTGCCGTGCAGTGTGGAAGAGAGGCACGATGGGAGGAAATACAACAAGCTATTGTTTAGAGAGAGAGGACAGGAGCGGATCCACGAGAGAGACAGCTGAGAACTATTCACTAGAGTTTACTTACACACATACACGCACGCACATAAAAGCATGACTGACAGATGGTGTTAAGAACCAGTGACCAGGCATTCTGTAACGGTCACCTGATCCTGGTGTGTAAAGGTCACCACACTTTTCAGGAAATCATGTTCTTTATGGAGAGCTCCTGATGAGTCGATGTGACATTATCTACCCATATGGAACAATGGGCAAAAGCAAGCAAATGAATATGCATGATTCCCCTGTCATTATTAAAAGAATAAGATTGATACCACTCACATGTCCATACAGTGCTGTCCAAAGGTTTTAGGCAGTAAAAATATACAGGGGGTGTTCTTCCTGTAAATCACATCAACTGCTTTTCATTTATTAATGATAAATTCACAACTCTAGTGGGTTTTTAAGGGGTTGTTGTCCTGCACAGTAAAGTAAACCTGGGATCAGTCAGACACCTGATGGTGTTGTGCAATAAGAGTCTAAAACAAGTGCCTAAAACTTCTACACTGTATAGGAGGCTAAATATGTAGCTGGAGTAAAGAAGGTTGATCAGCTACTTCAAGGCTGTCTAGAAGTAAAAGAACTACTCTAAACATCCTGACAGAACTTTAAGTATCTGTTAAAGATGATATTAAAACAAGATTACAATGTTTTCTATTGGATTAAGAATCATCTATTTATCTGCACGTTCCAGGGACTTGCGTAAAATGTAAAAGTAATGGAAAAGAGTCAAGATTATTTTCCTAAAGTGATTAAATCAGTGGATTCAGGTCAACCATGAGACAGGTCAGCTGAGGTTGATCCCCTCAAGCATTTACTAGAAAGATTTAAGACCGCAGAAGAAGAAGATTGCTCCTCATACACTGCGTTTACAGCTGCTGTAACGCAGGTCTGGTTTAAATCATAATTAACTAACCATACCCAGTGAGTGACAGTGAAAAAGCTGTCTTCTGTACCGATGCTACTTCTTGGTTGTGCAAACAGGCCAGTTAATCTTGTGCAAAAACTCACTGTTTTATCTTTTCTCCACATAAACTGTGGAGGCATGTCTGGCACACACAATGACTGCTGTGCGGTGGGATATACAGCTTCATACGCAGTCGTCAGAGTCTTGTGAGACGGTTTGACAAGGTGAAGTAAAGCTATTTAACCCAATACATTCTACTGTATGTGGTAAAAGGCGGGTGTTCACCGTGGGCAGGGTTGAATAGTAAGAGAGTATTTTTTAATTACTGTTTCATAATCTATGTACAATACACGCTCTGTATTCTGATGTGCTCCTTAGAATTGATCTGGACTCCAGCTAGTTGTGAAAAAGGAAATCAATTCTTGGAAAACTTCAAAAGTGAAACAATAATTGAGGCAACAGCAGTGGTATTCCACAGCTTCATGTGAAACATTACAGTCAAATAAATGATGTTTGAATTGGTTAGACTGTGACAGTAACTGCAAATATTACATTGCTGAGGTTGGATACTGTCTTACATTGGGATCCACACAACCAAGGGCTGCAAGAGAAATGCCAGGGCTGATGGGATGATTGACTAATAAGAAAGAAAAAAGTAACAAAACTGTTTGTTTTGTTTACTTTCTGTAAAACTGAAATACTGTAGAGTTATTTTCTCAGCCTTATGAACATTATTAAGGTTAAATACAGTAAACTTTTAAAAATTTAAGCTAAACATTTAACCCGTCCTTAGACTACACCTCTATAGGGCTTCAAATATGCAATTATTTTCATTATCAATGGCTCCATTATTTTTTGTTTAACTGCTTGGGAATAGAATCTCAGAAAATACTGATAAAATGCCTGTTACAATGATCTGAAACTGAAAAAGACAGCAAAACTTCACATTTTAAAGTAGTTAACCATCAAGCTTTTAATTTACAACTCTTTCTGCTCAGGAGCTGCTTGATTTCTAAGTGCAGCACTGCATTGCTGCTTATAATAATAACAACCGGGGGACACACTTGTCCAATATACATTTAGTAAGTAACACAGGACGCTGGGGTATTAAAAAATATCAGACTTGAGAAGACCTGCAAGCATAGGCACACACAATCACAATCTTGCTTCTGACCCTTCTGACCCTGCCACAGCAGACAACTTTGATCTCTAATCAGGGAACATCAGGAACATTTTTTGACAGACCCCATCCCCACCCCAGTCCCACCACACACACTCAGAATCCAGCACCATGCGAGCCTGCAGCCCCATGACGCAGGGAGAAAGGGAGAACGATGTGCACATCTCACTCACTGGTAACAGCTTTTTCACACAAGGTACCACGATCATGTACACAGCTGTTAACAGCAAAGCTTTAAAGGTCTCAACAGAGCAGCGCTGTAGAGCATGCAGTATGGTAATTATTTACACATGCATGCAGAAATGACAGAGTCCAGGAAGGCAGACTGTTAAGCAAATGTTTTTGTCATAGTCTGCTTTTTCAATCCTGATGTCCAGGCAGCTGGTGAGCCAGAACTGGCAGCCTGCCGTGAGAAACCAGAGGCACCGCCTCAACCAAACCAGTCGGGAAAACAGACTTACAGTACACATCACTTCTCTGAGTCTTATTTCTCATATAGTAAACATAATCTGCACAGAAAACCTCTGGCAATGTGTTTGTTCAGAGGGGTGAGTGACATCAGCTAGATGATATGGCGTACACAAACATGTGGGATTCCTCTGTTACCACCAAGCCCACAACTAAGAGTCTGTCATTCAGCTCTGGGCAAACTACAGTTTAATGATAAACTTACAAATCATTTTCAGAGTTATTTTGTTAATACCAATGGGTACATTCACCTGGGCAGGCAGTCTCCCAGAGTTCTCTGTCATTTTCTGTCTCCGAAAGAAAACAGGCTCAGGTTTCATTCTATGCATACATCCCTTAGCCATCTGCACCCACACAGAGTCCCAAATGCTGAGGGATCTCTTTCTCACTCCCTTCGCACAGAAAAAGAGGGAATGAACGAAAAATTGATCTCTGTATACTGGTAGATAATATGATAGAAAGAAGAAGAGAAAAATGCCTTTTGGCTAATGCACTCCTGTTCTATCCAGCTGGCCCTAAAGTGTATATACAAACAAAATCAAATGCTTTCAGGCTTGGCGCATCACACCCCAAAACAGGTGCTTCTTCTCCCTCAATCCCCATCTGTCTCCCACCCACTCACTCTGAACTTTGACCTTACAGTCCAGGTGGCAGGTGCTCCAGTATTAGTGCAGCACTTGGAGAGTACACTCACTGAGCCATATCTCATACTAATGAACAGTGGGATAATCTCCAACAACCATGACTCATACAGAAATATAGAAATGCATTAACTGGAGGTCCAGAGAAAGAAAATCAGGTGTGATACTGTAAACTTTAAAGGGCATTTCTGCAGCATGATTCAAACTTTGCATCTTTGTGTGAAGCCTCTGCAGAATATTTCAAAGTGACTGCATAATAATCTCTATGAAGGCTCCCTGTGCACAACCAAATTCATTTTGGTGGCTGTTTGGTACAAAGCAGTTAGTGGAGTTCACTGCTGCTCTGACACTGAGATGAAATTAATTAAATGCGGTTTTCAACTGCAGGATTACAACATAAACTTTGAGTCACTGACAGATATAGCAGCTTCAATAAACAGGGTACAAGATTGTTTATTTTAGCTTGGAGGTGAATTATTAATCAATTAATATTAAAACAGTCATTGCTGAAATGAATGATCTATTATGAAGAGTAGTGCATTCATTCCCAACCGAAGACTGACATGAAGTAAAAGGTCCTATGTGAGTGTATGATGTGTATTCATGCATCTGTATTTGTCTCATTACCTGCGGCAGCATGGACTAGGACGCTCTGGCTGGGCCGCAAGTTGCCAAAGTCAAACAGCATCATGTAGGCAGTGATGTAATTGACAGGAAGGGCTGCTGCCTCCTCAAAGCTCATGCCCTCTGGGATAAGGAAGGTGTGGTTTGCCGGCACCACCGCCACCTCCTGCCAGAGTCCAAAGCGGTTCAGCACCATCACCTTGTCACCGACCTGGAAAAGAAAGCGCAGGAAGATATAGGCTCAAAAGAAGGTGGAGCAAAGGGATCTCAAGCTGCAGCTCTTTCTGCTTTATGAAAAAAAAAAATCTGCACCAATGTCCCAGCCAGGGTGTATGTAGAAATACTATGGATAAATGGTTCTCTAAAAATAATGACAGATGGTAAGATGTCCAGCAACTCCAAATGGTTGTAATACAGATGCAAACCAAAGCAAACCAAACTAGGCACTGAGAGTTCAATTGATGTCAAAATACTGACACATCCACCACTGTGGCAGCTCAGTACCCACCTACAGTCTGATGTACATGTAGTTTGGTACGTCCTGCCATCTGCAGCCCTGTGGCTTATTTGGTGCAGTGTGAGTGATGGAAGCTGTGTGGCAGGAACAGTAAGACTGTGGGTCATTGTTTTGCTTACATGCAACAACAGGTTGCAGCCATTGTGTCCACAGAACCTCGAAGAGTTTGCTCTTAGAGGGCAAGCAAACAAAAAAAAAAAAAACAAAACGACTGCATAGTAAGAGTGATATAAGGCTGGATTGATTTAGAACCACAACAGTGAAGAAGCCACAGGTGTCATTTTACATGTTCCACATCTGCATCACCTTCTTATCATTTTAGGTTCCCTGACTCCTTATCATAGCTGCGTCCTCTGATTGAAACTTTCTTTTCAGAAGGACAGGCCTCGATGAAAACTTCCCCTAATAGCTCTCACTAACCAATCAGGAAATCCAACTCAAAGGACACAGGAAACAAAGATGACTGCAGCATTATAGCCCTCTTCCTGTTTTCTTCCTCCCCCTTATCCACCCCTCTCGACACAGCTCTCCCTCCTACCCCGTTTCCATTCTCCTCACTTTTTCTCTTCCCTTCTTTCTCTTTTGCTTCCTGACTCCTTTTCCTCTTGCAACTTTAGATTGTCTTCCTTCCCCTTCTCCATTCCCCCCGTCTCATCCTGTCTGTCTCAGTCTTGCAGCCTTCTTTGACACTTTCTCTTTCATCCCTACATCTTCATCCTCTGCTGTCTCATTCTGTCTTTACCATCCTATTTTTTCTTTCCCTTGTGAGGAGTGTCCCGTATTCCCCTCTTTCTCATCAGCAACATAGGACAATGGGGCCCATCTTCTCCCCTGGCTTCTCTCCACTCATCACTGTCCCTGCCAGATTCTTCCCCATGACTGAGCATAAGACAAGCTCTCTCCTCCTGGGAACAAACCCTCTCCACCCGGGCCTCTCTAATGGTCTGGAGGGAGCCATGCGCCTCGCTGTGTATACACTCCAATTAGAGAGGTCTCGCTCTCGCTTTCTCTTTTTATACCCACATCTTTCTGTCTGAGGCCGAGTCATTTGGTTTATTTTCAAACTATACTTTTACGTTTCCTTCCCTTTGTTATTCATGCAGGCTCGCTCTCTCCCATCTCCAGCTCCCTTTACATTGACTCTTGATGTTCTCAGACTCATCAGGCTTGCTGGTTTACTTTGGGGTACAGTGCGGCACAAATCGATAGACGGGGAGAGCTTGGGCTTTTACCGTACACACACATGTATACACACACACACACACACACACACACACACAAACATGACTCACACATCGCATTTCAAATGCATCTGCAGTTATTCTCTTGTGCCCACATAAAGCAAGTGAGTTACTTTCAGTCACACAGAAACTGGTAGGGAACAGTCAAGGCCAAGCGAACGAACCTTGTGACACTTCTGTTACAACATATTCACAGTGTGACACACAAACAGACACACACACAGGCGCTTTTTTTGCATTTCCTTTCTCTGACTTCATGCCACTGCTTTAAATGGAGTCCCAGTTGGGGTCAGGAGTGCAGGGGCGCTGAACAAAGGCACTTCCAGTTAACTTGGATATGGATGAAGTTAATCAGATGGTGATTCAATTTTTGGGGTATGTGGGCCTCCGAGTCAGCTGCATCGTGGCTTGAAGTTTTGATGATCTCAGCAAAAAAAAAAAAAAAAAAAAAAAAAAAAAAGATTATCAGCAAATAAATAGGACAAACAGAAATTTCTGATACAATGTTCCTGAGTCAGTTTGACACAGATGATGAAGGTTAAAACACCCACACTGCTCTCATGGCTTCTGTAAATGTAATTCAAGGTACACATGATAGCTCCCTGATGTCAGTGTTGGTGTTACTGTGCATTAAAACGGGTCGTGTGATGTCATGATAAAAAGCCACGCCCTGGTCGTTTACAGACAAATCTGGCACTTGACTGCACCTTTAAATATATGCAAATCAACACATCATGCTAACTAAATGCGATAACCGTACCATATTTTTCAGCTTACTTGACTGCTCCATTAATATTAGAAGCCTTGATGTAATGCTACATTTCAATCTCAGAAATTTCCAGAATTTATGGAAAACCACACTGAACAAGCTAAAAAAACAAAAAACAACTACTAAGCAGAAACGCATGGTTTTCTTCTCTAACTGAGCAGCTTGTGGGTAACTGTCAACAGGCCCTGTAGAGTATGAAAGCAAGCTCTGAGAGTTGTGGTGATGATGGTGAAAAGGAGGAGAGTGGATGGCATAAAGTGTGGGCAGCATGATAGAAGGGATTCACTGACCGTGCAATTGACAGAGGAAGAATCAAAAGATTATATGAAGAAAGGAGAGATTTACAGAGGGAGGGAAGCAGAGCTGGAGGAAATACCAGACTGACAATGTGGGCCAGAGGGAGGTAATTGAGAACATATGGGTCAGATCTTAGCAAAGCTCACCGAGAGAGAGCATGAAAAATGACAAAAAAGCAGGTCTGGAGAGTAAAAGTGCTGATGTTTGGTGTCAGTGGAACTTCAGCGTGATTTGTGATATTTTCCCTCTTCTCTCGTTTACTCACTGTCACACTTTCCCCCCCAACTCTCTCTTAGGTCATTTTGGGTGAGTTCACTTTAGTATGACTTGACTCAACTTCAGTGTCCTGCCAAGGTAAGCATGTTTTACAGCCGTTATTGAAATACAATATGCGGCACGCAGTGGAAAGTAAATATGAAAACATTAAGGGCAGCAAGCATTCAAAAACAAGCAAGCCAAAGACACTGTGACTAGGGGTCAAGTTGTAGATAGTAGTACCAAATTTGATGCCTTACTTTTATATATATATATATATATATATATATATATATATGTATATACACACACACACATATATACACATTAGAGGAGAACGTATGGTTCAGTAAATGTGCAAAAGATTAAACAAAAATTAGCCACACTTTACTTAGCCCTTGATACCTAATTAAATTGCACAAATGCATTAATTGCTCTGTGTACACAGTATGAGTGGACATTCAGATACACTCATCTTTGTATGTCGTGTGCATGCATGCTATTGAAACAGATAGACAGGGCAGACTCCCAAAAAAATCTGTGCCATCAGGGTCAGCACATTCCCTCTGAGTTAGCTGCCAAAAGATGGCAGAGATCTCCATCCATTAGGAAGATTGGCTCTTAATTCTATAAGCTATGGGCTGCAAGGGGATGTGGGAGTGTGAGGCACTGAAAGCAAGTTGTGTGTCTGTGCATGGCTGTGTCTGTGTGTAGTGCCTGACCTTTTAATACAATCTTCATTACTGACAACCTGGAACGAAGCTATAAAAGTGTCTTTGCAACACAAGCATCCTAACCTTCTCTGATTCCTAGCTGCTATTGGCTGACCCATCAGCAATCATATCCCTATTACTCTGCATAGATTCCCCATCCATATGGCCTTACACTGGACAGGCATACGTGCCACTCCCAGACAGATGCACCGATTCTGCCTTTGCATCACACATGTGAGCAGTGGGGGATTGATGTGCAGATATTAAATAGCTGATGTGAGAGAAAGTGTGGTGTTGTTTCAGCAAACAACGTGAGTCATCACTGGCCGATGTGTAATATTTTGGCTTTGTAATTTAATTGCCTTACAAAGACGTTGCCATGGTGATGCCATGCAGCCAGAAGACAGACATATGGGCCTGTGACTCATCATGCAATGCATGAAAGCGAAACAGTCCCCACATCATTCTTCGTGGTTTGATTGAACATTAAAGAAAAGTCTTTTATTGTGATTCTTTAATTAACTTGGCTTCATTATCTCAGCGCGCGTGGGATTGGACTTTAATCGCATTATGGACCATTAATGGATGCAAATACAACAGAGGCCATTTGGACGAGTGATCCCATTTCTGACACCATGCTGTCTGCTGCGTTGCGCCTCGCCCTTTCCGCTCGGTGCGTCTTGTGAGCCACCGTCGATCCCGGTAACAAAAGGCGTCGGTGACTCCAGTCTGTGCCACCTGCGTCAAGTCAGCTGTATTAATAACTGTGGCTCGCTACAGTCTCCAAAATAAAGCCCGTTAATGTACATTTTAATAATGGATTTAAATGTCACCGAAGTGGCATGATGTTTTTCAATCACATACTATTTTGTTATATTTACATTAAGAATCATAGAAACCTAAGTGGGTATAACTGTATAGCCATAGACCATGTGGACAAGATAGGCCTATGACCGGGTTGGCCCGTCCAATAAGTTACATTACAAGTCAGCATTTTACATATTCATCATTTCTCCTTGTCTGCTGGTTTCCACCTATTGCATATATTGGTCTTTTCGCTTTCGCTTTGTCTCCAAGAAGACAAAGAAAAATCTCAAGGGGCTGCTCGAAGCTTTAATTTTGAAGGAAGTCCTGTCTCATTTCCGGGCTTATCGTGGCTGTCTCCTGCTGACTTGACACAGCTCACGGTGCCTTGGCGCACATCAGAGCGCAGTACAGCGTAGGTGCAGCCAGGGAGGGAAGGATCCTCGGGATTTGCCTGTTTATTTAGACTTTAGACCCAAAACACACAGGTTGCGTTTCAACACCGAGTCCATCCTCATCCCACCGACTGTTCTGTCTTGTGCGCAAAGACGATCATGGGTGCGCACAGGCAGGACGATTTAGGGAGAGAAGAGGGGCGACGCCTGCTGCTGTTCTCATTGTACTCAACCTGTGTCAGTTTCACACTTGGAAAGTGATAAAACACAAAATGAACACACTCTAAGCTTAAACATAACGCTGCTCTCCGCACGGGGGAATGAATGGAGGCGCACCCACAATATATAAACATAAACTATGAGCCACTTTTGACTGCGATCCTATTTATGTGCCGATAACCTGATCACACGGCACAAAAGCGTTAAATGATCCATTTCTTACAACTGTCTGATACAGAGGGCCAGCACCACCGCCGCTGTCTGAGCAGCGAGCAAAGCCTGACACGCCCATGTCCAGATGAAACTGCTCAGCACCAAAACCCAGCGAGACTAATCACGTCAAACACAAAACACACACAGTAAATGAGATTTTAAGTGGCAACAAACAAACAAAACAAACAAACAAACAGCTAGAGTGACATGTGCTTACTTTTCTGTCTGTCACCTCTTCCCCCACAGCCTCCACCACCCCGGAGCACTCCATTCCCGGGGTGACCGGCGGGGACGGCAGCCGGTCGTAAAGTCCCTGCCGAGCCATCAGGTCTGCGAAGTTCAGCCCGCAAGCCTTGACCCGTACCAGGACCTCGCCAGCCTTGAGCGCCGGCTTGCCCTTCTTCACCTGCAGCTTGACTTTATCATAGCCCCCGTAGCCGGTGAGCACCAGAGCGCGGTAGGTGAACGCCTCCTCTTCGGGGACCTTCTCGGTGGTCGCCGCCGGGGTAGCCGCTGCCTCGGCGGCCCCGGCGGGTGCAGACTCGGTTTTGGGCGACTCAGTTTTGGGCTCCTCGGCGGGTTTGGTCTCCTGCTTCTGGTCCACGGCGTTTTGCTGCTGGGCAGGTGCGTCCTCTCCAGACATTGTGCAGGGAGCTGTGAGACAGTGATGAACCTAGAAATAAAATTACTCAGAGGCTTTTCTCTTCCTGTGCTTTTGTTGCCGTGGACGGGCTCGCCGGTTTGCTTGCCTTGCAAATAAAACAAAATTCGTGAATCAGACCTTCTTTTTCAGCTGTCTTACATGGAGATACAAACCCGACAAAGTGGGCTGATCAGTGGCCAGTGGCTGTCAACGCCGCGCTCTGACACAGAGTGTGAGTGGGACGAGACAGAGGCTGGATGGAAAACACGGAGGGCTGATGAAACCCAGGGATTGGCGTGCGTGATTGGGTGGGTTTGGCTCTTTGTTTTATGGTTGTGAGATAAGCCCATACTGCATCAAGACATGATTTGCAAATATAACCTTTAGAGCTAAAAGGCAAATCCAGCTGAAGCCTAGAAAAACCTAATGTAAAATCTAAATTAGGGTGAAAATATAATATTCTAAGAGCCTAAAGTAACATGCCAAATAACACATACACAGGAAATAAGAGACAGTATAAGTCACAGTAAACTCAGTACTGCAGCCTATTGTGTTTTTTTTTTCATTTCTGAGCTGACTGAGATATATTCAGAGTAGCCTACAGTTCACCTCTGTCCCTCAGATGTGATGAGATGTCATTGGCACAATTAATGAATTAACATTTTCTAATTTCTGGCTGCAGCTTCATGTCTAACTGTGCTGCTGTAGCAGCAGCAGTGAGAGGAAACGTCTGTTTATGCTGCCTGTTCCACAGTAGGATTTGCAGGAACTTTGGGCCTGCGTATGGTTCATTGTTGTAACTTCCCTGCAAAGGCAGCTCAGAAAAATATTAGTTTGTGTTGAGGTCGTGCCAGTTTTTGATTAAACAGTATAGCCTGCTTTGTATTATTCAGCTTCAGAGCCACAGGGCAGGATGACCTATCCATCAAAAGCTGATACACATGGGGCAGAGCTGCACAAAATTCATCTGTTTATTAAGAAGAGGCCTGTTTGGAGTAAGTCTCTAAGAATCGTGTGAAGAAGAACACATAGGAAACACACTTTTGTCATCAGAGCAACTGTTAGTGTCTTTAATATTTGTCACAAAATCCAACCCCTTTTCTGATTGTGTGCCATTAGAGGTGAAGGACCAGACCAATGTCCATTCAGGGATGTGACCACATGGTGGTGAGACCCCTTGTGGCCATAAAGTGCCACTCAGCACTTCTGAGGCCATAGTCAGCAATGGCCCAGTCAATATGCCACAGGAGCTTAATGAAGTAGGATGCAGGCATTATTGATGTGCCGTTTTGACACAGACAAAATGTTACGAATGTTCTTCCCCAGCAACCACACTGAGCCATTCTGGATGTAATCTAGAGTGGCTCTTCTCCTTAGCTCAGACAGAGGCACTATGGTAACACAGTATCCCAACAAGGTGCAGTCAGGAAACTGATGTGTCCTGTAGGTTAGAGTCTAAGAAAATGATTAGAAGTATAATGCACAAACATTTCTATATTACTTAACAGTGAGGCCACAAACATTTTAGAACATGCTGCAGCAGGTGATCAGGGCTGGAAAATGTATCCATCACAGGAAATGGCTGCAGCTAAAGGGATCCAGGAACAGGAGGCAGGAGCAGAGATGTGCTGCCTTGGACACCTGGTGTAGTTTGGAGACTTGCTCTGTTGTCTAAGTAGGTTGCTGAATGCATAATGTTACTCAGTGGTGTAATTTGGCCTGGATAAAGTACTGTGTCACCACTCTGCCAGGCAAGTAGAGTGAGTCTGCAGGGAGTCTGGATTATCTCCGAGGACGTCTATGTCCGAACTACAAACATACTGATATTTTCATTTCCATTAAAACTAATCAAGATAAAGGAATAATGACAATCACGCAAATCCCACACACACATAAATGATGACTGGAAATGTGAGAATATTTAATAACTGTATTGGATGTGGTGACAGGTCTGCTTATTACTGAAAGTAATAATGTTTCCCAAATGTTTTGTTATTTGTTCAACCTACTAACCTTCTTAATACTCATTGGTAAAAGTTATTCTTTCATAGTTTATTGCAATGTTCTTGCAACAAACCATGATGCTGAATCATTTTCAGTGCTGCTCTCTCACAGACACAACTGGCTCCCAGCTTTTATTTTTTGGCTTGGATGCCTTATTAAGTAATGTGTATTTGCTGCTGAATAGGTTCCATAAGTTTCACAGTTTGGGCTGTTCCCCGCTTACATTGTTTCATAGTAATGTTTTTTATTTCTATTATATATGACACATATAATACCTACTGTATATACTATAGTCATTTTTAGATGTTAAATGCTGAGTGTAGAAGAACTTTTGGTTATTTCCCAATAAAGTATTTAAGGTTAATCAGTTCTGCTTGGAGAGTTGAGAGAAACTTGCCAAATCTTAGAAACAAAATGTGCCATGACTGCACCCGCCAGTAGGTGGACGTACAGATCTGCTTTGTCACTGCCTTTAAATCAGCATGATTGCGCTGATAAAAGAGGCTCTGCTGGACATGCTACTCAGCCAGTACACTCATTATACCCATGTACTAAAAAAGTAGATTTGCCTGCCCTACGTCATTGACTAGCACAAGAAATTCTCTTATTATTTTATACAGGAAGATGTATAATGCATAAATGCTCTTATATATCTTCTTGTTACATGTACCCTGTGACTGAATGACCTGGCAGTGGTATCTGCCCTGTTGGTGCATTGGTGTAATGAGTGTACTGGTTCAGTAGTATATCAATCAGGGCATGAAACAGTTCAGCACAATCATGCTGATTTACAGGCAATGGCAAGGCGGACCAATACAGCCACCTACTGGCATTTGCAGCAGAGTGTTTTAGTTGTCAGCTTGAGAGTGATGATAATCCTCCCACCGTTAACTGTACGTGTTTATGCATTAATATATAAATAAATGCTCTTGTAAATAATATAGGCATTTGAATCAATTAATGTCCTTAACTAGAAAACCAACTCACCAGGGGCATGAGGTGAAAGCACAGCTGAGGTCCATAATGCCCAGTGTAATGTGGGCAATGCATTCATTTAATTAAATTTAATGAGGGAAATTTGTAATGTATTTAATATGTTCTGGGCTAAAATATACAATAACCTGCTCCTGTAATGAATACATACTGCCACCTACTGTTGTACTGATTTGTGTAATGTAAGTTAAATTACTGACTTGGAGATTTAGTTCCTCCAAATCACACACAATCATATTTCTTATTTAATTTTTTTTATTACCTTAATTGGTATATAACTCCAGTGGTAATGTACAAACCAATTATGAATACTTACAGATTTGTATAAAGATTAGCAGGTTAGTCTTATTATTCTTATTTCGAATACAGCATTTCTGCAGTCTCTAAATCTCACAGTAGGAAGGTATGCAGGGTAACAGGAGCAGACACTGTTGGAAGACATTGTATAATAAATCTCCAGGCACTAAGCAAACTTGTCATAATACTTGCAAATGCAGATTTTCATAAATTTACTATCTTAACATGTCCCTTAATAAACACCAGAGGGATTAGAGGGATTTCTATTACTTTGAATGGACTCATATTCCCATACACAAGGGTGAAAGGTTCTCACTTACAATCTGTATTTCTAGTACAAATTAGCCTTTAATGATTTTATTCTGTGGGTTTACTGAACTATGATAATGTCTATGTAGTATTTTATATTGTGTTCATCCCTTTGTTTATTTACCACATTCATTTTACAGTGCAATAGGAACAAAACATTTACACTGAATATTTACCAAATGTACCTTATTCTTAAGTTGTTTAGAAATATAGGACTAGAGCTACACTCCACAAAAGATAAAGTGCAAAATAAAATAAACATCCTCATTTTAATGTAACCAAATATCCTAAACACAACCAAACTGCTGGAAAATTGGGTTTAAGTTTGAGAACAAACCTCCTAATTTAAATGAGATAAATCTTTTTTATTTATTTTGTGCTCAGTACAATTCCTGTAGCTTCCATAAAAATTATAAGTGGATCACTTCTAACACCCCTAACTACACCCCCAAACTACGGCCTCCAAAAGGGTGAACATTATTACATTTGAACAGTTTCCAGATTACCTGTATTGGATTATAGCCTACTGCCTCTTATTGTGCTATCACTGCAATTGTATACTCAGTGTGTATCAAATGCATCAAACGCTTGATGTGTTGTAACACCACTTACGTCCAGAAGGAGGCATTGTTGGTCTACAGGGTGGGGGGGATGCAAGATGTACTGGCACGTGGTAACACATCATTCAATTTTCTCATTCAGAAAACCAATAATTCCTCTGTGGGCCACTTCCAGTGAATATCAGATCATCTCAAGGCGATGCGGGGCCTAAAGACAGCTCAGTCATCTCTATCTGCTTAATTTCATAGACTTTATCTGTGCACAATGTATTTAATGTATCTCCATTAAACGGTCATGACGGTATTTAAATAAAGAGGTGTAATATGCAGGGTGTTTATGCTGATGATGAACTCTTGCATTAAGAGAAACTAAACCTATTTAAAAAATTAACAATCAGATTTTTCTTGCAAATTAAGCAGACGATGATTTACACTGAATAGGTTTACCTTCCATTATATTTCTATCACCTGTCCTGAAGAGCATTTATCACATTATTCAAGGCTGCAGAAATGAAATTGACAAATCTCAACTTGGTTAAATCCTAAAAAGGAGTTTGATCTGCTCAACATGTGTTCACTATCTAGTGTCTGACGACTAATATGACTGAGCTGAAGGAGATAAAATAACTAACAAATAAGAAATCTATCCAGTACTGATTTCATTACATACTGTATGAAATCACTCCCAGAGCAAGTGTACAAGTAGTCCTATGTTTTTTTAATGAGGTTACAGTCAATATAGCTATTATTGTCCAATAAGTAATAAACTTAACACAATTTTATTGGAACAGAAGTTTTAAAACTGTGATAAAAGTAGCGTAGCATAATTTATAGAGCTGTTATAGACCTAATGATAACAAAGGAATTAAGATACAGAAATCCTATATTTGGAGGTTCAGTATTAAGGTTCACCATAAGTTAATGCATAAATACTTAAACCTCCCATGTAAAGGTTTTTTAGCAATAGGTAAGAAAAGGAGGACATTATAAGGATAGAAGAAGAGGCACATTTATCTCCATAAACCCGTGGAGACGCAGTAATAGTATTAGTATTAGTATTAGTAAGAGTAATAGTAATTTCTTTTTAATATTGTTAGATATCACAAGAATAAAAGGCAACATCAAAGAGGATAAGGTGAGTAAACCATGTGACCCACAGACCATCTATTTCCCATAATAGCCGCCTATTACGTTTGAGTGATGTGCCTCAGACATGAACATTAGGAAGGCGTGGCCAGTAATCAAAGTATCGGACTTTCCAGGGAGGGCTGTGTGAGTCCTGCCTGTGGTTTTGGTAGCCGACCAGTCACACCAGTCTGTCAGCGGGACCGGAGGACTGCGCGTCGGACGCGAAGAGCTGGATAAAGCGCACCTGGTCGGCGCATGTATTTGCTCAATATTCATTCCAGTCTGCGATTCCGCTGCGTCTCATATCGGATGCTGGATGCAATCCATACCCGCGTCAAGAACACACCTCTGACGGACAAACCATGGACACTCTAGGCAGCCGCTGTAAGATTGTAGTGGTCGGGGACACGCAATGTGGGAAAACAGCTCTCCTGCACGTTTTTGCCAAGGACTGCTATCCAGAGGTATGTCTGCTCAAAGTGAGAACTTTGTCTTTTTATTCTGGGGGAGGCTGGAGATAGTTTGTGAATGGGTGAGGAGCAGTGTCACTAAATGTAATACAGAGCAACTCAACTTCAGCACTAGTTCAGCAGGTTACAGCCACCTGTCTAAAGACTGAGGTGTTTAAGACAGAAAAACGGTGGTGGCCTGGGGGCTGTAATGAAAAACCTATAAAATCAAGTCCTGTAATGTCTAAATTGACGTTTATTGAGTCTGCATTGCTGCCCATAAAACTTTAAGACGTTGTCTCCAGCAGCTATAATGTCACTGTATTTCTATCATATCCACACAAGGATTTACCTTAACTGTAAAATGTGTCTGCCATAACTCTGTCATTTCAAATTTGATATTCCCTCTACTCTGCTCTTCTGCATAAGAGACTTATCATGGTCCAGATAATTGCGTAACTAAAATAAATGCCTTATTTTCAGAACTATGTGCCCACGGTGTTTGAAAACTACACAGCCAGTTTTGAGATAGACAAGCACCGGATCGAGCTGAATATGTGGGACACATCAGGTAAGCCAATGTCATGTCTCTGTCTGTGGGACTCTTACAGGCTGACATTAAATTGGTTGACTCCCAGCCCTGCAATGGTGACTGTCCCTGGCATGTGACCCTGGCAGAACTGCCTCCGTCTCCCAACTTTTCTAGCAGTCATCTCTTTGAGAAATTGTTTTGACCTAGGCAGGTTCAGATGGATGTTTTTGGTTTTATTTATTTATTTTTTTTAGCTTGGGGCATCTGCTATTTATGATTGTTTTCTTTGCTAGAAACTTCGGTGCCAGCCATGTTCCTCTCTGTGCTGTGTTTACATTCCTTCCTGTGCTGTCCACTGTGCGTGTGTGGCTGGTGCTTCCCATGCTCTGGTCAGGGTCAGGCGACTGTGAGTGGGAGCATGTGCATGGATAACTCAGACAGCATGAGCCTGAGGGAAGCAGTAATTGACCTAACTGTTGAACTGCTGTTATTTGACAAAGTCTAATGTATTGGTTTGCTGACAGTTTCTGCTGATACTGGGCCAGATGAGACATGTTTTCTGCTGATCTAATGAAGATTCCTGCTTTGCCAGGTCTTCAGAAAAACAGAGTTAACGTCATAATTTAAGTGTAATTTTCTTTGGAAATTGTATTTAGACATTTCTTAAAAATAATGACGTCAATAGAATAATATTTACACAGCTGGTCACAATACCTACAGTACCTTTGTTAATCTGGAAGATTCATTCATCATTTTTTTCAGATTCAATCAGCAATGTTTCAGCTGAGCAGTGATATGTGACCTGGTACAGTAGATGTTGTTTCAGGGGTTTTTCTTCCACCCCACATAAAATTCTCAAGGTATTTTCATCCCAGCTGTGTCAGAGACGATGGATTTGCTGCTCTGAGTTACCCTCAGATCTGTACTACATCATAGTCATCTCAGACCAGTGGCTCCCACCAGCTATCTGACCAACGACATGGCTGACAAGTCAGAGGACTGAATATGGGATTCTCCCAGGGGTAGTTCCCTTTTTTACCATAAACATTCCCAAACTATCTTCGGGAAAGAGGATGGGAGTATTTTGGATGGTCAGTCAGTGCAAGAATATTGTTTTTCTTGGACCCCATGTCAACCCAGAGAGTAAATCTGTCGAGGTTGAGGTCTTCTGGGACTGAGGGCCACAACAAAGACTCCCTTATCTCGTGGCTGTAAGAGCCTAATTATGAAGTGGGAATGCTGTGCTTCTGTCCATCTTTAAAACCCTAAACCACGTTTGGCAGTGTTAAGTCTTTAATCTTCAGCCAGGAGCCACCCACCCCAAAACAAATATGATGTCACCCAACCCACAGGAAAAATGCGTGTGTGTTTGACAGGCATGTGTGCCTCTGCATGTGCGCGCGTATGTGTGTGTGTGCGTGCGTATGTGTGTGTGTGTGTGCTTTCAGAGGTCCTTGTGTGGTGTACCATTATTCACTGATTCACAGCAAACACAGATGTTCATATTTTCTCTCAACAAGAAAAATAATTGGCTCACACTTAGATGAAAAAAGCTTTCATCTGAAGAAAATAGCATGTCTCCCATCGTCCCTCTTTTTAGGATCTGATTTTTTTTATTGCTTCATATCATCTCCTCCTTCAGCTCCCATTTTCTAGCTCAGTTTTTTTTTTTAATTCTTTCATGTACCCTAACAGCAGCAGCAGCAGCAGCAGCAGCAGCAGCAGCAGCAGCAGCGGCACCAGTTCACTGCCTGGGCTCTGAGGGCTCGGTCACACAATCATTTTTAGGGGAAATTTCACTGAAATCAATTTATTTCAGGGGCATTGCTGTGATCAGTGGTTTCACCTGCAGAGGTGAAGTAAATGTGTGACATTCTTTGACACAGAGTCAATCCTTGGTAAACTTTGACCTGTAGCCTCTGCATGACCTACAAGTACGTCAATATCTGCTGGACTGTGCCACAGCTACAACCCACTGGAGACTTTCATTTCAACCTGATGGTTCATTCCACTGCAGATATACAGTTGTTTTTATCTGACAATATTTTCAGCCTTTTCACATGAAGTATTATCTTGCTCTTAATTGCTGGTGAAGTCTGCCTGCTTCCTGCTCTGGCTCCCTTTACAAATAAAATTATTGATCGCTATCGGAGTCGAGGCTGTTTAAACAAATTGGGCCTCGCCTGGCTCACATTTCTCCGGCACGGTTATGTGTGCCTTTCCATGAAAAATAATTCCATCATTCATTGTTGCAGTGTGGAGCCATTGATTAGTTTGTTCTCATTAATTCGAGCTCTTCCACAAGATCCAGTAGTTGCAGGATGTGTGAGAACAGGGATAAGGAATTTATCTAATTGAGGTCAGTACTGAGTGTAAATCTGTATGTTTGTGCATGTGCAGGTTTGTGTTGCACTCCCTAAATAAATGGGATTTTTCTAAGAAGCACTGAACAAAAACAGGGAGGTCTTATGGCTTTTGGGAACCAGAGGGCAAATTTCAGCTGCACTTTGTATTCAGCCCTGCGTTCAGGCCAGACCATCTGGAGAGTTAAATCAATTGGAAAGTGATTTAATGGAATTCAAATGAAAAAAAAAAACATTGTATGCATCTGTATCTAAGTGAGCTGTCATATAGTGATGTAGTCATTTTTCTAGTAGTCAGTGTGATCATTACTAGTATGTTTCAGCATTGTATGGCTGTCTTTATTGACTTTTAAAGCAACCCAAGCTGTTAAGCGGTCAAAATGTCAATGTGGCATGGTGATAACTTGTCTAAGGGCCATTAATGATTACAGTCGACACTCAGGGGGCCCATTGGTAGTCAGCCAGTCTGGGTTTTTACAGAGCCTGAGGCATTAATGCACTCTCCATTTCTTCCTGATATGGTAAAGGTGCCTGGGAAAGATTTCTTCTAACCTTGGTCTCAGACTAATACCCCACTTACAGGCCCAAGTCATGACAGACTGGGTTTCCCCAAAGTTCATAAACAGTACGCTCACATCTTTTCCTGTTTTCTCTTCTCTGCTGCCTCTCTAATGCCTGACCTGATTCTCACAAGAAAACTGGAACTCTTGCATTCTGTTTAACCATGCTGGGGTGTGCTTTCAAGTGGCAATCCACAGGAATCTTGTTTTTTGCTTTCTGTTTTCACTGCCGTCTTTGCACTAATCACTCACCGTGTGTTTTCCACTGTACTTCCAAGAAATCACTTGTCATTTGAACGACGTGCCCATCATTCTTATCCTGGGACCGGCTGTGGATGGAATTTGAGCTGCCGTTACGTTTCTTTGTCAGATCAGTGAGGTTGGATACCACTTCCTGGTCTAACCACCCAGTTTTTTGTCTATTTATTTCCAAACAAAGTGTTGTTTCTGGGGCTGGGAACATGAAACGCATCACTTGCTGTGCAGTGGAGGATTTTTCCTGCAATAGACCTGCTTGACACTGGGTGTTCACAACAACAAATATAAAAGCTTTTAGCAACTGGCTACAGTGTTGAAGCACTATTGTGCTGCACAGTTGGTGATAAAAAGCAGAAAAATTGTCATTTGTTCGAAATGTCACAGATTAGTACTCCAAGAGATGTTTAAATAATATTGTTGTGAATTTCAGAGCCCTCTTTTCTATTGAGCCTTTCTCTCTGACAGATGTCTTTAATGCTTTCTTGTGGCTCATTTCTCATGACAAAGCTGTCTTCTGTTTTTACAGTCAGACGTACGATTTGTCTTTGACTTGAGAGATGATAACAAGACACTGCAAGTGTGTAACACCCCTCCCAGCGTCAGCGCTCGTTCAGAGCCACAGTCTGGCTGTCTCCCTCTTCTTATACAGACTTCCCAACATTCCTGGTGCCTTTAAGTTCTTTAAACTCCACATTCTCTGTGTGCCGGACCAGTAGGGCATCCAGAGCCCTGCAAAAACATGCTGAGTTCAGTGGGCTTTTCGTTCCTCAACACTTTCCACTTGATTAATCTTTAATAGAGAATGATTGAATTACAACCACAATGCAGAGCAGAAATAAAATCAACAGAGCCCGCTGAACTTAAACCTATAGCTCACTGGAGCTGGAGGATGTTCAGAAAGTACTACCAGACTTGATAATGATCTGTGTAACAGCCATGCTGATCACAGGCAGTAACATCTGCTCTTGGCTCTCACATTTGGTCCGTTTGGCCTCTCTGAATCTCGACTGTAGACTCAGCATTAAATGATTAAAAACCAACATTTTCATTTTCTTTTGCTTTCCGCTGAACAATTTCCAATTTCAGAGTTAAACACCATTCAGGTGGTTGCAACCCACTGGAAACACAGCTGCACATTGAACCACAAACTGTAAATATACCTTTTTGTTTATTTTTGTCAGCATCCTGAAGGGCGGATGACGACACCCTTTCAACTGCTCTTCACATGCCTGAGCTGAAAGCCCTGAAAGTTGTTCCTAGTCTTTGCCTAACCAGCCCAGGGCAATAACTGCCTAAACGAAACCTGTTTTGATGATGCATAGCAGACTGGAAGGCACTCCCCTGCACTGGGGGAGAACATCTGCATGACAGTTTCGGGTAATGAGTAAACAGAAGATAGTGCAAGGGTGGTGAAATACTATAACTTACATAGAAATCATTTGTGTCGCAGTAATTAAATGCATATATTGAAAAAAAAAGTTTTTTATGTCTCTCCTTACCCCCCCGTACATCCTTACTTTTAGGATAGTAGGATAATGCTTCTTTTAATGGCTTAAACTCTCAATGACTTTTTATTACTGATTAACTTTTTCCCAGCTAGTCCCTAAAATACCAAGCCAAATGTCTCAGATAATGACGACAACATCTCTAAATTGCTTGTTTGACTAACAATCCACAACTCAAAAATATTTAGTTTACTGAAAAACAAAAAATGCGTTATGCATGTTAAACACTGGCATGTTAGTATCGTCAGCGTGAGCAACTTTAGCACTTAGCTCACAGCCTGTGTTTAAATAAAGTCCTGTTCCACAAGAATCGAACTCTTCAGCATCTTCAGACATGAAGAGGCATGGCAGCTATAACAATTTGCAGTGTGTTTTTTGAATCCAATATCAAAATTTAATAGAATTTTTTGCTTTTCAATTTTATGGCTGAAGGATGGGCAAAAGAACAGCTGAGCACTGAGTATAGGCTCCTTATTGCCAAGTCTTCATTCCCCATGCACAAGTACTGTAAAGCCTGTGAGGGTTCTTTTGGACACACAAGGTTATGTTTTGTCTTCTGGCACCTTATGAGCTCAACAGCAGAGTCAGAGATTATCTTTTGGCCCCTCCAGGACTCTCAACCCCTGGTGTCAGGTTAGTGATTATCCCCAGCCTCTCTTGACAGGCTGCACCTAATAATCCAAGGGGTTAGACCCACAAACACTTTTACATATTAGAAGTCAAATCACAAATTCTGTGCATGGTGAAGTGGATGAGCAGCCTTTGTGTGGCATTGGATTTACAACTCACCAAACATTATTGTTGTATTGTCACACAGGGATGCACATAGCTAAAATGGGTGCCTACAGAAATCCAGATGCATGGATTTACCTCATAAATATAATTTTTGACATTACAAGAACAAATCCCCTCTGTGTTGTAGGCATTTCAATCTTCGTCTTTTCCTCTTTGCAAATGGTCTCCAGCTCTAAACCTCTTGAATAATGATCGTCTCATGCACAGCGCTGTACTTCACTGCACCCTGACTCTCTGAGTGGCTTTGTCTGACATTATGGAAACTGTGGAGGACAGCCGGTAGCTCTAGCTGCTGGGCTGGAAGTCTTGGTTCTTGAGCATGTACGTAGCTGTACTCCATCCCTGAAGCTCACCACTCCATGAATCATATTCATGGACTTTTACAAAAAGGGTCAACAATATGAGGAAACGAAGGAAGTTATAACAGGAAAAAAGTGCAGGAAACATAACTTCTCTACAAGTGGCTGTCAGTTATCTTTTTCCCTGTGTTCCTTATTTATCCTCCTTTTTTTCAGTTCTGATAGCCTATTGGTCATTGCAGCTGCTGAAGCAGGGGGTGGGCAGAAGTGCTGCATGAAAGTCAGCACAGACAGGAACACATAGGCTGTAATTATGGCACAATATCTGCTCTCCTCAGTGACACAGTGAAACACACACTCGCACAGACACCTCCAGTTGGTACAACCTGCACCTTGCAGGCATGTAACCACTGCTTTGCCTGATTTTTACATGTATGCCAAATGTCCAGATCAGCCCACGCGTCCTCCCACCCATAAACAATAAGTACTTCTGGGAGAAATCAGAGCATACAGGCTCCCCGTTCTTTGTGATCTCTTACCTCTGTCTGTGGAGCCTGTAACTGTGACCAGAGCTACAGCTATGATCTAAGAGCCAACACACATTCCTTCATCACGTCTCAATCTCCATGTGCTGTCAAGCTTAATGCCAAGCACCAGGCAAAAGTGTATAATCTGCTTAAATAGCATGCCAACTAGCGAACAGCGCTGCACACTGCTAATAGACTGTACTTACTTAATGAGACTAATCAAAGTGTTAAGTTATTAGGGACTGAATGTTCACTGGACAGAATTATAAGCTTTCTTTTGGTATGTTACAAAGAAAATGAATGCTTACAGCTTTTGATGAACCCCGTCCTAAAACTTTACATGCTGTCCTACTGACAGAGGGGAATTTAGCCATTATAAGGACTGACAGAATAAAATCATGAAATGAAGATTTGAGCTGGTTGCTGGAAAACATGAATGACACCAGAAATACAAATGGAGCAGATAAAGGATAAATTAATTTTCTTAGTAGGTATACACAATTAGGTGTTAAATCCCTTAAAAACCTAACTCAGTAGTCCCTTGTGACATTTCTGATCATAAGAAGTGTTATGGAACAATGTTTTGTGGCTTCATCTTTCTATGCTGATACAATTAACCATTTTACTTAGCACCTTTGTTAGACCTGAAGGATCCAAGTAATGTATTTTTTGTGAAACACACACTGAATGTGAGCATAACTTTATTTAAGCTGTCTGATCCTTTATATTGTTCTCCCATAATTATAAATACTAGTGGAGGACATGGATAAGACATAGAAAAGAAAAGTTTTTATCTGTGGGTGCATGTGTACATGTGTGTGGGCATGTATGTGACCGTGTGGATTAGAGTATGTGAACTACAAGCTCTGACCCTGAAAGCCTTCCTGTTGTTAGCGGACTAAAAGGTGGGGGCTGATGAAGTCTGCTGGGGTGGAGCTGGGACACAATGCGAATGGAAAGTGCAGCAGCTGCCTCAACCAGCAGAAAAAACTTGGGGGAGTGAGCGGATGAAGTGAGCAAAAAAGGGGGCACTGTGGTGGGACTGGGAAAGGAGACAGAAGGAGTAGACAGAAGGATAAGTGTACATCTGTGCTTTTCTCACCCCCCAAGTCTTTATGTTTGAGTAAAGTTTGTCAGTGGCACCCATGGGAGCTGACCCCTTGTGGGGACCAAATACACAAACATCAACTATGTCACTGTGTGTTAATTAAACCACTGCAACACTTGTAACACACTAAACACTCAACAGTCCTGTTGGGGGTTTTCACTATCGTATTAGGAAAGAGAGGAAACATGCTTTAATTGTTTTTGGCTTTCATGATCTGAAATGATTTTGAGGAAATCATTGAGGCTGCAATAAATGATCGGAAAATTGAGTTACTGGCTTAATATTTTGAGTTCGTTTTATAATTAATAATAAAATGCTAACAGACTAAATGCTAAATCACCAGTTTTCTTCGGCCAAATGTAAGATCACAAGAGTATGTTCACTTAAAGCATCCAGGTCTCTTTGCCATTTTTTGTTTTAATTTACAGTATTGAGTGAAGAGATATGCAGAAATGCTCACAGGCCAATGGATCAGGACAAAATATTTCTCCCTCATATATTTTCCAAATATAAGCAAACATTCTTCTTAAATACAAACAAAGGACTAACAACAAAGGATTACTCTATTTGAAAACTTTGTGTGATAACTAGTTTCCTTCTAGGAAACACACTTGTCAACAGACCAGCAACTCTAACATAATCACTAAAAACCAAATGACTGTTTGGCACATTATTTAATTACAGCACGATCCACGTGAAAATGACTTTTAACAAGGGTATAGACACAAAATAATTGATCCTGACTCAACCAGATGTGTTCCTGTTGAGGAGCAGGAGCAGTGGAGGCCTAGGCAGGCGGGAAAGCCACCCAGGGAGCTGTGTCCTCCCGGCTGCTCTTAAACCTAACTGTAATGACTCCATAAAGGCAGAATATCACCCAAAAGCATGACTCCAAGACAAAAAAGATAAGAGAGCAGCTCAGGTTTACTCCAAATATGAAAACAGGCAGAGGATAGAATCAGGCAAGCAAGCAAAGAAAGGCCAACTTATCCAGATGGGTTAGGCAGGAGATCACGATCTAGAGGGCAGATGGTCAAACAGGCTGGCACAATCAGAGGGCTGAAAATCTACAGCAGACAATTGCTGAAAGAAGATGGCTGGCATATATAGCAAGGGAGCTAATGGGGGAGTGGCAGGAACACCAGAGTTACGGCAGAGCAATAAAAAGTGGTTGGATCTGTAACAGCAAGAGGGTTATTGACTCGAAGAAAAGGCATGAGAATGATTAAGCTGTAGCTGAAACTGTGACATGGGCACTCAGTCCTTCTGGGCCTTTCAAAACCCTTTCAGCATCCATCTGCAACCCATCTGAGCGTAAAGGGATAGAGGGATAGAGGCCATCTTTCACCTCCATCCTTCACCCCCTACCTGCACCTCACTCACACACACTCGACAGATCCCATCATTTATGGATGACTTTATTTATAAACAAGATCCAGTGTGCTCTCTTTCTTGCTGCTGCTGCTTCTGTGGAAGTGAAATTGCACTTGATGTAGTGCCATGTCTCCCTGGCGGCCTCCCTGGGGGGTAGCAGAATGGGCTAGGGGAAAGATACCACTCATGATAGGGATGTGTTTGGATGGCTATGTGCCAGAGGAAGTGGAGTTGATGTCCTTTTTCCACTCACAAGTTTCTCTTTCATACATCTGCGTAGGTGTAACTGTTGCCTGAATATTCTCTTTTTTCATATCGGACAGAGCGCTGGATGCAGAAGCTGCACTCAGTGTTATTACAACTTTTAATGAAAATCCTCAAGCGGGAGAACAAGTTTTGAAAGGAAAATACATGAAATTGAAAAATGTGTAGGAGTGGAAATATAGTGTGTGATCTGTGCTGTTTTACAGGTGAAAAGGCATATAAAAAGAAGGGTTTAAGGTGTATGAGAGGTTATAGCAGTAGAAGAGCTTTTTAGAGAAACATTTATTGTGGCATGGCAATCACCAGTGCTTGGTCAGAGAATTAGAGTGGATGTCAAATGCTGGCAGTAAACATCAGTAAACATTTGAGTAGCAAGAGCTCCTAGTCAAGGTATTTGACAAAGTCCTATAAAACACATACAATACTCAGTGCAGGTGTATTCCATTATTGGGATCCTTGTCAGATGGAGGTATGTGTTAATAACACAGTCTTAACCAAACACTTTCACACCATTAAGTTTACACTGTGGTTAATTGGCCGTTCATTAAAGTAGGTATGTGCACAATTTGAATGTCTGTGTGGTTGGTGTGGCAGCAGATAGCCGTGAACAGTACAGAAGTAGAATCAGGTGTGTGTGTAACCTGACAGGAATAAGTGTCAGCTTTGATGTGACTGTCCAACACGGTGCTTTTGCCAGATAATGCTGAACTGCAAAAGTCAGACTTCTTATTTCTCCGGGGCAAACTAGTAGGAAAGACCAATTACACTGGTCCGGGTGTAGTGATCCTTATGTGGGTGTTTTATGAATATGTCTACTCTCTTCAGCTTTGTTGCTGCAGCAGCAGGGATTAAATTGGGCTGGAGGTCACTGGAGCTGAGCTCAGCCTCTTGACATCCAAATTGCACTCCGTTGGATCTCCGCTCTGTCTCCTTCAGCATCACAGTGCTGGAAACTCTGACTCTTCTTGCCTGGAACGTCCACTTTCACACACTATCTCACACTGAACAAACAAATGTAAAAGGTAGCTCCTCTTTATTTACCTGATGAAACCCCTGAGGCCATCTCCAGATGGACAGCAAAAATGTGGGCAATGTATGCATGCACATGCACAACAGTGGTAACTCTGTTAAGTATTTAAAGCTTCTGCTGGGATGTTGTAATCTTGTTCTAGTCTTATTAACTTAAATGTTTTTTTCATGTTCTGCATGCTGCACAGAGAAAGTCAGCGGCTGTGTTCAGGATGAGTCCAACACCATCAAAGCTGTCACGGCAAAAGTCCAAATATTATTTTGCCTGGAGAATCTCAATATTGTTTTTAGTTGGCTTGTTGAGTGGCTTGTTCCAGGGCATTTCCAGTTTTGTTGCTTAAATAAAATAATATTGCAGCATTACTGCAAGCAATAAATGAAGTGAAATATGTAGCAATAGGTAATGTGCCTGATAATGAAAGCATCATTTAGTGTACTCAGTTACTTAGTCTACTGTTGTGCTGCACAAGACAGACAGGGCAGGACAGATTAGGTCCTGAAGACCCTTGTCCTGTCTGATCAGCTCTAGAAGAATAAAAGTAGATACTCCAATAGCAGCCTTTCTTTAAAAAAAAAACAACAAAAAAAAACACCTCTTCTCCTCAGAGATCCTTCTGTTTTTCTATGTTCTAGTTGAACAACCAGACAAAAACAATTGAAGCAAAAACACTTGCAGTCTGTGTTGGGGATATCAGAACCAGCTGGGTTCCAACACTGATTGGTTTGAGCGGTGAAAAAGGTTGTGAGGAGAACAAATAATTCTCAAGTCAGCATTTGGTGTTCTTTAACTAGCTCTTGTCTACTTTTTTTTTTTTGTAAGTGTGTTGTTTGGTGGATGTGGGCCAACAGTCTGCTGCTGCTGGTGGTCTGATGAGACTCAACAGTTGTGGAGTAAGTGAACGGCACAGAGCTTGATACACAAAAACAGATAAAAACAGGCTCTGCTCAAGCTCCCCATACACAGCCGCAGACTTTCGAAGCTACTTGGACTGCCTTACACAAACAAACACCTGGTAGTGTTTATAACATCTAGACATCAACATCCCAGAGGAATTAAGAGTGTCACCACCACTGCAGGCTGCCACACAAATTTCTCAATTATTTCTCAGACTATTTGAAGTGGAAATCCAAAACCACACAGCTTCAGCTTTTTCTGCAACACAATGTAACGTCGTGTAGCAGCACTGGCCAATCATGTACGTGCAAGCGTGCATTAAATTACTTTGTAATGTGAATGCCATATTTCCACTCTTTACCTCAAGATTGTAACAACCAAAGATTAAAGGTGCAATGTGTAAAATATGAATGGTGAGATTGGCATCTAGTGGTGAGATTGCAGAATGTAAACCTCTGATCACCCCTCACACCCTTTCCAGAGGTGACGGAGGTTTTAAAACAAAACACAATTCCCTGTCTAGAGCCAGTGTTTGGTTTGTCCATTCTAGGCTACTCTAGAAACATGGTGGCACAACGTGACTGCCTGAATGAAAGTGGACCCACTCCCTACGTAGACTTAAAAGGTTCCATCTAAAATTAAGAAAAAGTCAGTGGTTGGTATTTTTCGGCAATTATACATACATTAATGAATACTGTATTCCATTTCTGCTCATAGATACACATTGCACCTTTAAACAGCCTCTGAAGTGTTAATTCTCTAAGTAGTAGAGGATTAGAAACTACTGTTCTGTGTCATGCCATTTAATAAGCTTTAAACATATGAGTCCATTCCTACAATTGGACCTCCTGGATCATATTTTATTGTCTCACTAGTACATGAAACAACACACCCCACAACAACAAAGCCCCCTGCATTGGTTTAATGTGAACACAGCCAATGCTGCTCTGTCTCCTGCCTGTGCTGTCAACAGTGGCCAGCCTCGCTTTTCAACCTGTGACTGGATGAGGGACAGGGGCATTAAGTTCTCGGCAGCGGAGCTTAGAGCAGATCCGTGGAAGATGCTCAACACCCTTCAAAGGCTGCACTTCCTACAGAGGGAGCATGCAGGGGCTTTGATCAATATCCCCCCTGTGTGAAGACTGAAGACATAGAAGGTTAATGGCCATTTAACCCAGTGTCACCTCCACTGTCCCGTCTGTTTGCTAATGCCTTTGAAAACTTAACACGGCCATCTCTATTATGGATCAATAGCTTTATCTGTGTGTGTTTTATACTTGTATAGCTTATATATCAGAATTAGCAGCCAAAGATATAAGCCCAACTTCAAGGTGAGGGCCAGCTGTTGCTTGATTACAGGCTTTTTAATGGTTTGTTTCACTAGACATTCATTGTGTCAAGCTCGTACAGTATATATAAGGCAGTGGAAGCCAATGTGTGTTGATGGTCTATTGCACTATGTAATCTGCAGGCTGCACATCGCACACACAAATCACTGGTGGCCATCGTGGAAGACAAAGAAGAACAATAAATGAGCAATAATGTTAAAGATTTCACTCAGATGAAACTACTAATCAATTATTGAGTGGATTCAATAGGAAGGATAGGTTTGCATTTTGAGGAGTATAGAATTCTAAAGTCTCCACGAACTTAAAAGCAGCATAAATTTTTTAAGTTGTTTGCAGTATTTGTGTTATGTTTGTTTTATGTATTGGATTCTGGATGTAGGGCTGCAAAGAGAGGTTTTGTGCAGGCTTACATTCACATTATTAAAGCTCATGCTGCAGAATGGTGCACCGGGTCAAACTAACTCCATATCCTTTCAAAGGCTGTCTTGGCAGTACTTTCTGATGGCTATAACCTTGATTGAAGATAAACCATGACGGTTGATGACAGAGACTGGACCCTCAGTAATGAAAAGCCCACTCAATCTCTTAAAGGACAGAGCGCCGAACTGCTTCTTCTCTCCCTTTCCTCTTTCCTCTCCTCTAGTCATCAGTGCACCAGAGTCATTAGCCACCACGATCCCCTTGCTCTCCTGATCTTTTCCTCCTTACTTCCTTTCAGGGCCTCACAATGAAGCCATTTGCATCCCTCCAGGTTGCTACGATACTTGGCCACCCCAAGTTGAAATGTTTTGCCTTTGCTTTGAAGGTGGATTTCAAGAGGAAAACAGCTGCAGGAGAAGGAAAAAAAAAAAAGACAACGTATGTGGTGCTGAATATGCTTTGTTTCTAATGTTGTAGCTAACTAAATCACACTAACTGTTTCTGCTCATTTTGTGATTCGGCTGCTTATTGCTTGCCTGTGTTTGTGTGCATGGCCGTTTTTCAGAGAGTCTATACAGCGTAATGAGGCTGTTAGTTGTTGTTGACTCACTGCCATATGTGCATGAGTGCATCAGAGAGCCTCAAGGCAAAGAGTATTCTTTCCTCTCAATCATAATGTTTTGCTTTTTAGCTGCGTATGCAATGAGCATGCAACAAACAAGAGAAAGAAAGAGAATTCATCCTGTGATGTTACAGATTGATGCACTGCAGACTGGAAGCCTTTGTTAGATGCTGATGTAAACTCAATTTCAGAGGCTTTCCTGATGAATGTTCTCCATCAAACTGCACCATTTGTGCTTTATTGTTAAGTTTATTTCATTGTTTGTGCTCATAAAATGTAAATTCTCATAGAGGGTTTAAAAGAGCAGAGAGCTGTCATGTTTCAGACAGACTGGCCCAATGGGGGCGTAGATGTGTCGGGGGACATGAGGCATAAATGAAGTTGTACCACAAACCCTCAAGCCTTATTACTGTATATTAGCACTCTGCTAAGTACCTGTCTGCCTCAACACCCTCTGGGATATTTCTGGCCTTTGATGAAGCTTGAGTGACGGCGGGTGAGGAACGCTGTTCTCCCAAATGTGTCACCTCTGTTCAGTGGAGCCTTCTGTATGGCACCGTGGCTTAGCGTTAATTTGCCCTGTGGAAATAAAGACAGAAATCCACTTTCCACTCTAAGAGGAAATCGGACTAATGCTAATGCTGGAGGAGGTTTTGTGAGGGGTGTTTTATGCCTGTCCTTGGCACGACGTGGCAGGGTCTCGCTCCTTGCCAGGCATGATGGCTTTTGGTGGCTTCTGCCAGGCTGTACTCCCTCCCTCACCCTCCGGCCCCCATCCATCTCATCCTGTCTCTGTCTGAAATTCAATTGACCTTTTGTTCCACCTCACAGTCAATGGGCACAGGCTAGCACCAATTGCAGAGCCAGAGCTCTCATACCTCTTTATTTGATTTGTCCTGCCGAGTCCAGTGCTTTCATTAACTACCCAAACACCCACCACACACCCCCTGTCCCCCACACTTCTAACAGCTACATCCTTTTTTCCTCTGGTCATGTGTCTTTGCTGGTAGCTAGGTGAGTTCATTTCAGGCAGTGGAGGTGATATACTTTACAATCAGGAGAAAACTCTTCCTGAACCTCCTTGCCCCCCCCCCCCCCCACACCTCCATTTCCTCTTCCTTCTCTTCATGTTCTTGATTCTTATGGTGATTGGGTTTTATTTGTGCCTGCTCGGCTTGTTTTAAACACAGCACTCTTTCCTCCTCTGCCGCAGAGGATTTGTTCTGACTTTGCAAAAGTGCTGAGGTAGCTTTCCTGTCGCTCAGGGCAGAAGAGCTCTGAATTGCTGTGCTGTGACAAGGCTCGTGGTGAACATGACCTGCCAATCATTATGATCTCTGGAATTGACAAATTGATCCAAACTGCCTCGTTTCAACCACTAATTGCACCTTAAGTCAAACAAGCACCACTGGCTCAACCTTTCCCTCATCAGACATCTCTTCCCCTTCATTTGGTTTCTGCTTTAATTCCCCGGTTGCCTCCCTCATCATCACAAGCTACACCTTGCCCTTGCCCTAATGACAAAAGTCTTCTCCGCCCCCTGTCCACCCCCACATGCTCTGGCTCTTTTCTTCTTCAGCTCTAACCTCAGTGCAGGTCTGCTACACTGTGATAAATACTAAAGAACAACTTTAGCAGCCACAGCACCTCATGTGTGACCACTACCAATCAGAGCATGCTGTTGTACAATGTGTGTTTTGCTGGACTTTGCATCTGTGTGATTGGACGTTGTGGGTGTTAGTCCTGCTCTCTCAGCAGTATCTTGTGTTCACAAGTCGAGGGGGACCATGAATTCCTGAAAACGTCCTGTAAGGTGCAGGCTAAGATGAGTGTTACTTTGTTCTTGTGCATTTTAGTGGTGAAAAAAAGATTGTAAAATGATTTGTATCAAAAAGTTTTTCAAAACTGCATTTACACTTTCACAATGTTTAAAGGCACCATCTCATGGAGTTTTTGGCCACTGGAGGTGCTAAACACTTTGATCAGGAAGTCTCTCTTCCAGACTGTGCAGTAAATTTGTATTGGTTGTTGTTACAGTGGAAATTGCAGGTCATCTGTTCCAGACACATAGAAGTAATAATAAGGGTGCATTAGTAATAATAATAAGTGGTTATTACATTTGGTGTCTCTAATGCACAAGTTCCAAAATGCAGAAACCAAAACAGATGTTAAGGTGTTTGAGGTGGGCACACGATCTACGCTGCAGTAAAAGTAGAGAAGTCACATGCAAGTCTTAAGATAGCATAGAGTATTTGTTAGCCCTCAATAGCAAAGTGCACTTTTGTAAAATAAATAAATAAATAAATTGTGAACAAAACTGTCTCACTCACTCTGTGACTGAAAAACCATCAATCTGAAATGTGCGGCCCGTGATAATGTTCTCAGTTGGGAGGGAGCGGGTTACCACAGGACAGTCATCTGAACGACAGGGGCCACAGGCCACGTGCAGCTATTGTCAGAGTCTCATTCCATCATTAACAAAGAGTATGTGGTAATTATAAATCAGGCTGTGGGACCATTGTACTGATTCCATTTACCCTGTCTGACAAAGGCATCCAGCACTTTACCAGGCTGACTGCCTACTGTGTCAGTTCTGATGTAAAGCACAGTAACAGCAAGTGCTAAAATAATCTATAATTATGATAGTCTGTATGACATTAGGGGATTAAATGTTATAATAGAGATGGTTTATACACCAATGTATGCAATGTCCATCTACAGTATGTGATTTAATATTTATGCAGATTTCTGCGTGGTGGTGCAGTGTCAATAAGCCTGAGTCGACACTAAATTTATGCAGTCAGGGTGCTGTTGCTATCAAAATGTAAGGGTTCAGGTCCGCACCAGCTCCTGGAGGAAGCAGCAGGTGAACACCCACAGCCACAACCACATTTCCCAGAGAGTCCAGATATTTTTACAAGCCTCCTAATGAGAGCTGTTAGAGAGCAGGAGCCGTGTAAACCAAGTGGCTTGTGAAAGTACAGAGGCGCTACTCTGCCTTCAAATTTGATCAAGGTACAGAAATGAAAAGCAAGAGTGGGGAGAAGCGTGTGAGTGCACATGAATCTCAAACTGTCAGGAGAAAATGGAAAATTTTCAAACAAGGACCATTTGCAAGAGAAATGGGAAGAGGGATGAGATGAGAGAATTAAAAGGTTCAACCTTTACTTTGGCCTTTGTTCTGGCATTCAGTGTTGTTTCAAGATGATTATGGATTGTGTGCACAAGTCCTCCGGTCCCAAATCCACTATAATTCACTTTGGTGTTCGTGTGCTTCTTTGAGTAACCTCTTGACATTCTCCATGAAGCAGTGTGATAAAGGGAGGCACAGCTGTGTGGAAGCCCAGGAGACAAAGATGCTCAAATATATGCACACAACTGTTAAGATCAAGACTCATTTGCATTTGCAGACTGTGAGCTGGCCCATGCAAGCCAGAGTGTTTTATTAATGACCTTTAGATCACCTTCCAGTATGTCTCTAGTGGACAGAATGAGCCATATGGTTGCGATGGGAAACCCCATGTGGTAAAACCAGGTTAAAAACAAGTATCCACACCAATTTCTCTGCAATGACCTCATGCCATATGTTGTTGTGTGTCCACAGGTTCATCTTACTATGACAACGTGAGGCCACTGGCGTATCCTGATTCAGATGCAGTTCTCATCTGTTTCGACATCAGCCGCCCAGAGACTTTGGATAGTGTCATAAAAAAGGTCAGTTTTATTTTTTATTTATTTATTTTATTTTATTTTATCTTCTCCTCATCTCAAGAGTTTGGATCAGCATTCGCCGTGACATAGGAGAGCCAATCAGGAAAAAAAAAAGTTACCTTTTCCTGATCAGCATCTTTTATCCACTCAGATTTCTGGGCTAGCAGCTTGCATTTTCATGGCTCAACAATAGAGCAAATCAGCACAGGACTTAGATCTTCCCCATTCTTTTATCTCATCAAAACGTCCATGGGTACTTGACCCTCGTCCCTCTGAGGAAAGGAAGGTCAGAGTGAAGAATGAGAGGAGAAGCTTTGCAGCCGGGTGGGTTTGAAAGGTATCAGATACGCAAATTGGCCACACCAGCCATATCAGAAAGCTGTTGCTAAGCCTGCTTAATATTTCTAGAAACTGTCTTTTTGTAGGCATTTAAAATATAAATTCTGAGTTTAATGAAGAAATGTTGGCAAGATGGTGGCAACTAACGTGTTCAATGTGATGTTTCTAGAGTTGTGAGTGGGTGTTGGCTAATGTGTGGTGATAGCTGCCCAGGATTGTTCTCATGGATGTCTTTAACAGCTGAAGGGAGACCATAAACCACGCATATTGTGACAAACCTACTGTATACAGAGGCGCCCAATTTAACGGGCATATGTACGTGCATGCGTGTCATGTAAAACAGGTCTGTGCGTCTTAGTGGTCTGTCATCTTGAAGCCATGTGTGTGTGCTTGCCTTTGAACTGTGCTTCTTGCAGGCCAAAGGCAGTTCCCTGGCTGGCCTGTTGACGTGTTTAGTGGTCAGAGGGGGGCTGTGAAAATGCCCGTGTAGACTTTGTAGATCTAACCAGAGACACCTCTTTTAAAACCCAGAAATATCTCACAAGCCTCAATGCACTCTGTCAACAGAGGGGAACAGAGCTACCATCAAGCTTTTGGTTTTCCCATGAATCCCTTGGCAGGGGGTTGCCATGACCCAAAACCTCTAGCTGTCACCCTGGTAATTTCTAAAACCCAGGGGCAATGGACAACCTGTTGTACAATCACCATCCCAAATTAGACTCTAAAAACAAGGGGGTCACCAAGGTTGCTGGTTGAGAGCTGGGGGAGGAGAGAGGGTTAAACAATCAAAGCTTTTGGATGTTGTTTGCAAAATAGGGATGGGCTTGAAAGGTCAAAGGTTGTTTTCAAAGTGAAGGATGAATAGACACCCTGACATTCTGCACATGGCACGGGGAATACTTTGGGGCTGCCGGCTGCTGCTGTGCATTTGTGTCTCAGGGAGGAGAGACTGTTGCTTCAACTGAGTTTCTAAAGTGACATTTAATCTCAGAGTGATTTTAGAAGGAAGACTGCTCAACCTTTTCTGTACAGAACCTGAAATAGATTTGTTGACAGAGACTGTGTGGGGAAAGCATTATACACTTCAGGTACTGCAGAAACTTGAGCCAAGCTGCCATGAATAACATCATTTCCACATGGTTCTTCACCTAGTGTAAGAACTTTCATTTAAAAGTAGAACTGTGAAGTGAATTATGAAAGCTGTGAGGATTTGTTGTTTTTCTTTGTATTAAGTAAAAGTAAATTTAATATATTTGGGTTTTGGAGGTTTGGTCAGACAAAACAAGGAGTCTGAAGTTGTCACTTTCAGCTTCAGGCTCTGCACTTTCACTACTTTCTGTCAATGTATTAACCAAAATATTTATTTATTTAATCACTGCTATATTAATCAAAAAAAAATAATAATTTATATATAATATAGATAGGTATGTTTGTTTTATAGAGCTATAACTAATTATTAAATTTAAATAGTTTTAAATAATTGATCTTGATGGAATGACATTTTCCCAAATCCCAAATCGCTTGTTTTGTCTGGTTAAAACAGTTACAACAGTATAAAACAGAAAAATGCCAGCAAATCCTCCTCATTACAAAAATGTAAATAAATGTAAATAGTATAAATATTGGGCATTTTCATTTTCCTTTGGCCTCTCAGCTGAACAAATGTCAGGAGAATACTAATCTTTCTCATGCTCAGGTATCCACCATCAAGAGGCCATAGGTCATACCTTATATCTCACAAGCTCACCAGTCAGCACAGGCTGTTCTGTTCTCATATTGACCTAATCAGCGATGTATTAATGTATGTATCTGCATTTATCTTTCTGTTCTCCACAGTGGCAAGGAGAGACCCAGGAGTTTTGTCCCAATGCCAAAGTGGTGCTGGTGGGCTGCAAGCTGGACATGAGGACAGACGTCAACACCCTGAGGGAACTCTCCAAGCAGCGGCTCATCCCCGTCACCCACGAGCAGGTAAGAACAAGCAAATGATGGATATCTGAGTAGAAGGATGTGGAATAAATAATAAGAAAGGGACTTGGAAGGCACCCTGGGAAGAAAGACAGATTTGAAAACAACAACAGATGCAGAAAAGAAATTAGAAAGCAATCCAGCGATCATATGTGATTTTTCCATCTTGGATCAGCAGTGGCGTTGCCTCACTGGTGAAGTCCCACAGGAAGGGAGCGTGAGAGGAGGCTCACGCAACACAATCAGCCACAGCAGAATAAGAGCTGAGTGAAACCCCTTGGGGACATGTTGCTGGGGTTAGCATTTTGACTGAAATTTGCTAACAGTGATCTAGGATTGCACATGGCGATGGCCACGGGAAGAGGCACGGATGTTGCTGGAGGTTACGTCTTGGGACACATTTGTCCCCTGAAATGAAATAGATTTAGATCATGTAGATTTAGGGATTTTCAAAATGCTGAAAAAAAAAACAAAAAAACCCCCCAAAAAACAGACATTGATAAATGAATGAGTCCTTTTATCGCATGCCGCCATGACCTCCAAGCCAATGGAAAGGGGAGAAGAGGGAGGGGATGATAAACTGTTCTGTAAATCTGTGACTTTTAATCAGCTTTCAGCGTGTTCGTTTTGCGCTCTCCCATGTTGGACATACAAAAAGTGGAGGGGCTTTTTCACTACCACACAAAAGCCTCTGGAACAAAGGAGCCTTTTTTCCACTGCTGTCTGAGAGCTCGCCAGAGGCTAAAAGCACGCAGCCCCCCCCCCCAAAAAACCCCCCACTGCAACTGAAAAACAGACTCAAAATAAGATGTAAATAAGATACATAAACAAAAGATGGAGTGGCAAACCACAGAACTAATGTAAAATAGCTGTGGCTGGTCTACACTAAGCTATTGTTTTCTCCTTTTCAGCCACTATTTTTGTCTAGGGCAGCTACTGTTTATACCTCTAACATGCCAGAAAATGTGTGTCACACAGTAGATGCCAGAGCTGTGCACAATAAACATTTTGGTGCTCTAATCCAATAGCCAGTGTTGTTATCCTGTTGTTGATCTTAAATTGAATTCCACCACAGCTGAGGAGTCGTCGGCGAAAATGACCACTGGGTGAACTCCAGACATTTCCGCACTAATCTGCCCAAGATCCGATCAAGCTTTTCCGCTTGTCACGACAACCTCTTCCTCAGCCACCCTCCCCCCGCTGCCCCCTCCCCCGGCGAATCTAAATCTTCGTTCCACTTAATGAGGACTTCATTGCTTGTTGTATGTGGCTCAGTGCACAGCCGTGATAAAAATCAAACCTTGTCCACAGGGGATGAAAAGCCCTCTCTGTTTTGGAGAAAGTGCAATTTGGGGCTCATGGGAAATGCAGTCCTGTCTCATCTGGTACAACCCTTGCACGTGTATATCATGCACAAATGTGGGTTTTAAGTTTGATCATAAAACAAGAGAAGAGGCCGTATCGTACTGTGGTTAAGAGATTTGGCGAGGGATTTTAAAATTAAATTTGTCACTGATTCCATCTCTAGCAAACAATTTACAGTCTCAATTAACTTGGTGTATTGTAACATTACACAGGGGTAAGATCTAATGCTGAAGGCGTTCTGCTAGTGTTTAGTCCCTCCTCTTTAAATAGCTGCACAGACCAAGACCACACTGGCCCAGTGGGTACTGTGCTCCTCTGTTCCCAGAGTATTGAGCGTTATTCATTATTCATGCCTCAGATGGAGGAGATTCATTTGTCTCCATACATGCTTAGATCATTGGCATCCAGTCTATGGTTTAGGCCAACACTTTTGTCTCAGGACAGGGACTTCTGGTCTAAAAATATGAGCACCTGTTTATGCCAAGGTACGACAAAGGATGGTGTGCTAAAAGAGCTCACATAACAAACCCATGTCTAACATAACCACTAAAGGCCTGATGATACAAGAGGAAAGACATTATTGTGTCATGGTCAGTTGTATTAGAAAAGAAGCAGAAAACAAAACCACTGAAATCAATTGAAAGCATCCAAAGTGGAAGAAAATTGCTTTGCAAAGATGTCAAAAGGTGACAAGAGCTAGTGTTTTGTGGCACCGCTCCTGAAATATTGAATGTTTTCCCTTTTGTTCATACTGTACAGCGCTTTGTAACTGCTGCTTCAAAAGATGCTATATAAATGAAGTTTGCTCGCTTGCTAACAATCTCTTGTTTCGCCTGTCTTTGTGTTGCAGGGGAGCACGATAGCCCGACAGATGGGAGCGGTGGCCTATGTAGAGTGCACCTCCAAAGTTTCAGAAAACAGCGTTCGAGATGTGTTCCACATCACCACTCTTGCATCAGTGCGGCGGCCACACAAGCCACAGCTGAAACGCAGCAGTTCCCGCAGGGGCCTGAAGCGAGTTTCACAGCTACCCCTGCCACCACTGCCAGGTCGGACTGAGCAAATGGACCAGGCCCCGGCCATGAGGAAGGACCGGGCCAAGAGCTGTGTGCTCATGTAGAGACCCAGTATTATAAATATATATATGTATATACATAAACACAGAAATATATAACAGAGGAAGTCTATTTATTGTTTTTTTTTTTGTTGTTTTCTCCTCTTGTATTTTCATTTTTTGCACTGCAGAGGAGGGAGGAAAAAAAGAACAATGCTTTGGATTTTTTCTTTTTTGTAGCCTGTGTGCATCTTTTCTAAACTGTTTACATATTTATGTTGTTTTTGAAATGATGGCAAATTGGACTAACCCTCTGGACAGGAGGAAGCTGTGATAGTGGAAATGCCCTCTAGTCTTGGGTACTAAAAAGGAATTAATTTCCTGAAACTGCTCTAATAAGAGGAAAGGTACAGCGGTGAAGCAACAGTGAGGAGACTAAAGTGCATGTGAGGAGAACCATGTTAAAGCAAATGTTTGAGAATGAAACTGTTTTCAGAGGCGGTGTTACTCAGCAGACATGAAGACTGATTATTTAGCTGCCTGTCTGAAGTTGCTTTCTGATGCCATATCTGAGAGGAAACCTTGTACGTACAGTAATGCTCAATAGGGATTCTGGTGATTGGATGAATGATGGCGCCTACCAAACATTAGGAGCTGGAAATGAGATTTGGTAACACTGACGAGAATATTGTAAACGTGTGTGTGTGTGTGTGTGTGTAAGCAGTACTACCACAAGTGCATTTTAGGGGGAAAAAAAATCCAATTTTATTTTGTTCATTTAACACTATTTTTCTCATCAACTCCAATTGTGTCAGTTTGATTCACTCAAGTTAATGCTGTTGTTGCTATTTTAAAGCTGTCTGTGGAAAATCTAGTGGTAAAATGTTAGGGCTATTTTGTTGTACTTTCACTAAACTCACTAAAATAAAGCAACAGCGTGACTCGATGGGGACATGATGATTTCTTGCTCAAATGCATTTAATTTTTTTTTTTTTTATTGGCATCTGAAATCATATATTATTACCACTCTAACAGAGTGTCTCATTATGCTTGGAGAAATTAATCATTTAACACCCTCAAATCTTTTTAGCATTTCCACCACTGTGCTTTTCTCTACCTGTCTTTAAAAGCATTGACAGTAAATAACTGTCCATATCCTGTTATCGCCATCTCTTCACACTCATGTTGCCCTGTAAGTCAAACAGCACTGCAGCCTGAGGGATGAGTCAGTCTTTTAGGGGTAATGTGCACACCTTACAGACCTCTGAGCTGGCAAAATAATAAATAAATAAATAAATAAAAATATTAAACTGCAATGCAGCAGTGCTGAAGCACCGATGTAGTGTTTTTAAATGCCTGATTCTATACAGGTTCAAGAGCTTCAGGCCTTTTCAGTGACATGTTAGATCTTTTATTTGCAGACAACCATTTTTGCTGTCCAGTTGATCTTGGGAGTCTGATGGTTTCAAAGTTTTTTTTTCCTGAGCTACATCTGTAAAACGGTCCATTGGTCAAAGTAGACAGCGTCTCTTAGTGAGCACGACTTTCTGTCTGGAGTGTTTCTGCAGTTTGTAAACTGCTGTATCCTGACAGCTTTTAGGTGTAGGTGAGACTGGACAGGTCTGTCTACTGTTATAGTAGTCATAATAGTCTGCATTGTCTGACGACTTAACTGTGGCTACCTCGTGGCTAGACATTAAACCATTGACAAGGAGATCTCAAACGACTGATCTGAGATGAAGAGAGAATCGTGCTAAGACAAGAAATGAGCAGAGGGTGTGAATTATTGAAGGCATGCTATAAAAACATATCTTCTGAGAATCAAACAATCACCATCTGTAGGCTTGAAGGGATTTGCAGCTGGTTCCTTCATGGAGCACATTTACAATCGGCTCTGGGCAGAAAAGAGATAATCGACGCTCAGAAATGATCAAGATAGGAAAACAACTTTTCAGTTACACAAACATTGGTCTTGCCTTTCTCAAATCTTTGCTCTTTAAGTAGTAAAGTAAACAGAATGTAGTAAGTAAAATACTGGAGGGGTTTACAATCTGAGAAGTAACCATCACTTTGCTTAAACTGCTCACAGCTCAGGTATCCTGTGTGGGGAGGCCTGGGTAAACAGTTCTTGGCTATACTTTAAAGGGGAACAAGGCAAAAAGGTTGGGAACCCTTGTCCTCGACAATTGTCCCTCTGCCAACAAATCAATAAATGATTACCACTCCCTGTGTTTCAAGGCAGCACAGAGGCAAAAGTGCAACATGGCTCTCTGTTGTGGAGAAACTACAAGCGTTCAAAACAAAGTGCATGATGAGGAAGTCATGTTGCGAGAGTGGTTTGAAATGGTTCGATATGTATTTACATCGGAATCCAAGCCACAGCACTGTTCTGTAAAGGAGACAAATACACTCTTTCAGTCTGATTTTTAGTCTGCAAAGAGCTGAGTGTTTTATATCAAAAACATTTTCAGTGCCACATTCATGAAAGCATTAAAAAATAAGATAGGACTTTTTTTTCTTTTTTTTGGACGGACACAGAAGTCACAGGTGAGCTGTACAAAGATGTTGCCCAGAGCAGGAAATGTAGCAGTGGAAATGAGGCCAGCACCCACAGCAGGGGCACAAGACCTGCTACACCCCTACAGTTCAGACTGACACTTAAAAGGATTAGTCTCGTGGTGCCAGTGTGTTTGTGCATTTAACAGAGGAAGGGATCTCCATCGCACTGGCCTGTATTTTCCTATCAGCCTGCATAGCAATCAAATGAAGCAGTCATCCAGCCTGATACAGATTTGTATATGTCACCAAGATGAAGACAAATCAGCCAGTGCCATGTTTGTGATATTAGAACAGCATCAGAGTTTCTGGACAATCTACTCCCACTCACAGGCAGGTTTATTACTGCAGGATGTCTAGCCTCGATTTCAGCAATCTGATCAGCCATTTGCCCTTTACTGCTGAGACGCCAGGAGGATTAGAAGCACCTCTGTGGGTTCACGCTCCGATTCTGCATTCTTGAGTTTCCCCTTCTCTTCTCTGCTATTCCAAGTGGCTCTGACAAGCACAGAGAGCCCAGTCATCTTATCCCTGAACGGCCAGAGCTGACATCATGTGAGCAGGAAGCACACGATTCTTGGCTAGTTACTACAATTTGCAGATGGGGTTGTGTCCCCAGAAATGGCATAGAGAAATGGCAAAGCAATTGACAGAGACGCGCTGAGGAGGGGTGATGGGAAGTGAGAGAGACAGAGAGAGACAGTACTTGGCCTGCCTGTTGACAAAAGGCTACAGAGCAGAGCCACAAATTGCATACAGTCATGAGAGGATTTGTAATGAGAAGCAGTATGTGACCAAGCTGAACTCAACACACAACCTGCACACACACACACACACACACACACACAAACAGGAAGCTGGCAGACGTTGGCATTCAACATTGATTGTGCAGGAATTGACCATCAGTGTACTGCATGTGAAAAAGCCTTCAACAGCATATTAATCTGACAACCTTTCCCCTGCTCCCTCTTAAGATTTTCAACTTTATTGTTTCCTGTTTCCCAGAAGATAAACTCAACAAAGTAGAGACCAACCTGGGCCCCTCCCTGAGGTGGTTTAATAGTGAAAACACAGACTGTGGAGATTAATTAACTCACGGTTTAGTGCTTTCTGCAGTAAAGTGCTGCTAATTAAAATGTGTGAGTGTGTGCTTTCATATAGTTTTTCAGTGTGTGAGTGTATGTCTTTATCTGTATTTGTCTGTGTGACTGCTGACACCTGGGACCAGCATCTTATTACAGAAACATTTTTAATGTCTTTTAACATCAAAAGCAGAACAGAGAGAAACTGACTGATGAGAGGAGTTATTGATATTTTAGAAGGCGGTATTTTTTTTTTCCATCATCTGCTTTCAGGTGGATGCACACATATTTCCCCGAGGGATTAGAGGTTGTGTATGAATTACTTGTGTGACTGAGCTATGTAGGGGGAGGTCTGATAAGGGGAAAAGAAGGAGAAGATTGGCGATGATATCGTGTACCCAGTGCTTGAGTTTTTAAATTGGAGTCCACAGGATGATAGACATCTTGGAGGGCTTCCACTGAAAATGAACCAGCTTTTATCTGTGATTATGGAGGGCTCATTTTGAGTATTTGTCAAAGGCAGAACGGCTGTGGCCAGTCCAGATGGACTGCTGGTCTTCCACCTGACACACAGTACTATAACTAAACTATGCTTAAAACATGGATTAAAGGATGTTGGTGTGCTGGATGGTCTACCACTTTGGTCTAGACTGAAATATCACAATAATTGCAATGAAATTTTGTACCGAGATGCATGATCCACTGGATGCATGCTAATGTGTGGTCCTCTGATCTTTCACCTGGAGCCTCTATACGATTGACCTTTTGGCTTTTAGGGAGATCTATACAGCCATTGGATACATTTCCATGAAATTTGATAGATTTGATCCCAAAAGATGAATCCTAAAGTAGTTCCCTGACATTTCTCTCAGTGCCACCAGCAAGTCAAAATTTCTGCAACATTGGCTGGCACCAAATTTTGTACAGAATGTTTTGGTTTCCAGACAGTGACTTTTTCTTTAGCACCACCTTGAGGTTGACATTTTTTGCAGTGAAATGTTTCAACAACTCTTTGGTATACTGCCATTGTATTTTGGAACACAATTTCATGCCCCCCTCAGAATAAACTATAACCACTTGAGCAACCCTCTGCCTTTTCATCTAGCACCACCATCAGCCCAAAATTTCACTTCAATGGTATTTTGGCTTATGACCAGATACCTACCTAATCAGCTAAAGATAACATGCTAAATTATGATCGTAAACATGGTAAATATGACTGTAGACAGTTGTTTGCTTGCTCTACCTACAGACATTATATACAGTTTCTGCTCCAGTAACTGGCTGAAACCACCTATAAGCAGCTAATTTCGTGGTGAATAACTACAGCAGCAGGTTGCAGCAGAAATGCTATGTCACCTTGCAAACAGCTGTTCTATATTTTGGAACTACCCAGCAGACTGCGTTAGTTTGTCTTATTCACATCACTAAGATCTGTGGACTAGAGGTCATCAATCTGTTCTGCCTCCTGCTCACCATAGAAACCGAATCAGCAGATATCACCGCTGTCGTATGTGGCTAATTATAGTCGGGCAATTAAAAGTGTAATGTTGTAGATTAATGGCTTATTACAACAATCTCATCTTTTTGGTGTTGCTTGAGTAAAGTCAATAAATCCTAACATTACCCAGTCGTCCCTTTTAGCCACTTGGGTTTGAATTGTCGTATTTGCTGCAGGGCATCGCCCATTTACATAGTCACACATTAGGAAGATGCCCTTTAAGGTTGTTCACTGTTTGACCACTAAGCAGCTCGACCAGAGCAGTTTCGGGAGCAGTCCCTTAATAAAGGGCATGTCACTGTCAACAGCTGAGGAGGGAAGAGCATTATCTAGTCGCTGATACCAACAGGAAGGGTAGACGAGCATCAGGGTTTATGTGAAAGATAATTTCACCTATCCCTGTAACAACATGCCATCTTGTGAGAACTACTTTTAAAATTCATATCTTGAAATATGTCAAGGAACTAAGGTAAATGTCATGTGGTTAAAAAAAGATGCTGTAATACTGTTATTTCACTTCTCTTCCAGAGGAAAATACATATATAATTACTGCTTTATTTCTGTAGTTTAGTCAGGCAGATTATCTACAAAATATAATGACAGCACAAAAGTTGGTGTGGGGTTATTTAAAATCTTTGCATGCAGCAGCAGCAGCAGCACAGGAACCAAAATAATTAAGATGTTGCAAAAGCTTAAATAGACCACCTTATTACTATAAAAAAAATGACAAAATGATACACTAAAGCAGCATGGTATGATACACAGATGTTGTGGTTCAAATCCACAGGATCATTTACCACACATCTGGTGGTTTGAGACCATTAATATTGTCTGTCCACTGAATGAAGAACCGCAGCACACAGACAGCAACACAGATGTTTCCACTTTAACACTCAACTACGCAGAAATCTTGAAATTTCCAGCCTTAAAGCATTTCATCTTCAGAGCTATAATTGCTACAACTGTACCGTGTGCATGAGAATAGCACGTCAGAAAAGCAAAGTGTTGCAGCACCTTTGGATATAAGAAGAAGCCACGCAAAGAGAACAAATACAATGCCACCAAAGAAGCAGGCTCATCATCTGTCATCTCTCTGGGGCGAAAGTGTCTGAGCGTCTCACTGGCTCAGTCGAGGTGATTATGGACTAATAAAACCCATGTCCACTTGTGTACTGCAGAACAGATTTTTCAGGCTGTCTAATCTGATGCTCAATCCCTCCTCCTGGTAGGCTTTCTGAAACAATGAGTCTGGTCTGGACAATTAAACACACATTAGAGAGCCGGTCAGGTGTTTTCTCACCTCTCGCTGCTGTTGGATTTTTCTTCTCATATGTGTACCCTGCAGGCATTTCAAATCATTAGACTATTTTTCTCCACAGTTTATAAAAACAACGCTGATTATAAATTATGGCTGTTATCAGAACAGAAAACAGACGAGTTACTCAGCAAATTATTCAAAATGTGTCCAATGACAACCTGACGGGATGAACAGTAATATGATCGTGGCAGAATTTGAATCTGACCCTGATGCTCAAGTGAGTTTCCACAGAGACAGTGACGTCATGGCAACCGTGGCGGTGAAGCTTCCGAATGTTAATGAGCTCGCCGGTGTCCGAGACGTGTTGTCAGTCACCTGGAGGAGGTGAATCACTCAAGTTCTCAGCAGCAAAACAAAACAAGTACAGCATGTTGGGAGGAAACAACAGAAGAGGTGGAAAGAGAAAAACACGAGGGAGAGGAAATGTGGAGATGGGTGGTTTATTGGTACGGAAAAAGCTACTGAGCCATCCATAATCAGACCTGTGTTGCCCTGAGCACACACTCCAACATGACGCAAAGCCTAGAGTGTGTTTAGCTGGCTGCCCAGCTCCTCTCCCTTCACCCTGCTTTGTCTGGCTCTGCATTATGAAAGGTCACTAATGTTGTCCCAGCCTGTTACTCTGGATATTCTGCTGCTTGGACTGTACCTACCAAATCTCAGTTATCTCACAGTAAGCTGCATCTCAGACAGGCTTCAGTATTCGAGCGTGTGCCTGCGGCTGCACGCATATGCCTACACTGCACACATACTTGTTTCTGTATATTATATTGAACTTTGCTTTGCCTTTGCAAACACAGCTGTGTACTATTCTGTGAGCATGTGTAGTTCATAAGAGGGAGATATATTGGCTGCAGTCCAACCTCAGCTCAGCCATCGTTGCCAGTTTGGGATGGCATATCACCAATTTGGCAGTGGCAGCTTTCAGAATGAGAGGCCTGAGCAAGAAACAGAATGGCAACTTTGTTATGTAGACCACTGCTGCAGAGTTGGGTGTTATATGTTGCCTCTGTAGTTAAATCACAGCAGTGGCCAATAAAGCTGGCTGACTCTGACTTACAAGTGGCAATTTAGAGGAGTAAAGGGGGGTGATATTGACATCTCAAGACCATGACCACAAATTTATGCATGTCATTTATGCATGTTAGGGAAAACACTGCTATTATTTCAGTAAGAGTTCTGCTCCAATGTGTGAACAATTGCATCCATGACTCTGTGCCTTTCTGATAAGATAAGCAGTACAGACCTCATTAATTCAAAACTGGCAATTATGTCTGCTTGTGTGTTTAAATATGTTTATTTAGAGTGTGATCTGTTTTGTTTGTTTTGCATTGGGTGTGCATGTGTGCATCTCTGCCTTTGCTTGTGTGCATGTTTATTTTTGCTCTGTGGCATTGCATACATTTCTTGCTGGGCAAAGAGGAACAGATGAACAAACTGTGAGTGAAGGAGGGCTGGCCTGGAGGCTGTTTGTGTATGTGAGTGTGAGAGAGAAAGAGTGAGAGGCAATAACTAAAGCGCACTTTGAGTCCTTTTGGTCCACCTTCAGAGTTTGCATTGTATTTTTGGGTGGACATAACTCCTGTTGATGGCTTAGCTGTGTCATGGAGATGTGTAGCCTCGCTCCTGCACCACACATAATTCACTGCCTCCCTTGCTGTGTGACTTTACACCACACAGGCCCGTCACCCAGGAACAGCTCCAGCCACATCAAAGACATGAACAAAGTATTTCTTCACCCAAACTTTTACATACTTCATTAGCAGCTCTAACGAATGAATAATCACTAAAACATACACAGTGCACACCATAAGAAAAGAAAATGCTCAGTTCAATATGACAGATGAGTGACTAAATGGAAAATTTCTGTCACTAGGCTTTATAGATTTCATATCTGCTTTTGATTTAATTAACTATACAGTATTAAAATAATTAACTTGTTATGGATTTAATAAACACCGTATCAGCTGATTAAAATCTTACATGAGTGACAGAAAGTCAATCAATCTATGTAAATGTTTCTTACTCTTCAACACATAGTTACTTTGTGGCATCCTACAACAGAGCTGCAGTACATGATGGGATGGCCATCATGTAGAGACAACAACTGCACAATCTAGAAACAGTTTTAAAGAGGTTTAAGTATTCAGGATTAATTATTACTGGATCAAGACAAAAAGTCAGTAAAAAGGTAAAGAGATAAAGCCTATGAACTTCTAAAGATGATAAACCGAAATGAGGCAGACCTTTACTATTTGAAAGTAACAGTGGAACTAAATGCACTAATGTATTTACAGTAAGATTAATACAACAGACGTATCATGGACTGTAGGTTAGTAATCGTTAACCTACCAGCCTTACTGCGCAGTCAGAAAGTTTGTACTAGATATACAGAGGTGTTTGTGTCACTGAAGTGTGTATGAGCCCACAGTGTATATTTTATAAGTATGGTTAAGTACAACCTGGTGTGTGAATGTAGGTGTTATGACACGTATACTAAAGTGTACACGTGTGTGTAAGTGTGCACAGGTCTACTGTTCTGAAACATTCTTACAATGATTTTGAGAAGGGCTCTTGTGAGATTAGCCTTGAGCTAAAAGAGATCCAAATAAACCTAAACCCAGCAGGGGAAAGAAGAATCATTACACAGTCTATTGAATCTCTCTAAAGATAAATGATGGTTCTTCTCCTTAGAAGCTTCAATGAGATATATATTTAGGTGGTTGCAATATATTTTCCCCCATCTCCTTTCCTTACTTCTTCAGACTTAAGTGACAGAGGCTAGATCCCTTTTTCTCCCCATTCACATTCCTCTAACATACAAGCTGCAGCTTTTCCAATGCAATTTTCAGACTCATCAGAAACCAACTGAGCTGATTATGAGGAAGCATCCAACACCAGAATGTCAGCCTGCCTTATAAGTGAGTCGCAAAGCCCCCGGGCACGCCTGGAGCCAAGGCGAGGGTCTGGCACAATGAAGCAAAGTTAGCTCAGCACAGTCAGAAGACCTTGCAGAACACCCGGAGCTGGCCTCCGCAGCCACGCAAGCCTAAATTCATCTCACACTGGGGAGCTTTCCTGCAGCAAAAACAAGTGCATGTTTGGATTTGTTGACTTAGCTAAAGCTGGAAGCCAGAATGATGTGTGATTTTTTTTTTTTTTTTTTTTAGAGGTGCAGGTACATGGCTGACAGCTGGCTAAAGAAATAGTCATGATTTTTTAACTCTGTGATTATAACTGCCTGCACTTCTGTTCTCCATTTTCTACATGTCATTCCTTCTTGGATGGCTTTCTTGTACAGGCTGGGATTTTTTTGTTATAAATTATAATTACAATGTTAAAGTCCATGAAAATCTCCTGAAACCAGCTAAATGCCTGTCAATTGATATTCTCTGAAGGTGAAATGAAAACGCACAGCCACCACGTACAACATGAGCAACATTTTTTTATATTAAACAAATTTGATAAAGTATCTGCCAACTGGGAGCTACACATCCAGGTTGTTGTTGAAAAGTAAAAACAGGAAAATTAATTTTAATAAATAAAACAAGCAGCTCATGTTGATGGATGCTGCTTATCTTTCAATATTTGAAGTGGTTTGACAAATGCTTAGATGTACAGTATAGTCAAACCAGGTATATGGAAGAAGAAAAATGACAGATGCCAGAGGAAGAGAACAGTCCTAGGGTATTATTATCTATATCTAAAAATTCACTTTGGGCCTCATAGATGCAGAAAACAGAAATAACTTGTCTGTACACTGCTTCAAGTACAGCTGTGTCAGTGACTGACATAACTTCACTATGACATTACAGTAATTCTTCAGCGCATCCAGCTCTCCTCAGTGTCTGGGCCAGAGAATAAATGGCAGTGACGACGTAGCTCTCTTACCTCAGCACAGAAACTGCTTGCCAAGGAAAATGGAAGTATTTAAAAATGGATTGCCTGTTTAAACAGCATGTAAAATTAAGCAGATTATAGCTGTATAAATCTCGCACTTGCATTTAGGAAGGTTGTCTCTCATCCTCCATTTTTTTCCTGCTACTACAATTCCATCTTTATCTCTCTAGCACTGATTACTTCTTTTTCTAAGACAATGACACAGACTCACTCTAAATTGCCAGTTATGAGGAGAGATGTGCTCACCGTGCCATCGCCAAGGAAATTAGCCTGTGTTTGTGATTTAATTTCAGATCTACAGACTTAATTACTTCTGTGCGTGTGTGTGCTGCTAGGTGTGTGTGCTTGTAAATGTTTCTGTGTACAGTTGTGTGACCCAGCACTTTCGCACATATGATCTATGTGGGGGGAAAAAAGAACATTATGTAAATTGACTGCAGTATAATTCAGGCGGGGGCACCAACAATGATCGCTCTGTAAGATGAAGATAATTCTTTAAGACAAGATGGTTTGGCTCAGAGCTGTCTCTTGGAAACAAGAAATAAGAGCATTGGTATTAAAATGTATCCATCTATCTAGTATTATTTGCAGTGTTATTTGCAGCATCATAGGAAATGTGATGGGTAGAAATAAAAGAAAAAAAGACCTTATTGACCATACTGAATGGAAGCGTGAATGAGACTACAGTATATGTGTACTGTATACACATAATGAAATGCTGATATTCACTTCAAGCAATTGTGGGACCCCAGGCAAGTCTAAATAGGTCACCCAAAGTTGAAATATGCCTGTCCATCCTTCCTGTCCAGTTTTGTGTTTCTTAATAATTTCTCCAAGTGAAGTATTGATTTGAAAAATCAGTTTTTGGCAACATCCATCCACCCTGTTGCAACTGCAGTCTGCAGGTTAAAGCTTACATACTGTGCTCTCATTTTGCAGTTATACAGATGCTTCCTATTAACCACGATTTAATGGCGCAACCTTTTTAAATCACTACTTAGTAACTTTTAGTTTTGAAGTTCCTAAGAGCTGCTAAAGGACTTCACATTCAACATTAGTAATGGAATAGCTGGTGCAAACCAATCAAGGTGTCAATTTCAATTTGCTGCGGTGATATATAAGTGTACTCCAGGGCATGTCAGTACACTGTCACACCACTTTTGGGTGTGGTTATAGATGCAACAGACTTAAAAGTTCACCCACAGAGGGCAGCTCACAATGATTTTAAGCCTGGTGTGAAGTTCCTCTTTAGGGTTGGGCAAATAAAAGACTTACACACAGTTAATAAGGCAAATGTTAACTGCAGGTTTAAGACTAGGAGCAAATCAAATCCAATGTCAATGTAAACACAATTCCTAGAGATTGTGGCCTGTACATTTGGGCCTAAATTTTCCTCGTTATGAACATGTACAATAAACATATTGCTAAAGAAAAATCAGCATCGCTCAGTTTTGCTGAAGAGACCTCTGCAGGAACAGCTAAACTCTGTAATACTATATTAGAGTCCAATACTATATAGAGTATTCTGAACAGTAACTGTGTACTTATTATAGCAGAATGACATACAAACTATATTGCTAAAATATGCAGAAACATTTATTGCAAGTCATATTGTCACTGCAGCACTGAACAGTGTCATCTAACATCGCAGATTTTCCTCATATTGTGCAAGTCTATTTCATACCCATCACTCAGGGGACCTTAATGTTGGTTTGAATTGGACTGAAATGCAAAATTAAGTACATACATTTAAGTTTTAATAGTTTGACACCTTAGCCTAAGGTTGAAAACGCTTGAAGGATAAACACACACTCGTACAGTGTTTATGTGCCATTCGCAGCATCTACACTAATTATTTACACAGGTGAATGATGGGTACGGTGCTGAGCTCTGCACCAGTGACACAGCAGTGTCCTTCTGCCATCTGCTCAAGGGCTCACCAGAACACAGACACGCACATGTTAACGTGCACGCTGCTTCCTGAATGAGGATCAGGTCACATGAATTTTATAGGGCAAGTGACAGTGGCAGTAGAGGAGATCGCTTACTGACACTGAGCATTTTCACTGAGTGACAGGTGAGTGTTTCATACACACAAAAACTACCAGGCTGAAATGATTCTCTCACTATACAAAGTAGTAATAACAAAAAAGACTAAACCTGCAGCTCTAGTATGGATACCTGATATAAACAAATTCATATAAGCTTTGTCAAAGCAAAGTTTTAATGTCATTCTGTGAAAAGGAAAGTTAACATACCAGAAAACAGAGAATCACAGTGTGCACCACACAAGTTCAAAATCATAATTCAGAGAGACAATGATACAAGTGAGCCTTGAGCTCTACATCAATATCGCCTATTGATTTCCCCTTTGTCCTGACACAGAAAAACGAACAATTTCACAACAATAGACTGTTCTACTCAGTCTTCTGTTCTCTCCCCCTACTCTTATCTCGCTTCATTTTTCTCTTCAGGCTTTGATTGCTGATGCTGGGAATAATGACATAATAGCAGTAGTCTGGACCGATAGATGAGAATTGGTGGTGGTCAGAGGTGGGGGTGGGGCTGCTATTTCTTCTGGCTAATGTCATCATCCTGGGTCATGACCCAACGGAATCAGGGGTCATTCAGGGCCAAGGACAAAAGCACAAAACAACTGTGGGGAATTTAGGACTCCGGAATGCTGTTTATCTAACACATCGTACATGATAAACATGAACAGTCTTAGTATCAAACACATAACAGCCTAACCACTGAAAATATATAAATGAGAGTGTAACCTCACTGTGACCTCAAGTGCACATATGTGGCTGTTCCTCAAAAACCCATTTAGTATCTTTTAGGAGCTGTGGGTTACACAACTATTAAATATACATTGGCACTTTGGCTGTGCACTTCTCTGCCTTTGTCTTGACAAATGAGGCCAGCTCTGGTGTTTTGATAACACCGTCTTTGCAGCGATATCCTAATGCTTTATTTACTACCAGCGATGTTTCAAAAACCTGAGAGCAATATATGGGTGGCAGCAGCAGGAATCGGACTATGTGTCCAAATGGCTCTCCTGGCTCACATGTACACACTCAAAAGACACAGGATGAGGTGGCGGGTGTTTTTGGCTTGAAGCTTGATGAGTTTTTAGTCTCTTCCAGTGGGTATTGTAATAGCAAAGAGGCACAACACTGACCTGTAAGTAGAAGAGTGACAATTAAATCCAATTAGAAATGTGCATTTGCTGAAGAAAATGCAGTGTGAATGGTGAAAGCTGTTGCTTCCAGTGCTGCTGGGGAAATTACCGGTGGGACAATGTAGAAGCGAAAGCTTCTTTCTTTCTAACTGTAAGCATATTGGAAAAAGATAATTTGGAAGATTTAAAGACTTAGAGGTTTGTAACTGGCCATATGGTGCCACCAATAACATGTTATACTGAGCAATCATGAGATTTCTTTAGCATGTATACATAAATTAGTTACATAAACTCTTTCATACAACACTATTCAAAAGAAATATTAATAACTCATTACTTATTCCCAATATTACCAAAGTGGGTATAAGCCTCTAGGTCCTACAGATGCTCAACATCTGTGAATTGGTTCTAAGACAGATCATCACCCATAGACTTCAATGGTAAAATTATCATATTTGAAAATTTATATAAAATAGAAATATGCAACTAATACCAAAGGTAATAGAACTACACTTGGTAATAAGCTTCACAGTTTGATGTTTATATGATCTTTATAGCACAAAGCTTTAAACAGTCACACTCATTAGCTGAGGAAGATAGAGGCATTCCCTGAAAAGCCGCCGCGACTATGGCGACTGGCAAAAAGACAAAGCCACTCCCCCCAGCTCTCCTGAGAGGAAGAGCTGGGCCTCCACTCCCCATGTGGTCACAACACAAACAAGCCAGAACCAAGGACTTCAAAGCAGCCACACACAAATGCCACACACAGCGTCTGTCTGAGACGTCTCCGGTCATGTGACTCCAGGCCAGGTGCACACAGACTGGGTCCTTGGCAAAGCAACGTGGTCGCTGCCCCTGTCAGTTTTGATCAGCAGCCAATCAGGGGGCCTCCCTCCTTTGAGGTGGCCATTTTGGGGGTTCAGGCCACCTCCCAGATTGGCTGAGCACCCGCTGCTCTCCAATATGCCCACCCGCTCCCCACAGTGTCACAACAGGCCCCTCATTCACACTCCTACAAGCCCCCACCCCCACTATCTTTCTCCCCCTGCCAGGTGGGACCAAACACATGCCCGCTGTCTCATAAACACGAAGATGTGCCAGTGCTGCCCGTTTAGCTGTGAAGAGTCCTGAGAGACATCCAACTATCACACAGACTTGTGGTGGAGCCAAACGTTTCAGGGAGGAACCAGACATCCAATAAGACCAAACAAGCCTCACAAAACTCACAAAACACGACAGCACAAAAGCAGCTGGCAGACAGGCAGCACACACAGGCATTCAAAGTTAATCAGACAACAGAAAGAACAAGGCAACAAAAGCGAAGGAAGACAGAAAAATGGCCAACAGCTGTTGACAAAGCAAATGCCTAATAAATGATTTTCAGCATGAATAAACACAATATAGCAGAACTCCACAACATATTTATAGGAGAGAGGAAAGAAAGGAAGACTAAATAAGAAATTGCGTCTCCCTTCTTTCCATTCATTTCCTGCAAAGACATGACGAAGACCGATATGTCTGATCATCAAACCACAGCGCCTTCCTGGAAATAGCCATGTGATGTAGGCAGGAGAGGCATTAGGAGCTACAGCAGAGCTTCAGGCCTGCTGATGGAGTCAGACCGACTCACAGTGATGACAGACACACAGGGGAAATCAAGCCAATCACTCACTCCCCCTCACACCTTCACATGCCTGTCTCCTCCCTTTGCCTCTAAATAACCACACTCCTGCTCTTTTCTTTTCTCTCTGCCTGCTTAGCTCTCTCAGCCTCCTCCGCCATTGATCTATTAACCTGCCTCTCTCAGCAGAGGAGCCGGGGTTAGTCTCAGCCATGCAAAACCAATTCAGCAGACAGTGTAATGCCATCCACTTCAGCTAAGCTTCAACTAGAGCTCCTGAACTGGAAATTACATTTTCACAGCTTGCTAACACTGAATTAATGCCAATTATAATGGCTGTTGTGGATAAAGATTCAGCTAGATCTTAAGCCAGAGTCCTAGTTATCCGAGCCAAATTTTAATATCACTGGGGTTCAGTTTTGGAGAACTGCAAGTTGAATTGAAAGCAAGACAACACTTGTAGCAAACCCCCCCACCCCCACCCCACATCTGCCACTTTTTTCTCCCTCTGTCTGCTCATCCAAATGAGGTCATTTTAAAGAGTTAGAAAAACTGTAAGAAATAGAGATCATGGCAGCAGCAACATTACCTGCATCGTGTACAAATGAGGGAGTTTAAACGGCAAGTAAGAGAATTTGGAAGACAGAGGAACAGTGAAACAAAGTGCTCTTGTGTCTAGTAGAGAGAGAGAGAATAAATGGAGAGAAAATGATGGCACTTAGGGGGGAAGTTAATAGTGACAAAGTACTCCTCTGGAAGAAAGTCCCCCGAAATTCATAGCTGTAGCTACTCAGCTGCCACAGAGAGAAGAGAATGTAAGCAGTTATTTTGACAGACGTGCAGAGTTTTTGGAAACAGTGAGTGTTTGGAGACAAACTGAGTCATAGGCAAACGCACAATATTTTTCAGACAGTATGCCACACTCAAATTGAATGCATATAACTCAGAATGCCAATGTTTCCAACGCAAAGTGTTGGGATGTCATACAAATTTGGGATGTGAGAGGCATTCAATAATTGAAAAAAAACATATATACATATATCTATATGTGTGTGTATATATATATATATATATATATATATATATATAAGCAATACATGGAAGTCCAGAAAAAGTAAAGTGACACCAGTTCCTTATGATTTGATTGTCCATTTGTTGTCTTTTGTATTACATACCAAAATCTAATTTTACATTTATTGTTCATATTTGAAAAGGCAAAATTGCAACATAAAATTAGCTTTTTTCACAGCACCACAGTGATCATCATGAAATCCAATGCTAACTGGTGCTTTGCTTTCAAACTGGAAGACAATATGTAAGATAAACTGCAATGGGAAACTTAAAATGAAAGTGCAAACTGGATTTTTAATAAGATAATCAGTTTGCCATGTTTGCCATGTCGGCCTAGGGGAAGTCAATCAAAGTCTTGCTTTTTTATTCCAATTTTCATATTAAACTTTAATTTTGATAGACTTGAACTTGATTTTGCGACAATTAAATTAAACAAACAGTTTAAATAAAATATTATAAAACTGATTCCGATGACAGCATTTAATACACAGGTTACCAGGAAAATCTGAATTGTCTTTGATCTTTGACTATAAATAAAAAATGCCAACCCCTTAATTTTGATTTATGAGCTGGTTTGATGTTTTGGAAACCTCTTTTCATGCTTTACTCATTATTTTCAACAGACCTACAGTGCAAATGCTGGCTGTCTGCTTGGTTATGTTGCTCCTGTCAATTTCAAAATCCATTCATATTCAAGGCACTTTTCTTGTAGTGTGATGTGTAGCTGAAATTAGAGCCGAAATATCACACATTGTGCACGGCAGAGCATCACAAGTGCAGCGTAATTCCCAATGATGATCACACCTGTCACTGACACCATCTGGAACGTTGGCGTTCTGCTCTCAGATTCAGCCCTCGCTCTTGATCCTCTCCCTGCTCATGTCTGTGTCCACAACTCTTACCTAGGCTGGTTGTGTGTGCTTTTGATAAATCATTTATCAGCTGAATCAAGCAGGTTAGGCATCATAGCCTCCTCTGATGATGGAGACGTGGCGCATTTAGCCTGAAAAATATCCAGCCACTATGTGTTGGTGAAATGCCAGTGGAACAGGTATGAAGTTGGTAGGCAACTCTAAAGTTGCTATTAATGTGTTTGTTTAACAAAAACATAGTTGCCTGACAATATTACATTAACTCATGCCCAAAAGATAGCAGATTTACAAAAAAAAAAAGTTTTATTTAAACATATTAACAGAGCATTAGAGAACGCTGGAGACAACCAGGCCTTGTTGTGTGATGGTTCATCTGTGGAGGCTGTGCTGTGGATGTACACAGCTCATTAAAATGAGCAGCGATAATGAGAACAAGCTTGATTATCTAGCTAATGACATGTTGTCTCATAAAGAACCGCAGTGCTACAGCGCTGGGATTAACTAGTGTACAACACTACGTAGCACAAACTATTTCAGTTCCATTGTCAGATGCTAATTGTTTCACCATGGGCAGATGACCAGTGCTAATATATTGTATGCTTTGTAAACAAAAGCTTGGGTCAGCACGGGTTCCCCCAGATATGCAATTTAGTAACTAAAGATTAGATTTGCTCACAAGTGGTATTTAGACATGCAAATTGTGTGAGATTTCTACCATACAGATGAATATAGTGGAGGTACTGTAGTGGAGGCTTAAAGGTTAGATAGACGTGGGCATCTTCCAGCTGTGAATGTGTTTTAAGGTATTAATATGATCAGATAAAATAGGGGCGAGCTCTCAGTGAAACTACTTGGAATAAATACAAATAAAAATAAAAATAAAAATAAAGGGTGAATAGAGGTCTGCTTGTGCTGCTCACAGAATGACTGAATAACATTTATCGTGTCAGACAGCAGCTGTGCGGGGATGTAAATAGGCACAGTGGAGCTTGATGCATACACCAGTGTTTAACAGGTATAAAGCTAAACCTTGTAAACCATCTTAATTTTGTTAACGTTTGCTAATAAGCACTAAACACACAACACAGCTGAATTTAACGGAAATGCCATTGTCACTGGGGGGAGGGGGGACTTTGGCTACCGTTGGCTAATGGTTAAATTTTGTTCTGGCCTGCACACAGAGCAGTAACAGGTTTCTGCAGCAGGTTCCTGTTGAAGGAAACACAATACACATCTACTGACTGAGAGGCTGCAGTGGTCCAGTGGCCGTCTGCCCATGAGCAGAGGGATGTTTTTGTGTATGTGTGCCCATTTGCTCTCTTCCTCACACAGAGCCTCTATTGTGATGTTTCTGGCGTGCTGCGGTAACATTTGACTGGGGGCTTCTGCCAGATCCCCTGCCTGACTCTCTCTTGGGACTTAAAAAAAAGAAAAGAAAAAAAAAAAAAAAAAAAAAAAAGAGGTGAAAAATCGCATCCTGAATTATTTTTGCTGTGAAAGAGCATGAACAAGAGTGGCATTCTTGAAGGGCAAAATGTCAAACAAAATGAAACAAATCTTTTTTTGTTATATTCATGAGAAATCAGATTTTTTTTTTCTTTCAAATGCTATTATTGAATCCTGCATTTAAGACATTAATAACGTGTCATTTCAGATGTGATTATAGATGGCACCTTATCTGAGAGTCTCCAAATGTCTCTTAAATGTCAGATTATTCTATTTGCCTTTGTAGTGTAACATCAGTAGCAGAAGTAGAAGGTCTCATGATCATCATCACATTTCCAGTGCCACAGAGCTGTTGACATTTGGGATATTTCAGCCAACAGACTATTTTGTTTGGAGAGCACTGAGCTGTGGGATCAAGTGTCAGCCCAGGTGACTGCTTTCTTTTTCCTTAGAGTAGCTCACCCCTCTCTGGCCCCACACCGGAGCCCTCCTCACCTGTCAGTCAACCTTCTTCCCGCTGAGTGACAGCTCTCTCAGCTAGTTGGGACAGAGTGGAGACTGAGTGAATCCAGTCACATCTGTTGTTTTACAGGCAGTCTGCGTTCAGCCCCAGGGATCTCATTATAGCCAGGCCTGTCGACAGAATCACTCATGAAGCACTCAACCACACAATGACACACACATACACAAACAAGCTTTCTGACAAAAATGGCAGGCATATGTTCCTCATGTTCACCCAGCACAGATATGCATCTATCCATCCATCAATTTTCTATACCACTTATCCTGGAACACCTATGGTCACAGGGAGTACAGATCTGTCACCAGTCTTAACTAATTGTCAAACACATATGTAAAGACAAATGAGAGAACTGGATGACATTGCAAAGAAAAACTGCTACTTCAATGCAGCCCACGACATGCAAAACAATGCGTGACACCTCTCGGTATTCACTGCCTGTACTCTGCTGTGCACCTGTCGATCCGGGATTAAACACTGCCTGCAAACAGACACCAAAGGTGAGCAAATGCAGCCTTCAAAGTCAAAAAGGCAGCAGCCAGGAGGCAGGGAGGTGCTGGTTTAGACTGCCCACTGGCTCAGCGTCACTTCTTGATGAGTCAAAGTAGGCTGATTTATGTCACATTACTGATTCTCACTGGCATGACGAGCATGGCTTTCCATGCAAATCGCCAGGGTCTGTTTTGGTGTGCGTGTATGAGAGGAAGGGGAATGAACAAAGAATGAGTGAGTGTAAAGGGCAAGGGGTGTGAAGGATAGCATGGATAAAAACAATGTCGGTGTATGTGTGGTAATGCAAGCCATTGTGTCACTGTAGTTCACTGTGAAGGCAGGTTACCCATTTACTTCCCACTGGTAATTACATCCTTCATACATCCATGTGGTTACACACACACACACACGCACACACACGCACGCGCGCGCGCACACACACACACACACAGACACACACACACACACACACACACACACACAGTCCTATCTGCAGCTGTGCCCTTCATTGAAATAACTGCTATGGTGCTCTCCTATTTAACAAAATAATAAATGAAACAGTGATTTCAGATTCTTACCACTGGGTCTTATTTTAACTGTTTTCCCCACCATTTCTATTTTCATTGCACTCCTTAATGTAATGACATTTGCAGGCATTGTAGCAAAGTCAGAGTACAAAGTACAAAGGGCCAAAATTAATCCAGGAATTAGTTTTCCATTCAAGTAAGCCCGGTTAACCTGTATGATTGTCCAACTGTTTGTGTTTCTTTTGGCGAGGTGTGATATGTTCCCAGACCTTTGTAGTGAATTTAATATCTGCATCACTGTTATTACCAATAGGAGTAATGGCCACTGATTCAAGTTTTAATATCTTTTCAGTTAAGTGGTGGAAACTGTGTACCTTGAAAGCTAGCACTTTGTCAAAAGAAAAGGTAAAATCAGCTGCTAGTCGTATATCTATTATATAGGCAGCATATACCCTGCACATACAATCTCAGTTTTTTTCAGTTCTTATTCTTTCCCTATTCACCACTTTCCCTCTCAGTGCCCATTAAATAATTCAGCACACTCCTTGCTTTTAGTGAACAGCACTGGCCCACGCTCCCCAGTGTCTGTTTTGTTTGGACACCATGCACATGCTGGGGAAACTATGTCAGTGTTTTTTAGCACTTGAGATTCTCAGTCTAGCCGGTGGATCAGGAGTGGACATTAAAATTCATTCAGGAGTCATTTATATTCAAAGACATGTCAGGCGTGAAGAGAGGAGATGAGATGATAAACACTCGAGCCTTGGGTCGACATGCACAGACAGCAACCCTGGGCCAAAGCAAGGCCACTGTCTTCTCAGTCAGCTCACCTGGGCTGACTTGCAGCATTCATGTCCACACAGACCAGTTGATCTGCCTCGCAGAAGATTCAGAAAGAGACGATGCATCAACGGACACCGTCAGGATGAGTCTGACAAGAATAGTCTTGATTTGGATGGTTAAATACCTCTGTTCAAATTTGCCATTTGCCCTGCATCTTCTCTGCAGAAAGCAGGTTATGATGGCTGCGTTGCTCCAACTACAGCAGATTAATCTGGCTGTACAAGTGAAGAAGAACAGAAACTACGAAAAGAGTCAAATCCTACTCTAAAAGAATTTTAATCCAGAAACTATCTCAATAATGCACTGGCTGAAACTGTCCTTGATATGATGCATGGCTGCAAGGCAAGCTCCACCACAGTTAGCTATTTATAAAATAATCTCTCGCCTGAGGCTACACACCAGCTTAGACAATTCTTTTTAACCAGTGTCTTATCCAGCCTCACGTCCATCCTCCAATAATCATTTAAATGCCCTCTCCCAACTCCTCTTAATGCTGTTTTTGTTTTTGCCACCCACTAAAATGTTAAATGACTTAAAATTGTATCATGTTACAACTTCATTATTTTTATGTTGAAGTGTAAGGTATTTGTACCATGAAACACAGTGGTGGGAGTGCGCAGATATGTGCCTGTGTAAGTACAAAAAGCAAAGGGGAGGTGACATTTATAAATGGTGGTATGATTGCAATCCTGTATACCCACATACTGAAGAAAACAAAATGACTCCACTTCTCAAAAAGGTTAGCAGGAGCGACATTTGTGCAAAGCAGCAATGATCCCAACAGCAATGATCCCAACACATTGCAACACATTTTTTAAACAAAAAAAAAAAAACACTGACCTGGCCAGCCAAATATGTGGTCTTACATCAACAGAACACCTCAGGAGTTTAAAGCAGAAGGCAACAACAAAACCCCTCCAGCAAAGAGCATCTGTGAAGAATGACAAAACATCTCTGCACAGTTAATTGTAATCATTATCACTGGGCTTTGGCTAAAATAAATTAAATTATATTTAACGGACAGAAATTGCAATAAATCAACAGTTTTAGTGATACTGACCCAGGGGGGGCACTTGGTTTATTGAAAATGCTCTGTGAATATAACAATGCTGCATTTTAATGGATAAAAAAAAAACAAAACAAAAAAAAACGCACTAACATTTTACAAAAAAGAGAAAAGGAAGCCATTGAAAAGAAGAAGGTCAAAAAGAACATGACAAATATTAAAGCATCAAGCTAGTCAATATCTGACATACAAGAGAATAAAGACATGTATTTCATCATCTAATAGAAGATGTAGAGATATATGTACATGGTTTGTTTGTTTGTTTGAACATGAGCACTGGACGCTGCTCCAGATGAAAGAGACAGATTTACATATAGTATAGCGCCTTGATGTGCAGTAGCATTATCCCAGCTGCAAAATAAAACATTTATACAGATACAGCAATGTAGTGTTGTATATGCACTGATCAGTGAAATGCAGACAGAACAAGTCTTTAAATAGGATCATCTGCATTTGCAGATAATGTACAGAGGCACTGAATATTATATGTCTATGTGGTGCTGTAGAGGAGACTGAAATGCTTGATAAGTTCCATTCATAGCCACCTTCATGGTCTAACATTTTTCAAAAAAAAAAAAAAAAAAAAAACCAACCGAGATGGCTCATAAAATGTCCTCTCAACTGCACTGAACAAGCCATTCGACTGAAAATTTATGCTTCGTTCAAATTCTAAAAAAAAGGCCTTAACCTTTCTCTTTTAGAGTCTGTTTTTTAAAGCTTTAATGGCTCATAAATCAATCCTGCCTGCATTTTTGCAAAGAACTGAAAAGCAGAGAAGGGCAGAAAAAGTTAAGAAATAAGGTACTTTGGTGCCACATGAGACAGGACTGTAGAGAAATTCCCTTTATTAAGTCTATAATGACCCGATTGATTTTCTGTTGTGGGTTGGCAATAATAACGTAGCTGGTGGATGTCAATGCAGCCACAGTGTAATCAGTGTGTGTTCTGACAGACTTGACTGATGAAGAGGACAAAGACTGGCCTGGCAGGCCTGTGAGATCGCAAATAATTTGACCATTTAGTGAAACAAATGAGTTTTTAATGTGGAAATACCGATCAAGATGTTGTCAGTTCGCTATTGTTGAAAGTTCAAAGGAATTGCTAAACCTTGCGGCACCAAAGTCTGACAGGGCAAGAACCACATGTGGCCAGACTGTAAACAAGCTCACAGTTTAACCAGAGTACCTAAACTACTTTATTTGAAGGTAAAGATGAATATGAGCCCACCTCAAAATATCAATAACACAATTTAACAAGACTGGAAACTGATCCTGCACAAACGTAATAATATGGTAGGTCAAAGATAAAAGCAGTCTATTTGGATCATAAATTACTTTTCACCTTCAGTTTCTTTGTCACACAGGTTTGTCTAAGGTGAGGGTTAAAACCTGCCTGATCATGTGATTGTTTTTATAACTTCAATATTCTCAGTTTGATTGCCAACTCTTTTCTTTTGCCTCCAATAGTGGAGAGATGAATGACCTGAAAATTTCTGAGGCTTATCAGTGCCTCTGTATTAATGACGTTGTTTACTGAAAGAGGCGAGAGAGAACCTTGTCTATCTAAAAGCCGACATGGAGCCAAGTCAACAAAGAGCCTCAATTTATTCTGTTAGTGCTTTCCAGAAACGTCAAGTCGTCCTCTTTTCTCTTGGTACTAAAAGGCAGAGGTTCGATCACATTGTCTCATTCAGGCAAGGTATTATGGGACTAGGAATAATGTAGGCTATTTCCTGGCTGGAAAAAAACATGTTCAGGGTAAAAATGGCAAAAACGATTTTTTAAAAAAGTGATATATAGAGGAAGGTTGCCATAGGATGACTTCAACAATCCCATCTCTTTTCCCATACATGCGCCCTAATGTACACCACAATCACACACACTAACACACTCAGAGGCAGCATAAGCCACACACAGATACAGTATGATGGCCACACAATCCCAAACTGCGGTTTGACACCTTAAGCGTTCGTATCGAGGGCTTTTTCTATGTAAAGTCCCAGCTCTTTTGCATCCCTTGACATTGTCATTCACTGCTCCAACAACACTAGCCATAGGACAAAATTCAAAGAAGCTTAGCAGACTTTGATCCTGCTGAATACAAATGATGACATAGCTCAACAAAGAGGCCTTTCACATGGACTGCTCTGTCACACCCTGCCGTTACCTTGAAGGCACGTGGTGGTCAGATTAACTACACATGAACCTGAGAGTTTCTGCACTATGCAAGGATGCACAGAGCTCATGACAACAGTGAACACAGGTAAAACATGGGTGATATGACCTTCTCATCTACTATATGTTAAAAGCAAAGCAGCGTAGATTTCTATAAGTTGAAGGTGTGAGGGGATTTTTCTCAAGATCAGGTGTAACTATCAAATAGTACACACATTACCTTTATAAAGTCTAAATGTAAACCAAAAATAATGGTTACTGATCAATGTTTGGTTTTTGTAATACTACTACATACATGATATTACTACATGGACTTGTACAATATTGTTAAACTGTTAAATTAGGGCACTGAGACGATTATGCAACTCCAATTTCTGTGTTGAATTATTATATTGTAACATTAATTACTAGAACTAGCTGGACGTCTAGAGCCCTTCAGGTGTAAAAGCTCCTAGTGTTGCACACTATTAGACACACATAACAGCACCTCCACTGAAAAATATGTTGCATATATAAATGATATGTGGCACTGGCAGCATGTATACACAGAACAGGAGAGGGTCAAGCATGGATCCTTAGGGAACACCGCAGACCACTGCAGGCATGTCCAAAAATTTGCTAAGTCAGATTTCAAACAATGTAGGACAGTATTCCCACTGTCTACAGTTCCTCTTTAGTTCTATAGTGTTGTTATTTAGCCAACATGTGCTATACTACTCTCTTGGCTTTCGTGTTGGTGCTATAGAAACGAGAACAGGTTTCCATGTATTGTCAAAGTGATTTAGTGGCTCATATGTGGATATACTTATGTGTAGGTTATAAGCAGTTGTGAAAGCTGCTGAAAGCAGATATTGTGCAAGTGGAATCTGGGCTTTAAAAATAATAACTTTGCTGTCAGAAACACACAATCAACACCAACAATAGTAAACCAGATGAGAGCCCTGGAGAGAGCTCATTAAGTGAGGCCCTCAACAAGATTAAAAGACTTCATAACATCTATAAATAAGGAAAAAGGAACCACAGTCACTGCAAACATGTTCAGTATATAACAATCACCTAAAATTAGGTCTACTAAAGAAAGGAAAACCAAATGCAAAAAAAAAGCTCTGAGAACTGATGATAAAAACCAAGGTTGAATTTCGACAGCCTGTAGATTAAAACACAAAAGGACTTTTGCCATTTATTATAAAAGTGATTTAAACAAGATAAAGTTCCCAGAAGCATATGCTGTATTTAAACGTATCCCCATAAAGCCCTGCCACGACCTGCAGGCTGGTGAGAATTAAAACCTGGAGGATGTGTTCCTTTTAATGCAACATATTCACCTGAGCTCGTCTCTGCATGCATAAAGAAATCCAGCTGATCTGATAAAATAAAGCTATGACTGAAAAATCTTATTTGCCGGAGATCTGACATTTAACAAACCGAGGATGGGCATGGAACAGGACTGTCCAATAAGAGCTTGACAGGGACAAGATTATTGGCATTTCCTGCACAGCTTTGTTTCCAGATAGGAACACTCTTCCTGCTGACAGGGGCAGATACAGGTGACACAGAATGACTTCATAGCTGTTTGTCATGTTTGTGGTGTGTATCTTTGTTTTCTTCTCTTTCTAAAGCACTCAGAAACACCTTTTTGTCCACAAAAATATGCTCTATATAAATGAACAACCATAATCAAGTTTTACTATAATCAACCAAATAACATTCATGAGCTAAAATAAAAACTGTCAAACAGATTCACACCATGAGGGGAAGTATGACCAAGACTGAATCAACTCATACAGGGGTATTTATCACTTCAGCGCCTAAAGCAAGCATGTGCCAGACAGCAACACGACAAAAGGCCTCAACTACTGCATGAACTTATATTTCATTATCACTGCAATAAATAACTACACGTATGTTGCAGACAGGTAGAGACTTTGCAAAGGAATTCATAATAACAAAGCCAGCAGCAGCATCAGTAAGACCCAGGAACAGGCTAAACACAGAAATACATCTAACAACAATGCAGCCACAGCCAGTTTACTGTTCCTGCACTGAAAGCAGCAAGTAGCCTTTGTTACCTTGGGCCTGGGCGCAGTGGCGAGTTGACATCCGACAGACTGGACGCTGTCCCGGAAGCAGGCACAGGAAAACTGTAACATCACCGACGGCTGATTGACAGCCGGCTGACCACCTGGGCAACAGAAGAGGCGTGCACGCGCACCAGGTGGACTCCGCACGTGAGAAGGACTGGGTCACGTGACCAGGCGAAGCGAGCCGAGCTCGCGCTCATTTGTAATTAAAGTACTCTCACCCGTGGCCAGTGTTAGTGCGGGATTACAGTAGGCTATTACGTCAAAGACCAACATCAGACCCGGCTTTAAGGCGTCTTCTTTAAATGACTATTTTTATTTTAAGAAATAAATATTGTTGATTTGATAAAATCAATATTTTGCTTTGATAAAAACCTTTCATAAACTATAAACTGACACAGTAACTGGGCACTGGGTGACTTTCTGGTTGTCCTGCGTGATCTGTCAGTTTTGAGTGGAAATAAAACAATATGCATAATAATCCTCCCAAAACATGAAGCTGTCAGCTACATAAATCACATGAAAACAATAAGTGTCTTTCATAACTTGCCATCTCTTTGCTGCTGGCTCAGCACAGGTTTGTGAGACTCAGATGAGTAACAAGCACCTCAGCTACTGCAAAGCGCCAAGAGGAGAAATGTGTTAGTGACTTCTTACACTGCATAAAGCAAACTAAACGCTGCCACACTTAGTTGTGTTTTAACACTGTTTAGGAAAGTTGTAGTTTCACTGCTTCTGTGTTTGAAGCATGTTTCAGTATTTGTGTTGCCTTGACCGCTGCATCAGCCTGAACTAACACCATTCATTTGCTGTGTCTTCAGTAACAGAGGTAACACTTAACAAGAAAGATAAAAAAAAATAGTGGCCTGTTCTTTGAGAGGAGAAGGTTCTTATACATCATTTTCCAAACTTAATAAAAAGTTCACCCTCTTCTTTTGTATCAGGTTTCTGGAAGATAAGGGATGAGAAGGAGACAAGCAGAGATAGAGGACTGTTGGACACAGCATGTGAGGGTTCAGAGAGGGGTGATATATATTCAGAAAGATGTTGGCTCTGTGTGACTTATTGCTCCTCTATAGCCTTTTTATGTAGTGAAAAATCTTCATGTCGTCTACCTTGATGTGCAGAGTACCGGCTCTCTGGGAGATGATGGACAGCCAGTCTGTGAACTGCAGGCATTTCTTTCTATCCTGTCTCAGCTTTTCACTTTTGTTATTCGTCTCTTTGGCTCTCTGGTCTCTGCAAGAGAAAAGCAACACTGCCTTTCACTGTTCCATCCCTGGCTTCATCCCTCTGTAGCTGAGCATGCAGAATGATTTTTGGGGTTTGTTCCAACAGGAATTGAGCCTCCAAAAATTTTGCATGTCCACCTGCTTTGTTTTCTATTTTTCACTATTGTCATTTCTAATATTGAGTAAAATTTATAAGACTTTTCCTAAAAATGTATGCTAGGTAGGTGGTGTACACAGTTGGAAAACTTATGAATATACGAATATAATGGCTTGTTGTTGTCATGCAATGTTTTTGGTCATTTATTATACAAATGCAGCTTTTGAATTTTACAGCTTCATAAATCTAAAAAAACTGCTATCTTTTTGCATTAGAGTTACTCAAACGATAATTTCATAACTTTGTTTCTTCTACTTTTAAATATCTCGGCCACGTCTCGCTGGCTAAGTCCGTATTCCTTAATCACCACAAACACCAAAGGTATCCCTCACCTCCTCCCGCTCACTCTCCTCTCCACTTCATGGCCTGGCCCACCCCTCTCTCTCAGACAGAGAAACTCATTATAGCTAAGGATTAGATCGATCAGTATGAGGGGGGAGATGCCCAGTGGAGAGGCAGCATCCCAGGGCCAAGCAATTTATACCAACAATGGAGCTCATCTCTGCATATCCTGACTGCTTCATGGAGGAAAATATTCAGCACCAAGCCAATGGGTGGAAACACACATACACAAAGCACACATACAAGAAAGACACACTCATAGGTGCACATTCATTTTAGCACAGTTTATTTCAAGCAATTGACTAGGAATATACTTATTAACACATAACAGCACCTATAAGAAATCTAGATATAGTACCTGAGATGTGACATAAATCAAGCCTTGCTCAAAGGCAGGTCAATATTGATTTTAAGCCAAGAAGCTTTCTTATTAGAAAGTAGTTTCTCTTATTTTATGTAGCTAATTTTAAAACACACACACACACACATGCAGAATGTATATTAGCGTTCTGGGAAATCTGCTGCAAAACAACAAAATGCTACCGGTAATGGAACATTTCCCCTCCACATCTTTCTCTCAAGGCCAAAATTTTCTCCTCTAAGTGGGTTTTGCCTCTACAGGAAAGCTGTCTTGCCATTTCCCTGAAAACCAACGAAAGTAAACACAAGTAGGATTGTGTTGTTTCTCTGCAGCGTGTCTTTGAGGTAGCCTCATCTCACTCATTCTGCACCCTCAGCCTATCTTTATTTCTCAGAGGGCTAATATTGGCTTCAGTACCCAATTCCCTTAAATCCTGAGCTCCTCCAGGTGTGCTTGCATGAGAAAGTACATATGCAAGTTCATGTGGATATGCCTAATGTTGTGGGGGGTTAATAGTGGATTAAGCATCAAAGCAGTGAGCATCAGAGCAGCTGAGCTTTCCATAAATTAACTTCACCTTTTGTCTTTATTTCTTCCTTATTTGTGCCTCATTATTATTTTAGGAGTTGAAATCATGCAAATGAGGACGTGTCTAATCTTGTCCCTGGTTAGGGGTGATAATGGTACCTTTTGTTGTTTACAGTAAAGAATTATCACCAGACTAGAGTAGGACTGGGCACCTTGTGAAGTGACCCTGTGAATGCTGTGTCATTACTTCATTTGGTGGCATCAGCTTAATGAAAAGTGTCCTGTTGAACATAAATTCCAAATGTATAAATTTAAAAAGAACAGTCTACAATCTTAGACACATACAAAATAAAGGATGTTGTTCTATCTCTGTCTAGCAAGACATTTTTACTAAATCACAACTCCCTTATCGATTTATAACCTGGAAATAAAGGTGTTTGCTTTTGAAATTAGTGCAAACTCTTCAGCCCCTAATTAGGTCCATTAAGGATGCTAATTACACACCTGAAAAATGGCCAACAAACAAAATAAGCGGGTGCTGATCCCAGCTTCCCTAAAGGCAGAGACTGGAAACAGTGTGCCCATAATCCCTTTCACCACATGGATGCTGTCCTTGGCCTGAGAAAGAGCAGCATCCCGCAGGCGAAGACATGTTCTCATCTGCACAGAGGAGATAACTGCACCACACCCAGCCTCCAGTCCCCCCCCCCCCCCCCCCCCCCACTTTTGCAACCACCAACCTGCCTCTGCACACCATCCATCTCTTCCGGGCCTCCAAGTTTTTTCTCTTGCAACTAACTGTCCATTTCAGCACACACACACACGCACGTATGTACGCACGCTTGCACGCACGCACACACACACGAGCACGCACACGCACAGAGAAACACACGCACAAAGAGACAAAAACTAAAGCACAACGCTGCTTCAAAATCACTGGAAAGATGAGGCGGCAGAAGAAAGACAGGAGTTAAAATGAATCTGGACAGCAAAGTAAGAGCTTTTTTTCCTTCCTCTTGCTCTAGCTTTGGCGCTCTGTGTGTTTCTCTGTTGATCCAGTCACTTTGAAGTGAGCAGTCTTTGATTTGGACAAAGATTAGGGAATTTGATCCCCATTCTAAAGGAGCTGGCACACAGGGGTTGTTTTCATGGCCATAAAAAATCATTTTGACTAAAAATCAATGGGTGATTCCAGATGGTGCCTTTTCGGCTGGGAGTGAAGTACATCATCTCTGGGTATGTCAGTCTGCCTGCAAAGTGTTTATCGGGCAACCCACTGGCCAAGGAGATTATTATATTGACTCCCCACTCACAGTTCACAGAGGTTCGACAATGACAAGCATCTAGTAGTGACAACAGGTGGATAGAGAGCTGTCATACTGCATGATGACAAACCAGAAGCAATCTCAGCCAAGAGCTCTTGCCACTGCAGATAACAGGGACAGGGACACCACAGTCTATGTAGTCCCTCTATATAAAATGAATCAGGTGGAGTGCAAGCATGCAGTGTCTACCGAAAAGCATAACATTAAATCTGCACCCCTTATAGAAGAAGCTTTAAAAGTTTGAGTTTTTCTTAAACACTAGAACATAAAATCCATACAGGGGCAATATTGAGCTATATAAATGATATGAATCTGTCATCGTCCATAAACACTGAGGAAGCTAACCTGTCAAAATGTCTTGGGTGATTGTGGGCAATGTTGCAAATAAACGAACAGGACTGGATTTAAAATACTGAATCAGATATTCACATATTTGATTCAATCGCTGGTATTGAGGTGGCAGTATACATTTCAATATGTAACTAGCTCGTAGCTCATTTTACTCTTAAAAATAACATCTGAAGTGAAAAAGATTTAAAATGAGGTCAGCCTTCACTCACTGTAGTGACAACCAGTCCGACTGATCATACAAAGTGACAGGCGCCTAAAGTGCATGGTGTTGCATTATGGATCGTAATCAGTACAGACTATTATTATTATGGTGTAAATTAGAGGAATTGAAAGTGCTGTATAATTATTAGCTGGTTGCTGAGAAGCTGCATAGTCAGTTTAATTTTGGACAAGAAACATCAAAAGGCAACTGATTATATAAGCCAACAATTTAGAGTGCAGAACCAGGTTTAGAAGGCAGCTTCTATTGAAAAGAGCCCTTTCCATTGCTGGTGTTCAGAGGGAAGGGTGCGTGATCCGATTCCTTTCAAAACTCCCCTTTTTCTGGATTCACTTTTTTCTTTCTCCTTTTCTCTTTTTCTCCTCCACTGCCAGTCCAGCAGCTGCTTCTCCTTTGGCCAGCCTCCAAATGGATGACTGAGGAGAGTGAATGGGTTTTTAATTTCACTTGTTAACGCCGCTTTTTCTCTGGTTCCCCTCCCTCACCCTGCAGTGCCAACACTGCCAGAGGAAGAAAACTTGAAGTGGGAGGAAGAGGAATAAACAGCAGTTTATGAACAAAACAAGAGCAGGATCTGAACATCAAACTTTCAAATTAAAAGGACATTGATTAAGTTGAGTTGAGCTATTTGAAGACTTTCATTATCCTTTCTCTCTTTTGTTGGTTAATTAATCATGAAGGGTTTTACTCAAGTATCTCAGAGGAGATGAAAAGGAATGAAACACGGCTATTGTTGTTACTCTCAGAGCAGAGACCTCCAACGCTGCAACCTGTCTTAAAAATCCAGTACCCCAGACAGGTGCATTCATGATGCCTCAGGCAAGATGGCTGCATCCTTAGCAATGAATGCGATACAAGAGCAAAGAGAAGCCCACAGGCCACGGTGAAATACTCCTCAGGATTAAACCCTTTTCACCTCACTTAGACAGTTAGACTTTTATAATACCCACCTGACCTCTCAGTGAGACAGTTTTGCGTCAACAAATGAGGAAACGAGGGAAGGAAACCTCCCAAATGTGGTGCGACTGCACCTAGTAAAGAATGCCAACAAATTGAAGGCATTAAAATGAAAAGTAGGTGGAAGAAGGGCCACAAAGAAACGTCTTAGCTTGACGTGTCAGGTGTTCTCATGATGACAGATGACAGAGATTGGCAACAAAAGGTAGCACACACACAGGCGCAAACTATACCCTTCACTTTCAGTTTACTTTAGCTGTTGCCAGGGAAACATTTTAGTTAAATGTGTTTCTCAGTCGTGATAAATACTGAGGACAATGGTGCTGTGAAAACTTCTGAATAATTGTTGGAGTGTATCACCCCTGGATGTTTTAACCTGAGTGCCTGCGGCATGCAGTAGGATGAGTTGTGACATTCATCCTAAGTGAGATGGATTACACAGAGCCAGTTTGATTTGAATAACAAGCAATTTACTGTCTCTGATGCTGCAGAGCTGCAGAGCTGCAGAGGGGTCACAAGCTCGCCAGGGGTCAGGCTTAAAACATCCACTTGTCTTCGCGTTGGTTTACCTGTGTATCCAGCTGGGGAATGGAGAGGGGGTGGGGGCATTCCTCGGTGGCTGCTGAGCCCGGGCTCACACTCAGGAAACATCGGATTATGGGATCTGAACAGAGGTTAAGTGTCGTTACAGTGACTCACACTGGAAAAGAGGAGAGAAGCTGCACAGCACAGACAGAGTGAAAACTCATAAGACACTATAAATGAAGGATAAATGAGAGGGTGGACAGTTACAGGAGCTCCTGTACTATATAATCTAAACTACCACAATAAAATTACAAACAATAGCATCAACATTTCCATTTGTCTTTTAAATAAATGTCAAAAGGTAATATCTAGTCCTTGGCCAGTGTAGCAGCTTGCATTAGGCCAGAATTACCTGCATAACACCTGCAGTTCTATATTAATCCATCTCATTAATAAGCCTACATTATGGGGTGCTGGTGAGATTTTCTATTTAAATAAACAATTTTCGTTTTTATAAGACGCCTTATAATGAAGCCACCTATTTGAATGAAACTGCACATTGGTTATACTGAACCAGAAGAAGAGGAGGAGACATCTCACTTAACAGGTGAGGTGTGCCCTCTTGTGGAAAAACTTCACCATTGCAAGCCGCATTTTCCAAATCAGTTCCTCAACTAATTTCCCAGCTCACTTTTTTGGAAACCTCACAAGATGGAAAGGTTAGCACTAAGTTATAAACAAATTACTAATTAACTGGTGCTATCCTTAAATAAGATTTATATATTTGGTATGTAATGATTAATAAGCCATATATGACAGTGAAAGCAGAAGCTTTGAAAACATAGATTTTATTCATTTGATATAAAAATTACACAAAAACTTGAACAGGTGCTTCAGTTACTCTTCACAGGGACAAGAGCCAGCCTGCATCACAAACACAATCTCCTCAACAAGTTCACATCAACTGCATATAGAGCCAGACCTGTGCAGTTCACCACCAGCAGAGGCCGGGGTAAGTCTGGGACAAACAGCTGAACCCTTTGCACTCTACCTTTCCTGCCTTCCTCTCTTCCTACGTCCCCAAATCCTCCTTACACGCCTCCTTTTCCCCTTTTCTCCTTCATGGTTTTCCTTTTCTCAGTCTTCTTTCTGACCCTCCGTGTCCCTGAGCCCTCCTTCTCTGATTGGTTCCAGACGTGCCACTGAGCTCTTCTTGCCGACTCAACATTCCACAGCTGGAGACTGCACACACTTACGCACACACACATACACACTCCTCCTTACTCTCCTTACTCTCCTCCTCCCTTCCCCCTCTATCTTAGTCCAACTCACAGAGCAAAAAAAAAAAAAAGATGCTTTTTTTCACAGCAGCCCAGTGAAACACCAAAAGCCTCAGACTGAAATGGCTCCAAAGCATTCCTCCAAGCAGTTAGACAGAAATGTACTCAGTGGCAAGAGCTGGAGAAAAAAGAAAAACGTTTGAGAAATCTGGTCATTATGCTGCACAAATGTGAAACCTTAAAATGACGTACAATGAGAATGGAAGGAGTGAATTCACTTTTAAAACATTCTTTGGCTCTCATATATATACAATGGTGTCATTCACATGAGGGATGCTTTCCTTTGTGGGAGGTTTAAGAGTTGCAATTATCACATAAAAGTAGGAACGTTTCCAAATGTCTTCGCAAGTCATACTTAAGTCAAAACACACAGAAAAACCTGCATCACTGAAAACTCGACAAAGGGAGAAACACATCCAGGCAATGAAGTGCACAGAGAAATGAGTTGTGATCCATAAAGAAGATGAATCAGACAAATACCAAATTAGAAACCAATTTTCATGATGCACACTTAACTCCAGATTGAGGCATGGAGTGGAAAAACAGCCAAAAGACACAGAGCTGCATCTAAAGTATAATGAGCAAAGGCAAGCGATCGACTATGATTGAGTTAGGTCAAGATAATACTAGGAACCAAAATATACACAGTCAACATGGAATCTGAAAACTCTGATTATTTGATCTTTCCTGCATGTAGTCTAGACAATGTAGTCAATTTAAACATCAACTTTCAATACACAACTTCTACTTAGTGTGCCGCTCTCAGATGGTTTGAGGGCACTGGTCCCCGTCACCTTCCACACATTCACATTTGGACTTCTTCCTCCTCTTCTCGTCCGACAGCTGGTGCTGACGTGTCGGCTCAGAGAGGAGGAGAGAGGCAGGCTTGCAAAAAAAAAAAAAAACCCACATGCATCATCAGTAACAGATAACAACAGGACGACGGGAAGGACACGAACACAATGAAAAAAAAAAACACACACCTCAAGTTTAGGTAAATACTGTCATGGCAAAAAAGAAAACATAAAATGTAATAATTACTTTGGTCCTGTAGAAGACAAATTGTGTATTCAAAGAACAGACAAATGTTTTTAGTTTGGAGATGATCTTTCTTTTGCTTTATAAGTCTTTCAGTCAAAATGGGAACATGAAAGGAAATACACACCAAGCACAAATTTATTTTGGCACCAGAGAAGACAGTGAGGAGTAATTTCATGAAACCCATTTTATGTTGAACTTCTCCAGCTGCAATAAAACTAAATTCCCAAAAGATCCATTTTCGTCCTTTATGGATGCTTTTGGGGAAAAACTGTACACACAGAATGATGTGTCTGGAGAGACACTGCTAGATGTGTTAAATTTTGGCAAAACAGGACTGAAAAAAAAAGGGGGATTCAATTTTAAAATGAGACATCTGCTGTGCTCTACACAGCACTTTTAAAAATCTTTTGATTGAAAGAAAAAAAAACAAAACAAACAAATGCCACAAAGTGTTTCTGAGTCGGCACATTAAAATCAACCTCTCCTGTGTCAGGTTGGGTCCGGTCCTGGGTTGATCTGTTGGTTGGTGCAGGGTGGCTCGGCTACTCCGACTGCTCGTTCAGTTCCATGTCAGACACCAGGATGTTCTTCTCAGCCTGCTCGGCGAGACTGGAACTGGTGCGGCTGTAACGGGCTCCCTCATAGGACCCCCGGGAGCCCACAGTTTGTCGACGGTAGAAGTAGATAAAGCCGACAATCAGCACCACCAACACCAAGCCCGTCACCATGACAACAATCAGAGTAGGAAGGTGGTCACCATCCACTAGATGCAGAGGATTGAAATCTCATTTAGGGTTATTTCTTTTATTTGAATTAGAAAAGAGGCATCTCTGGTAAGTTTCAAATGAACATAATCATATAATCATCTTACTTACTTGTAACTGCTGAGGTCTCAGCACCTGTGAATAGAAGAAATTAGTAAAAATCAATTGCTTCAGTATTTGGGAATAAATTTGACTGCACTCGATCTCAACCCCTGCAGGGTGATTTCTCAAGCTGCTCCATCCTACAAGCTGTCTCATTGTCCATTTATGCTCTAAACCAAACCAACTTAAAAATTTAAAGTGATGTACAGTATGTGGATCTCTATGAATGAATCAATCTGACATTAGTTCTGCTCTTAATGTTGGTTTATTTGAATTCAGACACAACTGCCTAGACCTGGTCCAGAAAATGACGCACATAGACACAGGTATGTTGTAGATGTAGATGTGTGTTCTTACTGCGTGGTCGCTTGCAGATGACACCATGTGTGCGGTTTCGGCAGGAGCCGGGCTTCCACAGACCGCTGTTGCTCTGGATCCAAAAGCACGAATTCGGAGACAGAACGGAGAAGGCAGCATCGTGCACTTCCCAGTTGGTGTATGACATCTCTGTGTCCTCAGTCCACACTAGACCTCTACCTGTGGCAGGAGCACAAGCACACACACACACACACACACACACACACACACACACACACACACACACACACACTTCAAACTCTGGGTCGTCAGTGTTTTTATCTTAACCAGAGCTAATCCATCATGTCATGCTCTGTCTGACATTTCCATTCATTCATAAAGGTTTCTAATACCACCATTTATCTAATTGCATGAGTAATAATCCTGTTTAAATTAACTTTTTTTAGATAAGCACCAAAAGAAACAGTCTTAATCAGGTTTCCTCTACTTAACTGTTTCACGATTATTCTAGAAAAGAAAGAATGAATTGGGAAAAACCTATTAAATTAAGAAAATTAGCTACTAGCAGAACAGGACAATTTGACTAAAAGCTGCTGCAGAGAGAGATGGAAAAGATTGTTGGCTTCACCTTTCACGGTGATGCCCAGCCAAGCTCCGTGTGCCTGTTCTGCATAGCTCTGAATGTGTTCCCATACAAATCCGTTCTCTGTCTCATCCAAGACAGAGAGGAGTTCTGCTCCCACTAGAAAAAAGAAAAGGGAGGAGATGGAACAAAACAGAATTGATCAGATTTAATACTGGTGCAGCAGACCCAATAAAACACTTCTAAATTTAGACATATTGATGTTTTTTTTGTCAATTTTGTTTGCTGTATAGAAGGTCAGAAGTGTTGTACTTTCAATTCAGTGACGTGTTGTATTGGCGGCACAGCAGGAGAGTGAGTAGAGTCAAACTGATGGAGGTGCGGGGGAGCTTCTGAGACGTTTCCCTACCTTTCTTACAGGACAAGCGTGCGTCCTGCTGCAGTTTTAGATTTTGCAGGTTGAAGGCATAGCAGTGATTTCTGAAAGGCACCCACGCCCACTCTCCCAGTGAGTGGGGGCACTGGCCAGGGTAAGTCCACTGGTGGGCTACAGGCTCATCTGGCAGGGAGAAGAACAACAATGATGAATAGTTTAATCTAAATGAATGATGAAATGCTACCAGTTAAAAATGATGGGTTAGATTTTTACAAGGACCTAACGTCACTACACACAGCACTCATGTATGTTTATATTAGACATCAGACCCACATACCACTAATTTGACAGATAGCAGCTTCCAGTTTAGCATCACACGGAGTCATAGTCCACTGCCCAGTAGTGGTCATGTGACCGCATCCAGCCATCTGATTGGGCTCCCCGTCTTTCCAGTTTGAATATGATACATCTTCTTCACCCAACCAGGTGAAACTCCGTCCCTGAAAACATTAAGAAAAAAGCTGCAATAAAAACCCAGTTCCCCTCAGGCTGAAGAACCAAACTGTGTGAATTCAGTGATACATTATAGTGCGATATTGTGCATGTGAACAGGTTTACTCCATAGTTGTAGAGCGCAATCCAGGCTGGTCGGCGCAGACTGTTGATCAGCAGTGTGAGGTATGCCTGCTGATACGGATCCTTCACCCTGGCCAGGGTCCCATTCAAAGATTCACAGAGGTGCAGAGCACCAGTCCAGTCCAGGAGCTTCTCCACCACCCGGTACGTCGCTCCACCCAGCTCCACAGGCTTTGACAAGGAGGCAGGAATCAAGGCAGGTGATGGAGGGAGGCCTGGGTCTGAAGAAACAATATATCAGACCAGATGATTTACTATAAGTTGACGGACTTCTCTTTGTGGCGAAAGCAATCTTCAGTAAATATTACTGAATTTCACACCTTGTTGCCTTTGACAGATGAAACCATTACTTTCCATCTCACAGGCTCGGGAAGCCCACATGCCAGCATTCTTCTGTGGGTTCCCATGAATCATCACCACACAGTTTCCCTAAGAGGTGACAGTGAAATCATCAGGAAAAGAAGAGATTGAGGACAACACCATGGTACAAGTGCTGAAAGGTGGATGCTGTGAGTACCGGGGTCTTGTTGTGGTGTGGTCCGCTGTTGTCGATTGGCTCACCGGGCGCCCAGTTGGTGTAGCTGAGGAGACCAGTTTTGGTCCACTGGAAATGACCTTTAGAGTCTGAGGTCAGACTCACCCAAAGGTCAATGCTGGTATTCTTCAGCAGGGTGGTCACAAACGCTGTGAGGAGGAGTAATGATAATATTTCCATAACATCCTAACACACTACATCCATTTGATGCTGCTCACAATCACAGCACATACATATTTAACTACCTATAAAAATAATTACACCTAATAGAAAGTAATCTATAATCAAATCAAAAAGTAACCTCACAGGCAAGTGGGTGTAGCCTCCACCGCCTCTCTGCTCGTGACAATATGCCAGATGTACTCTACTGTAATTACCTTGCTCCAAATGACTGGACACCACTGCCAGCACACCTCCCTGTGTCTCACATTTCAGCTTGGCTGCAGACCATGTGACCTTGTATGACTGATCAAACACTCTGAAACACTAGAAACACAGCAGCACACTTGAATAAATACTGTTCAGCTTGGGATTGGTCAGGTTGAGTTATGTGCATGAAATGTAACATTAGGTATGTATGGTTTACCTCCAGTGCTTCACTGTGAATTACACATTATACAGAAATCCTGGTGAGTTGTAGCTCTACCTTATGCTGATAGGAAGCCCATCCATCGGGACAGCCTGAAGATGGGTGAGGGGATGACGGAGTTGGAGGAATTGTCCCTGTGACATTCACTCTCTTACAGATGTAGGGCAGGTCAGAATGGCACTTCTGATCAGACCACTCCGCTGTTGAGTATGAAAAATACAAGCTCATCTAAGTGTACTGCATTTGATTTACTCTCTTGAGTTCTCTTATCCTGGCGGCTATTACCTTTGCTGGCAGATATCTGGATACATCTGCGATCACGGCTGAGGGGGCGCGGGCTCCCCAGTGCCCAGGATACATAGTTGAGAACAGAGTGGTCAGACCAGCGGAAACGGCCGTCATTTTCATAGGTGTGAAGCCCCAGCCACCAGTTGGCACTCTCCGCCTTCGCTAACTAAAGGTGAGAAAGAAACTGTCAGAAAGCACAATAAGGTCAAACTGACTTTTAAACATACAAGGTTGGGCTATAGAAAATGCATAGTACAGATAAAGACCACAGCATTACTGTAAATATGCAGTTACATAGTCCTGATCTGTGGGTACAGTGTGGTTGTTATGCAGAATGTAGACTATTGTGTTTGATAGATATTTCTGTAATAGCGATGGACTGTTCACCAAGATTAAATCAACTCCTACAAATGATGATGAACATTTTGATATAAGTTTGCAGTGCCTTGTGCAAAGTGTTGGCCAGGAAAGTCTCTTCCTCAGCTGAATGGACAGAGGCCAGCGAAGAATGAAACCAGGAGCAAATCCTCTGGGCTTGGTCCCAAGTGGTGCGGTGATCAAAAAATTTATACTCAGCCTCCTGGAAGCCAATCCACTCTGGTGAACTGGTGCCTGACAGGTGAGAGATAAGAGAAGAAGTAAAGACCATGGGGAGACATAATAGGAAGCTTTTCAAATCAGCACTCAGGGCATCAGCGTGCTGAGAAACTGACCTTCAGAGTCTTCTGGTTCCTTCTCAGCACTACCTAAAAACACATAAACAGGGTAAAGGTGTATTAGTGACCCATAAAATGCACCACTCCACAAAATGAGGAGTAGGTGGAAAAAGGCAGTTGTTTAACACCAATTTAATAAAAACTACATTTGAGCTGTAGGATTTAACGTGTTCCAGAACTAATGTACCAATACAGCACAGGACTTTTTATATAGTCCCAAAGAAATCGTTCAGCATTATCATACCTCTAGGGATCTTGCAGATCCAATCTAACTCAGAGTCACAGTGCATGGCTAGCCAGGTCATAGTGCCCAGGTCTGCTGCAGCACACTGCCGAATGTTATAGTAGTATCGGCCGAAGTTCTGGTAAGTGAACTGAGACACATGCAAAATGTTTGTATTTCAAGCAATTTTTAATTTAGTATCAGTTGTAAATAGTTAAGCTACAGCTTTTTAGATCAGATATCATCCTGACTCACTGCCAGCCCGTCACTCCACTTCCAGCTGCCGTTATCCATGGGGTTCCTGCGGTTTAGTCCAATCCAAAACCAGTGCTGCTCATGGTCCTCAGACTCTCTGTGAATCACATCATCATCATCATCATCATCATCATCCTCATCATCACCATCATCACCATTACATCTCAGCTGGTCAGCGGTGCACACCCACCCAAAGGCTTCATGGAGGACCTGCAGAACAAAGTGCTCCTCGTCGGGGCCGCTGATGCTCAGCAGGTTGGCCCCGTGTTTCCGGCAGAACAGATGAGCCTGCAGCCAGCTCAGCTTCTGTTCCAGCTGTGAGGAGTGAAACACCTGCCCAAGGTGATAAGGATGTAATTACAGTTCAAACTACCATGGCAATACAGATAGTAATACTGAAGTACAACCATAGGTATTAGCAGCAGCACAACTTACACTCTTAATGTTACTTGATATTATGAACTATAAGAGTATTTTATGATATAACATTTTCTAAAACTGTTTTTACTACAATATTTGGACACCTGGAATGTAGAAAGTTAATTTGTTTTACTTTGGAAGAAATTGAACATTAATTGTCCTACTTTGGTACAATAATATATGGCCCTTCCTCAAAATGAGAAAAAGTTCATTATTCTCATATTAACTGAGGCCATTACAGTCAAAGCCTGACTTACTTTTGTTGCTAAGCAGTAAAAACATGTTTTTCTAATTTTGTTTTTTTACATTTTGTAGTTAGAATGCGGCTAAAATAGAAAAACACACACAGCCAGTGTGTGAATGCGGCCTGAACCTTATAACAGTAGCGCAGGTTGCTGTTGCTCTTCCAGCCACTGGGACAGGAGCCGCTGAGGCTCGGGGTGGGCTGAGGGACAGGGGGCTCGGGGCTCAGAGATGTGTCCTGGTTCTGGCGGCAGATGAATTTCGCCTTCGATGACGAACACTCCTTCACCTCCCACAGACCTGTTGCAAAGCCCGTCGCCATGGAAACGCAGCCACCGCGGACGTCGACTGAAATAGATACAGGGTAAAATGTAGGTGAATGGAGAGGAAAAGAGGCTGCAATGATGAAATGCGTGGAAACAGAGGAATGATGCGGAGGAAACAAAGTGTGTGGAGAATGTGACTTTACGTTACTTCGAAGACAGTTGGATCCTGCATTGAACTTCTCATTTAATGCTCAAAACAAGGACAACTTCAGGTGTTCATGTTTGTGGTTATGAATAAACCCTTGATATGAGAACTAACAGGTGTCAATACTAGAAATACAGTATTGTCATATAAAAAAATGTCAGCCTTTAACCAGCCAAGCCAACTAAAGAAAGAAAAAACTATAATCTGTACAGAGGTCTAACCCTACAGCCAGAGGACTTGCCCGCAATCGTTTTGTCACTCCAGGTCTGGTTTGAAAATGTGGTGATTATGAATCTAAAATGCACTACAGCGTGACAATTCACATGGATGATTCTCCCTGCCTGGTTTCTCATTCTTCTGCTGCTGCAATGATGCTGGAACACAAAACTGTGACAAACTGGTCCAATTTTGAAAAATTAAATTCAAATCAGAACATACCCCTGTTGGCTAATTTTGACTGCTGCTAATTCTCTTTGATAGTCATATTGTCAGCTAATCAAAGCTGTGTTAGAGCCAAACCAGGATATCAATCTGAACCTGTACTTTGGCAAAAGAAGAAAAAACACCTGGGGCCAATTCTTATTGGTAGATTGAATTCAAAGTTGGGGTTTGTCCAAACATCAGCTGGGCTGATTGTACTTTATTCTGTCAGTTGACTCATTTCAACATAAGGGGTTTGGAAGTACCTGGCTGGTCTCGATTCCAGTTGGTGTAGGAAACTTCATCCCCACTGAGCCAGTGGAAGGACCCAGGGCTGCCCTGGTCATTGAGGCCGATCCAGAATGAATCTCCAGAGCGACCGAACACCAGGCTGTTGACGAAGGCCTGCTCGAACCTTCAATATTTAAAGGGACTTTTGAGGAGGCAGCACTGGCAAAACACACTTTTCTGTCTTTTAATTGTTGCCAAGTAGTCTGTGTGTGTATCAATGTGAGTGTACGCGTGGTTTTATGTACGCACCGATTGGTAATGGTAACAAGGGTGGCTACATGGTCCTCACAGGACTTTCTTGCCTCATCAAAGGTGAGCAGATCTTCTCCCACCCAGTAACAAGTTGGACTGTGCCATTTCCAGCCCTGAGAGGAAGCACATTATGTACAACATTCAATGAGTGGTAACTCAGTTTCTTAATTCAGTCATTCAAAATCTGGACCTTGATGTGCATCAAAAAACATATAGAAGTACACAGTGATGAAAATCTTGAGTGGAACATTAAAATTTATCATTACCTCCAACTTAGTAAGGGGTACGGGGGGGGGGGGGGGGGTGGAGGGGGGGTATTTGACAGGAGGACTGTTCTGATTCAAAAACTAATCGCTTAATTCCTTGGCCCTCAATCTTCCACCAAATTTCATTCACATCTGTTAAACAGCTTTAAACATATCCTTCTAACAGACAAAAAAAAAAAAAACAAAAAAAAAACTAAAAAAAGACTTAAAATGCAGCCTTCTCTCTAGAGGTAAAAAAAAACATAAAAAATTAAATTCTACTTCAACAGTTCAAACAGAAGTCCACTCTTACAAGCTGAGTGTATCTCAAACTCAGAATAAAAAGGACAAGTCCATGCATGCAGAAATAACTTTTCCCTGGCCTCAATCCCTCCTGCCAGCTCATGCACTGCAGCTGTGGACGTGTACAGACGCAGAGAGCAGCCCGCACAGAGGAGGTCATGAGAGGTGAGATACTGAGATACTGTGAGAAATTATAGTGAAACAAAGTATGTATACAATTTGATGTGAATAAACACGAACTCAGGCTTATTGCGCAATCACATTCGCCATTTAAACAGAAATCACAAAGATCAACAGCTGCTGGTATGACTTGATCTGTTGACTCTCACTTCAGTCTTTTCATTCTTTACTATCTGTCCCTAACAGTCAAAACATCGAGTGTTTAACTGTTAGCATATTCCAGTAATGTGTAAAGACAATAACAATATTATTCCCGCATGAAGAAACTGAGTCATCCAGATAATAACTTACTTTGGAAGCAGAAAGGAAAAAAACAAATGGTGTACAGCGCCGTAGCTGTAGTGATTAAAATATAATTAGCAATCCATTAAATGTTTTGAGAAACATGCCCAGCGCTGGGTGGGGTAAATACTTGGGGGGGATCGTGTGGTGTAACGTTGCTGAAGCGATCAGCGGGCTTTCTGCTATTGTTGTTTCACATGTTGAACTGTGAACTGAGCTCATGAGCTTGAGAGAACCTGCACCGCCACAGGGCCCTGCAGCGCATGCCGTGCCCGACGACCCCCATCGCATTACCACCCATGATGTCTCTCTCTCTCCCCATAGACAGGGGTAAAGATTCATTACACCAAACAAAAGGCCCATCCATACAGAGATCTCTGTTGAATGTAACAGCTGAGAACCAGCACGACCCTCGACTTTGGATCATTTACATCATAAATCAACAGGAGGAAAAAAATGTAACGACTGAAGGGCACAGCTCTATACAGTTACTGTCATTTCTTTTCTCACTATGATAAATCCCCTATGTCACACATCAAAAAAACTAAATCTAACACTTGGACAGTGAACATTTTCAGCTATAGTCAGGCAGGAACAAACAAGGTATCAGAGCCTTAAAGTCTCATGTGGAGAGAACTGAGCCGTGTGAAATCAGAGACAGATGTATCTGCATCTGTCAGATGTAATTTAACTCACTGTGTGGATACAGGTATGGTTAAAGCTGTACTATATAAACTTGTCAAATAAAGATACAAACAACTCATAATAAATACACTAAAAATATAAAGTATTCAGATTTTATTTTAAAGCTATATGTTGAGCCTGAGGAAATTGTGTGCGTCCACTCCAGATTGTGTCTCGGGTGCCTGGTAACCTTCCAAGTCTGAGTGGAGAGATTTACATCACAGTTACAGTCTGGGGGCGGACTAATGGACCAGTGGACACATCACAGCTAGAGGAGAGCTCTGGGAAAGGGGGTCAAAGGTAAAGAAACAGCTGAAGTGTTTAGAATAATAATTAGGCTCCCAGTAACACCACAGACTGTCAACAGGTGGAATCAGGGAATTGAAATTACACAGGGGACATGAAGTGAGTGAGTCTTTATGGAGTAAAAGAGGAGATGGAGGACAAAACAAAAAGGATCATATTTGCTACACACTATACAAAGTGAAAAAGAGTAATACTTGTTTGCATTCTTGTTGCTGAGGTTTCCCATCACTTTTGGTTCCTGGTTTCTTACAGATGGAGGGCAGAGTCAGATTACATGGGCTGTCATCCCAGCGGCCCTCCTGCACATGTAAGCAAGACACAGACCGAAAGAGAGAAAACAGCTGTTAAATATATACAAATGGAAGAAACTCGGCGACAGTGTTATTGTGAGGCGATAAAGGTCACGGGGGGTCAGCAGGAATGTGTGGGACACTTACGGATCCCCAGATGGACACGCAATCTTCTTGGGTGTTGCGGAAGTTATTGGGCTCAAACGGGTGCCAGTAGGTGAAGATGACGGGTGTGTGGTCAGTCCATTGGAAGTCCATTTGCATGTTAGTGTCATGAAGTCCTATCCATAATTGGTCGATGTCTGATGAAGACACAGAGAGACAGCCAGGGTAATTATAGAAGAATGAAACAGGCTTAAAATAGAATAAGAGTTCCAACTATGACCTTATATATAAGAAAAAAAACTTTTCCATGAGGTTCAATAATTAGGTTGGAGCACATCCATGACCTAAAAATTTGATTCCACACACCAGGCACTGTTTTTCAGCTCAGAACAAAAGTCAACTGTCTGGTTTCCACTATATTTGAGCTTGATCTCAACATGTGGGAAAACAGTTGGAAACTATATACTGATTTTTAAATGAATGTCTTTTGATTTGGACCAGAAAATACATCCAAATCTATAAGACATCCTTTTGTTTTATTTTATTTTTTCAGGCTGCATACTGAAAAAAAAAACAGCTGAAGTATTGATGCATTTGCTCAGCTGAGCTTAAAATATAAGCTGAAAAATAGAATTTAAAGAGATGTAGTGGATTTGCGTGTGTGAACTTTCTGCGAACCTGCTAGACATCAACATCAGTTACACACACAGCAGTTCCTTCTTTTTTTGTCCTTTGTTAAATTTTTTTTCTTCCACATCTTACAGAAAACAAAACCTCTTACTTCTCCTGTCTAGAATATAGCTTTTCAAATTGTACACCTTATTCCATCTAACTGCCAGGCCACAGAAGTGCATTTGAAGGTCAAAGCACAAGCTGGATGTTCCAGAAACGACAACTAAACTAAGTTAAGGATTGATATTGATTTGTAAGGATTTCATTTCGTTTCCTGCTCCTGGTAGTCGTGCAGTTCAGAGGGAAAGGTAGAAATGACAAATGAATACATCACCTTTCTTCAGGTTGCGCATAATAAACTCCAGCTCAGGTAGGGTGTGGATGCTGACCAAGTTGGCCTCCATCTTCTGGCAGGTTTTCTGAGCTGTGTCCCAGTCTATCTTCTCTGAAGTTAGTTTGTAGCAGCCAGCCTGGAAGGCCTGCCAGCCCACATCACACTCATATTTCTCATCATTTGCCCACGAATCTGTGGGAAACAAACAAACAAACGAAAAAAAAAAGCCATCAAAAATCAGACTTAGTATTTTGGAAGCATTGTAGCTACTGTATTTCACTTTAATGGACTAATGCAAAAGCCTGTATACTGACCAGTAGTGAAGGGGTCCAGGGTGGCATTTGGCCGCTTCTTGCAAACATATGGCAACGCAACAGAACAATCACGGTTTTGCCAGCGACCTGATGATTCAGTCCTGATCACAGCACAGTTCTCCTCCTCAGCATGGCTTGGCTGATCTGAGGATGAGAGAGAAAGACTCTTCAGCATTGCTAATGCCAAGACACCCTTGTTCAAAGCACTTAACCCCCAAAATACACCAGTGGTGAATGGTAAAACACTGCGGTTTAGCTTGAAGGCCACCAATCGTGTGCTTGAACTCGGAGCAGAGTGCTGCTAAAAATGAGAAAGCATCTTCATTCAGCCTTCTCTGGGAAATAAATGTTTTAAAAAAGATCACAGATACTTCGAGCTTTAAAAAGAGAGAAATGGTGGAGCTGGTTTTACAGGCTAACCTTGCTCCCAGTTCAGATATTTAAGCGGCGAGGAGTCGGCCCACTGCCAGCCGCCATTGATGTCCAGGTCATTGAGGCCAATCCACAGAGAGGCACTGTAGCCAGTCAGCAAACCTAAAACAGCAAAAAAAGACCTTTTTCAAATGTAACACAAACAACATCCTCTGTGTTGTTTAGTGAAGGAACACACAAATAAGTAAAACCCACAATACTGTGCTTCCACTCAGGTCTAACAATCTCTCCAGCCAAATCATGATTGTAATGGTCAACACTGTGCTGGATAGATGACTGAACTGTTATGTAAGAGCAGCCAAGTGTGGATTAATATTTACAACACCCCAAAAATCAATTCTTCCTGTTGGGAGAGTGAATGCCAAACTCCAAATAGCAAGTGTTGGTGAGTTAAGACATTATGTCGCAGAGAAAATATAATAGCTGATTTTAGAGGTTTTCTTTGCTGATGTTCAGATAAACTGCTACAGAAACAGAACAAGTATATTTCAAGCAAATATCTTCAACACCGCTGCACATAGATGCACCTACTGTACTGTATGTGTGCCCTGAATTTACCATTTATATACGTCTGCTCATGCAGCTTGGTGATGCTTAGCAGGTCTGCCCCCTGCTGCTGGCAGCTGATCCGAGCCTCGCTCCATGACAGCGTAGCCTGGAAGTTAAACTGGTAACAGCTGTCTGGCAGCGGGTTAATATCCCAGAATGTCTCGCAGTCATTGCCTGAGAGTGAGGGAAAGAAATAAGGAGTCAGTCATGCCAGAGGAGAAAACGGGAGAAAACACCCGTAAAATGAACAGTGTAGTGAGAGGAGACTGGGGTGAGCTTCCAAACCGACCACAATGAATGAGCTGTGAGATGTAAGAATACAGTCATATCTCACTCTTGACGGGACAGAAGCCCCAACGCTCGTCCTTGCCGTAGTCGTAAGTGGTGGCGCACCACAGGTGACCGTCCTCGCGCCCGATGCTAGTGCAGCTGTGGAACCACTGGCCACCATACAGGAAGGGCATGTAGCAGGGGCGGCCGTGAGAGTTCCCCTGGATTGTGTAGATCTCTGGGGAGCAAAAACACAGAAACTTTAAATCCCTGCACGAGGCAGCAGGAACAGGCCTTGCACATGGTGACTGAAGTTAAAGTTAAATGAAATAACTTATCTGTTTTCTTAGCCACTCGTACAATCAAACACAGTGTGAAAACAGAGGATGATGTTACAGTCAAAAAAACAAAGTCAAATATGGTCAGCAGAAGGAAGTTTAAACAAATAAAATACGCAGGTTAATAGGAACTTAATATCTTTTATGGTGAAAACAGAATATGCTACGAATTTAGAAAAAAGCTTAGATCATATCCTGTATATCTATGTGTATGCATGTTTTAGGTTAGTTTAACCAATAATCTATATCTGATATCTGCAGTTTGCCAAAATACCCCAAGGCTGCTGTTCGACAGTAGACTCCACATTCCACTGGAACAGTATGGTGTGAAGAAAAGGGCAGGAGAGAGAGAGTGGGACAGGCTGAATCTGTAGTATTACCAAAACCTGTTAGGCCAATGGAAAGTAGGGCAGACATGTTGAAAGCAGGAGGAAAGTTTTCTAAAGCTCCCTCCCTGACTTCCCTCTCTGCTCCACTGCTGGCGGGCTGTCTGGCCGCAGTGGAACTGCTCTTCGGCTGACTAATGTCAGAGGCATTCCTGCTCAGCAGAGAGCTCAACTTCACACAGAAACTTGTTAAGATCGGCACTTGAAAGTTGAAAATGTCAATGCAACCGATTCCCTCGCCACATAAAAGTAAGACGGGATAAAGAAGAAACGAAAGGGAGATTTTCTAGTCTTAGATATGTGGCAGGCCTTGCTTTAATTGCAGTCAAGCAGAGCCTGCTAACTACAGACTGACATGGCTGACTGAGCATCGCAGGATAGTTTGTCAATGAACAACAGTGACATTTGATATTGGTAACAATGGCTGTGACAGCGGAAATGAGGCTTAGCTGAGAACCACAATAGTTGGACCTAATCTGGACTGTAAACTATATATACACAAATATATTTGAGGTCAAGGACAACTTAGTGTGTTTGCTGGAGTTTACAAACAACAGCAGTGTTTAGATTGGCTTCCTGTCGGGCAGCCTGCCACATGTCCTCAAAGGATCCCCAAAAACAACATTTTGCTCTATGCATTTGATCATATTCAATTTTGGCACTGACAACAGTGTGTGTGTCTACCACACTGATGCAACACCATACAGTGAAGGAGCAGCTCCCTGGGTCACACTGGGTCACTGCAGATTGACTCTTATATTTGGGGAAATGCCCATTTCCTATAAAGATGTCTGCCCTGAGTGTAAGATCTTAATTTTAAATGGATATGACACATCATTTTATCTTATTCTGTCCTTTTAAACATCGAGGTGGCCTAAAGTGCATCACAAATAATCATTTAAGGACTTCATTATCCAAGCAGGTTGTGTAAGGAGTGTGTATGTTCTGTGTTTTTTTAATTAAGGAAAGGAATTTTCATTCCTGTTTCGTTTCCTGTCCAGCAAAGACAAAGGCTGCACATCAGTCTAAAGAAGCTTACCACGATATGGTTTAGTGCACAGATCCTGTGCACCGCCATGCAGCGTCCACTTGTGCTTTGCAGGAGAGGAGCTGGAGGACGAGTTCCAAAGCGAGGGCGACGGAAGGTAGATGTTGAGACTGTTCAGCACCTGGCCACAGTTCCAGGTCCAGCGCACCCTGGGGGGCTCTTGGTCACAGGTGTACACACCCAGAGGAGACCTGTCTGACCTGGAGGTGAGGTTTCCACTAGTCACGCCCAGACACAGGGAGGAGCCCAGGTTGAACAGGCGTCCCCGGGTCACCCATTTCCAACGCTGATTGTTTTCCTCACAGGACGCCGAAAGGATGAGGGAGTGATCCCGCACCCCCAGGCACCCCTGGGCGCCCTCATGGTAGAAAGCAAAGTCGTCAGAGTCCAGAGGCGCTGTGCAGAGAGAAAGAGAGAGAAACAAAAGTCAATAAATGCTGATGAAAACAGGATCCCATGTTAGCAGCTAATGTGGCCTGGGGAAGAGGTCACAGAGACTGGATCGATATCCCCATTATCGAGCGCAGGGCTGGGTAGTTTGAGTGGCCTCTGGTGTCCCTGCCTAACACACCTCAGTGGAATTAATCCTCTAATAATCCTGAAATAACCCTAAAATCCTGTGTACATATTACATGACAGAGCTCTCAGCGGGAAGTAATTGAAACGTCATGCAATAAACTGTAAAAATGGTTGCAGATGTTTTAAATGCGGGATCACTTCATCATGAACCAGGCCTTGGGAATTCAGGGCATTCCCACAGTGTGACCTGGAATAGCGTGGATGTCTCTACCATTTGCCGTGTGTATTTCTGCTGGATACACTGCAGCAGTTGGTGGTTTTGGGGGGATAAAAATATAAGAACCTCTATCATCTGAGTCATGTCATGAAGTATGTCAACAGATCTGAAGTCGATAAAGCCGTCATGATCCTTAGATGTGCAATGAGTGCCTGTTTTCAGTCTGCAGGCTACTCACTACTGTACACTGACGTATTTATAGGCATTACAGTGTGACTGTCTGAGGAGCTATAGCTGCCTACAAGGTGTGACCCACAGAGCTTTACATTGTTCCCATATCCTTTTCCAATATCCAAAATAAATAAAACATTATTGAAAGTGTTGTTTTCTTAAAAAAAGTGTCTAACTTCACACATCCAGAGCGGTGGCTGGACACCACCCTCAGTGACTGGAATTTCGGGAACAAAACCCAACACTGCTTCTCCCAAAAAAAAAAAAAAAAAAACTGTGGTTTTTCTTCAGTCCTGTTTTTCTTCTTTTGGCAGATTGGTAAGTAAAAAGCCAGGGTTCTGACTGTGTGTGTCTGCGGTGAAGGTGGGAGAAAGAAAGACAAAGAAATACTTGTAAGAGGTGTGATTTAAAATTACTTTAAAGAATATCCTCAAAATAAACATAAACCTCCTCTTCCAGACCTGAGATGCAGAGGAGAGACGCTGAGACCCTCAGCATTCCTACTCGGCAGGCTCCCGTGAGAGGCCAGGAAGTGGGGTAGGTGGGAAAGATCACAGGGCATTTGGTTGAAAAACATGTCTCTGCTGTGTGGCTACTTCAGTCCTCGATTCCTACCTCTCAGCTAAAACACTCCAAAACTCCTGTGCTGTTTTTATGGACATAGAGACAATGGACCCTCATCAAGAGCCCCATAAAAAAAAAAACCAAAAAAAAACCCTGTAATCTGGAGGAGACGACTGACACGCCCCCTCCTCTTATCCTCAGCCTCTGTGGTTGAGTTTCTCACAAGCAGTGTTAGCTCATTTGGTTGGTAGCAAAGATAGCAACAGAGTGCTTCAGTCTGAAAGCGCTCTGTGCAGTGGAATCGGATATAATTATCACCCTGATCTTTGGATCTTTTCATAAATCCACCCGTTTTACAGCAACACCCAGCTGATGAGCTTGTTTGCTGTTTCACTTTCCAATGATTCACATTAGAGCACATGTTTAGTCTGACAGGAAAAGCAAACGCTCTAAAGTCACATCAGGAAGGCATGAAAAAACTATAAATTTACAGTGTGTTGTTGTGCACGAAGCATCTCGGTTGCTTTTGTGACCAGATCTTTCCATGAGGCTGTTGATCTAGTTACTCATATGAATGCAACATAACCCAGAGCAGGATAAAATGTAAAAATGTTAACTAGCAGTGACCTGCTTCTGTGGAAAATCACCATCTGCTGTATCCATTGAGTGAAGCGCTGGAAGGCAAAAACATCACCGGCTGCTACCAGATCAACACTTTCTCAGGTTTCCTTCACCTACAACGAAACTGACTAAAGAACTAACTGCTGTGATTGAAACGCTTCATTATTAATTATGGCATTTTCTGGATGAATCATCAGAAAATAGCAAAAAAAAAAATTAAATATTCACCTTTGCAGCTTTAAAAGCCATATTGAATATTTTGCACTGGGCCCTGAGTATAGCTCACAGCCCACTATGACAGACATGTCTTCAGCTCTCTGTTGTGATCTAATGTCAGCTGAGGATGCTGGTATGATATAATCTTAGGTCTGACGCCATTTTTCATTTTCCCAATGGGAATTCATTCTGTTTTTAAACAGAGACCACGTGGCTTCAATGATGCCTGAGGGAAGATGTTTACAAACCAAACCAATCCCAGTCAGAATCAGCATTACACTGTGTATTAATATTGTGACTTTCCTGCCAAAAGCTTTTGAAACCACAAGACGACCTGAAGCCGACGGTCCAGACAGCAAGAAGCAAATTCAAAGAAGAAGTTTTAATTCCAGTCTGGAGGGGACACGACTGGGTGTTTGATCTGAAGAAACTCCCGGGTAGTCAGAGAGCGAGAGTGCAGAACTCCAGATTAACTTTAAGCCATTGAACCCTGTGAAAGCTAAGCCACGACAGCTCTCCTGCTGTGATCTCATCCTCTTCTTTGCCCTGTCACCTCCTTTTTTCAGCTCTGAAGACAGTTTCCTGCTTGTAGAGTCACTAAAACCCACAGCCAAGAACAGCCAGCAATAATCGCCAACAGAGGCAGATATTCCCAGAACCTCCACTTCCTCGGTACGATCATCTACAGAGCCAGGTCTGAGAACAGTACATAGGAATGTGGGTGACTGATCAATAGAGTTTTGGCTTGAGATATTATATGAATGCAACAGACATCATCTCCACAGCTAATTTCAATATCTAAACTACAAGCAAAAGGCTTTTTTTCATAACTTTTCTTATTTTGACAAAATGTCTGAGATGGAAAAAACAGAACTTTAACTGGTCAGTGTGATAAAGAGGCAACCAACAAATAGGCAGGAAATTCCAGCCTGCTGTGTTTGTTTCTTTGGTGTTTTATGGCGGTCTGGCCTCTGACACAACCCAAACTGTGCACAGGTTTTACCTCATCCAAGAAGCATGGGAGAGGAGAGAAGGGCATATTTGCATTTTGCAGCCACACTCAGAAACAGAGCTAACTTGACCTTTGGGGAAAACGTGTGTCAAATTTAGAAAGCAGAGTGAGAATAAGCGCATAGTGTCAAAACTTTACAAAGAGTATACTGGGGGATAACAACCCATCGCAGTGCAGGTTTAACTCAACCCTTAGGAGTCTTCAGCTGTTCTGGTCATTCTGAATACTTGAGATAAGATAAGATAAACTTTATTGATCCCCAAAGGGAAATTCAGGATACTCTTGTTTATCCTTATATGCTGTACCAAACTACAAAATGTTATCATGTCTGTGTTGTAGCTTTTATTTCTGCACATCTCAACTGTGACCTGACAGATATATTCTCAATTTGATATATCGAACCAACATACTGCACCCCAAAACACACACACAATCATATTTGGAAAAACTGTGTTTTTTGACACTAACATGGTCAATATAACATTTTAGAGGTTAATATTTTAAACACAGGTTTCAAAAGTGATAATATAAACAGCTAAAATCAATCTACGAATTTAAATGATCATATTTCCCTTTTTATGTGGTTTATCCATATCAAACAACTACTAGCTCAGCGTTTCAAGCCTGAACCTTAATATTAGTTGAGGGCAATGCTCAACATGACTTTGCTGAGCATCTTAAAACCCTCAAGTGATCACAAAACACCAGTGTGATCAAAGGCTCCTAAGGGTTAAATCATCAATGCAGTAAGGTCAGCCTTAGTTGAGCAGGAGCACCACGGGTTGTCATCTCGCCTTTGTTACAAACAAATCCTGGTGACAAACAACAGCGCCAGACAAGACAAACCTCATTTCTTAGGCTTTTACACACAGTGCGTGAAATTTCATGACAGCACCCTGAGCAGATCAAAAGCATTTTTTTTTTGTTAAAAAACAAAAAAAAAAAAAAAAAAAAGTCACATATCAAACCTAAAGAGACAGCATTTCACAAAACAAATCAACAAAATGTCTAATTAAAAAGAGAATCTCAACTTCAGCAGCAGGGAGGATATGATGGCAGATGGGTGCAAGTCAATTTAAAATGAAGAAACTAAAAAAAAAAAAACAAAAAAGCTCAAAATCTTTAAGGCTGTGCACATAACTGTCTACTGGTGTCCTGCCTCACATCACAGTATGAGAAAATTCAATGAGGAAACTTTAAAACCTTTTGAAAACGGCTCAGAAAATGACTTGACACTGACAGTGTGTCTCTTTTCTTTACGTGATCCTCTCCAGCAACTTTTAACAGTCCACCTCATTCCCCAGTTAACTCACAGTATTTCTAGAAAACATTGTTTAGGTAGTTTCACCCTGCACAGTACACCATGACATGTAATGGTCTAGTAGCTGTTCAGGACTGGACGGACTGTGTTAATTGCAGCCTGTAAAAGGATGTAAAGGTCACATCTGGCCGCAGGGTGCCAAATGAAGCGTCACTCCTGGATAGTTTCACAACGTAGCCCCCTAAAAACTCATCCGGCACTAAAATAGAACAAAACAACTGGGGGAAAAACAAAAGAAGTGCACCTCTACTCTGCTTTAAATAAACTTTATGCATAAATAGAGATCACATCAGAGAAACTAAGCCCACAGCGTTTTCCTCCTCCCTCAGTTTTTCTCTCCACATCTGTTTCCACTCACCGCTCGGACTTTTGGTTCGTGGCATACCAAAGCACCTCATCCACAGTGCGCGGAGAAAATAGCTCTGATTGCTTTTTTTAAATGCTTTTTCTGACTGGAAGTCGGCACCAAAACAACAGCACGCACAATCAGCCTGCTCGGTTTTTACATGACTTTCACATCAATGGAATTAGGAGAAATTGGAGCTTGTTTCTCACCAGTAGCGCTGCCCTTCAGTTCCAGACTGAAGATGAATAAATATAAAGTGCATTTGTAAAACATTAGTTGCCGATTTCTCCATGTTCCTCTTGATTCCTGGTTTCGGTGACGGTCGTCGTCTTGCATGCTCACAGCTGTACCACACGCACACACACACACACACACAAGCTGAAACAAAAAAAAAAAAAAAAAAAAAAAAAAAAAAAACAGCCGAAGGAGAAGGAAAAAAAAGTGGCGCTGCAGCAGGAACTGGTCGAGTGTTGGACTCTGAGGACGGATGATGCAGAGTTAGAGGCGAGTTTCACCGCTAGAGCTCCGTCTGCCTCCGACTCAGATTAGACCGGAATGAATGGAGCAGCGTCACGGGATCAACTGTGTGGCAATGTTTGTGTGGTTCCCAGCATAAGGTCCGGGGACCTATCGGCGCCCGGGACAGCAGCCCCCAAAAAGACAACCAAACATTAATGAATGAATGAAAATACTTCTGCCATCATGAATCTCATTTTAAGACTATAACGCCCTCACTCTCAGTCAGCAGGACAAAGGCAAAACTTTACTTCAATTTTGAAATTCACATGAAAAACTCCCCCAGAAAAAATGAAGATCCGGTGTATTACGGCGTTGCAAGTGTATCTAATATTAATAACTTCCATCTATAAATCATTCATTTTGCCCTGCCTTTGAATATTGAGTTGAATATGCTGTATGACTTTTAGGAAAAAAACCCGAACACCACCAGCTGTAATGTTCAAATAATAAGCCAAGTACTGAATGTCAAAGACAGGGCTGACCCACGGGAGTCCTGAAATTAATAACAATAACCCCCTAGTCTTAATTAAAACTCAATGTATTGACAGTAATTTTTTTTAAAATTTCTCCTGCTGAGCTAAAGCTTGTTAGTAACAGGACTCAGGATCACTGTCAGTAATTGTGCTTTCTGATAAGGACATTTTAAATTCTGACCATAAACATATATATTTAATTCTACTGTCAAAAGCTGTGTCTATAACAAATGAGAGTGCAAAATCAATGTGTGAAGTCTGTTGCCAGAGTGTGTGGGCCAATTCTATTCAATTTGTGGCTTATTATGGAGTCTCATCTACATTCCAGTTCCTGTGCTTAAACATTATTCAACATGCCACAGCAGGGACAGAGGATTAAAGCACTCAGTAAATACTGGCTTTAGTGGATATATGAATGTTCTCCTTCACCTTCTCCTGACAGAAGCAGGGTATCTCCAGACCTGTACCGGATTTAAGACGCTTTACTAATTTTGACTTGTGCATTACACAAATACTGCTCTCATCCATAAATTCATCTTTTTTCCAGATCATTTAAGGAGCAGGCTATAGTCAATGTGACGTTACAATCTACATATAGAGTCTGTTTCCTGATCCATTTACTCACTTATCAGAAAACCAATCTGAATTTCGAATATAAGCACTAAAACCCACCAAGGATTCTTTTAAGCACCCTCTTGGTGGTGATCAATGGAAGTATTTCCCCTGAATATAACTTCAATTTATAGTCTGTAAAGCCAAGTGTATACAGAAAAACGATAAACAAAAGCTAAGCACAGGCATAATGCTCATTATAATGCTCCCATGTTGTCACAGGGAGCAGTGATGTAAACCCACTCAAACAGAAGCCCAGAACAACAAACACATTTTAACCAATAGTATTTAATGGTTTATGGTCTGCTAAGGCCCAATATCCCCCCAACAGTACTATTAGGTAAACCAGCCCCTTGCATTTTATTGGCCAAAAATAAATTCAAACATACCTAAATAAATATGTGTGTTTATGGAAGGGGGTCAATCAAAACAATAACAGTTCTAATTAAAAGGCAACTTGAAAAACACAACAGTTTTCTCCATAAACTGGTTAAATTGAAAAGTTTCTTTTAAAAAATGTAAAAGGGGTCGTTCCTCAACAGCCTCCACTCCATATCAAGCAACACGACTCTTAAAACCATTCATTATAAAAACTGAGGTGGAACACTGCCACCAGCTGGAAGTTAGAAGCTTTGGTCACAGGAGTTCAACGAGGAGATGTGAGGGTGGGGTACAGGGGGTAGTATCTTCTGGCCCTCCTTGTAACAACCTATCCGGGCCTGGAATTTAAGTGGGGCAGGGGATCCCAGAACAGCAAGTTGGATGGCATAATGCCATATATATTTAGGGTTCAGTACAATGATAGGCCAGACTCGTTCTCTTGCTTAGGTTCAGGGAAATGAGAACAAACAAATGTTTGAGCTTGGGGAGTTCAGATTATCTTGGTCCAGAATGGCTCATGCACGAGTGTATGGTGTGTGTGAGTGTGTATGGGTATTTGGCCTCCGCAGTCCTTTCCATCTGGCCAAGCTGAAGCAGTTCTATACTTCTTTTTAGCTTCTTTTTTTTAAGCAGAAAAGGAAAATCCCAAACATTGAACCCCACTTTCCACTAACACAGTGCCAAACCTGTCGTCTAGGGCTTTGACCCCCAGAACAATGCCACTCTTTTGAGAATGAAGGACAGGTAGGCCGGGGTGAGTAGACATGAGAGGGATGAACAGCGATAGGGGGTCTCCCTTCCCAACCTGTCCATGAATTCTCACCCACCCCTTGCTGTCGACTGGCCAGCTTCTCTCGGGTTCTTCAAGGCAAGGTGGGATGCTGTTGCCCCACCCGGCTCTTTCAAATGGTTCAGTTAGTCAAGTTAAGGAGTGTAGGCTCAGTTTGAGGCGCTGCTGTTGGAGGAGCTGGATGTGGAGGCCACAGCCATGCCTGAGGTGCCCGAGGACGCCACTGACTTACGGATGTGTGGCATGAGGAAGGGGTCACTGGCCAGCTGGTGCACATCAATGCGATCCTCCTTACGGTAGACGAGACAGCGCCTTATAAAGGCCTGGAGGGAGAAAAGAATCAGAGGAATAACGTATGAAGTATAAATATATAAGCCTTTAAAATATTTGAGTAAAATCACCTGAATTTTCATAGTTAAAGAGTGTAAAGACAGAATAAATCAGGGTTTTCTGGGTGTTGAAAACGCTGAACATCACAACTAAAACAGTGAGATCAGAGGGTGCAGTACCTTAGCTTCAGGTGTGACTACTGGTTTTGGGGGAAACTGCACATCTGTTGCCTTCAGTATGGTGTTTTCCTGCAGGATGTCCTGCTGGGACTGGTTGTGGCCAAAGGGCTAGAGAGCAAAGAGAGGATTAACAAAACAAACATTACCTTCAATTGTGGAAAAAATATTAAATTTCCTAAGATCAAACATCATTTTATCTCCTTTACCTAAAACTCTAAATCCATCCAGCTTTTATTTTTACTTTTCTGCAATAAAAATACAACAACTCAATCACTCAAATGTCTTGCTTTTCCCACTTAGTGTCTCTTACCTTGCGGCCATACAAACACTGGTAGAAAATGACTCCCACAGACCACACATCCACCTTGTTGGAGATTTTGGGTGGTTCCTTCCCAACCACAAAGCATTCAGGAGGAAGATACCTACGGGAGAAAAGGGGAGCCTCATTAGTATGTTCCAAAAGATGCCACAAAACCCTATTGAAGACTCAACTTCCAGTTTAAATCTTACCAGTATGTCCCTGCTCCCTGTGACGTCAGCTCCATCCCATCCACCGAGTTGTAGCTGTCATCATCCATGATCTTTGAGAGGCCAAAGTCTGTGATCTTGATTTCTCCGCAGGCAGTGCCGTTCACCAGGAGGATGTTACCTGAGGTGGGTGAGGACAGGATGTAGAGGCCCAAAGAAAAGATTTATTTTCCCTTTTTACTGAGGCAAATAAGAGTAACACTATACATTTACAGTTACACTGGAACCTGTATCCAGTATCAGTTCTGTTAAACGTATAACAATTGCTCAACTTTCCGATGTAAAAAAATAAATATGGTCATTTTAATCTTATTGGAATAATGGCCATTACAGGATTATAAGACATCTGACCCAGTGAACTGAATGGGTAGTGTGTGAACTCACCGGGTTTAAGGTCGTAGTGGATAATGGGCGGTCTGATCTCATTGAGGTACTTGAGAGCGTTGACAATCTGCATGATGATGGAGCGGCCCTCTTTCTCTGACATGAGCTTATGCTGCTTCAGGTAAAAGTCCAAGTCATTACCCTCACAGTACTCCAGGACTGTGCAGAACCTGAGCCATAACAAGGAAGGTGTATCAAGCCACTACAGCAGGAATTAGTCTAGACAAAACCTCTACATACTAAAAAAAAAAAAAAAAAAAAAAAAAAAGACAATAAAATCAATGTTCTGCCTTAAATTTGACACCACCTGCATAAACAGCAGTAAATGTCTTGGCACATACTTGGCATTTTAAAAAGGAAATAACTTACGAGTCAGTGTCAAGTGAAAAGTAGTCATAGAGTTTAACTATTCTTGGGTGGTCCAGCTCTTTATGAATTCTATATTCTCTGCATGCATGCCTGAAACAAAGAGCAATTTCAATATTTACAACCTTCATTTTAAAAGTGTCTCTTACACGCAGTGAATCTCAGAGCCAGAGTAGATACACAGCAGTCTGCTTTTAAAACTGAACACTCACTTGTGATAATTTTCCTTCTTCTCATCCCTCCAGTTCTTGTTTAACTGGTGAATTTTGACAGCAACGTACCTTTGCTCTGTTAAGTCAAAGGCCTAGAAAATAAATATCTCCTGTTAGTTAGGATGTGCGCTTGGGATGGCTCTTTTAGCTGCCACGAGACCCCTTCTTTAACATTATATGTTCGTAATATATTTATTCCAAAAGTCTCTGGAAACAAAGAGTTTTTTCCTTCACAGGAAAAGGAAAAGTTGCTCTCACCTTGTAAACTTCACTGAAACCTCCCCTTCCAAGTAAATGTAGTAGCAGGTATCGGTCATTTAGCGTAGGGTGATCTTTAAATCTAGACAGGGTTCAAAGCAATGCAAGTTCAGTAAATTTAACAAAGGGGGCCCTCAGCACAGACCAGCTACAAAAGGATCATAAGAAGGTATCGTACTGAGAATTATCCTCATTGTGAATCCTCTTCAGCTCGCGAATGTGCAGGTTCCGCACTCTCTCCAACCTCTCCAGCTCTGCCTGGATCTCAGCCTCCTCCTGCAAAGGATAAGAAGGTACACATGAACAACTAGCCTAAAAAAAAAAATGAGTATGTTGGCACAAATACATCAAGCATTACCTTCTTAAGATGGCCTAGTCTTAGTTTAAAGATTTCCTCCTGCTCGTGGTACTCTGCCTGTGATAACCTGCAAGAATACAAAACAAGTCGAAATGCAACTTCAATCATATATTCATGGGAAAACAGTTGGTAGAAAAGAGAAGGCTAAACAAAACTATCGTACGCTTCACTTTCTGTTCCATTGGTCTTGCTTTTGCGTTTGTTTTGCTCCAGGCTTGGAGGTGGAGTCTGGGCCATGGAGGGTGGCTTGCGTTTGGCCAGCAGCTTCCTCTGCCTCTCTATGTCCTCTCGCTGGGAGTTGATCCTTTCTTGTTGTCTGGCAACAGATAATACATTAGTGCAACAAAACACATTTTTCTTTGTGTGTGTGTATAACAAGCTCTGGCTACGTGGCTGAGGAGCTTCCATGAGGATACTATACACTCATGGTAAGCTGCTTGCCTTGACTGTTAAACATAAATAATTATCATATATAAAGTATGCTATTTTTTCAGTTTTGCTTGTAACTCTTGAATTAGTACAGAAAGCACGGAAGAAGATGCTTAAAGATAAAACATAGAGATCCTCACTTGATAAGGTTCTGGAAGGCATATCCATCTGTCCACTGCTCAGTGAAGGACGCTCCATGTCTCACCGTGGTGAAGTGACCCAGTCGAAGCCTGTCCTGCATGCTTTTATCCCGGCATGCCATCTTCTCCTGTTTGGACTGAAGGAAGAGCAGAGAGCGAGAAATACGGTCATCAAATCTGGACTGCTGGTTCCATATACCTTAAATTAGGGCTTTTTAAACTAGCTCACATCAAAAACCTACACTGACCCACTGACTTTGGAAGCTAATAGCTTAAAATAAGCCACAATACTATTCAATGAACATACTTTTTCAATCAGCAGCTTCTTTGACATGGTCACACACTTATTTAAGCGTTCCTTGTATCGTTCCAGCATCCTCTGCTGTTCATCAATCTGTCTTCTCAGATCACAGTTTGTCTGGAGCAGAACATATAAATAAGCAGGAAAAAAATATTTTTAACTGTACAGACCAGAAGGGATGTATCAACAATAGCATTCATTGAGTGAAAACAGAGAGAACATAATATTCTCAAAAAGACTGAACAGTATGGAGAGTAACTGAAATGAAAAGGTTAGTACCCGCAGTAAATCGTCGATTCGGCCCTCCTTCTTCTCCAGATCAGAGTTCTTGTTGTTCTCCATTGCTGTTAGTTTCTCTATAGTAAGGTCAGACTACAGATACAATGAGCACAAAAGCAGAGTTTATGGTAATAGTCTGTCATTCAGTGACTAAAGTAGTGCAAAAAAAGTAATCACATCTAACATTTATTGGAGATTCTTGCTGGTTTACATGCTAACTGCCTTTTGAATTACCAGCCAGCCTGATAGTGTGCCAAGTACCTGTGTAGCTTTATGGAGCATGTGAAGAGAAGAAGGCTTCAGTGAAGACGACGAGTGCTCTGTGTTCACTGAGCTGACAGAAGAAGGGCTGCCCTGCTGCACCTGGGAAGCACAAACATTAATCCCAACAATAAACTTACACAAACCCAGTGTGCCCTAATGTGTCGGTTCCACCTCAAGGGTGACTGCCAACATGTGTGTTTGCATTGAAAACCTCTGCATTTATATCAAGGTATTTCATTTCAAAAAAATAAGTTCCTCTTTATTATTACTTCCAGTGGATGTAGATTTTTTTTCACGAACTTTTGTCAATGATGAGACGTTATGAACATATGTCACTGCACGTTGATTCTGTACAAGTAAAACCTGCAAACAAACTTGACCTGTGGATGTTAACAAATGCAAAAGAGAATGGCAGGAAAGAGTTAAGTGACGAAAAAAAAAAAAGGCATGAAACAGATCATAGAGCAAACATGCTCACCGTGACAGGGGGGTTGGAGAGAGAGTGCTGTGGGGAAGAGCGGACCACTGGTGGTATTCCCCTGGCAGGGCTGGTACCAGGACCGCTACCTCCCGCAAACTGACAGACCCACAAAGACAGAAGAAGAGGAAAGCAGTTCAATGGAAAGATCAAGATGGCCAAAACAAGGGGTTAGAAAGCAAGTATGAAAAGTTATGCACCCAATACGAACGCCTTTATGGAGGAGAGAAGCTCTGCTCAATACACACAAAATAAACCATCTACCACTCACCTCAAAATAATCACTAATTTTATGTCCCCTTGCTCCGGCTTTGCCTGGAAGAGGAAGGCAGAGAGTTCAAAGAGTGTCTGATATTCTGGAAACATGAAGCGAAGATCAGAGCAGAAGGATAATCTCACCTTGGCTGCTGTCAAAGTGGTCTGCTTTCCTTTTTCTTACTCTCTGGTCATTCGCCTTTTTCTCAGGAGTCTGTCAAGAAAGTAGCATAAATCAGCCGAACGCACAGAAATGGAACAGAGATGGCATAAAGACATTTCTATTTATATATGACAGGGACTAACCTCTAGTTCTTTGTCACTGAGCGAGCCCACACTGCATAGACTCTGATTGGATGACTCATTTTGACTCTGAACTGAGCCCTGTTAAAATAAAAAAAATATATATTAAAAATTAAGCAAAATGAACAATTAAACCCAAAGGTGAAAGAGGACTGTGTATAGAAAACTCTAGCCTCTACTTGTTGTATCCATTCACTTGTGAGAGTGTGCACAGAGAGTTAGATAACAGAGTAAAATGGGAGACAAACCGAGGGAAGGCACGCAGAGGTTTGGCTATATGCTGTCGCCATTAACATCCCACTGAATCTAGACCTGTATCAGTCCTAATGCCGGTTCCCTAGGTGATGCCTGTCAGTCAAATGAATCACATCAGAATTCAGCAGGCACTGTCCAATCAGAGGGAGATACTTAGTCATTCTGTGCACACCAGAGCTCTCGCGCTGAACCCTCCTAAAATGGCTGAACATTAGGCATGCTGCTGGGGATGTATTCCTCTCTCTGTCTGTCACCTTTAGATAATGTCATCCATTTTTCTCCCATTCACTATGGTCTTAAACATTCTTTTCTTCTCTCTCTGAAGAAAGCTGGTGAAAGATGCTGTGCTTGATCTAAGAACACCACCTTGTTTTTACCCTTACCTGCCACCCCCCTCCCACCCCACCAAAAATGGGTTGTTTAAGCAGACTTGTTCAAAAGGAAATGCACTTCGAACAATTTTAGGAGGCCTTCTCTGTTCTATTACCAAAAGGTGTGCAGGCTCTTTGTCCTCAAAGGATAACAATTTTCTTTTCTTTTATGCCAACTCAGTGATGACAGAGAACAGCAGTGCCACAGGGCTGTTCAAGGTCAAGAAAAAAGTCTAAGCTGCTGTGTGACTTTGACGGGCACCAACCTATATTTCTTCATAGCCATTTGTTCCACACTTCTCTCTCGCTCCCCCCTGTCTTCCCAAAAAAATGCATCGCATCTTCTATCGCACAGGGTGCCTGTGGCATGATGCCTTAGAGAGGGCCGCCATTTTCTCTGCGACAGCAGCCATGCCATGCTCCGGGCTCAGCTCTGCCTATGGCTGGCACAAGGCCCACTCCTGGCGCTGACTCTCGCTCCCTAACTGTTCCAAGATCACCTTCCACAAAGACATCTCCATCCATGTGGTAAACAAGAAGGTGGAAGGCTAAACGCTGCCTTTACACACACCTGGTCAGTAACTATTTCTGCATTCTTCTTCTGCGTTCACTCCTCCTCCCCCCTACCACCCCTGTCCCGTCTGTGGCCTTTTTGGCAGGCATCGCCACTTGCATATACAGCCACTACATCATGAGCCAGGGAGAGATGCCATATCACACCAGCCAAAAAACACAGACACAGCTCAACCTTCTCCAGTGACGGACAAAGAAAAGGAGTGGGGCCAAGCTTGGGCAGGGCAAACAGTAGAATGATACCCAGGGAGAGTGAGACAAAGAAAGGAAGAGATTCGCAAAAATGTGTAATCAAGAAAATCAGTGATTATAAGCACTGTGACAGGAGGGCGTCCCCATGCTCCACCTCCACGACATCTGCTGCGACACAAACCTTGGCCACGCCGACCCCAGTGAAGCGAGCCTCCAACAGCTCCTGCCGCCGGGGGTCCAGGCTATGCAATTCTTCCATCATGGCTGCAGAGACAAGAACACAGATTAAGGAAGGTGATGTGAGGTCTAATATATCCAAGCGGGAGTGACGGATCACTGTTTCAAAACGCATCGGTTGTGATGAGTCATGGCTGTTTTTAGCTATATGGATGTGGAAAATTCCTGTTCTGAGTCATCAATAAGCCTGACAATAATGTTTCCCACCATATGTGTGTTCAGAAATCACCAGCCATGAAACTTGAGCACTTGGCCAAAACTACAACCAATATAGTATATTAAATATGCATCAAAGACCTTAGCCAGATGTGTAGAGAAGCTGCCTGGAAAATTAAAGCATCATTGTGATAACGCCCCGGTACTATAGGCCTAAGTTACATGGCGCTGGACTTATGAAAGGTCACTGATGGAGCTACTGCCAAGTATACTGAGAGCAATTGAAAAGGCCACAACACACAATACGTGCCCAGTTTGTTAGCTGAGGTTAACGTTTAGGTTGCACGCCCAACACTGGCTGCTAAGACTGTCTGTTACCGGTGGCTTTATATACATTAGTTACATTAATAACGTAACACCCAGCATTCAGGTCCATTTAGGGTTACGTGTCTCACACGGTGATTGGGTTTTTCTGGCTCAGTTAGCCTGTATACTGACCGGGACAACGATGTGGCTCCTCATCAGTGCACGGTGAAGCGAGGTAGCTAACGTTAGCTAACTTTAAATGCACGAGCTAACAAGCCGAGCTAGCTAACGGTTAATGTTAGCTAGCTGCATTAAATCTGGTTTTGTCAAGTAACACATCAGGCAAATATTGATAAATGTTGGCCCGGTCATCGCTGTCCGATTATACACCGAATATCACCACAACCAGTGTCCACAGTGGTACATTAATTTAGAAAAACACATAAGATAGCTGGCGTTACGTAGCCGAGAGGCTAGCGTTGACTTGTCTGTCAAAAAGAAGCATCTCCTCGGTTGTGTGTTGTCAGACGCCTGGACTTAGCGTAGCAAGAGACAGATATGTTGTTTTGTTCGACAACCTAACGAGATACTTACTGTAATATGTTTTTTCGGTCCTCCAAAGGGCCTGTTGTTAACCCTGAAACCGTCCCCGTTGTTTCCCTGGTGCTCAGCAGACCCTCCCAGGCTAGGCCGCATCCACAGCCGCGTCCCTCGCCTGCTGATTGTTAACGATCAAGACACAGGAGCACGATGCAGCTCAAGGTAGACGACGGTGGATCCCCTCGGAGGCCTCGACAACTTCGGGTATCCCAAACCCGCCTTTCTGTCCTCTTTAGACGGGGATCCCCATCATATCCCTCTTCCCGAGGACCATAGGGTGCCTACGTCGGATATCTTCCTCCTACACAATGGCGACTCTCGAGATTCTGCGCTTTTCACCAGGTATAAATGATGTCTTTGAGCTAGCGTTAGTTACCCCTTATCTTCTTCTCCCCCGGTGGTGAGATCAATTTCGGGTCCTGGCTTCCAGCTCAATCAAAACAAAGTTCGGCTCCACTCGTCTTACTCACCGCAGGGGATAAACCAATCTGTTTGGGAAGTTGTGCTGTTGCGAGTCGTTTCAGCTGAATCCGGATCGATTCGGTTCGGTTCTAATGTTTTTGCAATGTAAACAATAATCAGTAAAATCTCATACTTTCTCGTGAGATTGTTGAAGTATTTTCACCTTCGTCCAGTCCACGCCTGCCCCAAATCTCTTGTCTGGACCAATGGCAAATCCCCCTGTACACAATACAATTTAATAGTGCCCACCCACACAGCCACCCAAAAGATCACTTATCACAAAGTTGCCGTTCCCGTGATGTTCACACTCACATAGTATACTTACCTAATATAAATTGCACAATTAACCTTTTTATTTCAAAACTGACATTCAAGTATAAATTGGACTTTTTAACCATTCAAGATGCAGATCAGTATCAGGGAACCAGTGATTCCTTTGTTAAACAAAACACTCTTGAATGCAGATTTTGAATATCAAGTGAAAATACAGCCAACAGATTGTAGTACAGGCTTTTATTAATCTTTAGCATATAGAAAGAAGTCAATAAGAGGTTTTAAAAATTAGGTATTTTTTCAAAAACCTTAGTTCATTAAAAACAGCATCTGGTATAATAGAAACATTTCTGTATTGGTAACCAGCCCTTTCTCAGATTACTGAACTCAGTAGAAAATGAGAAACGATCACTCCTGTAGTTTGGGTTTCAGCAGCACCAGAACACTTTCCATAAAAGAAGTCCATCAACATTATGGCAGCTGAGATAGTGTAAGTCTTTACAGCATTTAACTATCCAGTTGCACCCCCTTTATGGCAACCACACCTGAGCGTCACGCTTCCATACTTATTTGGAAAAATGCCAACATGGCTTTGACTCTGCTCCTCGTTTCTGCTGTGGTTGAAGGTCAAGCCAGGTGGGTGCCGTCCTCTGGCTCAGGTGGCTGAATTGGAGCCTTGTGGTACTTGCACTGGATCCACACTCTGTACATGGTGAGCTGTTTCCCTCTGTTTACTTGTAGCCTTCTGTCCACGAGGTTTTGAACTTTTTCAAGCCCTGCCTCGGTGAACAGCTCATGCAGCTCATCTGAAAGGAAAAGATCAGAAATATTTTCATATAACCGATTAAAGAACGACTGCAAAATAATCTCAATAAATCCTTATCAAGGTGTCCTCATTTTTACCTTGGGTAAAGAAATACACTCTTGTTCCATCCCCTCGGACATAAAAGTTTTCTGACAGACACCTTCCTAAAAAAAATGAAGGTCAGTAGCGTACCCATTGTTTTACATTACATAAACAGTTACTCATTAGTATTGCTACACTGAGCTCCAGTTTTAAAGGACATGTGCAGCCAGACTTTCTGTTACCATCTGCATTAATTGTCTATCATATTATCCAACCTATTTAAGAGCAGCATATATTGACTGTCATTTAAAATGTCCGATCATGTAAATATCCTGTGGTGTCAAATGACGCACTGGTAGATTCTGAAACAGTGCTACAGAATAAACAGACCTAATAAATCACATTTTAGGGTTTAGTATTAGTAATAACAGCGCTAGTAATGAATAATTAACCTTTCTGAATATGTTCAGCTTTTTGGACTGCAGCATGACTAACCTTTCTTGAAGCGGAGCTGTGCCATGTCGTAGCGCCCGTAGTCCCTGAGCAGCATCACTCCCCCAGGCTTCAGCAAACGTGCCAATCTACTGATGGATGCTTGCATCCTGAGAAAGGGGTGACACTTTAAAGACAACCCCAACAATATCTAATGACCCACAAAAGAGATGATGGATGACAGGGAAAAAGTTCATACTTGTTGGGATGCAACGCTGACAGTACAAAGATCAGCACAATAACATCAAGCGTTCCATCGGGGATGGGGTAACTGGCTTCCACATTGCTCAAGTCGTGAACAAAGGCGAAGCAGCGGCCAGGGTCATAATCAGGATTAGTCTGATGACAACAAAGTGATTTTATTTCATTAGAGAGGCAACGACTCCAAACTCGCTTCATTATCCCAGTTATCTCACCTTAACTAATTCCACAGCAGTGCTGGAGAAATCACAGCAGTAAACAAAAAGTCCTGGGTCACTGCAAAAAAGCAAAGATGAAGTAAATATACATTTTTATCATTATGAAAAAAGAAGAGTTTTTTGAAACCTTAAAATACCAGTATCTTGTCTGCACATACTTGTTGGTCTTCAGTATTGGAAAAACTGTATTCCCCACACCACAGCCGACCTGCAGAGAGTACATTGACATGTTTATTCAGTCTGCAATCACTGACATGGAGTTACTCATTCAACAGAATGAGAATCTTCACAAAAAAACATGCATTTTCACAATTTTTAGATAATATAGAACACTGACAGGGCTGCAGTCCCCAAAATGTAGTATAGCAAGAGAAAATGTTTCCATTGGCTAAACAGTAGGAGATCTCACAGTGTGATCCCTGCGAATTCAACAGAAAAAATACGGCACTCAAAATGTTTTCTTTAAAAATGTACTTCTGAACACAACCTAAACAGATCACCAGAAAATGTTTTAGATATCAATCCTCCAGCGATAATATCAAGACAGAATGTCTGAAAACATTTCATAATTAATTTACTGTATATTGTTCTATTTTCTTTAAGAAGTGTTTTTATCTGCATCCAAACTGGGCCTACATCAAAATACAAACTAATAAACAATCATGGGATTCAAGTTAGTGCAGTAGTCCATTAGATATTTGGCAAATTTAAGAGAATTCTTCCAATAAAATGCGTTTTTTACCAGAATGTTAACATTGACAAGTTCACATTAATCTCACATTAATCTCTCACCTCCAGAATCCGATATGTAGCAGAGGAGCCAGGAAAGTCATCATCAGTGTGAACTGCAGGAGCAGCTTCTGTGCTTTGTTCTTGATCCAGACTGTCCTGCTCCTGGTCTTCTGTGCCACAGCCTTCTGGATGGAATTCATGGTTCAGGCTACGCCGGGGGGCCAATTCTGGGAACTCTGTAAAGAGCCAGTGTCGGTCTTTGAAGAAACGGTTCTCGTGGATTGTGTAAAAGTCATTCCAGTACTCATTGGCCCGGTCGTCGTATTCCTCTGAAAGAAAAGACGAGATAGTAAAGTCAATATTAAAGTATAATCTTGCACATCTTTCAGTGTTTTTAAATAAAAAAAAAAGTCTTGCCCTGGGTTAATAAGACAAACACTACACAAAACCAAAGCACAGAACTGAAAATAGCATCTTTCATTTACATTATATGAGCTGATTTGTGTGCATCACAAATATAAACATTCTCCACTAATGAAATAATCAATTCCTTTATCTTTTCTCATGCTGATCTCATGCAAATGAAATGCAACCTTGTTTCTCTGGAGGCAGTGGCTGACTGTTTTCTAAGACTTTCTTCTTAGCAGCTGCTTCTTGTTCCTCAGTCCACTCCACATTGTCCCTGTCGACAACATAACACTATTATCCAGAGTGGGTGAAGTGATGTGGTGAATATAGGCACAGAAACACCTGCTGAGACACTGAAATAAAGGGTTTCAGGCAACATCCAGACACGAATGGTAAAAAGTTACATGAAAAAACAATAGGGATATTTTTGTATTTATATTATTTTGGGATATTTGGATTCAGAAGTATTTATACTGTAAGACAAAAACATACAATATTGCATTAAGACCTTATAACCTTTATCGTCATTTAATCAGTGACAGGTCATAGCAACCAAGTAATAGATTGTAAGTAGTTTGATCCCAAGACTCGGGAGCAGGCACTGGTGCCTGTTATGGTTAAGCTGGGGTCAGGTACCCCCGACTCTTGGTATTAAACCCAGACTGAACACTGTAATGACACTGATGCACATGTGTCTGCCCTTATGCATTTCTCTTAAATGCTACTGACCATGCGTTATGCTGGAAGACCTGTCGCGGGTCTGTGAGGAAACGTGTCCCGAACTGAGGTCTCTTCACATCCCCGGTGGATGAGTCTGACAGGACCAGCCCTGTTTCGCCGCTGTCTCCCTCCACAGCGACCACGGCATGGGGCCCCGCCATGTTGGATCTGACGCCACGGAAGGAGGGCGTCGCATTTAATTGTGGTGCATTCACGGACTAGCAGAAAAATACTGCAATAAAGACCAATATTAGAATAATAGTACACCAGAAAGAGGGATGTGATTTTCAAGGTGACTCTTGGACTGGGAAAAACACAACATATGTAAAATTGAGTTAGTTCTACAAACACCCACTTTGACTTTAGGTTTTAAAATGAACTTAATGAATTACTTTGCAGTTCTGGGTTTGTATAGTATTTTATTTGTAATGAACGTGAAAGGCTACATTTCACTGTAAAGTCGAGAGTCAATGTGGGCATTTGTAGATCTTATTAACTCTTGTATACAGTATGTAATGTTTTATTTTTCAGTCCCAGTTTGAAAATGGCTGAATGGCGCCCTCTACAGATGTTATGCTGCTTTTAAAGTAGATTCATTCCAGTAAGAAACTACATATAAGAAACCAGATTCAGCTTAACACCACAGATAACTAACTCAGCGTGTTATATACTGTCCAACAGTGTATTTTTCTGCTCAGGATTTTGGAGTCGGGGCTACTGATGTACTGAAGCATTAAATCCCTGCAATGTTTGCACACTAGAGGGAGACATATGCCAGGATTAACCTGATAAGGCTCACTGATTTCAATGCAATGTTTTTTTTTGTTTTTTTTTAAAAAAAAAACAGCCTTTTCAAATTCTTACCAACAAACAGCATTTTTCACTTGTAACTTGTGTACAACTTTAAAACTGACATCCAAACTGGCCATTATGCTTTTGTTTATTGACCTCTGCCAGTTTTCTCCATAGGACGTTTTCTTCCTGCCAGGAAGCCCACAGATAATAGATACATGCAGACCACAAACCAACATTAAAAGAAAAATACATTGTTTTTACATTGCAGTACTTAACTGTGAAACTCAATTTAAATATAAGAGACATTTAACATAATTATTTACCCAAACTCTGTATTACAAACTACTATTGGAATATGTGAATACCTGGTGCACAGCTAAGCAGATAACACTGGTACCTGCTAGCAGACTCTGCATGTTTGTAAGTGAATAGTAGTTGTACCTTTTGTAACCAAATACTGACTATGAACTATATTAATACTGGATGACTAGCATAGACAGGATGTGCTGATATACATATGTTGTGGTATGTCTGAGGGGAAGCGTAAACCAGAGAAATGCTAAAAAATAATTGGGTGACAAATGCTTGGTAGTTCAAACTGAAAATAAAGACTAAGCTCTTCTTGTTTCCCTAATAAAAAGGCATATGTTCAAAGCGTTTGGCATCCAAAATTTATTCATGTCAATTTTCAAAGTAAACATCTCACAAAGTACATACAAAAGGAGTTAAATAAACTTCTATTTCAGACATTTTAGGTAATTTATTTCTTTGGATCTGAAATATGAATGTCAAATTACTTGTCTTTTAGGCGACTGTAAGCTCCTATAAGTCTGATCTTAATGAAATTTAAAAGCAGGGATGACATTTGTTGAAAGAAACCCATATGTCAAGCATCACACAAAAGTTTGGGAAGTCATGTACAAGGAGTATTTATACTTTTCCTCAGTGTAAAAACTAGAGCTAACAGCACATGTGCAAAAAACAAACAAGCAAACTATGCAATGAGGTCGCAGGCCATGTCCTGAGAGAGGATCTGAATTGTACAATCAAAATACACCTCACATTCTACTCTTGTATCTATAGTGGTTACAGAAAAGCAAAAGCAAGTCTATTATTAGCACCGGCAGGACATTACGGCCACCATTGCTTGTTGTGCAATAAAATCTGCTCATATGAACACAAAATGAATATGGCATCTCAGTGTAACACAGTGCTTGTAATTAGAAAACTGAAACCAAACAACTGAACCAAAGCATTTACAGCACAGCAGAAGCAGATCAGATCACTATGATCCACTTTTATGAATAAAATGAACAAAAACACCTCAGCAAATACAAAAGCAGCCAGTGATTGCATGTTTAAAGAAACATGACATTGCATTTATGTTGTTATCACTGTAAACCTTTTTACAGTTTTATAGTCAACATTGCTGTGGAAGAACAAGTTCCACAGAGGACCACGAAAGTACAGACCCTATTTAAACTGCCAGTGTAGTAGTTTGTCTTAATGAACTCCTATCCAATCAAACGTACAATACTTAGAGAATGCTATAGACATCACAGTGTCAAAACAGAAAACTGAACTGAACTGCAGCCAAAGGTCTGCGATGTACATTAACAATTTTAGCTAATTTTACAATATGTACAAAGATTACATTATGTTGTTGACAGCAATAACTACTTGTCAGCTACAGCAGCTGGTCACGTGACAGTGTAAACCACATTCTTCCCCTCTGTCTGTGCTACTACAGAGTACCACTTCTGTCCTTGGCCCCTGAGTTTTTGTCACTGCATTCAATTGTTAGTTTCCTTTGTATGCTACGTTGGTGAAGGTGGATGTTGCTCCTTTATACAAAGGATTGTTTGCCTGTGAAATGAAAACAGAGACAGTGCCGTTCAATACAGAGAGTAGCCATATTCTGCGACATTTTTTGATCGATGATGCTATTGATTATTTCTCACCGTATCCCATTTGGCTTTGGCTCTTTCTTCCTCAAATTTAGTGAACTCTCTGCGATCGTGGATGGTGATCAGCAGCTTCCAGATGAGCAGGCCAATCAGACCCAGCAGTAGAATGGCTCCAGCCACCGACAATAGCACCACTAAGATATCTGGACCCTTAGGGCACTCTGAGGAGCCAGAGACATGGAAAGGGCAGTGAGAGAAAGAGAGTTCAGTTTCCAGAGTTGGCTTGTAAGATGTCTGTTAAGCACAAAAGCACACTCATGAAGTTAAACAGCCACTGCACTCCAGCGTCAGACATTGCACAACAGTTCAGTGCATCATCCTTAACTTATCTCAGTTTCTGTGGTGTGGCAGAGTGTAGCCGTGGTTAACTGGCTGCTGATGTGTTCTTTGGAGAATAAGATATTACTCAATGAACACACTGTTCCCCTTTTACGGTAATTTACCACACAGGATGAAAAGGCAGTGACAGATCCTAGTAATGTACCTAAAATATAGTATAATATATACTATAAAATAGTTCTAATGTCTCAAACAGACATACTCTTACAGTACCTGGCTCTTTCACCACAAATAGAATAGATTTGCCACTCTCATCTTCGTAATACTGGAAGTGCACCACGCAGTCATTCTCATCTTTGTACGAACAATTCACAGCATTTCGATCATTAAAAACTGGGGGATGAGAAGAATAGGAGAAAGAAGCAGGGTTATAAAAAGCCATAAAGCATGCAGTGATATAAAAAGTAACATTTATCAGCACATAATGTTGTTTGATTGTACGTATCAAGTATATGATCAACTCAGAAAAACAACAGTACAACTTTTACAGGCCTGATTACCGTACTTAGTAAGAAGATTAGAGATCCTCACCCAATTCTTCCACTAGTTTAATTTCATCTTTGCAGATTCTATTGCAGCTGTTGTCTTCGGTGTACTGTCCCCGCTTGAAGTGCTGACACTCAACACACTTCCTGAAAAAAGAGTCCTTTTAATTGTAGTTTTACATACAAGTATAGTGTAGTGTATATGTAATGTAGTGTATATACTACTGATTCTCTTCAGTGGAAGTCAAAGTATGCAAAGAGTGGTCAAAAGAAGAAAAACACCTAAGAGCATTGCCTTATCAAGATGAACCCATGTTGACATTTCTGCTGTACATGAAGTACATAATTCTGTTGAAATGAATGAGGGAGTAGTTTGTTATCCTCCTGGAATGTCACAACACCAGCATAGAATAATCCTAATGTAATTGTTTTTTTGCTGTAGATCATTTTACTGGAGAGCATCAGGGCGTCAAGGTAAACAACCTGTAGGATCATATAAATACAGTTTTTTGAAAACTAGTGGCAAGGATGAATCCTTTATATTTTGGACACCCTGTGTTTTTTTCCCTTACACCACCACATTTAAAAATGTCACCTTTTAACCTAATTTTACAGTAGACCGCATGAAATTTACTGTTTATTAAATCTTTAAGTGATAGAGTTACTTTTTTATAGTGCAGGAATCTGGGCAGGTGGGGCATTTCTGACAGGTAGCTCCATAAGCGCCAGGCTGGGTGCACTGACAAACGCCACACTCGCAGTTACCCCGGCCGCTGCACAGCAGGCCGATGCTGGACATGCAGGTGTCTGTGCGTGTAGTGCAGTTACAGTTTTCGCCTTTCCAGCCGGCATCACACTGGCAGAATCCGCAGCTACACTTCCCATTATCTGAAAGAACAAAAAAAAAAGGATGAGTAGGTTAATACTGTAATACTTGAAAATAATGTAAAAATGAAAAGAAAACTGTGATTATTTGTTGCTTTTTTTCTTAGTGGAGATGTTAAAGGGTTAAAGTTTTCTTTAGCTTCATTAAGATATGTTTTTCACTGTCCCATCACATAGAAGGAGCCAGGCAAACAAAACTATGAAATTACACAATTGGAAACTGAGTAATGTGTGCCTGTCTGTTCCTGAATGGCTATATAAGGACCAGTCTGAGTGTTACACCATGGGAGTGAGGACATTTTGGGAAAGGGAAACTGAGAACATTTTGTCCAGGCATGACTTTCTCACACACCTTTAAAGGTCTCTATGAGGGATTTAGTTTTAGGGTTCAGGTTAGAATTAGGTTTAGTTTGGGCCATGAGTTGCTGTTAGATGTTTAGTTGTGATGGCTGTGGTTAGGGTAAGGGGATTGGGGATACATTATGTCAGTGAGTGTCCTCACAAAGACAGCTGTACATTTTCGTGTGTGTGTTATTGTGTTAGGCCTATAGTGTCTGAAACTGTGTTTTAGAAACATGTTACATGCTCAGGCAAGTGTAACCATGGATGCATCAGCAGAATCCGCAACCATACAAATTCAGTGTAAAATGTTACTTGTGGTATTTGTGCACTTATCTGTTGTTACTTTTCAAATTTAAAATTCAGCTGCTGTTTGTAGTCGTTTGACTTATCATGGTTGATTGATTAATGAGAAAACAAATCATTAATCTGCATTTTAAAACAATGATGGATATCTGACAACTGCAGCTATAAATGTGTACTATTTCAATTAGGTAATGCCAAATTCATTTTATTGAGTTACGTTTAAAAGTCTGAGTAGTGCTTAAAAATATTTCTGTGCAGTGCTGTTTATCTTTACAGGATCTCTTCCAAACAATGCTAACTAACAAAATAACTTGAAAGTTGTTTAATCTTAATCAGCAAGGAACATTACAGTTAACTCTTAGTCATTACTATTCTAACAAAGGCAGGAAATATTTTATTCTAAAGGAAGAGACTAATGACCCCATATCCGTAAAAAGAGGCAAACACACACACACCCAAGCACATCCTCAGACAGCAGAAAGCACAATGCCAAGTCATTTAGGAACAGTTACTGTTGCCGACAATATCTGGATTAAAGCCTTTCTCCCTGGATTACACAGCAACACCTGACATCAGTGCATTAAGATATCTTAGAAACAAAGGCAGAACCCCCACAGATAACATGGTTCTTAACAGAAAAGTAAACAGGATTTGGCACTGGATGACTAAGAGCAAAGTGGGTGAGTCACGTCCCAGCTGGATCGGACTTGAGGAATGATTGGTCATGAAATATTACAGAGTGTCTAAGACCAAGGCTCAAAAAACTAATGTTGTAAACTTGAGGAAACATTTCCTGAGTCTCCACCCTGACTGACTACTGCGGTTTCTCTTTTAAACTCTTTTTATAATGGTAGTAGGATAGAGATGTGGTCACTGGTGGAGTTCTCGCAGGTTAATAGTTAACAGTGCCATTGCTTTGCAAAGCAATTGTTGAGTAATCTTTCTTGTTCTGTCAACAAGAACAGCCGAGAAATGTAGAAAACAAAATCTGTTATACATTTGGTTAAAGCCTTGGAAGTCAACCTGTCATTGTTACAACGGATATTTGTTCGCGGTGTAGTGTACTTAAACTTGACGAGTGTGAATAGCTGTTTTGTTCTAATTAGTTGTAGAGGTGATTCACACACATATAAGGGAGCTTTAAGGTTTACATCATTGTACTCCCCCTGTGAGACAGTAATCCTGCCCATTAATCACAGGCGTGGGCTTTAGAGAAGGTTAACATGGGCTCCAGGAGATAAGGACATGAACAGGGATAAAGACAGAACAGTAAAACAGAACATTGCACTGTTAGAAAAAGAGAAGGAGCAACACTGAGGAAAGTGGGGATAGAGACAGACTAGACAGGGAAGACACCGGGAAAATTGCCAGCAGAGGAATGCAAACTTTCCTGTTCTCTGTTCTCTCATATTTATGAGCCCTGGGGCCGTGCCTGCTGACTCCTGCTCCCTGGCCCCACATTGGTCCCACAGCCCCTCAGCAGAGGAAGAAATACACAGCCATAGGGAATATCACAGAGACAGAGCTTTTTGGAGCCCAGGGTCACGGTAGCTGCAATTGAGCTGGGACCGAGGGACGCTTGGTCTTTGAAGACAATGACAGCATGACTGGAGTGAGACAAAGCGACTTAGTGGTCCCAAATTGAGCTCTGTGGACTTAGACCATTTAAGGCTTTATGCGTATGTGTGTGTTGATGTGTGGGTGGGGTATTGAGTGAGTGTCTGTACCCAAGCACAAGCTGGGTGTCACCACTGACAGCTTTAATACCAGTTTCTCAGAAAAACAACTTCTCCTAAGAAAAACTCCAAACACCTTATTGTTGGTATAAGGATGCATGGCTGCTTTCCAACACACATATTTTTCCTCTATGTTCTCCTCAGGTCATGGTGACCCACAATCCTCTTCCTAAATATTGAATTTTTAGAAACCACACTCCATCACTGCAGGGAACATTTAACTTGTCCTTTTATGTTAAAAGTGTACACTAGTGAGGATTATGCTGTCATGAAGTCGGAGGTGTCGCGAAAGGGAGACATCCTGATGTTCTTTCTTTAGTGTGGGTCAAACTCCAAAAATGCTGGCTGCAATGCTTCCCATAATGCAACTTGATGGCCTATTTTAGATATTCCCTGGTCTGGTTATCACTTACCTCTTTCCAACTCTATTATGCTAAAAATGTTTGTTTCCAAGCCTAGAACTGGGTAACACTGGTTTATTTTTTCAGACAAACGTGGCTCTCGTGGAGCTGGGTGAGTGGTACTCCAAACTGGTGGAGTTCCCTTTTAAAAACAGAAGGAAGTCTTCAATTTAAATGAGAGTTTCTATGTCCCTGTAATGTTTCTCGTCTAGAGTCTGTTTCCTGGGGCCAGGGTAAATACATTCATCTAAGGCGAAGCTCACTGACCTGAGTGTTTACTTTTTTTAAAATCAGTATCCACAGCCCTGCCTAATGTAGTGTATGTAAAGATAAAAGAGCCGTTTCCCTATGCCACCTTTACAATCACACACCCAAACTGCTGTTACATTACCCAATAACAAAGGCTATTAAAGGTTTATCACTGTGATTGAGTAACTTTGCACTGAGGTGTGCAGACTTGTAATAGAGAGTGATAGAACAACATGCTGCGCTGCTTTTAGTGGTAAGAATACCAATTAAACTCAGGCTGCAGTAATTGGGCGTGTTGTCTGACTGTTCTTTGAAAGAGTACACACACCACATTTATTGGCCTGACAAGGAGCTGGTCATTTTCAAACATTTCTGCTTATATTATGCAGCTATTGCAGTGTTTCCATGTCCTTTATATGCAAGCAAAGAAACAGTTGTTGATTTTTAATTTGACAACCTACGAAAAGAAACAGAAAACTATGTAAACTGGCTAAGTGAGTTTACAGACTGATAAATAAAGACATACTCAGCTTAGTCTTTGTTTACAATGTATGCATTTATTCCAGACTCAGAAACCAGGCTCTAAGCCTATCTACAGTTTTGTAAATACCACTATGTGGTATTTACAAAACTGATACTGATAGTGACTGGAAACAAATAGAGCATTGCGATTAGGTCGGCTAGAGCCACAGACCATGAGGAAAAGGAAGGGATGGGTAACGTCACCTTTCCTTCTAGCAGTGACATAGAATTACTTCAGCCAAATTACACTTATTATCTAGCCATGTGCATGGTTTTGGTTTTAGGTATATCTGTACCTTGATGGAGCAGCGTGTCTTAAATTTTGGTTTGGCTGGTTTTTGAGTTTGTTTTCCTTTCTTGTGACCATTGATTGCTTGCTGCTGCATTAGGAGCACCTGGTTTCTGTCATGTCACTACTGAAGCATCTCTGCTTTGATGTTTTACCAAAATGCCGCGATGGTGAGAACTAACGATTATGACAGAAAGAAATGCATCTACTCACCAGAGCAAAGTGCTCCCTTGAAGCGCAAGCAGTTGAAGTCATCACACTCGCAGTACTTTCCCCACACCTGACCAAACTCATTTGCATGACAGGAGCACTGTCCGCACAGACAGTCGCCTCTCCCATTGCAGATTGGGCTGCCAGGCTTTGGTATGCAGTTGACATCATCAGAAGGACTGTAGTCCTCCACTGAGCACTCGCATCGTGGACCCAGACGACCCTGGTGACACTGACACACACCACACTCGTATGTCCCGTTGCCGTTGCTACAGAGGGGGCTGTTGGCTTGTGCCTCACAGTTACAACTACAGGCAAAGTCCACTGTGACCTCCAGGGAATCCTTAAAGCCTAGAGGTTTGATGGTAAAAGTGCGACTCTTCTCCTTAGGGCAGCTACGCAACTGAGCTTCCACACTGAATGACACCTGAAGAGGAGAAAACATCTCTGTGATAATGTGTGTATAGATCCTAAATGTAGGACATACAGTAAAATCATCTCAACATAAACATACCGTGTCACCAATCTTGAGCCCAGTGCAGGACTTGAGTCCACGGATGACCTCTCCATTCAGGCAAGTGGCATTGAAGGAGAGATTCAGCTCCTCAGGGACTCCTAGTGTCTCTAGCTCCACTTTAGAGCGAATTTTCTGCACAACATAAAATTATCAATGACATGATAGTTAGTTTCATTACAATACAATTAAACTACATCAATTTGCATGACGTACTTTTTGTCCCAAACTCATGATGTACTTACAGCATAAGCCTCCTCAATGAGCTGAATAACATTCCCAGAGTCGCCGGACAGTGTCCCCACAGTTGTACCTGGAATGAGCTGACTGTACCCCTGTGAAGACAGACATGACGGCAAGATGATGATTTAGTTTTTGTTTGTTTTTTTTTTATATGAAAAACTAAAACAAATGCATGTTGTCACACAAGTGGTATAGTTTATTTACCTTGTAGAGAGGCACCACATAGCTTGTCACAGCAAAAATTAAATTAATGTTGTTTTCAGACATCTTCTCAGTCAAAAGCGCCAAGGAAGGATAGTCCTGGACGACACAGGAAGGAAACTGTTATGAACCAAAACACCCTGTCCAGCAACTTGAATAACTATTAAAACTCAAGAAGAAATAATGTTATATTTCTTTCTTTACCAGTACAGTAGATTTATTATAAAGATTATTATTATCAAGGTAACACTGTCCATCATTGGGTTGGACTATGCCAGCTATACGTCCATCCAGGGCGATGTGAGTTTTGGCATCAGTTGTGAACACCAGCAGGTGTGAGGCATCCGGACGCCAGCCAATCTTCTCCTAAATATGACGAACAACAAAAAGAACAAGTGAAGGAAAGATATGTATGTATGTATGTATGTACACACTCAGTTGTGCACATCAGTGAGAATGTGTATGTGTATGTCTGCATGATTTGAGTTTTTTTATACCTTGCACACCACAGCCTGTATGACAGCATCCAGCCCTCCCTCTGGAGCATCTCTATTTCTAGACACCTGCTGTTTTCCCACCTCCTCAGTGAAACGAGCTACCTTGTCCGTCAGTGACAGCACATTCTTGAACCCGAACTGAGGCTGGCATTTCTCACTAATTCTGTTTAACAAACAGGTAAAAGAGGGACAAGGTATCAGTGAAGAAGGAAAATACATTTTAAGTAGTTTAACTCAACTGAACAGTTGTTGTTTCTCCATTTCAGACCAAACAAATCAAATCCTCCAAACCTACCCATAGCAAGGGTTTGTCACTGCCTCTGGAGGATACATGTACATGTAAGGGGATGTGGTCTTGTCAACAAAGGCTCCAAACCCCATACGCAGGTTGCTTGTGGTGCGACCCATGGCCACAGCGAGCTCGTTTCCCAGGGAGTAAAGGCGGTCCAAGTCATCTTTCATTGAAAATGAAAGATCCATCAGATAGTAGAGGTCTACTGGGTAGTCCTCCACCTGTTTCACTGACACAGTAAAACGCTTGGTGTCACCTGGGAGGGAAAGAGTAGAAGGGAAGACAAGCAATTAAATGCACGGCAGTTTAAATGAGCTCAAAAGGCATCCCTCAGCATTTAATGTCTTTTAATTAAAAAAAATTAAATATTAAATTCCAGTATATGAATCAGTCTGCAATCAGCCCTGATGCATCAGGGTATTAGTTCACACAGCACAATGGTCCTTGTGTGTGGTGTCACAACACAAAACTGCCAGTGTAATGTATTTGGTCTTGTATGTTTGTTAATGTCTAATCATGTCTGATAGCAGCTTTAAGGGTAATGTCTGATTACGTACCTGGTCTTAGCGTCATACGGATTTTCTGAGGCTTTATTTGCGTGACAGTCTCAGCTGTACCCAAGGCCTTATCACTGAGCGGTGCATCCTCCAGAACAGTTAGAGTGCTGGAGGGAAACTCCAGAGCTGCCTTACTGCACCCCCCATTGAGAAGATTTTGCTTCAGGTCACAGCGAGACAGGCTGGATCCCCCCTTTCCAAACTCCTGAAACAAACGGTAAACACTCCTGGTTTATTCACCTGGTTCAGGTGTATCCCAAGTAGAGGAGTCCTGGAACCAAACCCATGTTTCTCTTATCTTTTAATCTTATTTGGTCAGACGACTACAATTTTTAAGCATACTAAAGAATTATCGTGGGCAAACATAAGAGGTGGATGGCAACATGAAAAAGGTTCTTGTGAAATGTGGTTTCTGTTGTAACCTGCTGCACAGAGCAATGATTGGGAGGGGCAGTCACTGTGTATCTGCATGTCTGGTGTTATTACCTCCTGAGAGCACCATGCGCAGCTTGGATGAACGGACAAGCACTGTTGACAAGTGGTGACTCCTTGTGATGTGCAGATGGTGGAACCTGTGATAACCACATTAACACAAATGTAACACAAAATGTACTTCTTTATGCTTAAAGTCGAGGCAAAGTCCCATATGTCATTTTTAAAATAAGTTAGAAAGAGTGCCACACAAATACTGATACTATCCATCCACCCATTATCCATATCTGCTTATTCCTAATTAGGGATCTGCTGGAGCCTATCCCAGCTCTCTTTGGGTGAAAGGCAGGGGTACACCCTGGACAGGTCACCAGTCCATCACAGGGCCACATAGAGACAAACAACCTCACACACTCACACTCACTCCTACGGGCAATTTAGAGTCACCAATCAACCTGACATACATGTTTTTGGACTGTGGGAGGAAACCAGAGTACCTGGTACCACAGAAAGGCCCCTGCTGGATTTCAAACCAGGAACTTTCTTGCCGTTAGGCAACAGTGCTAACCACTAAATCACTGTGCTGCCCCAATACTAAAATAAATAATTAAGTCAATAAAAATTGAGTCTCTAGAGAGTGCTGCACATATGCCCAAGAACTTGATGCTCAGTGATAGTGATGATGTTAATCCTCTTTCTGATTTCAGAATCATATGAAATTGCACCATATATTTCATCCATTGTAACTCGAAGCGAATGAGTTGAACCACAACCATCTACTGTTATCTAGTGGGCTCCATGGGTGTGGCTCAAAGGAGTTGAACGCAGGAGCACGGTGACTAATTTTAATTTACCATAGAACATGTTTAATTTGAGTTAAAACAGTAGGTTATTACTTCAGGTCTTGACTAAATGTGTGAAACCACATCAGAACTAAACCCACTGGCAGTAGAGATAAATACACACGGCTGGACTGAACTCAAAACAACACAGCTCGAGTATCAAGATCTACACAGTGGGTCATAGTTTTAGAGCCGTTTGCGCAAAGTGGAAATTACAGAGCGCATATACGGGTATGTCTAGAGTCTACGTTTTCAATTAGGCTACTTGTTAATAAAACAGTGCGTGGCGTCGCTTGGACCCTGTGGAGCAGCCCTGCTTGTCTCCTCCAATATTTTCTCTCCCTTATAAGGAAAAGTGGAGAAAGCTTCAGTGGAGCGCCGTAATTACAGCCCACTGACTTATTTACTCTGTGTTCCGTTTGAGAACATGATACTGAATCACACTGATGTGATAAATTAGCACATGTAGATATTAAATTATCTTTAAATATTAACACTGTGTGTGGTACTTTCAAAGATGCCCCTCAAGTCGAGCGGAAGCACACACACACACACCCCCCGGGTCGTCTAAAACAGGTGACAGAAATAGAAACCCAGAGAATGAAAAACATAAGAAAAGATCTTACCGTAAACTTTTAATGCCGATGACAGGAAGAAAAGCAGTACCAGTAAAGTGTGTACAAAGTTTCCCATGGTTGGAGAGCAGCCTGACTGAGGACAACTTGACGTGAGTCGTCTGTGTGGGTTTGTTCGCTGCTCAGCTTGAACTCCTTTCCTCATTCTTTACTTGACCAAACTCACACAGCTTCGCCTCGCACATCCAAACTCTCCAGCTGTTCCGTTTTCTATCAGGCCTCAGCTCCTATAGGGCACGTCGAGACTCGTCTGCTGGTGCTTTGGTGACCTTTATGTTTTTTTTTTTTTTTTTTTAAAGGTGTTCCTAAAGCTGCGACAACAAACACAAACAAACTAAAGCAAAACAAAAAGAAATATTAAACAACAAAATGACGACATTATTTTGAACTAGTTCTCTGTGTTTCACTAAAGATCCTGAAAATGCAACATAGGAGTCAACTATTCATTTCCAAGTAATAGATTTATTTTAGCTTTAACTTCAAACTTGAATCAAACTGAATTGGTTAATGATATTGTCACAATCACTAAATACAAACTAGTCTAAGAGTAAATAAAAAAATGCTTTCATGCAACTACGCCACATTTTCTAGACTCTGCACATTTTTCATCAGTGAATAAGTGATGAACTGCACTGGGAGCTGCATTAGTGGAAAAAACCAGTGGCCACAAAAACCTCACCTAAAAAGGGCATTAAAGCAGGTCTATAGATGTCATTTCTAGGTCTGACCCTATCAAACACTGTAAACTGTTTACAGACTGGTGTCCTATACAGACATTGCTGCTGTTGCAAGTAGTGGTATAAAGCTCCCATTGGAAACGCACCTAGTTCGTGTCACAGATGTATTTCACATGACATGCTTCTCTCTAAGCATAAACATTAATTCACCTAAACTAAAAATAGTCTAAACTTTAAACGGTGACTTCCAACAACAACATCATGCATTTCTTTGCATGTTTCCCTTCCTTCGACTGGACTCAAAAAACTCGATACAGGAAGTGCACAAAATGTTGCCATGAAACCCTAAATATCCCTTTATAACTCTGGACTCAAAATGAATGAAATCACACAGAGACTTGAAGTGCCCAATACAAAGTTATGAAGTTGTGATAGAAGGACCCCTAGTGGGAAAAACTGACACATGATGAGCTATATTTTTCACAGGATAAAAGGCTGACTTTGCTACTGGCTATTGCTGTGTAATGTGTATTCTCTAGAAACAGCCAAGCTCTTTGCTCCCGTCTCTAAATGTAGGAATCTGATAAAACACCTGCCACAAGTCAAGTCAAATTTATTTATTACATAGCCCAATAATATGATAAATGCCCCAAGAGGCTTTACAACAACCTCTGTCTTTAGATGTCTAATTAGATGGAAAAACTCCCCACAGAAAATCTTTTTCCATTCCAGTCAATCGAGGAGCATGTGGAAATCCGCCAGCTTTAATAACAAGAAAACAAAACAAACAAAAAAGCCCAAATACAACAAACAAAAAAAAAATGAAAGAAAGAAAACAAGGCAGAAATGAGCTTTGGGAAATGGTGTGTGTATATATGTGTTGGGGTTTGTAGACGCTTCTTATCTCTGCACTTGTCCATTTATTGAATCTTTATCCCTGTGCCCTGCTTTTATTCTCAAGCTGGTTGCTAAGTTACTGCCACCCGTGTCGAAGAATTGCCGCTAGAAGAAATGACAGAAATAGAGAAATAAGTAGAAAAGCTATAATAGTCAACTGTTCTACTGGCATTAAGCTCTTGGTGTGGGTGGATGGTGCAGGGAATACACGGTGGCCAATCAAACCCTCTCCACTATTGACTGATTTGGATCTATTGGTTCCAAAGCCGTCTCGGTGACCACCTCCGCAGATGAATGGTATTTTGGGAAGAGCATAGCACCGGTTATCCTACGTAAAAAACCAAAGACTGGGTCAGATGGCAGCCAATTAAGACTGAACAAGAAGCAGGGAGGGGGCTGAAGGAAGACAGGGGGATGGAAGAGTACTGACCTGTGTTACAGATCTATCTGCAGCCCTTTAAGCTTTTCACTGAGTGTGAAAATGCTGTCACAGAGAGCCAATATCAAATTGCTCTCAGACAAAATCAGTGCTTGGTTAACCACAACAGCCTTAACCTTTGCCTTTTCTTCTTTGCCAGGTTTAACTGGTAGGTGGGAGGGTCAAGTGGGGAGAGGATATGAGTTTTGCTCAGGTGAAGAGTTGGCCTGGCTTGTGAAATGTGCCCTGGTGTTGCTTTGCTATCTGATCAGCCTCCTCCTCTAAGCCCTGTGGATCTGAAGTTTACATTTCCCTTCCAGGGGATGACGGCTTATATGTGGAGAAAGTAAAAATAAACATACAACTGAGGACACATGAAGGATGGAGAAATGGAAAGAGTGCATGAAATGTTGGCACTGCACACACAAAGTGTGGATTTCTATAGTTAGATTCATGAAATCTATAACACGTATCTCAAACAAACAGATTTTTAATTAGCCGCAAAAAGAGGATGCTGTAGGCGCAACACACATCTATTAGCCCCCATGTCAACCAAAGCAATGAAGTCATTACCTCCTTGACCTTAATGACTGATAGGTTGCTTAATGTGGGGTCGATGTGGGGCACCACTCTGCTGTGGCTCTCCGTCCCTGCAATCTGTACCGCTGTCTAATTAATGACTGTGTTTAAAGCTACGTGATTAAGACCCCTTAAGATCAAATCATAGCCTTCAATTTCTCTGCATCATGTGATACTTGATTAATTCATATTCAACATCTAGAGACTGTTTTAAATAAACACCTTTTTTGATCCGAGGAGAAATCAGTACATTGAAGTTGTGAGGAAAGTCTGGCTGAAAGGGTGTGTCCGGGTCCTGTGGCAGAAATGATGAAGGGGTAAGGAGCAGAGGGGAGGCAGATGGGGGTCAAACACCACCTCCTTGTTGCTAGGGATGTCTTCACTTAGTTTGTGTTGCTAGGCTGCCAGTTCCCTCATGTTAAGTGGAAACGTTTTCCCCCCTCTCTCCTCCGTCCAGGCACCTCATCACTCCCTCCCTCTCCTTCTCTAAACCAAAATAACTTCACCAACCATCTGTCACTGGGCTCACAGGTCTACTGTTGCTTAGGAACAAGTCAGACACTTGCATTCATGTCTGTGTGCATCCCAATATGAATATATCTTCATATGTAGTCACACTAACAATAGCGTATCTCTGCCGGTGACCAATGAAATCACAGAAATATGCTACAGCAAAGAGTGTGAAGATGTAAAGGCTCTACAGTTCATGAAACTTTTAAAGGGAAGAATCAATAAACAATAGCAGGATATCTGATAATAACATTAATTAAAGTCTTCTTCTTGACTTTTGCAACTATGCCCTCTATTGTAAATTATTTGAAGTTTAGAGTTTAAAGCCTTAAAAAATTTGTTTTAACTGTAGCGGAGGATTAACATATTGACAGAGAGATGAACTGTATGTAATTGCAAGCTACTTTCTATAATTACTTTGCAATAAATAATAGAAGAGGATCACACTGTGCAGCTTTAATTTACATGCTTCCAATTATTATCCAGCAACTAAATCTGAAGGTTAATGGGATTGTTTTGAGCCTATTGCACACATAAATACACTTTGTTTTTCTTTTTATTGATAAATAATTAGAAAGTAAACCAAGTCCAGGCTGTCGTAACAGCTAATCATTGTTTGTACAGATGCTTGTCAGTCAGCTGAGAGCCGCTTACCCTGAGATCAGGAGCATCACAAATTGAATTTCATGGCCTTTGTTTTTAGACAAACAGCAGATTAATTTGACAAACCTTTAGGCATCATCCCAAAATGTTTGAGGCAGATTTTTTATTGACCTGTTGATCACTATAACTATTCAATGGAAAAGACACATTTGTGTATAAATACATTCAACCTGTAATGAACCGATATGTAATTCAAAGGTAAAAAACCCATTATATCACACTAAGAATTCAATCCTCCTTAAATGCGTCATGTCATTGAAGAACTCATAAGGCCTCATAAAAATAAAATCTCATTTCATGATTCATTGCACAGGACAGGGGTTTTGTGAACTCAGTCACATGTGAATAAAGAAGTGGGTGAGTGATGAGGGTGATTCAGGATTTGTAAGACCTTTGCTAATTTTGATATGATTTAAAACCCTTTTTTTATGTTTCTACAAGTAGAATAAGTATTTCACAAATCAATCTCTAGTTTATCTCTGATAATCTGATAATCTAGTGGCTTTGACTCTACAGTAACTGATTTGTGTTGGTGGGAGTAAAATCAAGTATTCAATACATGGCAGCACATAGAAGATATTTTGATTAAAATAGAGAAACAGATGAACACTATGATATTTTTCCATCTGACTGAAAAAATTGTGAGACTTTTTACATATAGCACTGATTTTACTGGGTATTGGTGCAATTTATGTAAATTATCTTTAATACATTTTCATCACAAAAACTCATTCGATGAGACACGACTCCAACAGCCCATAACTGACAATGAGTGTAACAACACACAGGGTTAAGCTACACTGTGAATTACCCTTAGACCAAAAGTTGACAGGCAGAATTTGGGGGCACTGATGCCTCTAGTGGTCTAGTCAGAAATAAGTAATTTAGGTAATTTAAGCCTCTGAGAAACATTAATAAATGATCAAAATAACCAAAACATAAAAAAGGAACAAAATATGTTTCATGTGCCAATTAATACTATAACTTCTTTACCAAAAATCTGCTTCAGTCAGACAATTCTTCATGGGAAACAAAGCTGCATCAATTTGTTAGAGCAAGCTGTTACTACTGTAGTTTTTGATAAAGAAAGTTATTCTATACAGGCTCATTATCAGTCTGACACAGCACTGTCTCTGAAGCAGTTGACCTGCTTCAGAGACAGTGATGGGGTGGGATAGAATGCTTGGGTCTGTAAACGGTCTGTACTACTCATGTTCCCTAAGCATCAAATCGAACAACCAACTGGCACTGAGTGCAGTGTGTGATGAAGTATCATTCTGCCCACATATGCGACAGCGCTCAAACCCACCCTCAGCTTGTGACGGCTGAAATGGATTGTTAAAAAACTATGCACACGTCACTGAGCCCACCTCAAGACACTCAGACAGTAACTGCATAGAGAGATTCATCCAGATGTTTTCCCCCTCTACAGCTGGTACTCACTCAGCCTATTGGCACTGCAGCATCAGAGAGAAATTTATCAGTTATGAGGAGAATTCGAAACCTGAATCTGAGGCCTGTGTTTACAATGACATGTCATGCACTAAGGAAATATGGCTGATGTGTTCATTTACTGACTGTCTTACTGCACAACATAAAATATAAAATGAAGTTTATTGACTGTCTATTTCCTACCATAAAACCATATTGGCTTAATGCTCCTGCGACAAAATGGCTGACAGGACTGCTGTTAGGCTTATTTAGATCATACAAAAAAGGGGCGTAGCCTATTATTATTCAGATAGTGTTGTATCTACCAAGGAGCACCTTACTCTAAAAACACAGATTTATAAACTTCAGCTCCATCCTGATCTGCAGTGGTCAGTTCAGCTGCGTGTTCGATGAACGTACAGGGATTATTGTGACCAGCAATGGAGCCGCAGGGCTCCCTGCTGGACAAACTCTGCAGTAGTGACACTGGCATTAAAATTCAGTCGCTCCAACAAGTGTCTTGTGATTTATGTTACTTATCTGTTACAAACACCAACTCTGGCCCATAAAACCAGGCTGCCAATGTTTACATAACACATTCCAATAAAAAACACAAAGCTGTCTGCTGTTTGAGGTTTTCATTTCAGCCTCAGCCTGAACAGCAGATGTGGTGAAAGCAAATCTGCAGATGTTTTTAATAAGTATTTGTCTTGATTCAACTTATTTATCAATTCTTGTCTTCATTTCTAAATGATATCCCATGTATGTATAGGCTCCCAATAGTCCTCTCAACAACAGCAACAGGCTTCAACCTCTGAAAATTTCTCTTCATGTTTTTATTGCTTTTCACTGCAGATAAATGCTACTCATTGATTATTATTGAATGTAATGTCTTCACCTTTCAAATTAACACTTTAATGAGAAGGCTTCATAGTTATGCCTGAATCAATAATGGTGAGGCTTTCAGGCATTATTGATGTGTAGAAACAAGTGCTAAGTGGTTACCAGAAGAGCACCTTTCAAAATTATCCATCTGTATTAATCATTTAGACTCATTCCTTCTTGGACTCTTGAATAAGGAGACTAACAGGAAGTACCACTTGCTTGAAATAACACATTCACCTGTTGAAGGATTCCAGGAAACATCTTACTTCATTAAAAAAGGGAGAATTACTGCACTGCATTAAAATGCATTAGAAAACAGGTCTCCTCTAAGCTCCATTCACCAGAAAGTAACAAGTGGACTAAATGTCAGGTCAGGACTTCAAACAAAGTCTTTTGCCTTTATTTATTTGTGTTTTTGCACATTAGAAGAGCAGCGCATGATCTGAGCCCACATGACTACTACCTCCCCTGGTGAGGAGTGGCGGTGTGGTCCACGGGGAACTCATCATCAGTTTAAAACGCGCCAGAGACTTGGCACAAAAGTAGCGCTCACAGGCGAGCACAGGGACTGTCTCTTATAACACCAGAGGGAAACACATTTTGTGTTTTTTGTGCTGTATAAGAAGACCGCTAGAAGTCAGGGGGAAAAACGTGTGCTTTGAGTTGAAAAACTTCCTTTCGGTTGCACCTGATGCGACCCTGACATAAACAGTGCTACGAAGGGGCTACGGTCATTACGCACTGGACCTGTGCAAAACACGGTACCCTGTAGACTTGGACTTTAAGAGCGCATTTTTCGTTTTCTTCCTCTTACTTCTGTCTGAACACTCACATGACGCAAACTTTTGCTTGGAGTCCAGGCTTTGTGGTGAGACCGTGTACATGCCAAGTGGACTCGCGTGTTTATTTGCTGGTAACCCGCAAGGAATCATGAACGTCTCCTTCTTCAACGTGACCCAGGGCGCGCTGGTTAACGGGAGTCAGACCCTCGCTGGAACTCTGGCCACATACTCCGGGAATGGAACCGACAACGTGGTGACCGGGGACGGTGGAGGCTCCCTAGTGCTTCTTCAAGACGAGCGCAAACTCTTCGTTATGCGTGTGGTGCAAATCGCCGTGCTGTGCGTGTTGTCGCTCACCGTTGTGTTCGGTATATTTTTTCTCGGGTGCAACCTGATGATCAAATCGGAGAGCATGATTAACTTCCTGGTGAAGGATCGAAGACCCTCCAAAGACGTGGAGGCGGTCATGATCGGGCTCAGCTAGAGCATGGAGAGCAGTAAATGTGGAGATCTGGAGAGGAGGTCCGGTATGAGGCTCTGGTGCGCATTTCCATCCGGAGGTCAAGAGCTGCTGTTGCATGTACTTATCGAAGCCGCTCTGTGTGTGTGTGTGTGTGGTCTGGCGAGGAAAGATATGCAAAACTTCACATTTCCTTCCGAAAAAAAAAAAACGACTGCAAGAAAGTAGTCCATCGATCAATGTTTGCGCCTGAAGTTTGTGCGTAAAAGACCGGCAATTGTTTACACGATGTGTTGAATTTTTGAGTGAGTTTAATATTGCCAACTTGAACAAAGTGACGAAAATGTTTACAAGCTGTTTACCTCATTTTCTTTTTTTTTTTTGTTTTTGTTTCCTTTTTTGTAAAACTGAAATGATTGTTAATGGATGTTTTTAAAACTTAAAAGCATGCATATAAATTCTTATGGTTCCACGTCTGCCAGTGTGTACTCCGTGGACGTGATGGATATGTGAATATTCTCTATACAAAGTATTTTTTCCTGATCTCGTTTAGTAAATACAATCTAAATACTGAAACCTTTGCACGATTTTCAACAAACTCCGTCATAGCTTTATGGGGTGATTGTGGTCCTGTTTGGTATGTTCGCTAGTTGATCTGTAAAGTGAATTTTGGACCCGTTTTGCACTTTTGAAATCACTGATGCTGCATGAATTATTTTGTACCAAAAACATGAAACTGCAGCATGCAATTAAAACTACTGAACTTACCATATTAATCTCTGTCATCTGTTAATTACCACAGGGCTATATTTCTCAACATATATAGTCAACATAAAGTCATGTAGTCATTATATAGGTTTTTACTTTTTGTTAAACTCAAATCAGACTAGAGACTTCCATTTCTGATTATTATTTATAGAAAATGATTCAAAAGCTGTAAAGCATTAAGGGCATATATCATCACACCAGACTCTCAAAAGTCAGATTTTTCTTAAATAAATGATCAGCAAAATAAAGAGAAAACCCAGCAGCAGTAAGATCAAATGGCTGAGCTTATTTTGGCTTCACAGCAGTTAATCTGATCTCCCTGAACAGTGACCAGCTACAATCAAGAAACAAGCTCACCCTGACCACTTCACTTCCCAGCAGCCCCCACTGCACCTTAAGCATTTAACTATGGGATAAAGAGAAGTTCATGATCTTTTGTTCAGAAAGTGTGTAAAAGTGTGTGAATTTGACATAGCCAGTATCTCAATGTACCTTTAGAAAGATCTCACGTAAAGACAGATAGGGTTCACATAGGGATAGGATAGGGATCCACGAATTGCCAGTTTGCTTTAAGATATAATTTCTCTTCCTATCCTTTAGTGTCTGCAGAGTGCACACACCTCTTTCTCAAGAAAAAAAAAAAAACTTTCCTAACCATTTCTATTTCAGACAGACAGAAAACCCACAGAAGGTGTCATTGTAGGTGTCTGGTATTAGGTTTCCTTTGTATCCAGCTCAGCATTTTGGTTCAATTTCTCTTCAATTTCTCCTCTATTTCTGTCTGCACCCCTCCACCCCTCCGCCCCCCACCCCTCTCTCATATGCCCCACTCAGAAGCAACCAATCTTCTCATTATTATTTCAGTACTTGTTAGGAGAGCTGGGGTAGATGAATCCTTACAAACACACCCATGCATTCACGCTTCTGCCCATCCACCATGCACACATGATGTGCAACAGACCAGCAAACGCTGACCTCAACCCAAAGTATCTTAGAAAAACATCACTAAATCAAACTCATTAGATAATTACACTTTCATTGTTGACAACATCTTTACAGCGTATTTCAAATGTAACACATACATATTAAAATACTGGTTAAACATGTTGACATGGTAACCACTACCTCACACATTTAAAACAATTTTTGAAGCAGGATACTATGTGGCAAAGCACCAGTATAAACAGTAGGCCTATGATAGTACCTATAAACTGTACTGGGAATTATATTTAGAAAATAATAAGAATATTAAGAAATTATGCACTATTGCAGTAAGTAGAATCATTTTGGTGAAGATAATTCTTATTTATTCTTTGTACATCTCATCCTTTCTTCCATCTGAACATCTATCCAAAGGCTGTAATGTAATCCTCAGGGAAATAATAAACAAAATTGTTCTGGTATTGCTACCATGCACTGGTTGATGGTTGTTGGAAACAAGGAAGCATGCATGCTATTTTTAGATGGAAGATGGTTTACTCTTCCATCCTTAACATTTTGCACCGAAACTCAGTTTAAAACAATTTGGAGCACTATGTCTGCCCTAGTCATGATTTAGAGACTGAAAGCAAGTGTGCAGCTGAACGGCTTGAAGAGTCCACTGACACAGGCCTTGCGATTTATTTTAATTTGGTTTATCCTGGTTATTTTTTATGACCAACTCTTAGTGTGTGAGAATTTCTGATTATAAAGAATGTAAATGTGATCTTCCTGTGCCAGGATCAACGCAGCAGGTGTTTTAAGATGATTTACAAGAATAACAGTCCTTAAATTGTCATTGTCAATTAACATGACTGCTCACAGCAGCTGCTACCACTCAACGCATCTGTCAGACGAAAACATTGACGGGACAGGTATGTCATTTCCTGACAGTGCAGAAGGACTGGAAACATAGCAGCTAGAATCCATCACTAACATACTCCATACCAAAACAGTAACTACATCATAGTAAGACTGATATTTTATTTAGCCTTCAACAAGCACTCAAATGCTCTTGCACTCCAAAACTTCTTACACTAAAACTGTAGAGTCTCTGTGAAATCACGCTGCAATTGAACGTTCATTCATAATGCAAAAACACTGCATACAAATGCTTTCAGGAGACAGCAGGATTGATTCTCCTGTCTTAAGTCCTCATTCTCTTACACTGAAGTCTCTTCTCTTGATTTGGCTGCGTGTCAATTAAAATTACTCACCATCTCGCCTAAAATGCGCTTAAAGTTCTAACTTTCACACATCGGAGGCACTACGAGTCGCCCACTAACACTGAACATATGCTAAAGAGTTAGCACAGGGCACTGTCCATGTGTCCACAGTCTGTTGTGGACACGTGTGCTGATCTGGTGTGTTTCTTCAGCAGCTGAATGATCTGCAACAATGTCTTTCAAGCTCTCTCTCCGTACAGCTACCATGCAGCTTGGCTTTGAGTGAAAATAACTAACAAATCATTCTGAAGGTCTTTTGTTCTGCTTTGCTTTTCCACCAAAAAAGTTTGACATGATCCAGATTTGTCAGCATGGGTGACACTGTGCCAGAAAGTCATTTTTAATTCCCTCAGTGTTTTTGATTGAGGGCAAGATACACAAAAGATCTATTTGCTATGCTAGACGCAGGTTCCACAAGGATGAAGTGGCCTTTTACAGACCTATTCAATCTGTTTCTAATGGGATATGTTGTATTCAAAGGAAGCAATAACAATACATACAATGAAGCAGAGGAATGAAATCTGTATCTCATATCTCACCCAAGTGGGTGGATGCAAACACTCTCTTTTTACTCTCTCAGCTTGGCCCATTGGTCCACACACACACACACACACATACACACACACGGCCCATTGGTCCACACACACACACACACACGTTTGTTTTATTCACTGTACATTTCATTCATTTTGTGGAGATGTACGCTAATCTTGACCATAACTACAATATGTGTGACCGTGATCTCATCCTAACCTTAAAATCCAGTCATTACCCTAAAATGTAGAGATTTTCATGGTGGGATCAGATGCTGGTGCCCAACTGGAGGACAAAGTCCCCACGATGTGAGTGTGCAGAAACGTTTTGGTTCCCACAGTGTGATTAATACCAGCTGCACAGACACACACAGTAGAAAGTGACATGATTTGGCACTCAAAATGTGTCACATATTCAGCTTTCATCGCAATTGAACACAGCCTATTAAAGTTATTTCACAGTGTGTTTTCTTAAAGCAATTCCATTAATTTTTATAGTTGATATGCTCTCCTGGCTTGGGCACATTAACACTGGTGAAATGTTTAAAAAAAAAACAAAACAAACAACAAACAAACCTAAAAGCACTGCAAACACACAGGCATGGCTGCACAAATGTACACACACGTATAGACAAACGTACAGACATCTTCTTTCTACATCACCCCAGGCAAATGGTGCTGCCTCAGATTCAGCAGGGAACAAACAGTCCTTGGATTGTAACTCATGAAATTTTAAATAAATCTATTATATGCAGGCAAATGAACAACAAACAAAATTGCCTCATTCTTTCTATTACCCACAACAGCATGAAGTTGAAAAGTTGGCTATCGTGCACATGCATATAAATGCACTGTCACACACATACATAAACATTACAGTCAATTAACGCATTTCAGACCATCCTCATTATTATACGGAGGCATCATTTCCCACTCGCAAATGTGTTTCTGTGTTGTACATATTATTAGTGTGAAGGATCATTTGACAGTGTGACTGTCATTGATTTTAGACCGAGCTGTCGGCTAAAAGCCCAAGGCGTTCTTCAGTTTTGGGATGACTTGTCACTGTAGTTTCTTTTTTTTTAATTTTTTTTTTATCTGGCTGGTCCAGAACTTCGCCTGTCACTATGTCAACGTGTTCTCCCTCCAGTAGCTCTGTCCCTTCCTCTCTTGACGCTTTTTATCCCTCTGCACTCTCTCAGGCACTACAAACATGCGTTGACACTGAATTCATATAAACACATGTTTTCGAGGTTTAATGGATGAAATTAACAAACAAAGAAGAACCAGGAGGTGACGGTAATGACACCCCAGTGTTTGGTTTAAAAATACATTTTATGGAAATGTGGCTCTGGGACGTAAGAAAAAAAAAAAAGAATTGGCCAGTGAAAATAAGAAACAAATTAAAAAAATGTTATTGTAACTTTATCGTTACAAAAAATTAATTAGCCCCCTTATTAACTTTTTAATGAACCTGAACTCTATTTGTGTGCTTTTTAGAAGCACAATATTAATAGCAATGATAATCTCAAATACGTAGTGGTTTTAAAAGGTGGGACTCTTAAATCCAAAGCCTAGTCCTTTCGTATGAGTCATTACAAACAACATGCAAATGAATGCCTAATAGTCCCAGGTTTAGCTCTCATGTGTGCTATTTTGTGCAAAGAGCTTAATCATATTCAGAAAGAACAGATGTCTGCAATAAAAACAAACAGAGAGGAAGCCAGTGGTAGTGTGATGGTTAGTAGCACAGGTGGCCCCACAGTCTGACTCTGCACTGCAGCTTTTATGCACTGACAGGAGAAAAAAAAAAATGAAACAGGTACATCAGTCAGTGACTCACTCTTATTGAGAATGACATGCTCTTTCCTCTGCGCCCAACCTCCCACTGAGGAAATCATAAACTATTCTAAAATAAATTATCTAATGAGCCTCCAACTCAAAGGAACATAATACTGCTAAGGCTCATTGTCTCATTGTGCAGGCCTTTGGCAGTAAAGTTAAATCTAATTCTGACGAGGGATGGCGTTGCATTGCACCACCTTTCATCTCTGTTGCTGTATTTAACTAAGGATCACCTCCAGGTCAGTCTTGCATCTGGGTAGACACGGATTCAGTCAGAGCAAGGAGACGGCTCGGTAAAGGAGAAGAACCGAGCTTGGCCCAGGTTTTGTTTGATTAAGTCGGTGTCCAGAGAGGGAGCTGAGAATCATTGAAACCAGCTTGGCTGCCTTGGATGGAGATGATTATCACAGGACTAATCAAACCTACAACAAACGAAGAGAAAACATCCAACAGAATGGGAGCTCATTCTGTCGAAGGCGAACGGCATTAGCATGGTTTTCTCTAATGACCGCGGCCTCTCAAAGGCACAGGAGGTGTCTCATCCCATTGATTTCCACAGAAAATCACTTATATTGACCATAGACTGGCACACTGTTCTGCAGCATCATTACAAACTGTTCCCATCGCCTACGACACACTTCCACCAACCACTTACATTTAAATGGCCGATGGCACGATAATTGGTGTCTGTGGCTAACTGCTTTATTATGTATTAATAAACTCGGAGAGTGTGCGTAGAGATGTGTTAATTGGCTTGAGTTGGTGGTAGGCACTATACAGAGCTTGCCCACAGCCGGGGGAGGAGGTGCTGGTGATGGGGAGTGGCTGTCAGTCAGCCCTGCTCCTTGGGGAGAAGAGGAAAAAGAAGAGAGTGAGAGGAGATATATTCAAAGCCTTATCTCACGTTGTCTTCTCTGGCTCTTTTTCTGCCTCATCCCTGCATGTCAGACAGGGGACCACCAAAAAAGAGAATAACATTCACCCTCTCTGCCCTGTCCTTCTCTATTTCAGCTCTGTCATGTTATTCTTGAGCTCCTGTTGTCTCTAGATATAATCTCTTTCCATCTCTTCTCTTTCCATTCACCGTTACAGAAGATTGCTCGTGAAAAGGCTCTAAACTTCTGCTTCTCTAAATGGGTTGACGTGACACTGAGCTGGACCTGGTGAGAAAGAGCCTTTTTTTTTTACCCTCCAGTTGTCCTGATAAGAGATTTACTAATCACCATGGATCAGTCCGAAAGAATTACAACCCAGCCAGAAACTTTTTACAAACCCACTAACGTATTCTAGACTGCAACGTGAGCACTCATTTCCAAAAACTTAAAATATTTATTGTTGAACAGGGTTTTTTGTGGAAGCATAGAGTGGTACATTTATCAGGGACAGGCAGCGAGAGCAAGAGGACGACATCGGACCGTCAAAAAATTCATTGCACTCCTCGCTGACATTATCTAAACAAAACTCAGAGCAACATGCACACACACACACACACACACACCCTCACACACACACACGCACACACACACACACACACGAGCTGCAGGGTGGTGTTGCCATAGGAACGGGGAAAGGTAATGGCCATGTTCTTGAGCTGATGCCGCAGGGGGCGAGGGGCAAAAAGAGGGGTGTGTGAGCGGGGCTGAAAGTGAGTCAGACTTATGCACTAATGATTAGAGCTTTAATTCAAATTTGCAACCTTTCTGTCACCCTCACGGTCACCAAATCCAGCCTGCTGATAGGAAAACAGTTAAAGAAACGCAGTAAGTTGTAGGCAGTGGCAAAATCTTGCTATTAATTGTGTTTAACAGAACATCCAACTAATGTGGTTAAAGCACTTAGCTTTGATACAGAGAGAGCTTCTGGGTACCCTGATGCATGGCCTTCCCTCACCACCTCTGGGGTATGAATAAATGATCTCTAATGCAATGAGCTAACCCTTTAATCAACACAAGACCACTTCTCTCCCTCTATATCTCACGAGTTTGCATGAGACTGATTAAATATTAGTCAGAAGTGCAAATAATTGAATCATACCTCAGCAGTCCAATCCTTATAGAACATCATTTAAGTCTCAGTAAACTCCAGGGCTTAATTAATCAGCTATGCTTATGTGCTGTGTGAAATGTTTAGATAATATCCTACAGACACTTATAGTGAGTTTGTGTCATGACCTCACTGTGACCTCACTGTTCTTCATGGTAGGGCTCTGCAATATGGATCAAATAAAAATCAAGATCAATAAGATCGATCAAAAATTTTCAGTGTGTGCAAAATCATACATGAAATAAATGGTTGTTAAATGCCACAGTGAGTAAAAGTGTTAGTTTTAATCATAATTAAACTGTGTAATATGTACAACTGGATTTTGTAAAGTGGCAACACGGTTAGATTACATTTTGGTAAAAGACGATAAATGCTAATAATCAAGGACGGCCCATGTGTGCTTTATGGTATTTAAGTTGTCTTTGATTGTTTCATTAAACTGTCCACACTGAGATGTGGATTGCATATTTGCACAGTAGCTTTCTCTTTTCTTTTTGTCACTATAAAAAACTGTTTTTCCAAAGGAGTTGATGTGAACTGCATGGGCTGGACGGCGATAACAGGATGAGAATTATCTTTAAGCCACTCTACCAATTAAACACAGTTTATTAGTTTTCTCTCTCACAGAGTTGGTCATTACCTGCTGCTGCGGTTCTTCCTATCTAACCCCTCCCTCCTTCTTCTCCTCCTCCTCCTCTTTCACCGCTTGATGCTTTCCTTTGTGTCACTTTACCCACACGACGACAGGGGTCTTTTAAAAATAGAGACGATCCACCCAGATTACACTGGTTTAATTACAGAGCTAGAGATGCGATGGGGGTGTAGAAGCCCCATCCACTGACAGGGAGTGAGGAGAGAGGAGGAGGGAAGGAGAGTTGGAAGACAGAGTGGTACAGTGAATGTAAACTGTGTGCTAATTAGTGTTGTCTGCCATCGAGAAGCTCCCAGGCTGTAACCATCTATTATACATGCATTGTTAGTTGTGTAGCATTTTTAAAACTCCACAAACACACACGTGTGGTCACATTAGAGTTCTTTTAAATATGAACACTTAAAAATCACCTGTGGGGAAACACAGGGAACAATTTTGATCCAGGACGCTATAACACACTAAAAGTTCCTAATAATTCACAAGTGGCTTTAAAGCTGTTTATATGTTTAATTAAAACTACTGTAGAAATGGGCCTGTCACAACGCACTGTAGGGTTAAGTGTGTAAATGTAAACTAACACATGGGCCGGTTTCTTTATCAGAGGAGTTATAGTTGTTAACAATTACAATTATACACACAAAGTCTGCCTACTGCTGCAGTGCTGTCCATTTTAGATTTGTGTCTTACCTCTAAGCTGTTGATTAATGTTGAAGTCAGTGTTATTGTCTATTGTAATATTGTAGCCATCAGGCGGGTTATAAATATTTAATCATGTAACTGAGTCACTTAACAGACAACACACTCTGTGTGTGTGTGTGTGTGTGTGTGTGTGTGTGTATGTGTTCACTCTTTTAGATAAAAAGAAATATTTCAGTCTAAATGACAAGGACCATAAACATGACTCTGTGGCCTGCAGGCACATTTTAGTGCTAAAAAAAACAAACCCCACATTAATACACTTTGGTGACTGTAGTCAGACGTATCTTTTGAGTGTGTCCCACAATTTAGTGCTGAATGGAAATGGATGATTTCCATAGCTGAGTGGGAAAAATACGGGTAATAATGAAACAGCAATAAGAAATCCTTTTTTTTTTTTTTTTTTTTTTTTAAATAGTGTTTTTTTTTTTTTTGGTTTATAGTTGTATCTGAGTGACCTGTGCCTTCTTTCTATCATTTCTAGTGAAAAAACAGCAGGTGACTTGTGTATTATCTACAATTTTTTACTCGCTGCTAGAAAAACGCAGTCAACACAATACATACAACACAGTGGGAATATGGACTGTGTTAGCTCAAGGGGGGATGATCGCTAATGTAATGAAGTTTATTTTAATTAAACTGGTGTCTACATAGTCATGAACTGTTTGCATCATACGCCAACAAACGTGTGTGTTTTTAAAAAAAATCCTTGTTACTTAGCTTTGTTTTCCACTTTAAACTAAAGCCATCCCAACATTTTATCTGAACAATAACCATTAGTACTTTTTAACGGTTGTCGATCCTTTGATGAGTCATACATTTGAGTAAATGAAGTTTTACTTCATTTCCGTCTATTAATATCTAAAACACCTACCTAGAATTTAATTTAAATGAACTTATGGGGATTTTCACTTTGACATTTAAGAGATGTTTTCAATAAAAAACTAATTACACCGACTGTGATTCATCGTTGTAGAAACAGTTGAACATTAAAAAGCACAAAGTGGGAGGACACTTTTTATAGGCGATGTACTGTAGTGTTAATTCTTTTGAGTTACCAGCTGCTCTGCTTTTAGCTTCCAAAATGAGCTAAGTACTGTATTGGTGTAGGTCAATGTACTGATCACAGATTGAGCGAGCGTGTGTTGTTTTGTGGCGTGTATGTGTTGTGTGGGTGAGTGAGTGTGTGTGTGTGTGTGTGTGTGTGTTTGTGTGTGCATATGCATGTGCAGACTGTTGCTTGTGTTTTGGCACCTTGGCAACCTGCTACCGTGTGCCTCTGCAGTCGAGCAAACAGGTTAGAATTACATACTGAGGATCTTGTAAATTATATCAACTGAAAGTCCGCACATATGGCGTGGACAGAAGATATTTATAAACACCTCCAGCCGTATGATCCAAACGCTTTTCAGATACTTCCTGTAAGTGTGCGTTCTCATGATTATAATCTCTTCTGTGGTTGTTAGACTGTCAGCTAAAGCTCTTTATCTTAGCATGAACTACTACTTTTTGTAGTAGGTTACCACTGAGCCTGAGTCTTACATCATAATACAATAATATGTAGTATTAGAAAAAGTGACTTTTAATATTATCTGAATATGGGACATAATCCATTTCCAGTGAGTGGAGCTTCACTTGCTATATGGGAAAGCATTTTATTCCCAGCCACTGTGCTCCCTCATTACAGTCCCATCTCTCCTCACCAGGCTCCTCAGCAGCCCACCACTATCCTGCAGCAGCTCCCAGCGACCGTGATGCCTCCTGACTTGGCTCCTTCCATTAGGCCTTGTGGTCACGTCAAGGAGGGTATGGCAGACTGTCACCACACACCAACTGAATCTCAGGATTTCACACTCGCAGCTGTTCTCTCCTGTATGTCACATTACCAGCTTCCTGGCATACACTCAGATATATTATTTATGGTCTGCTCTTGAGCTTGGACAATTGCAGAAAATGTGTGCGCACGAGTTTGTGTATGAGAGTATGTTAAATTCACGCCCAAGTGCTGCAGCGGATTCTTAGCCAAACCTGTTTACATTTTCAGTCAGTTACTGAAAATAAAGTTTCGTGAGTCAGTGGCATTTAGTTAAGAGACTCAAAGGTTAAAACTGTCTTTTTGCAGCCTCTATACATACAATCTGTTCAAAAAATGTCAAGTAATTGTTACTGTGAACTGTTAGAATGGTTTCCTAAGCCCAGTTACTGTGGCATTTGAGTTAACCAAGGTTATAAAACAGTCCTGTGCTCCAATTTAAATTAAATGTTTTTTAAAACAAACTTGTGGTCCAGCACATTCTGTAAACTGCATGAAGCAATTTGCATCAGGACTGAAAATTTGTCTTGGGTATAAACTGCCAACTTGGGTGTAAATATACAGAGTTTTAGTTATTGGTGTTGGGACATGCTTCTTTTTTATGACCACGATTGATGGCTGATGTAATTAAGTCGATTCAATCACTTGACGCCTACATTAATTGGCTGCCAGTGATGCCAGCACATTAATTGTCATGCTGAGACCTGCGTGAATTTGTTTATTTGCTTTGCTTCCACTTGTTGACTTAAAGTTCTGGGTTCATTAATGGAGCTGTCATACTGAACACATTAAATATCAACAACATAATCAATTATATTGTTGTGGAACTAGAAAAAACAAAAAAAGCAGAACATTGAATCTGGTGACAATATTGACAATATCAATATTGACAGGGCAATTTCTCCAAAGACGGTACAGTAACTGTTACATTAGGAAATGCTCAAAGATGGACACTGGCCAGGCAAATTCAGACCAATGAGCTGCCATGTTTAAATGAGTCATGACAGTGGGACTCTAGTAAATTGAAGTCTTTCTTAAACCTTTGCCAGAAAACATATTTACACTGATGGGAAGGAGTTAAATAATTTAGCGAGATGAGTCACTGCCAGACAAATATTGAGTGACAGGGAGATGAGAAAATTGGCCTTGGCACCTCACATTCGCCACCTCGATTTGACACAATGTGGGTTAATCACCCAGTCACCCAGAAGGAAGAGGATAGAATAGTAGGCAGATTGAACAGATAAGACAATGACAATACCCTCAGTTGATGCTGAACACATGTGTGTATGTAATGTTCTCAATTTGCAGAGCTGGTAGAGCTGATGATGATCCAGAATGCCCAGATGCACCAGGTCATTATGAGCAACATGACTATGTCGGCTCTCAGTTTGTCCGGATACTCCAGTCCTCCACCTGAGGTGGGTACCAGACAGTCACGTTCACTTAATAAGTCAAGCAAGATTTGAAATTTAAAATTGGATTTGGATTTTTAATTTGAAGTGAGAATGAAACAGAAGATGAATTTCAGCATAAGTTGTTACACTGTATGGAAATGAGCATTTCCCCCCTTATCTTGTAATAACAAAACGGAGGGGAAAAGTTATTTTACTTCTACTTCTACTGGGCTTCACTGCACACAGATTTTACATATTCACAACATCAACAGTGACTTCCTGGGAGTTTTTAAGATTTGTTGGTTGTTTACACATTGTAGTAAAATACACAAATGACTTTTACTAAATGTAAATTAAAAATTATAATTGGACATTATCTATAATGTGGTTTTATCTACTTTCATTCCAGCTGACATTTTTAAAGAATTTCTTGAATTAATAATGAATCTTGTGACACTTTCATCCCTTTCTTTCCTTCTTTTAACACAATTTCACTGAACTAAAGCTCAACCGTGAAACTTTGTAATGATCTTTGTCTTGCACTGAAAAATGAAGCTAGGCTGTTATTCTCCTCCCACTCTGTCAGGCTCCCAGAGATGTGGTTATAATTCAAGAGAATGAGACTGACCCAGAGATATACCACCACTATTACCACAGTGGCCCATATCTGTCCTGTCCTGCCTGGCTGCTGCCTCAGGCCACACTGGTGTACCCAGAGGACCCCACCAAACCCAGTTCTGCTCCACCTCACAGAGACAGGTGATCAGACATCCCTCTATTACATTTCATACAGAATGACAACTCATTACAGCTGGTGCAGAAAATGAATTGTCGGATAAAATAAAAAGTCAAAGGTACATCCATCACTGTAATCCTGAAAAATCATCAGATTTATTTCCGAGGCAGTTTGTATCAAATCATCTCCTTCTGGCAAGCGGAGAAGTTTCATAGCAGGCACCAGAATTTAATTTGAATCGACAAAGCAGATCTATGAGATTTCAATTAAAAAGGAAGGGACCTTTTTTTTTTTTTTTTTTGTACAGAGGCTCCACAAATTAAAGCTGGAATTTGTGAGCGGCTCATTGTGGGAGTGTGAACGATGATCAATCTCTCAATATTTCTGAAAACAAACATGTTAGGGGTCAAGTGATGGGTGTCTCATTCAGCAGAGTTGATTCCAAAGCTGCTGAGTTTTGCATCCTCGTTTTATCTACAAAGACCATAACATATGTGAGAACAACACTGTGAAGCTCAAATAATCCAAAATATGTGCTCTTAACTTTCCTTTCAAGCACTTTTGGATGAAATGATGTTACCACCACATATTATGGTTTGGATAAGATTGCCATACATTTTCAATGATGACCTAAGGTTAAGGGATGATTTAGCTGCTACTACCAGTTTTAATAGTAATTATGAAACCTTATGAGCAGCTGTTTTTACATGGTCGCCTTACTGAAACACGCTGCTGCAAAACACCTCTGAAGTGAAACTGAACAATGTGGAGTGTGTCCACACATTTGCAGTAACTGAACCAGTGGGCGACAGTAAAACGCACACTCACCTGGTGGACTGGACACCTGCAGCGGGTCTGTGCGTGGTGAATGAACTTGGCGTGGGTGTAACTGCTTCATTGTCGTTTACTGAAAGTGGCAACAAAGTGGTTCTTCCATTAAAGTGCTGATTCGGGCACACCAGGTGTAACGGGAGGGGCCGAGCTCCACCTGTACCTGAGCTGTGTACTGCCTCCATACTGATCGTCTCTAATGTTGCTGTGGTAATAAACTAATAGATTAACTCTGTGCTGTCCATTATTAAAGTTGTTATAGTTGTGGAACAGTCGCTATGGTTACAACCAAATCCAGCGAGAAAATCGCAAACTTCGCAACACGTGCAAACAGAGCACGGGAAATGAAGCACTGTCATGTGATTGACAGGTGTGGCCACCTCACGTGACCCTCTCTGATTGGTCAGAAGAGCGAGCCTGTATCAGGAACGTCCAAACTCCAGCAGGGACTATTATACCTGTGCACTGCTGCCATGCTGGGCAGAAGTGGGTCACAGAAGCCGCTGACTGCACCTCCCTTCATTACAATATGTTTAGGGGGAGACTGGATTTTAGGGGATGTTTCTGTGTATAATTTTCCATCAGACATGTTCAGACGAAGTGCACATATAGCCCAGATCATCACTGCAGTTTAGATTCTTTTTCTCAATGCAGAGAAAGACCTCACATTCCCTCCTGCCTTACTCTTTATCTTTGCTCCATCATACCCGTAAAATAAAAAACATCCAGGAGACATAACACACTGATGAAATCTTTTGAATGTTGTGTGATCAGGCTCGCTGTTCCTCCCCCTACTCCACCACCCAGCACCCATAGGACAGTGGGAGCAGACATCACTCCTGCAGCAGGTAAATCCAACCACAGAAACATCCAGACTACAACAAATTTACCACAGAGTGATAAGACAGGTGACAACAGCATGGCAGTAAATGTGATTGGTGAACCTGTTAGTGATTATCCAGTAATGGCTGAAGAGATGAGTTCATCTGATGTTTCAGATGTGTGTGTGTGTGTGTGTGTGTGTGTGTGTGTGTGTGTTTTATAGAGAACAATGCTGCTGAGGCAGAAGAAGAGAAGAAGAGAAAGTGAATATTAATTCACGCACCATCTATGTTTTTTACAAAGTAACATGGTGTAAAATACAGATTTCACGCTTATAATTGCCATTTTCCTACTTATTTCAATTAAATGTTTCAAAATATGATTTTCTGCTATGTTGCTGCTGTTTTTTTAAACTTTTGCTTTGTTCAGCATGCATTTCTCAAATGATCCAGTAGGGAGCAGCAACAGATGTCAAGTGTGATGGTAAACAGGCAACAAGATGGACGTGTTCCTGCTTTGACAAGCGTCCACAGTGACTCTGCATGTTATAGTGCTGATGTAGACCCTCGCATAAAACAGCGGGCAGCATAGTGACACCACTACTGCTGTTCAACACTGTGTGACCTTGTCTTTAAATAGAAATTATGTATTTAGAAGGATGAGAAGAGGTACGCTACTCACTCCTTATTGGTGGTGACAGTAAAAGCAACAAACTCTTGAAAAAAAAAACATCTACTTATTATTTGATCAAAGAATTAAATTGAATATTTTGGATATTTGTTAGTAGGAGACCAGGTGATGCAGTCACAGGTAAATGAAAAGATGTTGAGTTAATGTACAATGTGCATAAGGTTTGCATTAACCTGCTTACAGTGGCAGTTACATTGACTTTGTCAAATGGGACGATACACTGAAGAACATACCGACATAGGAGAGTGACAAGTCCACATCCTTTCAATACCTGCATTCCTTGGCATAAACCACAAATAGTTTAAGGGCCTGAAGGTTCATTTGGAGTTTGAAAACTGAACTGTGCTATGACAGTGCAGGCTGGGGAGCAGTGGATTTCAGCAGTAGTGTGCGAGGATAATTTTAAAGATAGGGAGTGAACACAGCACACCCAAATCACCGATAAAATACTGGGATTAAGATCTCAAGTGAGAAGAGCGTGTCAATACGGCTGTCGTTCCTCTGTCTCCAGGGTAATGCCCATGTTTACCCAGCTATTAATATCAAACCACCACATGCTGCCTATCACAGGGAGGCAAGAGAGAGCGATGATAGAGAGAGAGAGTGAAGGGACAATAGGTCAGAAAGTAAATGGTGGATTTAGAGAGTGAATGCAAAGAAGGTGATGAAGTGCATCCAGTACAGCGCTGCGCACTGTCGGAACAGTGCATTCTGTATGGAGATAGGGGGTGAAATGTGAAGGTTGACTGAGGGATGTGAAGTGGTGATGTGTGGTTTGTTCAGCAGGTGTGGGGACACTGTGTTGTAGCCAAATGATAAGAACCAGTTCCCCTATTTATATCAGCCTGTCACATTTCTGTTATCATGTCGACTCAGAAAATGTATAATTAAAAATTTTCCTTCAGTATTTTCTTTTTTTTCATCCACATATATATATTATTGTTTACTATCGTCTATTTTTGTTTAGGTTGTAATCCCTGTCTGCTGTATTGATACTGTATTCCCATTGCTTGCGTTGTATCCCACTTCCTTTTGCACAAACCCCAGTAACCCCAGGGATCGTTAAATATTTGTGTTAACCAAACCCTCACAAGAACACAGGCCTCTAAGGATTTATCAAATTCATTATGTTCATGTTGCATCTCAGACAGAAAAAGGAAATGATCACCAAGTGGTTTTCAAAATTGCTTTTATTTGTAAAAATAAATATCTAGAACAAATGTTATCATTGCACACATTACAAAGTCATTTACACCACTAGGGGTTTGAAGCTATTACAGTATCTGTTCCTGTGGTAGATTTAGATATGAGCTGCCACTCATCTAACACGGCAGGTCAGTTAATACACAGTAAAGGAAAGTTAAGTCCTTCTGATTAAAGGTATGAGCAGACACACACACACACACACACACACACACCCACACAGGGGGATACACACATTTGTACAGCTGCAGTGTGTGATCATGCCAGAGCATTCTGTACTCTTGTGAAGAGTACTGCCAAGGGCTTCGGACGCCTGGAGGTTGACTGAGGCACGTTCCCTGACACCTCACTCCAATTCTTCCACTTTTTTACACCTCTCTTTACAGTTTGCTACACACCTCTGCTGTTTTTTTTTGTTTTTTTTTGCATGTCCATCTGTCACTTTCTGTATCAATGCATTCTTTCAATACCAAAACCATGAGTCAGATAGCATCAGGGTCACTTTCATTTACCACATAAGGACATTTGCACTTTTCAGTGCAAATAGAAGTCGAAAACATGCATGCAGCTTGGTGAAGGTGCACCAGAGCATGCAACAGATCAGCCACAGTAATTCCACTGAGGGATTAACAGATACGCTGAGGCCAACTGGCCAGCACAGGCAGAGATTAGCCCATGGCACAGCTGAAAACACACACCCTTGCCTCTCCATCACAATGTAAATGCTGTCACATACCCACTTTCAATTCCTCTGAATACACTGAAATGACAAAGCATGACATTTACCTGGTGTTGTGCTTGGCAAGTAACACGGATAGTGCTAAAAATCTACAGTATGTAGGGTGTATGATAAATGTCACGACATAAATCTATATACATCTTGTCATGCTCATTCTTGACACGCTGGGATCAATGACTATCCTTCTCCATCTGTCATCCTTCTCTCTCATCTCTCCCTAACATCCCCTCTTTCTTCTTTTTGTTGTTTTTCTTCTCACCCTCTCTGGGCCTCCTGGGACATGGAGCGCCCCAGGGCTTGGGGTGCTTTGGCAAACTCCATGAGGGTTGGCTTGACTGGGGGTAGGTCTCTGGTGATGTCGTCCATGGTCCTCCTGCTGGGACAGACTCCATCTGGAGTGACAAAGGACTGCAAGTCCTCCTCTGTGTGCGGGGCTCCGCGCCCTAGTCTGATACCCAGCTCTGCAGGGGTGAAGATGGGTAAGGGTAGAGTGATTCTCTTTGGCAGCAGCTGGTGCTCTCTCACCCCTCTTTCAACGGTGCCTACTCTGAGGACACCGGAGGGGCAGGTTTGTATCAGTGAACGGGCCTCCCACTGCCGGGACAAAGTCTCCCTGCGAGAGTCGTCATTCATATTCATTTTCTGCCTGCAAGCGAGAGAAGAGCTGTTAAGTTAAAAACTGTGGGTGTGCTCACTATGATGTACCTACTTTATTAGATTACAACTATCCAGTATCCAGTATAAGAAATATTCTAACAAAAACTTGCCAATTAAATCAGCAAGAAGATCCATATCCGGTGATGGTAAGGAAGATTTTAAATTACAGCCAGGATGTGATTAGAAACTCGTTTCCTCTAATTCACTGGTGATGGTTATCAAATTATAGGGACCTCGGGTTGGTCTGTGAGCTCTCACCTGTCCTGAGGTTGAGTCTTGAGACGGATGCTTTGCCAGTCAGCGCTGTAGCTCTCCCTCTGAGCCTTGTTCTCCTCCTGTACGCTGCAGGACAGCTCAGCTCCCACCACCACACCATTACACTTCTCCATGATGGAACAGATCGGCATCTTCTTTGCTGTGGGAAGATCTGTCTCAGATTTATTGTTCCGAGAGGGTCTTGTTGATCAGTCCTGAGGTCTGGTCTTGTGTCTGAGATGTGGATGTTTGCCCAAGTGATGCTCGAGCTGGCTCTCTTCCTGGCTTCCACTGTCTCCCTTTTTGTCCTGTCTATGTCTGGACTTGGGTCTGTAAAGCACTTTTATAGATGGTCTGTTGCTATTTCTGATCTGTGTTGTCACCGTACAATCAGTGTGCACTGACATCCAACACCAAGTGCTCCATGTCTCATTCCCTGAAAGCCTGAAAGCTACTCTAAAGGATGGGTGGAGGGGGGGGGGGTCATGGGTAATTGGGCTGAAAATCCCCTGATTCTCAGATTGTAAAGCCAGCCTCCTCTATAATCACTCATCCCAACACTGTCCATTTCAGCTGTGATCACTGTCTTAGAAGGGAAAATATCTTTGGAAGTGATATAAATAGCCACACAAAACAGGTTTAGTCTTTGGAGAGGAATCTTAATTAGATTTTGGTCTTGATGTGCATGAAACAGCGACATGCGACATAACACTAATGTGGAAAAATAATAATTGTGTGTTTCTAACACACAAAGGATATTTCAGGCCTGTTGCCTGAATGTATTATATGTATCAGGAATAACACACCTGTCACTTCGGATAAAAGGTGAAAAAGCAAGAAAACTTCATGTAGTGGTTTGGCCATATTCTGTGAGCTGGTCCAGATTTTTTTCTTAATAATACAGTGCAGGAGGAGTTCATGCAACAGTTGTGTTTTGTAACAGCATCATACCCCCTCATTAGATGCTATTTCACCGTGTTGCCTCGCAGTTGCAGTAAAAGCTCCATCCCCTGTGATTCATTACCACGGTGACAGAGCGCTACGCAAGCCATAATCAACTCAGGTTACAGGCCGTGAAACACACACACACACACACACACACATATAAGCACACAGATGCTCACCTCTGACAGTTGGTGTGATGTTACTACCGGTCTCTGTCTCTGACTCATCCATCCAACCAGGAACTGATATCACCAAATAACATATCTCAGATATCACAGACACAGCACAAACAGCACAAACAGCACCATTATCCCAATGACAAGATGCCTGATCAATCCCAAACTGTATGCTTTTTTTAAGCCTAAACAAATATATGTGAAAATATAAACAGACGCTAATGTGTTTGTAGCACATTGTGCTGTAATTGTAAGATAGAAGGAGATTTTAATTATTCATTAATTATTTGTATCTGGTAATAATCAGCACTTCCACATGGAGACTTTTTTTATACACCAGCCTCCACTAACAGACACCCACAGGGATTATAATTGTTGGCAAATCCATAAACAAATACTTATCTCTGCAAACAAATAATTATATTCTTATATAAACCATTGATTAAATGTCATATTACTCATTAATGGTAAATAAGGAGAGGTAACATGTTCCTTTTCATTGACTCTTTATGTCCTGTATGTGTCATGTCATGCAACAGTTAAATGCTGTTTTCCTTTTGCCTGTCTAGTACAATATTTCAATGTAATTTCTGCAACTTCTCAGTAGGGTGATATTGAATATGTTAAATACTGTTCACTGTCAGAGAGGGAAAAGAGAGCAACAGCACCGCAGGCGTCCCTGGGGTCACACATTCGGGCATATAATGACACCATGGCAACTATGAAATTCCATTTCAGAAAGCCTTTAGTAACTATTTAAGGTCTAACAATGTGGAGATCATGTTTTTTTTTTTTTTAGAACTGACTTGATATGGCACAATCAGGTTTTTTACCTCGTGACGCTAATAATTTCTCTTTTCATATAAGCTATTCACCTGCTAAAAGTGAAGGAGGACATCAGATGGCTTTCACCTCTTATCTGTTTTGGGGTGTTCATGCTGTTCTACAGCAGCCAGTGGCGTGGAGGGTCTGTAAAGGTGACCAGTGATGAGATGCCCTGACACATCAAACACCGCCCACGTTTGTCCACGTCCCTCCAACCGCACCAGATCAGGCCCGGGGAACTTTGTGTTGCATAACAACACTGCCACAGCTGTTGGGAAGTGACATTTAAATGAGCTGTCACCAGGAGAGATGAGGTGGGAGGGAGAGAGGAAGGAGAAGGGCAATTGCAGGATAAAGCCCATGCCTGTCAGGAGGTGGCAAATAAGGCAAAAATATTATGAGTGCATATTTGAGAAAGTCAGATCTTTCTTGTGACAGATGAGAGAATTTATGAGGACAGTATGAACCTTCCTACACGGGTCAGCCTGACACAAATCACCTGCTTAGCAGTAAGAGGAATCTAACAGAGTTAACTTGTGCAGATACGTGCACACAATCTTCAGCTTGACCGTAATGCTTCATATGACACCACAGAGTGGGACTGGTATTGTGTGTGCCAGTGAGCCAGCAGGCTGATGCCGTGTTCAAACATGTGCCTGGCTCACCACAGTGTCTCTCTTACATAACAACAACAACAACAAGCAGCTGATCACCAAAATATCATCCATCTTGCAACCCAGTCTGGTCTCAGCGGGACGGTGGGATGGTGGACAGGCCGCACCAGACCAGGATTTGTGCTATGTCTGTGGATCAGAGTCTAAGCCAGCACTGGGTACACAGGTGGCAGGCCACATGAGGGCATAGGAAAGACTGAAGATCCACTTATGTTGCTCTCATGCTACAGTTTCCATGGAATCACTGTACTGTGGCACTCACAAGACTTTCTTCTATTTTAGTTTGAGACTGCCAAAACCCATGCAAAATGTTTCTGTGTAAATGGAAACTCACATTACTTCATATGAGCCAGCTCCAGAGAAGGCATCATCCTAACATGTGATATTGTACACAAAACAGGCTGTAGGCTGCAACTTTATTTCATCATGTCCAACAGGATACACATACGCACAAACCTCCAGATTTTCAGCAAACCTCTCGAACTACTCAACACTTCCACATCACCAGAAATTCACAAACCATTCCAAATGTTCAACATACAGTACTCACTATTTGAAGCCAAATGCAAACTTAATTACTAATCTCACACATTCTTCTAAAGGCTTTAAAGTAAATCTGACATTAGATTACCAGGCCTTCTTTTTGCCCAATGTTGCTACTGATCATGTGATTAAAAGGAATGAGTGATGATAATCATAGGACAAAAGAGGCTCTGCTCAAAGGAACATTACTACCCTGAAGGTTCACAAGAGCTGAACAATGAACAGGCCAGAAACTTGATATAACTCTGTAACATTCACCTGTAAATCTGCTACACTCCTTTTAGATTTCAACCAGGGAAAACAGAGTGAGATCAAAGCAGTGCAATGTGGGGAGAAAGGAGAAATTCTTTAGCTTAAAACTTTACAAGTGGCAGCAGCAAAACTGCAGGGAGCAAGAGACACTTGAAGTTAGATAAAATTCTGTCATCCAGGTCTCCAGGGTTGATGACTACTGCCCCCTGCCTTCTACGTATAGTTACTGCAACCAATAGATCTTAAGATCTGTCACTCAAGTTTCCATCATCTCTTTCACTCTCATCTTCATCTCCTCCCCCTTTCATGGCCTCTACCCTGGCCAGCAGCAGTGGTAGGTTTATGGAAAGGCCTGGTGTCTCCTCGTCAGAATCATCCTTTGGAGGATAAAAACGCCTTGCCTTTGCCAGAAAATCTTCAGCTATGTCTAGATACAAGAGACGATCCTGTGAAGAGGAAGAAGGAAAATGAATCAAGGAAATTGTGAATGCAGTTTTCATTAGAATGTTTTTCTGTTACAGAGACATTGTTTTAAATTGCACTGCTGGGCCTCATTGTATAAACCTAAGTCCTTTTCTTGGCTGTGACCCTACTGTAGAAAAACCTGGATTTTTTTTTTGAATATTTAAAAAAGTCAGGTTTTATGAGTGGGTGTTTCTTTTTTTTTTCCACTCTATGCTCCAGATCACAGCAAGAAACATCTCACTTGAGATTAGTATGACTTCAAAGTTCAGTATAACTGTAGCTTCCTCTGACAAGCCCCTGCTCTCACCAGGATGAAGATATATCTCTCCGGTGGTGGAGCTCTGCTGTCGAAGATGGAGGTCTCATTGTGCAGCGTCTGAAGAAGGTCACGTGCTGCTGGGGCGTTACGCATGCGCTCATGTGAGCCACCAGCAGACACTGTCAGCAGAGTGTCTGCCTCTGCCATGAAACCTGGACAAAAAGGCAAACCATTTCTGGGTACTCTGTATATGTGGGTGACACTGTCTCTCTCATCACATCTGTCCAGCTTTACCTAGGTTTTCCAAGATGGTCTTCCACTTGTCTCTGACTTCTCTGCGGGTATCTCTCATGGCCTCGATGTCGACACTCAGACGGCGATAGCCCTAAACACAAAAAAGGACAAAGAAATTAAAAGTGATTTTCCTTTAGTTCAGTTTTATTTATTGTCCATTTCCTTGTGAGTGGATAATTTGATCACTGTCCTGCTGACCTACAGCTGTTTTGAGTGACAGGTAATAATTTTATAGACTTTATCATGACTTGTTTTCTGTCTTTTGCACTTAGTTTACACTTTTGTGCCTAATGTAAATAAACTGTAGTGCTGTTTTTTTGCACCAGTTAGCATCGCCTGGAGAACAAAGCCTCAAAACAAGATCTGATGTCTCTTCTTCCCTCACATACCGTGGATCCCATGCGCGTCTTGTTCCTGGCCTGCAGCAGGGCGTAAAGGGCCCGGTCGTCAGGTCTCTCTGAGTGGCTGGGGTCTCCTGGCTCACTCCACAAGTTGGTCTCTTCATCACGACGCTTTTGGACTTCACGGTTTAAATACTCCAAAGGATCAGGACTGTGTGGCCAGCCAACATACACAAGCACCAAAAACCAATTATTACATTCACCCAAGAGCGACTGTACCCACACAACAATCACAATCACTGACACTATAAAAGATATTTTCTTTGGAATATATTCCTCTCTAGATGTTAACTATAAATTAGGTGTGCAGAATATGACATTAACAGTACTGTATTAAAGTGGAATGATATGAAAAACTCTAATGCATCTTACGGTATTAAAGGTTGCTTTTCATCATCATCATCGTCATTAATGCAGCAGCAGCAGCAGAACTGCAAGCAGAACATCTTTAAGGCTGAACCCATCTCTTAAAGACTGCTTTCAAGCTTCTTGTCAAAAAAACAATCAGAAAGAACAATGGGACAAAAATGTTAAAAGTTCAAAGATCACTGATCCCCTGCAGTTTCAGCTTCCCATTTTTCAAGACCCTGCTGTTGCTCCACATCCAGGAGAGACTTGTCTTCCAAACCACTGCCCAGAGCCCGTCTGGGTAGAGAAACTCAGGCAGATGGGAGCCCAAGGACTGGAGCTTCTCATCAGCCGTACATGGAGGACAATGAGAGCAGTGAGATGCTCCCTCTCTCATCCAGCACACATATTCACACACCCATAGCCTCAGAAAACAGTCACAGCACAATCATGTGAGCTGGTCCATCTCTTGTCCTCAGCACTGTGTTTTGCCCTGAGGACAACACATCAACAGCAGTCTAATTACATCCATTACCAATATCCAATTTACCATGACTGTATTGTTTTAAGGATTATTATGATTTATAGGGGAACAATGATCACAAAGAGGAGACTACAGAAGCCAGCCTAATTTGGTAGATTTTAGTTTTGAGCTTTTTGCAAAAGCTAATAAACATGCAGCATAGAATCAAGTCACACGGTGCTTTTTTCAGAACATAAACACCCCCAGGACCCAATGCTGGTAAATAAATGGGTAGAACCTACTGTCATTACTACTTAAATAAGAGTCTTTCAGGATCATTTGGTGTAAGTGGGGAAAAAAACAAAATTATCACATAAATTACCAGTTTGACATTAGGATTTACAGTACAAAATATACACCAAAGGTTAATTCTAATGAATAGGTTGGATTTAAATGAGCCAAACCGTCACGAGATCACAGATTTATTTATAAGATACTGGTTAAGACTCAGAAAAAATGGTTGGTCAGTTGTGACGGCTATAAACTAACATGTATGATAAATGATCTGAAGACAAACTCAAAACTATCATTAAAGAAAACAGTAACCAAAGTGTTGTTAGCAGTCTTCATATGCATACAGTATACCTTTGATGAAAGTATGAGCTGCAGTGTAAAATAGATACAAAGCAAAAGAAAAGGCATGGCATGTATGGTTACTGTAATAAAGGCACCACATTGTTATTTACTTTCATTTGACATTGCTTCTGTACAGTGAGTGCTAAAATCAATCCTGACATGTCACCAAGCTAAATCTCAATTTAGGATTCTGATGGCACCTCCCACAAATACCTGGGCATAAAAAGCGAATCGCCTCAAGTCTATGTGTTCATGTTGTGTCTGTAATGTGGTAAATGGTCACACATAAATATGCTTCTTCAAAGTGTGAACAAAGTTGTTTTGTGCCTTTTCTCAAGACTGCTAAACACATGGAAGAACAGTTTGCTCTTTGGTTCAACTCCACAGTAACATGAACCAATGACCAGACCACAGGCTTTTACAAGTTTTCATTACATTTGCAATTATAAGTCACGATTTCTGTGAGGTTAACACTGAACAGAAGTCACACTTGGAAGCTGAAAGTGACATTTATAAATGATTAAGTAGAACGTAATGCAAGAAACAACAGAAAAACCTCAGTCAGAGCCACATCTGGAAGGCCAGTTCATGGAAATCAGATCAGTAATAACTTCTGATGACACATAATTAGCTCAGCTTGTTTACTTGTTTTAGGTCACTTGAGGTTTTGGCACAAGACAGCCTCAGTAATTGTACAGCATCTTAATTAATTTAAGGATATCATCTTTTTTCTTAACTGAGCTTGTTAAAACTTGACTAACAGCCTACTGACTGACTCTTGTTTTGACCTCCTGCTAAACCTGAAAGTGCCAAAAAAAAAAAAAAAAAAACAAGCAAACAAACAAAAGGAGTAGTTAAAACCCCTCAGTAACAGCTGATTAATATTAACCGACAAATTTTTGAACACTGGGAATGGGGATGGTGTCAAACAGGTTTTCTTCAGATGGCCCAGTGGTGTCTCCCTCTGGTGGTGAATCTGTCACAGTGAAGTTAAGGAAAAGAAAGTGCAGAAATCATATTTAAGCACTTGCAATAAACAATCAAAACTAAAAAGAAAAAGCAGCAAATTAATAGTTCATGTGTACAGTAAGATAAGGCTCAGTGAATTAGCTGCTTCAGTCATGCCATTGCATCAGCTCTTTTGTGACAAACGTGATCGACCACTGCAGTTTTCTATTTTCATCCAAGTTTTCTGGTTTCAGAGAAGTTGACAAGATGCCTTCAGGAAACAGTTTGCATTGTATGGGGCAAAGGAATAACAGGTCCACTCAAAAAAAAGTGTTAAAAAAAAAAAAAACTGCTAGAATTACTTCTCTTCCTGTGTAGCTAAAATGTGGTGAATGTGGTGTCACATGTCTCACATTTCCCATGCTTAGAAGTATAGTCTTAAGTTTCTGGAGCACATCCATTCACCTTTGCATCACATGGTTTCTGCTATGCCCATTTTATGGGTTTACAGGAAACAAAAACCAAAACAGTAGTGAAACCTCCCAAACAGCTGTGGCATGGATGTCTCTCCTGCTTTAACAGTGATGGTGGTGAGAGCGGTGAGCGGGCCGGAGCTCAGCAATACGTTGGCGTAAATGGGACATAAACTCAAACATGGTGGCAGCCAGACTCTGGTGGATGAGGTAGCGGGGCAGACGGCCCTGAGGAAACAAAAAGCATGAGTATTTACAGAAACAGTGCCCTTTTACTGTTATATAATATTATTGTAATATAGTGTCAATGATTTTTACAATTCATATGCTGAAGCTTGTTATTTATATATATATATATAGATTGAAGCATCATTACAGACTGAGTCATGTTTAAAACTCTGATTGTCATCACCCACTTCTCTAAACACAGATTTTCCAACTGCTAAAAGGAACAATAAAAATTGCGAGTGCAGTGCTAGTGGCATGCATGCGCTCACCTTCAAGTCCGTGTTAAGGACCCAGATGAAGGTGCAGACGGATGGGTTACTGCTGGACTTGAGGACCACAAATCCTCCTGGACCGTTCTCTCCTCTGGGGGTGGCAGTAAATGTGGAAGAGAAGAACTTAAACAAACAGCACTTTTATCAAACTAATATGATGCTCTAATTTACTGGATCAGTGATGAGGAGCTAAGACAGACATGGTCTAACCTCACGTATCGACCGCTTGGAGGTTTGGCATCATGGTCGGTTGCCATGCCAGCAGACAGGTAGCAGTCTCGTTTGCGTTCCACCCGCCGAACATTGACAAAATCCCTAAAGTAAGAAAATAAATAAATCAGTCAACCAAATGTCTGTATTTCTGGCATGTAGAGTGATGGAAATACAAGAGGGATTTTTAAAAAAAAAAAATTACAAATACAAAGAAGTAACATATTGCGTGTGTGGTGCTGATGTACCTGGCAGACACAACTCCACCTGCTGCTCCAGCAGAGACATCATATGATACTAAGGTATTATCGTCAACCCTCTGAAGGATCTGAGGAGAAAGGCAAAAAGCCCCATCAGACCTTTAGTAACAACATGACCTGAACAACGAAAAAGGTTCAAATAACAGGATGAGTAGAAGTTTTGTCCAATTTGTCACCTGGCAAGCAGAAACAGTTCTGTTCCACTGGACCATCTTCTCTGGTTGCAAAATGACTTCCTGATACACAAGCTCAGCAGGACACTGCATAAAGGCCTGAGCAGAAACATGAACACACCTCAAATCCAAGTATGTCAACAGTCATGGGTCTTGGCATTATTCATTGTGGTGATGCTATATAAACATAAACAAAACAAAAGAAAACTACTGATGTCACACTGGCCTCAAGCGTATGCTCCCCATCTCTAATAAATCAAACCAATGTTAAACCAATTGTTCTACTGGGAAACCCCAATTCGTTATATTTTCTTCTGTTTTTTAACAAGGAGTCCACTGTTCTGTCACTGGACTTTCGGGCAATTGTTTATGCAGATTATTCTGGGACAGTAATTTGCACATGCCTGATTACAAGTACCATAACTTACATAATATGGTGATGTACTTGCTGTAACTGCATCGTTGAATTACCCAGACCTATACTAAAACTTTCAATAATCTATGTTGCTTTGTCTGTATCTATAGAGGAACAAAAACAAGAAGAGCTGCAGTTGATTCACTTATGTCATGGAAAAGGAGCAGCTGCAGAAACCATATCAATCTGGCCCAGTATCAAACACGTTAATTACTCATGCTTTCATGACTCCATATTAGGGAAGTTCATCATACACTTAAAGTGTAGAGGCCTTTGTTTATTCTCTCTTTTGTTCATACTCTGTGTGTGCATGTTTTAACAGCTCTGTTTCTCACAGGAAAAAAACAAACAAAAAAACAGACAGAAATTAATAGATGTTACACGCAGCAAAATAAGTCTATCAACAGAGGCCTTTTAAACAGGGCAAAAAATGTATCTAAAATAAGTGCTAACTGTGATCACGCCGTATCATTTTACAGAAAAAACACCACAAATTCCAACTGTAAGCCACTGAAAAGGAGCCTCTCAAACAGCCTTCAGTCATGGAGCAGTTTCCTCTGAATTCTTAAGAAGAAATTACACATGCAGTAGGAACTTGCAATGTGATTCCACTTCCTCTGAAGCTACTGAGCCTGCACCAGGATGTCTCCTTAAGATTTAACACCCCATTAGTCTCAATTATTTTAACACTACACCCTATAGCTCTTGTTCAAATGCATACACGTCCATCAGCTGCAAAGTGTACTTAATTTGTTATGGCAGCTTCAAAAACTGAAAATAACTGTGAACGTCTGATCTGCAATTTACTGTGACAGCTACAATAATAGAGGACAGAAGAAAAAAATCTGTTATTTATATAAAATACATCCATTATCTATACCTGCTTATTCCTTAACCAGGGACACTGGGTCATATAAAATCTTTTCCAAAAATATAAAATGTAACTTACTATATGAATGCTTAAACATGATGAGTAAGTACAAAATTATGAGTCTACTGGAGTTTTGGTAAGAGACATTTTCGCAGTAAACAAAGGATTGCTGTACCTTCAGAATGAAAGTCTTTCCATGGAAGGGAATTTCCAGAGTGTAGACAGAGTCTCCCATGTCCTGACATGAAACACACAAATTAGCACCACAATGCTTTCACTTTCACTTCACAAAAAACTTGACTCAAAATACTTAGGTGGGAAAATCTTTATATCATATCTATATATTTTATTTATTCAAATTTCAGGTTCAGAAAAAACAAAACAAAAAACAAGTTGAACTACAAACAAACTGAAACTATGCCTGCAGTGAACAATGTCGTATGACTGGAACTGGGTTTCGGTATCCACAATGTAAACAGTTTTTGTACTCTGAACATCCATCTTTAATTGCTCATCTTTTATTTATTCTTCTTAAAACAAGCTACTAAACTGAATTTAGATTCAAAACACAGTCTAACCTAACTCATACAGATTTTTTGAGAAATCCATTTATTATTAATATTAAAACTACTTTGATTTCCATTTGTTTTTTTATAAACAACTAAACATAACATTTTACAATTGAAAAAAATCAACAATGGATTCTGGTGGACATACTGTTATGCATGATGTGTTTATTTTTTAGTGTAGACAACAATATGGATCAGAGGTGTATATGTCTAATATATAATCAAACACGAGTCATTTAGCTTAGAGCCTGTAAGAGGTAACAAACTGTGCTGCAATTACTGAAAGTGTTCTTTGTATATTAACTCATGCCATTAAAACACATTCTGTATACATATCTTTATCAGGTTACAAAGAAAAAATACATTAATGTCAGGTGTAATAAGTGAGATTGGAGGAGGGAGACCACTTTTGGAGGTGATCAGACTGGCATTGTTGTCAGTTCTCAGCCAGATGCAAATGCAGAAACCCAGGGGTCAGATGTCATTAGGCCATACACAGAGATCACAGACTCCCAATTGAAAATAAAAAGTTAGGGCGCTGTATTGGTGGTGATTTGTAAATACAAACCTGCATATCACAAGGTTAGAGTAAACACAACTGAAGTTAAATAAGGTCACTTACATTGTTTTTCTCAAATTTCCAGTTCTCCTCTTGGGCAAGGATCTGTTCTACCACTGACATGGCCTCCCGACCCTGTCTGACATACTCCTTCTCCTGGAATGAGACAAGTGAAGACAGAAAGAGTCAGAGTCGTCGTTAGGTGAAGAAACACTTGTATCACAGCTGAGTATAATGATAATTCTCAAACTGAAGCAGGTACCTGAGCAGTGACAGCTCTGCGGCCAAGACCCTCCTCATCCAGATCTTCTTCAGAGCCTGCAGACAAGTTCAGGGCCAAAATTCAGTTTGTAGCCTAAATGGGAAATGTACATACTAAAGCGAATGAATGCACTAAGACGATGAGGCTGACTAAACAAACACTCTAAAATCATGAAACCTGCGACAGATTCAGGTGGTGAGTAGAACTGTCCATCTGAAACAGCGCGGGGGTAGATCATGGGGGCACGTTCGCAGGCTGCATTCACCGCTGCTAGGTAGGCTAAGGCCAAAGAGGGTAAACAGTTAAAAATAAGAAGAGGGGGAGGAAGATTTTTGCTGAGTCATGATTAGCTTCCCCCCCTACCTCTTTCCTCTTCTGCCTCCTGAGTGAGCACCTTAAAGTCAAGGAACCAGGTCTCGAGCCAGGCCACGACAAATGAGGTGATGGGTAACACATAGCCAAAGGCATTCTGGGACAGGAGCTGTGTACAGACAAGCCACATGTCATGCTGAGATTGTATGATATTGAAAAGACCAGAAGTAGTATTATAACTTCCTCAACAGAAGTAGTAGTTCTATTGAGTGTCAGTTTTCTTTGCTGTAGCTGAATATAAAAAGTTTATTTAGCTTTAAAAAAGCATTTGACATAAAAGAGTTGATACCAGCTGAGATAAAACTCCAGAACTGAATGCGTCTTTGACTCCCTGCAGTGCATAAAACACTAAAATCATAAAATCTCTTGCCATCCTGTCATCTGATCAGACTGTACTTTACTGGAATAAAAGCAGAAGTAAGAAAGCTGAAGTGGTTTGAAGCGATTAGCCTGCACCACAAAGACATGTTTACACACGGCCCAACTGTTAAGGGGTCACACTTACATCAGATTTGATGACCTTAGGAACAAGGAAGACAGTAGTCACTAAAGTGGTAATCTGTAAAGAAAGGAGGATTTGATGCATTTTCTTTCATGTCCAGCACTAAAACTGTAACATTTTACAATATTTTATCAGCATGTGTTTTAATGTGACTGAGTCCACTTACTGCAATAACCCACCAATGCTTCAACCGAAAAGCTGCATAACCCAGCTGTAGACAAAGAAAACGAAACACGGCCAGGAGCTGTGACAACAGCAAGGAAACAGAAAGGGAAAATGACCTCAGGCATTCAAAGTTACCACATGTTACAGACATGTTGACCTTGCTAATATTTTCTCCTCTTGTGTAAATACATGCAGGTCGGCCCAATCGGAGGGTTTAGTCTTGTATCTATTTCTCACATCAGGTCAGTTAAAGGTGAAAGCTTTCTAAACATGATCAGGATTACCCACAAAAAGATATGACCAGAAATTCATTACTCTACATTAGAATCTAATTAAATGTGCAAGACTTAGATTGACCCACTTACAAATATGTCAAAGAAAGAGGACCTGAAGTTGTAACGGACGACCTCATTTTCTAAACTCTCCCAGATTGTGCTGGAGATCTTTAGGAAAACAGAGCAAAGTCCACATCAGTGACAGTGTAAGTCTTAAGCATTGTTGCCATCGCAAAAAAAGAGTGAACAAAACAAAAACCATTTCTCTAAAATAGCAGCCCCTCTGTCTGTTCGATCTAATTGAAAACTCACATTCAGCTCAATAATCCAGAGAAGTGAGATGAAGAGCAGGTCGAATGTCACAAAGAGACAAAAGGTGCGACGGACATCAGAAATGGCCTTGCGCTTTGCAGGTGGTACAATCAGGTACGGGGAAGGGATAGACAGAGACGTAGAGTACGAAGCATTCAGGGAGGCGATGGCGGGGAGACTGCCCCCGAATTCCCCATACTCTCCACCTGGCATTCCTGCTGTGAGACAGGGAACCTTCCCTGCAATAAGGAAGAGAAAGCTATCAAATATAAATATCAGAAGTGATATTTAGAGTAACCTTCCCATTTTTATTTAACAAAAATGGGAATAACAGGCATAAAAAGGCTACAAAACCCCAAATATTATAATAAACCTTTTAAAGCTGAAATAATTCATTTCCACCAACAGAACTGGTTTAAGCACAGCTCAAATATTGCCTGAAGATTAACACATAACGTTACTATACCATTTAGTGATAATGAAAACGATCGACAACCATCACTGTCACTGTTCAATCTAGATTAAGACGTGTTTCCAAACATTTCTTCAGGATATTAGTTTACTTGCCTTTGTCAGGGCAACATAGCTGAAAATGTTTGGTGAATTAACCACAGGCCACTGGGTGTTAAACCAGACTGGACTACGCAGATACTGCAGCAGACTCAGTAACAAACACGATGTGTTTTTCTAAAAAGAACATATTTAATTACAGCTAAACAGCTTGAACAGCTTAATCCTGAAACATTTCTAGCATCAGATTTTCATCAGTTTCACTAATGGACCATTTGTTATAGCGGTGAATCACAAGTTGCAACAAATATCACCCTGTTCATCGATTAACCCAGGGTTACAAAGCCGCATTCACCAACTTCTGGACATATCTGCTAATTAAATCTAGTCTTAGTGGTGTCAGACCTCATGCCACTCTTCTCTCCTCCCGTCATAGCTGCTGAAAAACAAACATCTAATGGGGTTTGAGTTACATGTGTCATAAAAGACAACGAGCTAACCTACCGCTGTTGATAAACGAGACAGAAACTAGTTACCAGATATAGCGACCAGAGCCAAACGTCGTTAGTTTAGTCCTAAACACTGAATAAACGAAAAAAAAAACTAACCAAGAGCCACCGAGTGTTGTTGGCTAGCTAGCTACTTCTGTTAGCCTACACAGGCTAACTTACCAAGTAACTTTTATTTACACAATGAAAACCAACAAATACACACACGAATGTCGCACCCTAGCTACAGGGAACAATGCTATTAAATAAGACAATACTGTCAGTGTAACCCCGCTTTTCGTTATTTCATAAATCCCACAGTTAAAAAACATAACTCACTTAATTTACCGCATCACCACCGCCTTCGCCAATCTTCCGGTTTGACCTTTCACAGAAGAATCACGTCAGAACGAAGGACCATCATCACGTGACCCCTTCAACATTGCGTCAGGACGTCTAAGTTTGACCGTTTTATTTTGAAAGTCTCTACCGGATGTCGTATCATGTCTCGGTCGATATTGGTAAAGTTGAGTATCGCGATGAGTTCTTGAGTGTTTAGTGCCCTCCAGTGGTCACACATCTGTTTAGATGTTTGTTGGGGGGGGGGGCCTCAAATACCCAAAAAATCAACATAATTTCATAACTGTAACCTCAGAGGAAACCAGTAGAACAACACTGTGCTGGGCTCTTATAGTGCGAGACCCACATCATGGACTGACGACTACACATTGATTAAACTTGATTTTATCATAACTAAAAACAATCTCAATTTGTTATAAATACATAAAAGAATAGTTGATATTTAGGTTGTATGTGATTTTAGGTTAGTATGTCCTGGTTTGGCCCTGTGATGGACTGGTGACCTGTCCAGGGTGTACCCCTGCCTTTCACCCAAAGAGAGCTGGGATAGGCTCCACCAGATCCCTGTGACCCTAAATAGGAAAAATGGGTGATGGATGGATGGATGGATGCCCTGGTTTGCGCAACTGTATAAATGTATCATTGTCAATGGGTTATCAGTATGTTTTTTCATTTTGGAGATGTCCCAACCATCACAACTTGGACTCTTTCTTATGGAACACAGTGACTGCAGAGGGGATACCTACAGTAAGTGATAAAACCAAACCAACAAAAATTCTAAATTTCTGCAGAAAAATTGAGACGTTATACACACACATTAAGCACAAGTCAGGTTAAAGGAGGAAAAACAGTTTATTTTGATTTCATATTGTTGCTCACTTTAAAACAACCACATCACACAGAGAACCAAAAGAAAGGGGGAAAAATAAAAGTAAAAACAGAATAAACATAAGTTCGTACACGTCTATCCATTGTTGTTTTCTTCTGAGGGGAGGGGAGGAGGACAGAAAGCAGAGGAGGGGGAACGGCTCACACAACCTGCTCAACCCCAGTCTGAGCAGGTCAGAGGTTAAAAAGTGTTTTTACATACAGTCACCCAGATGATGCACACAGTAAGTTTTTATTAATCCTGCATTACTGTCAGATACCTTGGATTCTGTGTCTTGAATTACTTTGGAAATTAAATTAGATGCATGTGGAATAAAAACATTTAAAAAAGCTGTTGACTATTTTCACTGAAAATTGTGCAGTGACCAAATCGTTAATCATGTAGTACAGTAATCAGCATCTGTTTTTAGGTTAGACAGGTAGACCATAAGACCAGGACAGAGCTGAGCTACTAATACACTGGAAGATTAGAAAACAGCTCTTATGACAGATTTCTGACATAGATATCATGAGTGAAAAAGATGACCTTATAAAACTGTTAAAAATACAAAAGGGGATCTCTGAGCACACAAAAACATAATTTGGGAAAAATGTAAATTACATTTTTTTTTATCTTAACAAAATGTCAGTTAAAAACACATTAAGTTCAAATGCGTGAGGCAATATTTGGGTACTGTATTTCAAACAAATTAGAGGTAGCTTTGCCCCTTCTGGATTATTTTTTAAAATACTCAAATATGAAAAGTCTGGTGTGAAGTAACTACACATATACACTCAGTTCATTGATTTGACAAAAATATAGACAAACATAAAGTGATACTCCACATCAAATATTTTTAGTATCTGTCTTTATTGCCGACCTGCTGACTCTAGAGTATTTGGACATTACTGCAAATGACATGAATGGACATAATACAAGTAAATACAAGTAAATATAATGATAGAGAAATGGTTTAAGAAGGTTACTATGGGCTTTTATATTTAATCTTTTTAGGCCTTGAAAGTTTTCAACTGACATGAATAAAGTTTGAACACTGCTGCTGTTCTTTTTGAATGAAAACAACTATATAGAGATGTAATTACAGAATCTGAATGGCTATAGCAGATAATATTAACTACAAGGAACATTAAAACTATTTGATCCCATGAAAATATTAAAGATTTAAGTACTTGAAACAAGGTAGATATAGGTTGGAGTATCACTTTAATCCTGTCATTCTTACTTTATACCACAAGATGGCAGTACATGTGCATGCAATCAAAGGGGTAAATGTTGACTATGCTGCAAATCAGAAGGATGATATGGGATATGATTGCTAAATAAATTGTAACACACTCACTTAAAGACCTTCAGGTACTTTGAAAGGGTCATATAAGAGAGTCTTTGTTAGAAGTGCACCCAGGATATTTTATATTTGTGTGTCTTGCGTTTATTGTGAAAAGTATTACCTTCCTTAAAGGATTGTGCACAGTAGTTCTGGCCAGAACCATTAAGGTAGAGGAAGAACTGGTCTTACAGGGTATTTCTTCATGTTGACCTTGTCTCCTTCACTCTCATCATAAGAAAGGGGACATTAGCGTCTATAGTCTGCTCAGTCATTAGATCATTCCTCACCTCCTCATATGGATCGAAGCACACAAAAACTCTCTTCCTTTAACCTGTCTGACCCTTTAGAGGTGAAGTAGTACAAAAATATTTGCTTGCTCATGTTTGATTTCATGGAAGTATCTGTCATTCACTTAACTTATCTCTCATCATCACTTGTGAATTCAGACTCCACATATTCAAAAATCCACAAAAAAGCAAAACCTTTTCTTTTATGTCTTCAGAGTTGAACAACACCTTCACTCACCTCAAATCTTCCCTCCATATGTTTGCCCTGCTCTCTCTCTGTCTGTCTCACTCAATTACTCCCCTGGCTGTTCTCCTCTGTCATTGCCTCAACTCTGTCCTGCTCCTGCTCCTGCTCCTGGTCCTGCTCCTGCTCCTGCTCCTGCTCCTCCTCTTCCTCCTCCTCCTGTGCTGCTTGGATCTGCTTGGCCGTCTCTTTCACGCTGGAAAACTTGTCTGACCGCTCAGTGGTCGCTGTGTCTTGGTGATCTGAGGAGAAAAAGAGTGATGTTAAAGATGGCATACAGATGGGTCAAAGCAAAAGGAAAAAAAAAGATCCGAAGATTTGTTACTTGTCATAAACACTAATTTAGGTTCCTGAGAAGCAGATAAATTGATGCAAAATAAATTTTGGAATGGCCAAATTTTTAAGAAGATGGGATGCAGAGTAAAAAATGTTTATTTCTGGTGATTTTGCATTCATTTAATGTTTTCTTGTGCTTTCTATATTGCAAACCCACAAATCCCCTTATATCAATTATTGTTTTCTGTTTGCAAACTCAACCTGAAATGTGTTGTTCAATTAAAAAAAAATAGATGAACTGTAAGCAAATTTGGGATCTTTCAACGTTTTGTTTGGATACTTATTGTTTCAGCAGGTTTCACAAAGAGATTTAGATATAGCCCCTGATCTGGGCTGACAGAGCAATAATTCTGAATAAAAAGCCAGTTGTCATGTGATATTTTGCAGATTAAAAACCTATAACCTACAACCACAACAACAAAAAACATTTGTTGTGTATATGCAATAAAATTTCATTTTAACCAGAAATTTGTGTACCATTTTTCAGGTTTTTTTTTTTTTTTTGCAGGAGATCAAATTTGCACAGATATATTGTTGCAGCTCATAATTCAATCTCAGTAAATCAGTAGGTTTTATAGTGGAGTAGAATACAGAACAGGAACAAAGCCTTGCTCTGCACAGGCAGCATGCTCTCTGTGCTTATTAATCCTGTCTGACCTCTCTGACTGGTATAGGTGTTAGTGCAGGGCCCTTAGTCTGCTGCAGTGTTCCCTTTGACAGATGTGAAGGGAGCGATGGAAGATAATATGACACTTGGTCCGCCCCTTAACACAGAGAAGTTCACCTGTGCTGCTGGTCAGAGCTTACGATTCATTGAAAACCACACAGGGTCCCTCCACTGAGACTAACTCTATTCTACTAGGAAAAAATAAGGTTTTTATATATGACATAAATTTTATATCACCTCTGTGATAGTGAGAGTAAGATGAATGGTACAATTGTTCATGCTGTAAATAAAAGCAGTTGTGTCATCTTAAAAAACACTAGTGTCGATGCTTTGGTTACTATTATTTTTGAAAACTGAAATAGTTTTGGTCCTATTTAAATGTGTATCTGTGTTGGAAATGTTTCAAATTGACACATCAACTATATTATTTTTAGTTTTTTAAGGAGCTTAGAAAAATACACACCACCAAACTAAACAACAAGACCAGTCCAATAAAATCAAGTGCCATAGGGTGTGTTTTTCCTTTAACAAATAAAAACAGCTGTGTTATCCCTGCTGCCACTGTGTGCTGTGTTGCAGTTGACTCTGTTTTGGTCCCAGCCAGCTGACAGAGAACCTCCCTCTCACCAGCAGCTTTGGTGGGAGATGTGTCCTCTCCCTCCTCTCTCTGCAAGTGGTCCTCATCCTCCTCCCCTTCACAAGGGTCTTCCATAGGAGGGTAGATACCTAGGTTCTGCATATGTGCTTCAGCCATCTTCTGCACAGCTACACACAGGTAAACACAGAACAAACAAACACACACACACACACACACACACACACACACACACACACACACACACAAGGAGAAGAGTGCACAAACACATGGACACAGACAGGGATAGAGGGATATGTTGTTTTGGTTTTACCACGCTTCAACACTGTCAGTTTTTATCAAGCCTCATGAGGGTTTCTGAATACATGCCAGACAGGCACGACGCCAATTAAACACATGCACTGACAGACATGCAGGCAACTGCAAAATGGTATTCCACACTGATTTTTATAGTAGAGCCTCCTCTGTTGTTTTCTATCCCTTCTCTCACCCTGTTCTCCCATCTGTTTGTTTGTATCCATGTCTTTCCTGGTGTGCCCACCCCTCCTCAGTACTCTCAAATGGCAGTGCTGACTCACACTCTCCCTCTTCCAATACACTCCCCTCTCTTTTCTTATATTTACCTCAACTCCCTCTCTCACTTCTTCTGGGTCACCTTGGCTTGTTTCATCCTGTCATGCTCTCAGATGCAGAGTTGGGAGCTCAGGCAGGTTGGTTATTAAAACTTATGGTACGTTATGTAATTAGAAATAATTCCAAAGTTGCTCTCTCTTTCACTCCTGCATCTGAACCGATGAAAGACAGGAATGAGGCTTAGAGGCTCATTATATTATATTATATCAACATGCAACACACACCAGGAAATTCCCATGAAATGAAATTCTGCAGACAAGCTCAAAAATGTATATTTTACTCCTTTCACAACCACATGCACCAAGCAGGAAGCCACACACACAAAGACCCTAAAGAAAGTGCATGTTTGTGTTCATGCAAGTATTTCTATTTTCTGTGTGTTCATGTGTCTGTGTGTGTGCCACAGCTGTATACACATCTGAGTGTAATCCTGGATGATCCAGACTTTCCTAGACTCACACTCAGTGTTTCACAGCTGTCACGCTCTAATCTGTCTTTCTTCCTTTCTCTATCTATCACACACAGATATACAGATGCTGGGGCAGAAGCTGAAGCGAACCCATGGATATCACACATGCACAAAATAAAAAGCAATAAAGGCTTTTAATACTACCCATCTGTCACGTGCTTTTTTTTTTTCTTTTGTCTGATATTGTGAAGCATGGAAAACAAGGGTGATATTGACCACAGCGAAGCATGGTAAAACGAAAACAGGCTTAAAAACAAGGATGAATTCCAATACACATTAAACCACCACCTGTAGTATCAATGCGGGTTGTACCGACCTTTGAGGGATGGCGGCTGGTAAACGTTTGGATTGACACGTTTTGGTTTGAGCACTCCGTTCTCCCCAACGACCCACTGTAAACAACAAATTTCTCCTTAAAGAGCACACCAAGACATGTTTTAAGACCTAAAAATACTCAATTGGAATAAAAATGTTGGCTTAGTTAAGCAGGAATTTTTTAGATGACACACAAATGTATATATACCATATGTCCTTGTATTAGAATTACATTGCACAATTCATACACAATGGAAAATTTATCCATGCTTTAAAAAAATACAAAAGATGAGGAATCAGTTTGATGCTGAAATTAAGAGACGTCAATATTTACCATGTGAGCGCAAATACACATATATGGAGAGATAGTACAACAAAGCATCCACAGAAGTGAATATTTCTTAATAATAAAGTCCTACCTGGCATATTTAACCTTCTTTGCATTTTGGAGCTTCATGAGATTTTATAATTTGACAAAAACTGTTATTGTATGGTCTACTTACGTGGTTAACAGTTCCTCTAATTAATTAAACTAATAAACTGTGTAAATGAAACATAATGAAATAAAGTTTAAAAAAAAGACCTGATAAACATCATTGGGGAGCTGATATTCATGTCAGAGTACATGATGCAAAAATCACAGCATTCAACGTATGACAAACTCAGTACGGTATTATTTGGTAAATTGTTTTAGTTCTATCATTTGGGCAGTCGTGGCCCACTGCTCCAGCTGTGTGTTCACGATGTGTGTGTGTGTGTGTGTGTGTGTGTGTGTGCACTTTGGATGGGTTAAATGCAGAGCACAAATTCCGAGTATGCGGCCACAAGTCACTTCACATTTCCCATTTCATAGCTTTTGTTCATGGTTGAGTTGAAAAGTGAAAAAAACTGGAGGAGGACAGATCAGATTGTACAGACGCTTATTATAAAAGTGCTTTGACTTCTTTACCTGATGAGTGGACTGATCATCTTCAGGAGATGATTGATCGGCTACTCTAAACAGTGTTGCAGGTGTGGGCCTCCTGCGTCGTATCTATAAACAAACACACATAAAGACAACATCCATAAATATATGAATAATGAATCCGATCAAGACAGTGTTATTAATAATACCCAGCACAAAGCACAAAGCCTTATTAATCAGTCGAAAGATGTTGACAGATCACACTGTTGAAGGGCAAGCTGCACCCGCCGCCATTTCATTAGTGCCACTCTCCACCTGACTGATGAGTCAACAACTAACCACCAATTTTCAACACTCAATAGTGGTCAGGTCAACGTGAATGCTATAATCAGTAGAGCAGAGAAAAAGCCATTATACAACCTTCTGATTTCAGATACAGATACATTACACAGAAAAAGTGATGTGTTGTAGAAGAGAAACTAAATTGCTGCTCAAGTTTCAAATTATCCAGCATTTAAGAAGCAGTAGATCTTTAGATATCTTATTTGAAATGAATGAGCTCCTCACATGACACATAATGCTGGGAGTGTGAGTGCAACAGGTGAGGTCATACAGACCTTTACCAACAGGGCGACCGTTGAAATGGTGATTTTACGTTAAATGAACCCCGGCAATCAGCTCAGACACTCCCTTCCACCATCCAGTCTCCCTCGCTTGGCCCACACTCATTTCCCTTAAAGCTGAAGTCACGTTTCTTATGATCTCAAAGCAAAATTGGAGCCAGGGGGACTGCAGGTTTCCACTTCACCTTTGGCACAAATCACTGTATACAGCAAACTATCTGTCCTTAGGAATATAGGCACAGCTGTGCACCTACATCCTTCCAGTTCACCAGTATCACACCATGCCAATATAAATAAGCTCCAAAGTTTGGGCTTTTTTTTCAGCCACAAAATGCAAAGGAACTGATGCTACATGGAGTCCATTTGAAGTACCGTTCCACCCCAAATATATTATTTGAGTACCAAGCACTAACTCCTTGCAGACCTTTTTAATATCATTGTTAATTTAAATTTCTTTTGGATTTCTTTGGGCATCCTGATGGTTTATAATGATTTTATGATATTTTAAAAACCAAATGATAAATCACTTAATCAGCTTTGTTCAGTTTTTCCACAATGAAATTTGATTATAATTGGAGTTGACTGGAAACAGGAAGTGAGCTTTTTATGAGAAAGAGATAAGTTTGGAGTGAGGTATTACGTTAAATACTGGACTGCCCTGAGTGGCATACATTGAGCCTTTGCTTTATAAAACAATTTAAAATCAGAGCTTGCTGCTTTGACTCACTTCTCTACAATTCTAAACTGCTTTTCAGAAAAATGTTGAGAATAGTGAGAATAAAAACTTTGCAGCCTAGTGGACTTGACAGGTCACACAACCAAGGGATTGAAAGTGTCCTCTGTGCAGCAAGCCAACCTTGGCCATGACATGAACCTTGGCACTGCTGATAATGGCACCACACAGCACCCTAGAATGAGAGGTAAGTGTTCTGGCTCTATTTTGTGTAAAACTGTTCTTTATGGAGAGTTGTGTTTGTGTTCATTTCCCCTCCATCTTTGTATTGGAGATGTGCACAGTTGAGCTGCATGTTACCAAAGCAGAGGCTTGCAGTACTGTAGAATGGAAAGCTGTTGCTGGTCAGACACATTTTAATCTCATCACAGAGCTTCCAGCTTTCCTTTCCCTCCTGAATCTATTACACTATCTCTTCCTCCCTTATTCACCTCTCTTTTATTCTCATCTCACTTCTTTCACTCCTTCCTCTGTTCTGTTTACTTCCACATCCATCCTTCAGTTCTTGACAGTAACATTAACCTCATCTATTTCCCTCTCCTTGCCATCAGTTTTGTGTGCCATAGGTGGAATCATAACACTATCCTCATGTTTTCTGACTTGTCTGCCCTTTCGTAGCCCCAATTGATCTCTTTCTCTTTCTCTCTTTATTGCCAGGGAACATCCACAGGGTTTCCTCTCCATTTCCTCCTGTCTATCTGCCCTGGCAAGGTGTGGAAGCCTGGGGCTTTACGCTGCTGTGACCCCTGCAGGCTCTGCCTGCCTGACACCTGCTACCAGCCCTGCAGGGCAGCCTGAGGTGGCTCTGACAGAGACCCATGAGAAAGAGCAGACAACCAGATGTAGCTATGATGAAGTCTACTCCCATGTCCTAAGGTATTAGTCATTAAACTAGGAAAACCACTGGAATGTTCAGCTACATTTCTAGGCATACAGAATTTTTCTGCTCTTTGGTGTTTGTGTGTTGTTGTAAGGTTATGGTGAAAGGTCGAAGGGCCAACAGGAGGTGTCAGAGAAAATCTGACAGTTCTGCCACCATGCCAGCAGACGCTCACTAACTCTAAAATGGAATCAATAAATCAATTAGTTTATTGAAAGAAGAAGTAATTATTAGCAACTGGGCAGATGAAACAAAATCACATCCCTGGATAAATCCAGAGAAATATCTCTTCATACATTTCTCAGCATCACTGGAAGTGATTTACTGTGATTGTACCTTTCTCTCTCCCTCTATATATATATATATATTGAATCTATAGTGAAAGCTATTTAACAAAAGCAAATGCTGCTTAAAGTCCATGTCATGACCTCCCAAAAGATTCTTTTCACCTCTAATGAGATAGTGATTGCTGTGAAAGCTGTGAAAAATTCAGAACTACAGAGCTGAGGTTAATTTATTAAGATGAAATTAAAAATAGGGATGGTTAGATAAATGGAAAGGAAAATAATTGAGTGGGATAATTGAGGTCACTGAGAAGCATAATCTGATGATCTATTAACCCAAATGTGTGCTCACATGAAATGTGTGTGTCTATGTGTGTGTGTGTGCCAAGACATAATCTTCTAAACCAGGAAAACGATGACAGTTCATGTTTTAAATAAGCTTCAAAACAGCTTGTAAAATACACTATACATGACATAAAAATAATAAAATCATGGAGGTAATAAACATAAATGGTTTCGTTGCAAACACACAGGTATCTCTTTCTCTCATCCAGTTTCTGCTGTTTATACAGATTCTGGCTGTGGAGGCAGTGGGTTAAGCAAAGTAGTTTACACATCCATCAGCGCTCACATTACTGCTAATACCACAACAGTCCTCTGGTCGGTTCCACACTTCATTTTCCTTTAGTTGTGAACAAGGCCCTCAGATACTTGAATTCACTGTTTTCTGCCAGAGAACCATGACTTCAGACAGACGCGATATGAGGAAAACAACAGAGCCACATCATCTGCAAAAAGCAGAGAAACGATACTGTGGAACCAAAACAGACACTTGTCCTCCTCCCCTCTGCTCCTCAAGATACTGTATATGAAAGTCCCAAACAGGACAAGGGACATCCTTGGTGGAGGCCAACACTAACTGGAAACATGTTTGGTTTCCAGCAGAAAATATACCCACAACTCTCAATCTAGGTTTACAAAGAATGGACTTGCGTATTGCTTCTCCTGGGTCTGTGGCTTGACAGTCTCCTTTCCAGCACACTGTCATAAACCTTCCTGGTGTGACCAGTGTGATACCCTGAGCATTGGCGCACACACTCTTACCCACTTTCCTAAACATGGGGGCAACCACCACAGTCTGCCAGTCCACAGGCAGTGTCCGTAATCCCCAAATGACAGTTAAGAGACGTGTCTGCATGTTTGTCTTATACACCCATTTATAAACAAAGTACCATGGTGGTGGCAGTGTTGTGCGCTGATACTATATGACATTGGCAATGCCGGATGACATAAACACACACTCCACACACATTTTCCAGCCTTAAAACCACGTGGCTCTCTCCAAGTTATATAATACTGTATGTAACTTCCTTATTTACGCCAACACTGGGACACATCGTGTGAGATTATTCGCGCTATGCTTTATCCCCCCCATCCCCTCCCTCTGCTGCTTCTCTAAACCCCCTGCCCCAGTGTCCAAAATCCTCTCCTCCCTTGGCAGTCATTATTTTGTCCAAAGATCAGTCGGGCTCTGGTGGACTTTCAGTCAGGGGTTTTAAGCTGGGTGCTGAGGTGGTCTTTTAGTGGTTGCACTGGTATTTGCCTGCAGGCTTCCCTGAGAGTAGGCAGCACATGAATGATAGCGTAAAAAGGAGACTCATGAGTTTATGTAACACTGATGAGTGAATTTGAATAAAGTGCTGACTGCATTGATACAAAAATCTCCAAATTGATTAAAAGTGCTGGTGTACACTGTCTAAACTAAATCGATTAAAACATTTTAAACACATTCTAATATATTTTATTAAAGGATCATGCGTTTACATTTCTTACTTGCATTTACTGATGATTTCTTTAAATCTTAGCAGCCATTTCATCATGTGTTTTAAGACGTGCCATATAAATAAAAATCTTCAGACTTGTTGAATATTTGTGCCTCTGTCAAGTATAATTGGAGGCAAAGAGGTTAAGTAGCCTGGAAGGACTCCAACATATGACTCCAATACCCCACTCTGTGTCTCTGTCTCTACATGGGGTCAACAGTCATTGGTAAACGTTGACATTGCACATGTTTGTGTGTGTGTATGTGCATGTGCAGGTGTATGTGTTGGCCAGGCATCGCTTTGTTTAACAGCCTGGGTGCAGAGCGGCTGATATGGGTTTGCTCCCCAGCGGACGTCCTCTAAGCTGGTGCTCTGGTGGCCAGATCTATAAAAAGCAGCAGCAGTAGGACAGCATAAACTAGAACAGAGGGGTCTCTGGGGGCTCCGTGGGATGAGACAGAAAGGCTCTAAAACTGCCCTGCACCGGTGCAGACAGTCAAGTATTTGAGAGGAGTCAGCTGTGCAGACCTGGCCTTGACGCAGAGAAAAACACATCTAAGATCTCCTAGCTCCTACCCTTTGTGTGCAATAGCACTTGTAGACATTGGTCCATGCTATCAAGCAGTGCGTGTCAACTCTAACGATCAGTCAGGTCCATATGAAGTTTGCACTCATGGCTCAGCTGTGACCCTGCTCTGGATGGATAGATATGGATTTGAAAATATTGATTTGCAGTTATAGCATTTGCCACTGGCACATACCACTACAGTCACTCAGAAACAAGCACTTGTGTATGTGCACGACCTACAGTGTTATAGACAAAGACCTCCAACCTAATTGGCATCATGTTGGCTGCCCCACCTTCAACCTGTTCCAGCAAGAAGCAACTTTTTCTTCACAACAATAACAACAACAATACAACACTCACAACCATTCCAGAGGTAAACATACTGAATCCTCATCATCAAGGAAACAAAGAACTTCCTGAAAGTTCATCAGGAAGGTGTACTGGGTCTGTTTCAACTTTAGTTTTTTTCTAAACCCCTTTGACATTATATTGCCAATTCATTGATATATAACAAGTCGTCTTAGCTGCAGCAAAATCAAGATTCAAGAGATTTAAGATTCAAGATTTCTGATCAAGCATTTTATTGCAAGTGCTATCAAACGAAATAGGGAGTGCATCCTGAGTAATAAACTCCCAGTTAAGGAGTGGAACTGGAACAGGAACAGGAAAGTCCAGTGTTTTCTAAATCAATCAATGTACTACATCACCTAACATCCACCTTTGTTTGTGTCATAATTACTAATGACAAACAGGTTAGGTTTACATTTCTTGCTTCTGTTCTGTATGTCGCAGTTTTGTTTATTTATCCTTTTGATTTACATTTCTCAGTTTGGTCTTTGTGTTTTTTGAGCAGAACAGCAATTCTGCATCAATGTCACTTTAGGATGACCTTATTGTTGCTTGTTTTGTGATCCTGCATTTGGGTCTCTTAAGACACAAGCAAAGACTCATCTCGACTTTAACCGTCAGTGAGTGAGAGGTGCTCTGCTGCAGTTTTATTCCCGATCTCTGCTGTCGTGACCCGTTTAAACTCAGAAGAGCAGCTCAATTAAACAAAGTCATGGTGTTGCCATGCCCCCCAGTGAACCTTTTAAATTGAAGCCACAGAACCGCCTGTGGTGCTGAAAGTGCATTTTTGCAGTGACTTCAATAACACAATAAGCTGAACAATGATCACTCTCAGTATGAGATCATGTTTTTTTTTTTCTTCTTATTTACTGTATTTTTTTAAAGCAGCCAAATACACCTTTCCCTTTCCACTCAATATGTTTTGTAAGTTTAGGCAGAAACAATGAAACGACATTGCATTGTGTTATATGTGTGATACATTACAGGTTTAGCCTTTACAAACATGTTGATATGCTAAGACATTAATCTATTTTTGCTAATAATATAAGGGAGCAATGGGCGGCAGTTTGTTGGAAATTCAAACAGGTTTAGCAAATTCAGAGCATACAGATACAAAGATAAGAGCGTTGCAACCTGTAGCTTATCTGGTTACTGTGCATAGCAGTGTATCTATTTAATCTTTGTTGGTAGGAGGCTAAAAGATAACATACTGGACTCTTTCTGCAAAATGTAAAATATGATCACTGTTCACTGACATCCTCATCTTTATCTGATTGGAAATTGGAATATATTGATTGGAATATATTCATTTTTTATGGTTTGTGTTTTGCCAAACAGCTGGACACTGCACTCCTTCCTGATAAACATGGCGGTCAAATTGCGATCAAAGCTCTCAAGTGAGAAATAGCTCTGTCACACACATTCAGGCTACACTCAGTCACCACTCACTAAAGTCCAGTCAAGCTGCTTCACTGAGTAACACTGGCTTATTGCACTTCCAACTGTTTCAAAGAGGGTCAAGGACACCACTATGCAAATTACACCCCCAGCTGCAACTGGGGTATGTCAGATATACACTGTGCGGGCATTGCTATTCAGATAAGTCTGAGAGGCTGCTGCATATTCCTTCTCAACAGCCACACTTTTGTGCTGACTTTTGACCCCACCACTGGCTAACCGAATAAACAGATGGCTGGAGGTAGCATCTGGAAGGACTCTCCAGTGACCCCCAAATAGGGAACATAATTACACTGCACCCTCTTTCTCTCCATATCCTCTACCTCACAGTACACATCACTACTTATGCAATTAGTTAACTGTTTGCCTTGTTGTTGCAGAGCTTGTTGGAAGAAATGTTTACCATCCCAACACAACAGAGATATAATGCCAGTGGCTAATGAGTGACAGGAAGCCACCTGCCAGGCCACAGCACACAGTGGAGCAACTCACAGTGCGAAGTGACAACAGGGGTGGTGCCAATCAAGGCTTTCACAGAAATGAAGTCATTGCTAACATACACTCAGTTAATTCTGCCTTTCTTGTCCATGCACGTTGTTCAGCTGACAAAGACAAGTTCCAGAGGTCAACAGGCAGGTATAAAAAGTATCTGTAATTACTCATCTGCAATGTTGTATGTACTCACAGCTGATAAATGAAATCGGGTTATTGTTGATGGTTGCTATGCAGCCTACAGTTATTACCTGGATAACAAAGGTATGTATAAACGCATCTGTACAATTTCAATATAATTTATGATTATTAAGATTTTTAGCACTGAAATAGTTCAAAACACCTTAATTTATTATCTGTGTAAATCAAAACCACTAAAATAAGCTATTTTATCCCAGGCAGACAAACCATTTTGATATTTGTGCAAAACTTGTTCCTGCTTGAGCAATTCCTTCCTAAACATATTTAAGATGAGTTGGTATTCCTCTTTGCAAGCTCATTAGGTTGCAGGAACTCAAACATGGAAAAAAAAAACTCAACCACATTGATGAAAATCAGAGATTACAACAGGCGCAGCAGCAATAACATAATGCCTTGTCTTTTCTGTGTTGATGAAACAGGGATCAAGACCAATCCCATTTGGAGCAAGTCCCGCTTCAGTGCTCTTCTCAATACGCCTACATTGTATGACCATCTTGTGGCTTTTTAGAGAGAGGGGGACTCCAGTTTCAGCTCCTGACCCTGATGCCAAAATCAGGAGGCAGGAAGAGATCTCAAAGGTGCTGTTCAGTGTCCACTTGCAATGAACAGATTGACATCTGACATGTCAGCTCCAGATCATGTCCAGCCCTTATCCCCCCATCTCCATTTCCCTCCCCACTGCACCACTGTTTCCCTTCTAATCCTCTGCTGTCCTGTCATGATGTAGTTGCCGATGTTGCTGCTTTGCCAGATTTTAAAAAAAAGAAGCGCATACCCCAGCCAATAATGATAGATTGTTTAGTTAATGTGAGAGCATGATTTTGAGAATAAAATACAAATGATTAAATGGAATAAACAAGCGTTTTTGCACAGAAGCTGCACTGCTGACACAAAATGAAACAAGAGATATGAAAAGAAACTTTGTGCTATAGGAAGATACAGGCCAAGAACATGTTGCTCCAGAGTCATTAATTAATCAAAATGTCTGGACTGTCAAAAACAGGGAGGAACAAACATATACGCAACCTACTGAAGACAGAGCCCCATTGATTGTGTCCAAATTTCAGTTACAATCTGTGGTTTCACACAAGGCCATCCATTTTTTTAGAACCCCACTTTTTTTTCTTTTTTTTTTCGTTGTGGCCATTACAAATGTCAAAAAAACACTTTGGGAGAGGAACTTTGAAAGAAACATAAAGGTGTATTTATATAAAAACAGATCACATCATTGGGTAAAATGAGTCACACCAATACAGTGACATTTCTACTAATGTTTACCCACAAACACTGACTGCATCAAAGGTCGCTGTTTGACGTTTAGCCCAGAGCCTGGACTGGGCAGGATGAAGGGGAGGGCTGGACAGGGTCGGGGTGTGACGGGAAGAAGAAGGGATAGGAGAGTGGGGAATGTGGGTGGGGCCACTTGGGGAACTTTAATCATGCCCTCGATAACCCCCTAGGTTTAGCATAGATTATCCTGGAAGTGTTTGCCAATAATTGGCTTGGGACTGATACACTTTCCTGTCCACAGACATTTCCTGTCATGTTCTGAGTTTCCTGTCAGTTCCAGGACTCGACATGAGCTGACCAGATAATGTTGATTTGAGAGAGGAGAAACGTGAGAAACGTGTAGAGATGTCTGCTTGTTGAATCCGCAGAGGGCAGACTTGGAGAGAATCAGGGATGCAGCGTCTGGACCATGACCCTAATCTCTGTCCATTATGCACATTACCCACCAGCACTTGCAAAGCGCACACGATCGGGTGCATGTAGTATATGTGGAGAGGGGGTAGGAATGGTAAATACAGCCATGTGGTTTCTCAGTGTTGTTGCAAACAGTAACAATTTTGCTCCTGACTTCTCAGCATGAAGGTTGATCATCTTAAAACGGATGGAACATAGATGACACATGATTTGGTTGAATAAATCCAAAACAATCAGCATGACTAAATATCATCAGAGATAAATTAGAAATGTTTTTGCTATAATCATAGTCTTTGCAGACATTACAGTAGAAATTTCTCTTTCAGAGTAAATATTCACAAACTGGTGAGAAGTGCCTAATAAGACTCTAACACTAATCATCTTACACCTTTGAGGCATGTACAAATAATGGTGTTTTCTCCCACAATATGCAATATATCACTGAGTGGGAGGTATAAAAGCGTCTCTCACACTAACACTGAACCCATCAAAGAACATTTGCACATACATATCTACAAACAACCAACAGCACAGATGTAAACAACCTATCTAGACAGAGCTGTCCATTAAAGTTGACCTTTTAGATGCCAACTGTGGGGGAGCTTTGGGCGACATTCTTGTAGCCCGTCTCCATAGTAACAAGGCCATGGGAGTTCGGTCAATATCGCTTTTGGGGTTTAAATGCCATCACAAACAACAATAACAAGTTACTGGTTGTGTAATAAGTTGAGAACAATGGATTAGTCATTGCAACTTGTTAGTAAAGATGGACTTGCAGACGTTAGTAATTGCTGTGGGATGGGAAGGGAATCAAATTAGTGTTGCTAACTGTTACTGCAACCCACCCAAATGTCCCTGGAGAATCCCATCAGCCTTGGGTAGATGTAATCTGTTTTTAAGTACACATAAACACCTCATCTCCTGAGTGCTGCTATGGTTTCTAGTTCCTCTTCAGCGCTTCAGCTATTTAAACTGTTTTTTTTTTGCTTTGCTTTATTGTTACACTCAGTATTCATCCACCTGCATAATACACACACAAAATCTCATCAACAACCAACCCGAGGCTTTATCATTTTTATAGTCCTGAAACATGTTTATGGCACAAACGCCTCGGACAGTACCACTGAGCAACTACAGAAGCTTCAGCACACACAACCTAGGGCATGTGAAGGTAAAGTCCAGGGTCGGTCTGGAGCAGAGCCAGCCAACGAACCTAAAAATAGTTGATCACCATCGGTGACTGAGTAACAAGGTCCTCCCCAAACCAGAAGGAAGTGAGAATTTTTTAATGAAGGAACAGCATATGGTAGATTGATATCCTGTGGTTTCTTGGAAGAGATGATAGAGATCAGACTGTGATGACAAGCCATGAAAAAGACAGAGTAAATAAAAGTGGGAGGAAAAGAACAAGAAACATGAAACATGAAATGGAAATTTTCATGAAGCAATACAAAACCTTTAGATTTTAGCAAGTCTTCCAGTCTATGATTCAGCATTAGCATCTCAAAAGAGAACACAGTATTGTATGAGAGTATGTTTTGTCATAAGAACTGACTTAAAAGCTAGGGCATGTTCTGGAAAATGTAATTATCACACTTTCATCTGTACCACGGATTACTCAGCAGTAAAGGCCAACTTGTTATGACAGTATATGATGATCACTAAGGGGTACAACAGAGAAGGATCACAGGCCACTCTAGTTCATTAAAAGCTTCTTATGTAACTGTGAAACAAGGACAGTCGCTGAGGGAGCTGACCCCAGACAGGTGAACCCAGAGATCAGGTTGTGTATCTTTTTCCTTCCTATAGCAAATCTCTCTCTTGCTTTCCCACCTCTCCTCAGGTTCTCGGGAGGGATGAGCCACTGGCCTCAATCTACCTCGACACCAAAAGGCTCCAGCTTTGGCCCACTTTCTCCCTTCTCTAAAATAAGAGTCCCCATCGGTAGAGCCAAAAACGATCAGAGTTGTCAAAATATGAGCATATCACAAACTGATCTACGACATGCTGAGTCAGTAATTCTGTGGAAAACCAGGGAGGGACTAACACAAACTCAGATGACAGAGGTCATTCACTATGAGAGCGTGACAAGAAGCTAAAGCCAAAACAGTCACTATCAGCAGTGGCAGTTACAAAACATCAAGGCCTTATTGTTGCACTTACAAAAGAGTGAACTGACTTTAAGGATAATGACTTTGGATGTTAATGTCACATTTTTAAAGAGGTCGAGATAAGATGAGACAACAAAGCACTAATCTCATGAGGAAGCAGAGAGAGGGAAAACTGTTGGAGAAAGAGACAGCACATCTATTACTGCATGTGAAAATGAAACAAAACAAAGAGAAAATGTGATGCAGAGAGATTCAGTTACAAAGTGAAGAAATGTGGCAAGTAATAAACAATGCATCCCTTTTCTTGAATTACTGGGTGGTAGTTAGAGGGAAAGTTGGTCAATAAGAGATGGAGTTGGAAACCACGTGTGTATCATGCATATCAAACAAACAAGCTAGAGCTAAAATTTGACACTGAATCATCAGAGGCATAAAATTGAGCTACTGTCCACTGGCTGCTCACCATCTCTACTTGCCGAGGGTCCAGGTTGGTGGGTGCAGAGATTGGCACAGCAAAGTGAATCTTCTTTCTCTCCTTGGGCTCCCCCTCGACCTCGGTCGACACGGAGGGCTCCATGCTTTCAGATCCTGAGGGTCTGACTCCCAGCAGAGCGGAGAGTTTGCTATCAAAGATCACTATAACCTCCCTGAAGGAACCTCCCACTGCTGGGTAGTCCCACTCCTGAAAACTTGTCTTCTCTCTCTTGCCCACACCTTCACACCCTGATTCCTCCTTCTTCTCCTAGAAAAACAACAAACTGAACAGACCCTTTGTTTTCACACCTCCTGTCCTCTTTCCGTTGCTAAAATTCCCCTCTCCCTGTTATGCTCTCCCTCTCACACTCTTTCTCCCTTTCCTCACAACCTGTGCAGCAAGAATGAATGAGGCACGTCCCTAGGTCTGGCTGTGAAAGAGAGAAGTGGGTGGGCAGGCGATGGAGGGGAGGGGCCACAGGCCAAAATAAGGAGGAGGAGACATTAGGTGAGAGGGGAGGAGCCAGAGCAAGTAGGAGAGGAGGGGAAAGAGGATGTTGCAAAGGGTGGAGGGGGAAGCGGCTGTTTTTCTGTCTATCTAAGCTGAGGTTGATTTGTAATCAGAAAAAATAATAATCTCATCACATCAGCTGAGCCTCTTTTGGCCTCTATTTGTGAATGAGAGATTTATACCGAGAGAAGGGAGGGAAGGGGGAGCACACGGACGGATAAACAAGAAGAGATAGATGTGTGGGGTATGCTGGCAGAATGTACATGGTCATCCAGCAGTTAAGCCCATGCTACTGACATCTAGATTTATTAGGCTGGGAGGTGTTAGCTATGTGATGCTCTAGCCAATAATTTTCAAAAAAAAAACAAAAAACACTGTAGTTACAGTGAAATGTTTGGGTTGTGAGTTTCTTTCATCCTGCAGAGATTCATCATTAGCCAAGACTCCATTAACTCCATTAAAATGCTTTTTAACCTGCAAACAGCCTGAGTAAATCCACAAATTGAACTTACTAAAAAAAGTCATGAGAACATGATTTTGAGACTGCAGGGAGAAGCAACAACATGGAAAAGAGGCAGCGGAGGAAATGAGATGCTTTAAAAATGAGATAGAGAGGATAAGAGAGAGAGAAAAAGGCAGTTCCAGTGCTATTTTCAGGGTCTTGCTGTTATTTCACTCACATGGCTGAGGGATTTGGACAGTGGAGAGCAGTGGATTTGGCCTTGAGGCAGACTCGAGCTTTGGCATGAGCTGGAAACAAGGAGGTAGCGTTGGTAGAGGAGGAATGTAGGCTGGAGGTGCTCGGTGGACAGAACAGAGAAGAAGGTCAAGGTGTACGTGGAATATAAAAATGCAATACCGGCTACAGAGTCTAGAAAGACATGAAATTAGCGTGGCGTTTATCCTCCTGGTCAGAGCAAACACAGTTTCAGTGCAGGGGTGGATGAGGTGGGGGGTGGAGTGAGTTTGTGACTCTGCCTCAAAGCTACTTCTGTCCAAAGCATAGCACCATGTCCACACACCTGCAGCTAGCAGCTCATTATTCCATTTCTTCATATACATAAATACCTGAGGTTTTATGATAACTTTTCCAAGTACATGCTGAATGTTTCTGAAGAAGTTAAACCTTTTTCAGTCACTCGTTGCCATTTGATTTTGATCCAGAGTGGTTGCATAACTTGCAGTGTGTTTGACAGGAATTGCACAATATTTTTTCAGGAAAGTGTAATAGGCTCAAGAGGCCAGCTCACTACAAACTGCAGAATTCCAGCCTTTAATGAAGCCTGAGTCATTTTAGTGATAAGGTAACAACTAAATGGACAAATAGGTTTTTGCATGAAAGGCCTGAGAAGAAGAGGCCTTTTTTTGTAAATTAGGAAGGCCTAGGAGAATCATGCCTGAGCATTATGTAATTAACGCAGGTGCACCAGAGTGTCATTGTTCTACATGTAAACAAATAAACTGCAGATTTGAGACTCAACCTGATGTTTGCACAAATATGCTGAACACATGTTTCGTTTAAGGGTATTTTCCTTAGGGGACTGTAATATAACATCATGTGAAAGACCTGGTTAGCTGGTGTCACGTTATTGAAACTGGCAAGACAAAGGACTGAGGCAGTACAGGAAATCTGATATAAGGTTAAAATCAGGGAAAAAAACACTTATTAGGGGCAGCTGTGGCTGCGTACTTGAATGTGTAAAAAGCGCTACCAGTATATAAATACGAGTCAATTTACCATTTACAATATTTACTCCTGGGGTGTGTTCTGCCACATCTGCTTGTCTATAGCTCCACTAAAGCAATTAGAATTAAAATTCAAAGCTGGCTGTCTGAAATATAAAGAAGGCAAACATTTTGAAAACTAACACTATATTAAAGCAATTAACAATAAAGGTGTATACAATTCACCACAAACACTATCCGTCTACACCTCTGCCTGTGTGGATTACTACAGAGACACACTGACAGGTAAGCTTTTCAAATCTTCGAACACAGAAGCATTTGAGCAGCCAGTCACTGTAAAATCCACAGGCTGTCATATTAACTAAATTACTCCACACTGTGGACACACCGACAAGTAGTACAAACTGCTCTAACTAGAAACCAAATGTATATTCTTCTGTATATGAACTCATTTGGTATTAAGTACATAAACAAAAAAAAAAACAAAAATCTGTTCTGTCAGTTTTCATGTTCTGTGTAAACTTAATAACAATATTTCCAATGTCCTGACACTATGCCAACTTATGTAATAGCCTTCCTGCAATATCTTTGTGAGGCTAATACCCCTGGTGTCTGTTTGTTTATATCTCTAAACAGGCCCGATGTGTCACTTGCTCTACTCGTGATGTTATGTATATTTTCAGACACTAAATCCACCTGCGTGTAGACACACATGTGTCTGTCTCTATTCTTATTGTGCTTCACTGTATTTATACATTTTATTTCAGGCATGTCATTAAATCACTGTGTTGGCAGAAGCAGAGGAAAAAACCCTCCTGAAGACAGATCACACTCACGGTCTGGGAACATCACGCTTGATAAGTGGGGACATGTTGTACCAAATGTGTGACACGTGCAACAGACACACATACACACACTCACACACACACACACACATGCGCACACACACACACACACACACACACACACACACACACACACACACACACACACAGTGGAGACACTTCAAGTGAGCTCCAAGGACAGATTGTGAAAAAGTGTGTAATCCCATCTAGTTCTAAACTGTGCATCTTGTAGCATGTGACTATCAGCGGACAAAAAGAGCTGACAAAAACCTCCCTGTTATGAAAAGTCACCCATACCTCCTACAGATAATACCTGACCTAATATACAGACTAAATCCTAATAAAGTATAGCAAAAAATTAATAAGGGAAAAAGAAATTGTATTGACGAAAAGCAAAATCTACTCTACCACTTTTTTCATGCTACCTAATTCTCTTGACCTGCCTGGTGCTTTAGCAGTAATAAGCTGAATCCTTCACAGAGGATTTCAGGGACAAACATCACTATTAAAAATGAAATATTCCATTAATCGGGATCACAGAGAGGCACTGCCTGTCCGTCAACACCTCACTCATCCACCTCAATCCAGTTATATAACATTCCACGACACAATAAACAGGTACTGCTTTCATGACTGAACACAGTCAGATACACCTGGGAAAGCTGAACCACCAGGCGGGTTCAGTTTCAACCACATTTCTGTTGCGTTGTGTAAGTACTGAAAAACACATGTGCACCATCTGCTGTTTTGTTGGTGTAATTCTGGTTTACGATGGGATGGCATGTAAATGATCAGGATATTTTGCTGATTATTAATTTTATTGATTTGTGTTGTCTTAACCCCCCTCAAGAGGTCAGAGGTCAGATACAGCTTTAGAAATGTTCCTTAAGGTGATTTTTATCTCAAAGGAATTTTATTGATCCTTTCCTGTGACTTGCTCTAACACTGTTGTTTTTGAGCTCTATTCTCTATGTGTATGAAACTATTTTAATGTTGATAGCATTTTTTATGTAATTTTTGTAATTTCATTTGTAAAGTGAAGAACTAAAGTTTAACTTACTATTTCAGGTTGGATGTTTATCTAATTGAAGGGGGATTTCTGTAACTGTCCTACACCCAAGAGAACAACATGTCCCAAATCGGTACACCAAATGTAGGTATTACAAAGTCAGACAGGAAGGGGATTACCTCCTCAGCTGTGCCGTCATCGTTGTGGCGTCAGACACCCAGGAACCGAAATGTGTTACGGCAAAATGGTGCATGATGGGAAAATCTCTGAGAACTACAAGAATAAAGAGAAAGATCAAAGTTGATTGGAAGATAAAACAAAATAAATGTGTTCAACAGGAGAGTAGCAAAGTGTATGGTGGTAGAGCATCCGTGCGAATGGCTGGACATGACGTATAAAAGTGATTTTCAGTCTAAAGAACACCCACCCAAGAGGTTCCTGTTGTTTTGTTTGGTGGGCTATTACATGATCAGGAGACAGGTTGAAAAATACGATATAACTGCTGTCCAACACAAATCATATTATAGCCCCTCACTGTTACTACATAATTATATTATTATAGAGTTTTTGCTTTTTTCTTTGTCAGTTTAATGATAGAAACAAGAGGCATTTTTGGTGAATCATAACTAGAGACAACCATTATCACCAGAGGGGTAATGTAAGAAAACGATAAACTTGGCAGTTCTACATAAATTACAGTAGATGGCAGCCTTTTGTTACAATCTGCTCCTAAAAAGGCTGATCCCATGTTGACTGGTAAGAGCTTCCCTGATGGGGGATGAAATTGAAACTGAGATGCTCATTTAGGATAAAAGCTAATTTAAAACTTGTCATCACCCTCAACAGGATGTGGCAGCATTTAAACTGTGACACTATAGAGACAACAAAAACCTTCCCATATATCACACCCACCCTGGAAGGTGAAAGAAACACAGATTTGGCGTGAGCTCCTGAAAAGGTAAAGATTTTTTAAGAGAGTGGGAGATATTTTCAGATTTTAAATCAGATATTTCCCTGAGGAAAAACAAACCAACAGACTGGAAAACAAAGATAAATGTGAAAAATTACAGCAGGGATATGACGATATATGGATGTGTATATGTGTGTGGGTTAGTTGGAGGAGTAAAGTAGGATGCCATGCTGGAGATGTAGCAGGTGGAAGACATGGTGGAAGCAGAGACATAGGAGGACATGGCAGTAGGACAGTGATTTAATTAGCACCCTGTACCCCCTCCAGCCCTTCACTCATAGCATCAATAATGCATGGCCCCTTGTTTCCACTGCCATAATTAATCCTCTCTTACTATAATTAAAAGCCAAAAATCCCACAAGATGGTTCAGCTTGGCCAGGCACGGGTTGGGTTGGCACGGGAACTGATGAAAAAAACTCCAAAGTCTAACACATACCCTGTGGACAGACAGACCGACAGACACGCAGACGTGTTGACAGAGAGATCAATAGTCAACCCAACTCCAACACAAGCAGAGTGAATGAGGCATGAAGGCAAGCTGCAGTACATGAAGAATGTGACATGCAGGCAAATTAAATGAATGGATTTGACAGACTGACAACAAGAACGGCTCCTTGAAAATGTGCTTTTGTGTGCCATGTTTGTGAATGAGTGAGAAAGTGAAGGAAGCGTGAGCCAAGCAAAAATTTACCAACCCCAGAAAGGAGAATGGACATACACACACACACACACACACACACACACACACACACACGCATACTTATACAGGCATCCTGCTCCCAGATGAGGTTTGTCTCCACTGCAGCCAAGCCAGACGAGAGGGAGAGGTGGAGCTTTCTGATGCTGCAATTAGGACCACACTGTCTGGGCGAGCAAACAAGAATGAATATTTCAGTCCGGAGATCTCCATGGGTACCTATGATGGGGGCCTGGCACACCTACAGGCACACACAACATACACATCCACACACACACACACACACACACACACACACAGACAGATCCACAGCCTTCCACTAGTGCCAGAATTATTCACCTCCCAATCACAGATGCCACAATTATCACATCAGTATCACTGCATAAACGATGCCAACTGTTATGCTCATTGAACTATTGTACAAGGTTTACAATATCAGTATAAATATGCATCAGTAGGAGCAGTCATAGTATGTAGCTGATACTTTCTCCTTTGTGGAAAAAAAGGTGCAATGAGCATCCACATTTGGCCACATGCCAGGAAACAATCCAGTTGGTAGAGCAGAGGTCATATCTCTGCAACCTAAATCTCTCCTCCTCTTCCAGAGAGTACTCACCTCACTCAGTCACGTCTTCTGGCTCTTCAGCATTTTTAAACGGCGCTTCACTTCTGATGCTCCAGTGTGCACATCCTCTTCACAGCACACTCCCAGTCACACACAAGACTTGTACAGTAGGAGCACTCCCTCTGGTGTGGGTTCATTGTCGATTCTCTGCACAGCCCTTCTCCTGCCCCGCCGTCCTCGGCCCCATCTCCACTTGATTTATCGTTCTAAAATACCACTGCACTAATTAGTCAAGTAATTAATTAATAGGCATTTGCATTTGTGCATATGCAATTAGGGGGCTAGAGAGAGGAGAGTGCAGATGGGGTCCGGGAGTCAGGTGGGGCTGGGAGGGTCTGTCTGTGTGTGTGTGTGTGTGTGAGAGAGAGTGTGTGTGTGTGTGTGTGTGTGTGTGAGAGAGAGAGTGCGTGTGTGTGTGTGTGTGCGTGCGTGCGTGCGTGCGTGCGTGCGTGTGTGTGTGTGTGTGTGTGTGCTGTATTTTATGTTTGTGCCAGCAAAAGTTTGCATTGCTTCCACAAAGACATGTGAAGTGCAGGTCATCACCTCACATGTCTGACAGTGAAAAGAGGAGGAAAGGACAAGGGAAATGACAAAGGTACGAAGGCGTGGCTCGATGACTGAAAGGCCACTGGGCGTCATTTAACCATAGAGGGAAAGGAGTGATAGATATTTTGATATCTTAAACAGAAATTACTTCAGTTTTGCATTTTGAATACATGCATTTAGCCACTGAAAAAGCACAGCAGGTGGCCCTTACTTAAGACTAATCCACATACAAACAGGATGCAAAGTCATTCTGAAATATCATAATTCCAAACAAGCTCTCCTCCAGCATTTCAATATCAGATCAAAGCCTCCCTGATTGGAGTCGCCTTGAGCCTGGTGCTGGCTAAAGCCATGCTGTTGACATTTAACATTTATTTTGGCAAGGTGACCTGAAGGTTGTTTGGGACTTGTTGAGAAGCATCAGCCCCCCATGGACACAACGTTCACATCTCCCTGCTCATCAGTGCAGCTGAGGTAGGTTAGAGCACCAATTTGGCTGGCAGTGATGCTCGATACCCCACTACTCACCCTCCACAGACACACAGACTCTGACACAATCACCCCACCATGGTTTGGGGTAGTGCCAGCTAGCAATCCCTTCATCCCATAAGGGATGAGGCACATTAGTGAATGTGCAGCATCACGGCTCCCTAGCCACAGCTGCCACACTACTAGTGACCCCAGGGGTGACCCTGCAAACCCCCAAACACTCCCTGAGTTGTGGCTGTGGAAGGGATGGTGATGCAGGCCCAAGGACATGATGAGCTTCTATCAGCTATTTCTCAGCCTCCAGGTCCCTGTTCCCTCAGCCTGATGGGTCTCTTTGTGCCAAGTTGGACCTGGTGGTCATCGAGCTAATTTCCCCCACATTAACTCCACTAATGTCTGCTAAATAGAGAGATATCTGAGCTGGGATGGACACAATGCAGTGAAGCAGGTATACGGGGGGGGGGCAGGATGTTGGTATTCTTGCATTTATGCCACTGATGTGCCAACATGCCTCCCCCTAAATCTTGGGCACCTCTGCCAGCTCCTACCAGCACCAATTCCCTCTCATCCACAGCTTACCACCCCCCCTTTCCTCCTCATTTTTCATACATCCCTAGTGGGCTTACACACCTGGGTCTCAGTCTCTCTCAACCCTTCCTCTCACTGTGTCTCTATGTCTCTTTCCCTCTCTCTCTGATGCTCACCCCTGCAGGCGCCCCCTCACTCACTTGAAACAGCAGCTCTGACAAACCTCACACATTTGGACACAGCTACCAGTAAACATTTGATATTCACACTTAACCACCAGTCCACACACACACACACACACACGATCATGCACACAGCAGAAGTCTATATAATATTATACCTTTTAATCTGACTCATTTGCAACTTTGGCAAGTGGGTCATTTGCGCCCAGTGCTATGCCCACAAGAGTCAGAACAAATCACAATTGGTTTTGGTTGTCGTTCCTCTGAATACATCGAAGCATAATTTGATCCAATTAAGTAAATAAATAAACAATATGCCTTCTGTTCCATGGCCTTAATGCACTTATAATGCATGCCCATCCCCCTACGCTCACCCTGCTTCTGAACCAGAGATGCGATGGAGGATAAACCCTGAAACTAAACCCAGCTCTCCCACCTTTAATTTGCTGAAGAGTTAATTGGTGTCATTTTATAGCAGGCTTTGTATAGAATTACTGTATTATTGTGTATGAGAATTAAATCTTTCAAAGAGGATAATTGATTGACCGCTTGTGTAAATGTGTTTTATAGCACCACTTGTTTGACTGGAGGTCATAGTTGATCTATTGTATTGTCACTTAATGGACATAAAAATACAGCATTTTATAGCTTAGGCATGTGGAGGACCCCCAAAAACCAATTACTGTAAGACTCACACAGGAGTTAGAATGCTTAAAATACACAATGATCGGAGTATACTTGATTGTATATTTACCTCCTTTAAATATCACCCTGATCTTCCTCATGGTGACAGCTGAGGTATCTGTGCATCTCCCCTCTGAACTGCATTAAACATTGACTAGTGAGTCGGGCAGGTGAATGGGAAAATTCAAAGGTATGAAGAAAAAAACAAAAATAAAATAGCCTGCATTCCTTGAAGCAGCAGCACAGGTCAACAATGATGAGTTTTGTTGTTCCACCATTTTATTTTCTCCCTCTCTCTTCTGTTTTTCCTCGTTTTTTTCTGGCTGTGTGAGCGCTGTGTGACAGATGGCGGAGCCCTCCTCCTCCTCCCACACCACCTCCTCCACCTTCTCCTCCTCCTCCTCCTCTCTCTCTCTCTCTCCCTCTCTCTCTCTGTCTCTCTCTCTCTGTCTCTCTTCCCCCGGGAGGGCAAATCTCTCCGAATGCGGGCGCATGTCAATCACCGGGCTCTCGTGTGATGGCTCTTGCCGGTGACGTGCCAGCCATATGGGCGCTGGCATCACAGCCTTAGCTGGTATGTAACCCCGTCCCGGTATAGCTCACGGTTTGCCACACGCGCACTCACTCACTCACTCACTCACTCGCACACGCACGCACATCCATACATAAATACATACACCCTCACGCATACATGTTCACTTACCCACTCACACATTTTACACCCAGACACGCCGACACGCACGTTCGTTCTCAAGCTCCCGGTCACCGGAGCGCGCGCGCGCGCGCTGGGAGAAGAAGGCACCGCTAAACAACCGTCACCGCGCGCTTATCTTCCAAGAAAGCCGCGCGCTGCCTGCACCTATACGCTGACAGGAAGCGTTGCTTCGCTCGCGCGTGCGGTCCCCGAGGATGGTCTGAAACTCAAGTGCGTCTATTCATTTTTTTTTTTTTTTAATTAATTTTTTTTTTTTTTTTGTGCCTCTCATCCCCGGTGGAGAGCTCGAGTCGAGGTAAGTTGGAACATCAACAACAATAGATTTAAAAACAGGGAACTATAATTTGGTTGCTCGTCAAAATGGAGGAGAAAATGAATCTGGACTAATAAACAGATGAACAGGTGTATATTAATGCAAGGTGCTGATCTGCGCTTTATACGGGCCTGCTGCCTGTTGTGTTAAATTAAAAGCACCTTTATCGCGTAGGGTAAAGGCTAATCTACTGGCATGACTCCACATGGAAATACACTGTAGTTGCCTTCTATAGCTGTGACTTTGTTGTATGTTCCTATCTATATGGAGGCTTGTTACGTTGTCCCTTAGTTGAAAAACATTATAATAAAAAATGATATAATTGCATATACACGATATTTCCATGTTTGTCAGTTTACTGGATTTCCCTATGGACGCGCTTGCACAAATAGCTCATCACTCTCTCACTCTCTCTCTCTCTTTCTCTCCTCCTCCTCCTCCTCTCTCCCTCTCTCCCTCTCTCTCCTTCTCTCTCTCTCTCTCTCTCTCTCTCTCTCTGTGCCCTTCAACTTTTGACATCGAAATCTACCTGGATTATAAAAGCTAAGATCAAATACTAGGATCGAGTCAAAAGGCTAGCGTCCCTCGGTCCCGATCCCACTCCTCCAGGATCCTTTACAGGGAGCAGTCCTAAGGATTGGAGCCCCTTACAGCAGCGTGCAGGCTGTAAATAGATCAAATCGGACACTAATTTGATTTAGAGATTCCTTGCGTCTGGACCATGTACCAGAGAAACAAAAGACAATGAATGTGCAAGATAAGAATTTCTGTGGAAGATTTTTCTGTCAGCTCCGCTCCCTCGACGAAGGACGTCCTCGGGCTTAATGGGAGATTTATTGATGATTTTGTCGATGATTTGCATGTTCAGTCTCGGAGCAAATGAAAGGGTGGGACAATGCCATTGACTGTGACAGGCAGTGTGCAGCGTGATTTATCTCTGTTTGTCCAGTTTTATCTCCGACAATCCATCTCGACATAACATTGTTGCTGCTACAGTGGAGTGGATAAATTCGGGGCTTTGCGAGCTCGGATGTTTGTGTCTCACCAGCTGAGTTTTTATATTTAACGAGGGCTAAAAGGATACAAGCGATTTCCATCTGTAAGGGTTATTGCTGACTAAAAACGTGCTTTGAAATCACGCACTCGTGCATACTGAATTATGTGTGAAATCTATTTCGTGTAAGCTGCATGGTCTGTTAATTAAACGTTGTTGTGTGTTTTTTTTTTTCTTCTTCTTCTAATTGAGCAAACCTCCTGAGCCTGAGATTTAAAAACTAGATTTTGCCCCTGGCACACCCCCCGAGATAATTAACCAGACATCACAGAATACCTTACTATGAGCTGAGAGTCTATGTGCCGCTGCAGTGAGAGAAAGGAAACATGTTAGGGAGGAAGCCAATGGGAGCTTATTGAAGCTGTCAGAGATCACTCCGTCTCCCTGTAGCCTTTCTTCTCTGGGATGGGACTGAATTTACTAATCGAGTGGTAGGCTGATCAATTTATTTTCGTTTTTCAGATGTATTAATTAGCACATCTGCTAAATACTTCATTCTAAAAGGTCATTTTTGGATGTTAAGTTAAATGTGGATGGCTATATCTGAGGTAGTTTTAGGAAAAGACAAGTATAGAATTTTTTCCCTAAAAAAATTATTATTATTATTGTTATTATTATTATTATTATTATTTGTAGTAGTAGTAGTATTATTATATAATAGTCTCGTCTTTCTGTGGAAATGAAAATTATAGTGTACCTTTCGTCTTGATTGTTCCGTTTATAGGCCATTATATTAAAAATGTTTTTACAGCGTAAGTTAAGATACGTCAGTAAGCTTTAATTTAATAATCAGCGTGATTTTAAACGCAGCTCCAGCCTATCAATTAAATAAAATCCCCTTTGCCTCCTCTGAAGAGAGGTGCATGGTGTGGATGAATAGTGCTGGAATGCAGCCAGAAGTGTATATGGGCGTCAGGAGGAGTGAAAGTGGGGGCCCCCATGGGACCTGTAATGTGGCCCCTGCCGCTGTGGACCCGCAGCGAAAGGACGCGACAGGGCACACGAATGACAGCAGGGAATTAAATGGGGATCCGTCTGGCTGGAACCCAGTGCGAAGCTTAAAGACCTGATCTCTTTCTCTTTTTTATTTCCCCCCCAAATTTAAACTTTTTGTCTTTTTGGCCAAAATTATAACTGTAGTATATTTTATGACCATGTTAACAATGGAATATGTTGAAATTACACATTAGAATTAGTAGTTTTTCAGTGAAGCTTATATCATTCTGCTATAGGTGTGTTTGTTGACGTGCGTAATAGTGAGTTTAACCATCAGTGTTTTTCTGCATTTGTGTCATTGTGATAGACATTTCTTATTATTATTTTCTTGCAGTGTCAGACAGATTCTGTTTGCATGTGAGGCCTAATTTTTAAAATTATTTCTCTTTCCCCTTTAGAGCCACAATGTTGACGAGGCTTTTTAGTGACCCCTCGCTGCTTCCCGACGTGCAGAAATACTCTGGTTGGGCGGACGACAGCGAAGACGAGGACCAAAATGTCAAAGATGAGGAAGCGGACACCCAGGACGAAATGGAGGCATCTGAGCTGAGAGGTGGCAGCCGGACGCACTCGGAACACGCCGGTGAAGACGAGGAGGAAGATGAGGTGGAGGAGGAGGATGACGGAGAAGACATAGAGGGGGACAGGCCCAAGAAAAGGGGCCCAAAGAAGCGCAAAATGACCCAGGCCCGGATCGAACGCTCCAAACTACGGCGGATAAAGGCCAATGCAAGAGAGCGGACCCGCATGCACGACCTGAACTCTGCGCTCGACAATCTGCGTAAAGTGGTGCCCTGCTACTCCAAAACGCAAAAACTGTCCAAAATCGAGACGCTGAGGTTGGCTAAAAACTATATCTGGGCGCTGTCGGAAATACTGCGCTCTGGGAAAAGGCCCGACCTTGTGTCCTACGTGCAGACGCTGTGCAAGGGACTCTCCCAGCCCACGACCAACCTGGTAGCTGGATGCCTGCAGCTGAACTCCCGTAACTTCCTAACCGAGCAGCAGTGTCAGGATGGGGGCAGATACGGCTCCGGCTCCTTCTCCATGCATTCATATCCCTATCAGTGTGCACGTCTGTCCAGTCCTCACTGTCAGCCGGGCTCGAACTCGCATCCGCTGAGGACGCACGGCTACTGCTCAGCTTACGACTCTCTGTATGGTGGGAGCGGATCCCCAGAGTACAACAGCCCCGAATATGAGGGGCCCCTCAGCCCGCCCCTGTGCATCAATGGCAACTTTTCCCTGAAGCACCAAGGCTCCGCATCCCCGGAGAACGAGAAGGGGTACCACTACTCTATGCATTACTCCGCCCTGCCTGGCTCCAGACCTACTGGTGCCCACAACTTGGTGTTTGGCTCTTCGGGGGCCCGGAGTGGGATTCACTCTGAAAACGTCCTGCCTTACCACGACATGCACTTACACCACGAACGGGCCCCCGTGTATGATGAACTGAACGCGTTTTTTCCCAATTAAAACGAGAAGCCTATTGTGAGCCCTGCTGCAATCAGCAATCTATCCACGGCACACTTTTTGACAAGCTTACCCGCCAGGATTTAAGCATTTTGGAAAGTTGTTTCACTCGTTGTTGGTGTTTTTTTTTTCTTTAATTTATTCAGTATTAACCTTTTCGTTCGCTATAGTCAGGGATGTAGTGGAGGGCAATGCACCTAAACCACAACCTAAGTTTGCGCAATAGAATTTATCAGCTTTTATAGGCTGATATAAAACTCTAAGAGAAAATTTAACAAACAAATCATATCAAGCCCTAATGATAAGGGAATTTTAAATCGTTAAAGTTTATGTGGTCTGTGTTTGTATTGGTGGTTGTTTGCATTTTGATGACTGGAAGTGTACCCACTTACTTATGTACCACTACATCACTGGCTACAGCCACACCCTGACATTGGGGTTTGCTTTCTACTCATATGAAATTAGAAACCAATCAATGAACAAGCTAATGCAAATCACACTTACTCGCCTCTACGCGCGAGATTTGGGAGCTTGTGGTTTGATGGCGTCTAAAGAAATGCAGAGGGAAATGCTGAACTACGTGAAATGTGCTGAGTTGTATGAGAAGAATCAGTTCTCCAGCAAATCAATCGTTTCGCATCTATGCAAAACCCAACGAGATAACAGAGCAAAGCAGGAAGGCCCAGGAAGACATTGTATGCTTCAGCAGCGCTGTCGCTGCACGCACGGGTGCGCGCAGACACACAGACAAAACACACGCACGCACATACACGCGCGCGCACACACACACAACACATACACACACACACTGAATTTATTTGGATTTAACACCCGACGAATCTAACAGTGGATGGGTTGGACAAAATGTTTTAACTTCTAAAAAAATAATCGATATAGAATCAAACATTTTTCTTATTTTAGTTTTTTATTCTATTTATTCAAATTACTCTTATTCTTCTAATTGAACCATTGCACTCTATTTTAAATTCAAAATAAATTTTGGTTCAGTATTTTGCTTTTGATTTGGAATCTGCTGAGTAAGATATTATTATTATTGTTATTATCATTATTATTATTGCACTATTTATTGTGTTGTTTTTTGTAATTAATGTTAATAGTCTATAAAAATGAAAGGACCCCATGTGTTGCTGAGCATTTTTTCATAAAATTCAAGTCTTTCAACTTTGTATTCAACCAACTGTGTGGTAAAATAAAATGACAATAAACGAGACTGTGCAGCCTGATTTTTTTTTTCTAGTTTTACAGTACAACAGCACTGCCATCCAATTAAACATGCAGTATTACTTTTCAACATGTGTATCCCTTCACATACAATCAAAGCCTGCTTATTCATTTTGACATTGAATTTAAATGGTCCGGTCTTTTATTTTCATAGGAAATTTGGATGATAAAAAAGATGCAGTTTGAAGCTTTTAAAGAACATGAGGCTGCACCAGTGGCTGTGTTAGTGACCAGGCCTGGTGCCACAACCTGCAGGAGAGCCTCAGGGCCTTTATCATATAAACTGGGACAGGAGGGACGGGGCAGTGCTGTCATTCTTGCTGATCATGCCAGTGCCTCATTTTTGTTTGGCATGCAGCTCATACCAACAAAGCAGCAAAAATATATGGACAGGTTTAAATTTTAGAGCTTATGAGACAAAAGGAAATTTGGTGGAAATACGTATATATATATTTATATTTATATTGACTGGAGGGTCTGTAATGTGATTAAAGTCTGGATACCCCTGATGAACAAATACAGATAATATGTATAATGAGATTATACTAGACACATGCAATCAAGGTCATCAGGTCAGCAATGTGGGTCTGCATCACATTTTCATGACCATTAAAACACAACGTGAAGAGGTTTGTTTCAGCACCGTGGAGAGCTCCTACAGCTGCTGTTTGGTCCTGAGACTAAAATTTTTGTAAAAATCAAAATAAATCCAGAAACCCATTCTGGACAATATGGCAATACTACAACACACAAGGAGTTTACAGTCACTGTACTATACCTTAAATGTAGATGAATACATTTTAGACGTGGTAAAGGTTTCATGACTTAAAAGAAATTACAAACCAATATCACACAAAGTCACAAAAACACCTTCATAGTTCATTCTATTCTTCAGATTCATGTTCATTTTGAAGTCAGCCCACTTGTTGAAAATTAACTGTGAAAGCATGACATTATTTTTTGATCCTTTACATCCTGTAGGCTGAATAAAATAATACACATTGCAGCACTGACATGATAGGAAGCAATGCAGCTTTGACACCTACAAGAATATGGAACTATACATTATTATAAAATACCTGTATCACATATAAATGATGAAGCCATTCCTTATTTGGAGTCCCCCTTCTTATAAAACACACATCTTATATTTAGAATATATATTTATATGTATTTATATGCCATTATATATATATATATAGGGATCCATTTAGCCTGGGCTGTTTAAATGAGTAAAAATCTTTACAGACACGGTAAATTACAACACAGTACAACGACATATAAGGCTAAATAACCTATTCACATTTTCATATGCAGAAATATTAATTATTATTAAACAGAACTGGTGACCACACACACACACACACACACACACGCACGCAGTTCAAGGGGCAGCCGTTGCCACCCCGGCTGGATTTGGAGCGCTGCCCCGGGACCCATATGTTCCCAAAAACATCCAGGGTGCTCCCTGCAGTAACGACACAGGCTTCAGTTGGCGAATAATGGTGACCTATATCAGTATCACTAACATGAAGCATTTTAGGGCTCCAGCAGATCCCGTGACCCTGGTCAAGGAAGAGGCGGGTATAGATAATGGATGGATGGATAAAGCATTTTAAAAGTAATTATGATTATTATTTTTCATCAGCGTAGGATTTTCCACATCTTGTTGTTTTGCGTGGTTATAATGGAGATTAAATGAAAAAGGAAGAATGAATTTCAAAGCAAATAAATAAACTATTTCCTAATAATTATGTGTGAGTCCTCAGTAATTCCTCCAGCTTATCTACTTAAATTTCATATCATATAGAATATTAGGTTTGAAAGGACAGAAAGGACGGTGTCAGTAAAGAAGACGCAGCTAGGCAGAAACACTTTTTAAAATTTAATTTTAGTAAATATTTCAATGCAATTAAAATGCAAGTTAAAGTAAACAGGCTAATTTAAATCAACAGCTCTCCACTAGGCCTATATTAACACAACACAAAATGTACTCAGTCTTTAGAATATACCGCAAAATAATCAGCTTTACGTAAAAACACAACTTTTGGCATGATTTTCTAACGAAAAATAGGTTTTTAATGTCGGCTAACTTAGAAGATATAATTATTATTAAAATAATACATCTTGGTTTCACAGAAAAAATGTTTTAAAAAGTTAAGTGGTTAGTGGTTGTCGCTGCAGCAGTAGCTACATTGCGGGAAAGACTAATGTCAAACTCGTCGAGGCCTTTCAGAATATTTTGCGGGCTGACGTTTGACGGCGAGGATATTAAAATCCTGATCAGGAAATAAATTCTGGTTGACTGGCAGTGTTTCGTTTCTGTTTTCTTTCGGGGCCCACTTCTTAAAGGTTCAATATGAAACTACTACCACATATAACAGACAGCATCTTTCCGCTTGGCAGGTGCTGCTACCTGTGAGCGCATTCATTTAGCTGGAGAGTCCCCGCTGGGAATCGAACACACGGACCTGTAGTGTTTGAAACTATCCGAGTAACCCACCGAAGAAATCCTGAGGCCCAGTCTGTTTTGTGTTATACTTGTGCGTTAGTTTTAGGCCTCTGGATTCTTTTTTTTTTTTTTTTTTTTTTGGGCTTCATCAGCAAAGGAGAAAAAAAAAAGTTGCACACATTTCTGGAGGAGCCAATCCAAAAAGTGAAGCCAGCCAGCAGTGGGAGAGGGCATCTATCAAAATACTCCCCGACCACCCCCCCACCCCACATCACCACCACCACCTCCTCTTCCTCTATAGTCCGGAGAGAGTGAGAGAGATAGAGGCTGGCAGGCTGGCGGAGGAGAGCCGTGCCAAGTCCCTTAATGTTCCCCAGCAGCAGCACCAGGAGCTCCGGAGAGGACAACCCAGTGTGTGCGCCAGTGTGCCAGTTCACCGGGCCAAAGTGGCACTGCTGGGAGGAGTCGATGTTTCTTTCCTAATTTTTGCAGCATCTGTTCATTATCCAGGACGTTTAAAAACGGGAGCGCTCATCCCAAGTAACCATCCACATACGCACGCACGCACACACACACTCTCTCTCTCTCTCTCTCACACACACACACACACACACACACAAACCCAGATACACAGCAGTAAGACATTTGGTGAAGAGTTATGCATATTTCCCTCTAATGTAATGTTCATGCATTGAAAGAAGGTTGTGGTGCACCCTTAGACTAGTTAACAGTCCATACATGAAGTAGACTAACCCTGAACAGACTACCACACATGGAAAATATTAGAAACATTTTGACTGACCTTTGTTAAAATTCAGATTTAAAGGGAAAAAAAAGTTTAGTTCCGTCCTGTAGTTTGCCATCTTGCCACTGTTATTGTCTCAATGCATAGAAAACCTTTCTTTTTGCTTTAAAGATGAAATGGTTATGTGTGTGTGTGTGTGTTCCATTAAATTAATCAAGATTTCTTTTTTAGAGTTTAACAACCTAAATTATAGCACACACTCTAATGTATTCATGTTACATATGAAACATTTCACCGATGCTTTATAAATTCCACACGTCCAAAAGTTTTGTAGGATTATTTCCCTCTTTTGTAAATGAACCTTTTAGTACTTTATGTGCAACAGTTTTGCCGATAAGAGTCTATTTGGTAACTTGGACTTGCAGTCAGTCTGACTTAAGAAAAAAAAAACAACTTCCAGTGACACTCTGTGCTCCGATGAAAAGTGAGTGAATGAATCTCGCTGTTTAAATTATCATGTTCATGCCCACTCTTTTTCTCACTCAACTTGGTAGAGGAAAAAAAAATCAAGTGTTTGTCCGACATAACAGTCAATAGTGCGATTATCAAAATGTCACAAGTACTATGGTGTGAATTCCAATTAACGTCTAGCTGCAATAATAACTGTGTGTGTGTGTGTGTGTTTTTTTTTTTTATCAAAATACATATATCAGATCATAATATGGATGTGAAATATGTGAGGATTAAAGGCATATAGGACGCAGTGCGGGGGGCCTGCGGGGCGTGATCTGGTCAGGTGACCGTCAGCATTTGCAATCTGTGGTTGATTAAAAGAACAAACCGTGAGGCAGCGAACACAGGTTTGATTTAAAATTAAAAATCTACACACAACCAAACACACAATCACACACACGCACTGAATAATTGATGTCCATAAAAATGCAATGATAAAGCAGATGAACGCGCAGCAACTGGTACGACGTGAACTTAACTGGCACTTACACCCGCACTGAAAACTAAAATGTGACACATGTGGAAACAATTGTGCCTCCTCTTTGCCAGGGTGGATGCCAGTGCCCCCACACTGCCAGACACGGCAGCGGGGCCTGTCACTGGCAGTCCATCCAGAGGAAATTCCACAACATCTGTTTGTCATCACACAACGGGGCGCGGTGCAGCGCGGGCAGCGGGGCAGAAGACGCAGCAGAAGCTGAACTGAGTGTGCGCTACTGCCGGAGGTCCTGCCAAGGGAGAAACAGGGGATTCAGGAGGAACTGAGGAGCAAGCGGCAGGAGTTTGGGGAGGGGCTAGGGGTATGCACTGTATTAGGATGGGGTAGGTGGGCTGAGGAGACAGAGGTGGAGATCCGGATGAGAGCGAGGTAGGTTCAAGGCCTCTGGCGAGTGGCCAGATAGATTTTTGTCGGGGTTATAGTGGTGCCAGATGTTCATGTGTACTGGGGGGTGGAGGAGTTTGTTCAGAGAGTTTGAACATAGAGTGTGAGTAGAAAGTCTTCTTGACCTGTCCGACAGCCCGCCGTGATCCTCACGGAGGCCCATTTAAGGCTCCGGAGGGTCCGGCGGCTGGGCGTGGCTGGCCCCTGTTTAGGAGGTTAAGTAGGAGCGTGCACGGGACGCAACTGGATCAGAGGGGGTGTAGTGGGGAGGGGGGCTCGTTGCTGGTCTGCACAGATGGCATCTGTGTGTGCGTGTGTGTTATGATAGGGTTGGATGATGCCCTGGTCACATGGGCAGCAGTAATTGGCCTCCATATTGACCAGTTTGCAGCGCTGGGGGGCGGGCAGACTCCCAGCTGGACCTGTCAGATGGCATCGAATCCACCTCACTGATCACCCCCCGGACGACCTCCGCACCTCTCCCCGTTCCCTTTCATCTCCCCCATCTTCTTCATCCCTTCATCTCGCCTTCTCTGCATCACCTTTAATCTCCCGGTCTCTCCTCCTCCGCCATCACAGGCCATCACACGCCCTGCTCTGACCTGACCTGTGTACTCTCCACAGCTTCTGCAAACTTAACAGGGACTCGGTACTGGGCTATTAGCACAGAACAGAGTCCTTTTCTTCCTGAATGAGACTTTTCTATGTTTGGGCAATCAAGGTCGATTAAATGGGAGTAATGCAATTTCTATGTTTTTAAGGATGAATAAATTGACCCTTGACCCTCAACACTGATCTCAATCATAAACCCAATACTGACCAGTGAGCTGGGATTATTTTTACTTTCCAGTTCCCTGTTCTCAAGAACAACCTGAAACTATTTTTTGATATGCTTCCTAATGATGAATTGATTGACACTAATTGTTGGTGACAGGTTTAAAAAGACTTTTTGTTTTTCTTTTTTTCTGACCTAAAACCTGAAACTTTTTGGGCAGTCACAACGTTTTCGAACAACAACATTCAGAAGCAGGCAAAGAAACTGTTAAAATCTAGAAAACCTGTCAGAGGATTTAGAAGCAGGACAAGAGCTTATCAAATATACACTACATTCAACGAATATTCCTGAAATACGGACAGATCATACCAGAGCATCAGCAAAATATAATTTAATTTCAGGAGCCTTTTAAATCAAAGCATTTACTTTGAATTAGCTCACTCAGTTGATTCGCCTACTCAAAGGAAAATAAAAATGTTTTTACTATAGAACAGCACTAATTGTCTTGCTAAAAAGATTTCTTTTTGCAGTGTTGGTGAAAAACAGACCTCTGACTGACTTTTCACATGGTATCACCCCCCTCCCCACCCGGAGCAGTAATGGTGTATGTTTTGCTGTGAGATGCCCAACTGTGAGGAGTTAGCGCTATAGAAAGAATTTCATCCCAGACTTGGCAGGGGAGGGTCTCTGGATACGTAGAGAACAATCGTCTCTCCTTCGGTCCTGTCAGCCAGCAAACACAGAGAGCTGGCACACACTCAGTGGGAAAAGAGCGGGAGTGACAAGGGGGATGGACACACACATATACTCGCACACGCTCACACACTCATATATACGCTTGCACCCATCCTTTCCTCACAGTACCAAAATGGGTTCTGATGATGTCGCCAGGGATTGTGGGATGATAGGGCTGGTTCCGCGAAGTGGATGGGAGGACCTCATGAAAATAGTCTGTAAAATGACCAGTGTTAGCCTGTTGTCAGACTAACAGACAGACAGACAGAGAGGGAGGGAGGAGAGAGAGGAAAATAGACACGAAGAGACGAAGAGATTGGCAGAGCAAGACAATGCCTAGCATGCATGCCCTTCTGCCAGGGAAAGCTCACATGGGAATACATGTATGAGAGTTTGTGTGCATGTTCAGTGTTGTTCTGATCCTGCAGCTCCTATACTATCTGCTTTTCTCTCTACATGTGAATGCAGGAGTCTAACTGCATGCTGTGTGTGCACGCATGTGTGCCTTTATGCGTGAGCAAGAATGAGGTGGGAGAGGAGGGTGAACTGTGTTTGTGTGTGTGTGTGTGTGCACGTTTAAATTCAGTGACATCTGTTCATTACAACTAGAGTGTGTTTATTTTTATACAGCCAGCCACAAGCAGAGAGCTCGACTGGCACCGCTGGTTAATGTACCAGCCCTCTACCACGGCAAAGCAAATGAAATATTAACCGGCAGACAGAGAGAATGAGGAGCGAGGACAAAGGGAGAGAAAGAGGAAAAAAAAAAATTATAATATGTGACAAAAATGCGCACACAGTGTCTCCACTCATGCACACAAGGTCCCCAATCTGATCTGATTAAGGAGGAAGACACAGTCAACAACTCGCAGTGGAAAGGCCTAGAGAACTGCACTCTATGTGTTCTACAGTAAGGAGGAATAGGAGAACGAAATGGTTCAAAACAAGACATGCTTTGGGGAAACAGGTTGCCATGCATGAAGATGTTTTTGTGCTCATTTTCATCGCATAGAAAGAGCACAGCATACTGTATACTCAATGTGCAAAATCAAGTGGAAAACAAAAATAGGAAAATGTCTGTTCGGGCTACAGAAGAAGAGCAAAGCAGCAGATACCACACAAAATGAATCAGAAAAAAAATCAGGAGGAGGGTTCTGACTATATTTAAGCAGAGGGAGGTAGGTCACTCCCTGTTTGGTATATTTAGCCATCTAAAAAGTCTTAGGTTAAGATACTCCTAATTACATTTTAGAATCTCTGTCAACAACCTGCAGGAAATACAAGGATTTTTAGTTTTCCATGTATTTTTGAAGTGCAACAAAAGGAGGTCCATCTATTGAGCCAGTGGAACAGCAAGTGTTCAGAGGTGCCTGTTATGACCCACAGTGTTTTAGTTCAGCTAAGGCCGTTCTGTCCTGCAAAGCTACAACTCTCAACGGAGAGGGTGAACAGCAGCAGACACTCGTCATCGCAACAAACCAGACCTTTGCATCAACAAGCCCCCTGCACCCTCCTCCTTCCCCCAGACCCACCGCTGCCCAGGCCCACTCCCATGCTCCCTTGGGATGGCCTGCTCTGGAATGCCGCTCATGGGGAAGAATCTCGCTGCAGGCGCTCAATATGTCACATGTGTCTCAGAGAGAGACAGAGAGAGGTGTGACAGGAATGCTATAGTGCTTTTACAAGCCACTGACAGGTTGTCTACGTCCATGTCTATGTGTGTGCGTGTACGTGTTTGTGAGTCTGTGTGTGTGTGTATGAGACAGATTCCCAGATTAAAGGTTTAAAGGGTTCAGATTAACAGGCTCAGGACACAGTGCCCGGCTCTGAGCAAAAGGGAATTAGGATGGCATTAATGCTTCCTCTGCACCAGCACATTAGCCATTCATTACCATGTGGCTGCACAATCAGCACCAGGCTGCTCATCATTCCCCTCTGTGTTTTTACATTCATGGCAAAGTTAACATGTTGAAGTGCTTTCTTATTTATAGACTATTAGCAGGAGTGCAATTTAGCAGCCACTTACTATTAGGCAATTGTCACTTTATTTTTAAATCACTTCAAGGAATTAAAAAATGCTTGCATTTATTTTAGTATTATATTTTTTTTTAATGAACACCCTGCAATGCTTGGTTAGACAGCAGTGCCAAAGTAGATGGTACAAATGTAAAATTCAGATTATTGCCACACATTATATATATATATACATGTATGTATATATGTATATTACTAATTTTTAAAGTGTTCTGTGTGAGCTTTTTACATCAGTGGGTCATTATCATATTAAATGTGAGGGTATCCAATTGCAGAAAATACACACAATCAAAGGCAAAATGCTCGTGAGCCACACCTGGCCTCCACACAACACTGAACTCTGTGCACCAGCATGTCAGAAATCTGCTGGATTGCTCTGTGACACCAAACATGTTTGATGGTATCCCAACACAAGTTGGCCAGTGTAGGAACGGGTTTGGAGGTTAGAGGGCCGCCTGTATTGGGCTCCCAGCCATTCAGAGTTATTTTCTGAGGTAGAAAATTCACAAAAGCATAACACCAGAGCCTGCAGAAAAAAACTGTGTATGTAGCATGGGTTAAGAGTTTATTGGGTATATATGAACACTGAAATGGCACCAGTCACCAGTGACAATGAAAAACACAGCAAGAAAAACTACAATTGTTCTGTTAGAAATTTAAATTTGTGTAAAATAAAGAGCAAGCAAGAAAAAAGCAAACTATCTTTTCTGTTAAGTCCTATCCAGTATGCCGATTTACTGTATGTCACTTTATAGTGAGTTTCAGCTCATTACGTAGCTGTCCCACCCAGCTCCAAATTGCAGACAGACACAGTTAGAGACTAGCAAGTGAACATAGTGGAGCATTTAGCAACTAAGGATCCATATATTTCCCTCAGGAGTTGGTAGAGACCAAAAGCAGAGCTAACATAGAGTGAACATTGTACTTAAATTATCCAGGTGGGCAGAAACATGATCCCAAATGAATGGTAATGTTACTGCATAACCGCTGGATGTGAAAATGTGTAAAAAAAAAAAAAAAGCCTCCACCCATAGGTATAAGAACCAACATCCTGTTTGCTGCATGAAGCAACAGGGTGTATTGGTATGATGGTGTCAAAATACTGGCAACAAATCTTCTCAACCACGGCCTCATTTTATAAATGCACTAAGGTATCCCAATACATCTGGTATTGTTAAAATTATGTTTAGAAATGAACTACCTCATACAGAACAACAGGCCTAATTCACTTAGGCACAACACAACTCTCAACTTCAAACTTTTCCTTGTTTTCCCCGTGCCTCAGTGTGCCAAGAGAGATGTGAAGACATGTATTGACACACCATCTCTCCTCCAAAGCCTTCCTCCTCAGCTTCACAAGATTAAGGGATTACCAGGCAAGGCGAGCGCTAAAGCTGGCTAATTCTCACCCAAGCACAGAGAGCTAAGGCTACCCAGAGCCCTGTGGAGCCCCTGTTTCCTCAGAGCAGCTGCGTGAGAGAGGGAGGGACGGAGCTGCTTCCCTCCAAGGCACCAAAGGAAAAGAGAGAGAACTCAAAGCATTACTCATATGGCTTTCTCTCTATGGTGCTGATGACTTTTTGTTAATTAGTGTAGACTGCTAATAGTTCACGCACAACCAAACTTTTGTGCAAACCACAACTTTTAAATATAAGTTTCTCCTACTATATTTTTTGTTGATCTCATATATAAATATATATATATAATATCATTTTATTTTTACATTTGGGAATTGTTCTATACTCCACAACATTTCTTTAAATCAAAAGAGATACAGCATACAGATACTGATTGTTGCTTATACTTTATACTTTACTTAACACAGTAATGTCACCTGTACTACTGTATGTACTTGAACACTAGTAGGTAAAGGTTTGGACCTCACTGACCGTGCTCCCACAGAAACTGCAGTTAAACAGCAAGCAAAGTGAAGCTTGGTCCTACAGTGTCAACCCTTTCACACAGATTTTGTTTTTGAGAGAACAAAACTGAAGAAGTTTCCCTTGCAACAAAATTTATTACTTCGATCGGGCAATGGTTACAACGTTGACTGGACACAAAGGCAGACAATGAGGTGCGGGAACTAGATTTCCCAGTAGGGTTTCATCACAAACATACACACACATACATTTCAAGTTTTGCTGCACTTTGGAGACTCAAAGCAAGCAAACGACATCCATCTCAGTTCATGTAATCTAAACAAGAGAAAAGACCATGAAAGAGAGAGACAGATACACACACAGGAGCGAAGACAGAGGAAGAGAGGGGCCACGGCTTGGGCGCATGCTCTTCAGCGGGCAGAGGACAATGCAGAGCTGGCACAGTCGGTGCCTCGTGCCAGAGGGAATAAAGTGCCACATGGTGCCCCTTATAAGCGGGGCCAGCCTGGAGGGGGATGTGGGCTACAATGCATGTCCGCATGTGTGTTTTTGTCTGCTTTTGTACACTGCACGTGTACATACATGCGTTTGCATGACCATCCATACGTACGGACCATCGGCCATAAAGGTGTAGAGACAGGTTTGATGTATCTTCAAGGTATTGGGTGTAATATATGTAGATTCATGTGCGTGTGCTTGAGTGTAAAACTGAACTGGTTGTGTGAATGCATGTGTATGGTGTGTGTGTGTGTGGGGGGGGGGTATACAGAGAGGTGGGACATAGGGTGGGTGTGTGTGCGAAGGGGGGGGGGTCCCAGTTCTTTTTTGCATCTTAAATTCCTCAACATCTGTTCAACCCTTCTCTGTGGTAGCAGCAGCCGGTTGTGATGTCTGTGTGTATGTGTGCAGACTCATGTGTTTGTGTGTATATGTGTGGGATGTTTGTGTCTGTCTGCATATGTGCATGCTCTGCTGAAGGTGCTGGTTGTTACCCGCACCTTAATTAGAAGGAGACAGAGACTCATTTTCAACAATAGTTGCAGGTAATGTGAAGCGCTCACAATGAATACAAAAAGAGACCCAATCGCTTCAAAAAGCTGCAGCAGCTCCTCTGCTCCCTGCGCTTTGACCCAAATTGCATCTCAAGTTCAGTGCGATCAAAACTGTAATGCATGTTGTAAGTTGTCTGGTCAGAGGCATAACAACAATGAGGTGTTCACCTCGTCAAACACAGTTGAAAGAATAAGTACTATGGCTGAAGCAGGCCAACATATGAACCATCTAGGTCAACCTGAATGGCTCAGAAGCGCGTCCTAGCTAGTGTGGGTTTGCTTGAGTGCACTTAGCACCATCCTCTAACACAGATTTGACGAAGTCAACGAGAGATGAGGGTGAGCACTAGCATGCCACATGCATGTTTGAATGTGGAATGACAAAGATTTCTGAAATTAAATATTTAAGTCCTGTGTGCTATCTCCTGAGCGAGAGCAACTGTTTCAAACAGCACACATCCAGCTCTAGGGTTGTTTTCTCAAGTCCTATACAAATTTAAAGCACTTATATTTTATTTTAGCATTTCCAGTTAAAGTGACTACATTACTATTCACTTCCTACATTTTAGAGAGAAAAACTGTACCTCACTACATTCAAGACTGCAACTAATACATCTTAGATTGAGATTTTATATACAAAAACATACCATACAATTTAAAAAATGAATGTTACACATTAATTGAGCAAAATATAGATACATGAAATAAAAAAAAACTCTATATCAACCTGCTGGAGCAAAATTATGGAGCAAATGTTTATAAATAAAAAAAATTAAAAAGTAATAGTACATTTCTCTGATGATACATTTACTTAAGTAGATCTGTAAATGCTAGATTGGTATTGTGACTTTAATTTAAAACAAGACAAGTTGATAAAGTTGTCTTTAAGATGGACAGATGAAGCACTGAACATGCGCACACATCCGTGACCTCTTTGACAGACACTTTCCATTCGGCACCCCTCACTAACCCGGTGCCAGTCTTATGCCACCTTGATGCCAAGGCTGCCAAATTTATGTCACATCTGAACAGACCCTGTGTCAACTCCTCACAGTACATATGCCAACCCGATGCCCTCCACATGCCAACCTCATGCTACATCGGTGGCAATCCACAGACAACAATATGCCAACGGAGGACCTCTGCTTGGCCCAGTGTGCAAATCCCTCGGCAGCGGGCACTGGGCGACACCGTGTGCAAGTGGAAAAGGTCAAAAGTCGCTAGTGAATTAGGGTTCAAAGACAAATCTGTCGTTTTGGTTCTTCTTCAGTGGATGCAATTAGCAGCAAAATCCTGCTCCCAAGCCCCTGCTTAAGCTCTAATCTCAGAGTCTGTGGGTTCCCTCCAGTCTGCCTGTCTACCAGCCTGTCTCCCACCAAAGCCTCTCACCTCTGTCTCTCTCTCTCACTCTCTCTCCTGATGCCTGCTGGCACTTTGGGAGCAGTGCCCCTCCAATCCCTGTAACCCCCCCCTCCCACCCACCCACCAACTCCACTCCCCACCCCCTTCCCATCCTCCCCTCCCATCCTCCTCCTCCTCTGGATGCCAGCCGACGGCCCTCACAGTGTGGCACGCCATCTGCTGCCGCCCGCCCCGGCAACCCATCCACCCCTCCCCTCCGCGCTAACTCTACCACCCCCCCACCCCTGCAGACAGCAGCTACCCACAATCCCCCTCTGCCTCAGCCGTGTGGCGCATAGAACAGGAGGCTTTCGCACAGATCACTTCACCCCACGATGCCCCCACCAGAAAGGAATAAGCTGGGGAAAGAGTGTGTTTATATGTATGTATGTGTGTGTGAGATGGAGGCGGCAAGGGCCTTACAGACGAAGTAGTAGTTCTGTGTATATATACAATCAACACACAGGCTGTATATACATGCACATAATAAAACATATAGTATTACTGTTTCATATTTGGCTTCTTTGCTGAATGTGCACCTCAGAAATTATGTATTCTCACAAACACACAATTTTGATGTTCAGTGTTTTGTATATTGTATTGTTTATTTATGTAAAAATAAATGAGAAATATGTTGATAGCCAGTGAATTTGGGAATGTGTGTTGATTGTTGATATTGCAGTGACCTTTTTGTTTACATTAGGATTGGAAAGGATTGTATCTTTAACTTGCAGGTCTGTTAAAAACCCACACGTTCTCTCTTATGCACAGTCCTTTGGTATGGTATGAACACAAATGATGTCTTTGTACAGGGGTAACTAAGCTGACACAATGATGTATCCTACATACACACAAACACACACACATACACGCTGCTGCTTTTTGGGATCTGGTGGTGTCTTTGTGACAGAGCTCTCTGATCACCGTTTAGCTTTGAAAAAGAGAGAGAAATAAGATGAGAGACATCAAACTATAGCAGGAACACGACAGAGAGAGGAAAGCGAAAGAGAGGGAGCAGTGCTCCATCCGTCTTGTGTGGGTATGGAGCATCATGGCTGGCACTCTATCCATCAATGAGCGCAACATTAACTCTCTGGATCAGAACCAACATCCCCAGATCTTTCCATCTCTTCCCCTCCCCTCACTCTGCTACACACACACACCAACACACACCATTAGTATTCCACTACCATCAATGATAAACCTCAACATCCTCCTGTCTACAGTCCTCACACACATCAAAATCCTGTTGTTTTCTGTATTCATCCCAAAATCTCCCACTCTGTTGAAAATCAAAGAGGTATTTTTATATTTTGTATGGGAGTGCAATGAGTTTTTTCTCTTTTCTCCCCCTCTTTCCGTCTTTACACACCTTCACCACCTCAACGGCTAACCTCCTTAGGCCCTCCGATGTTTAGCTTGTCTCGATTCACCTCCTCTTTTCTCCTCTCCAGATCTCCCCTCCGCTGAGCTGCCTGATCTGCTCCTCTCTTTGTCTCTCTCCCAGTTGGTGTTAATAATTTAACTACTGAGCTGCTGCAGAGCTGGCTCCCATCCAGGCCTCAGATTGGCACTGTCTGTCTATTTATGACACTGTGTGGCAGCGCACATGTGTGGGATGTGCAAGAGTGAGAGAAAGACTTTGTGTGTGTGTGTGTGTGTGTGTGTGTGTGTGTGCGTGTGTCTGTGTGTGTTTGGGGAGGGTGAGGACGTGCATGTGTTTCTCTATTAGACTTCAGCCAATAGCAAATTAGCCTCCGAAGCTGCAAGACTGTTGCCCAAATTGAAGTTAGAGAGAGAAATGTGCGTTACAACCTAGATTGTTCCTCCAGATTTCAAACTGTAAGAATGAATTATTTAATTTACTATTAACACAACGTGATTCGTATTAATGTGTTGAGTGGGACACGTAGATGGATGGATACACAGCCAATCACAATAAATGATACTGTGTGAATAGCTGGAACTAGGTTTACTGGACTTTCAGGTTATGTTTAGTGTGATGTAATAGTAGTGGGTGTGATGTTTCCTATTCAAGCCACTTGGTAAACATATTTAAAATGATTTACTATTTTAAAATAATAAGGCTATTAAACTGTCAGTTACTGTTTTACAATCCAAATGTTCCTCTCATACTGATTTCATGGTTTTGGCATGACATTACTGGAAAATCAATTAAAAAATTAAAGCTAAAACAGCAGAAAAATACTAAATATGAGTCCAGATTATTTAGTTGGAAACAAATTTATAGGCTAGTTGAAGTGATAGTTTCGCTGAATTACAGGAAGCAGGGTGTGAAGAAGGGCAGAGAATAACATTTAGCTCTATGAAAGGAAGGAACAAAATGGAGAAAGTGGAGGACACATTCTTGAGGTCAAGTTAAAGGTCCTAAATTAAGGAGAAGTGCAGATGAGGAGTTTGACCTTAGGTAACAAATAACTGCTCAATGATGTGTACAAGTGTGCAAAATGTTATATTTCAATATGCAAAGGACAGTAGTGTCAAGAACTTTTTAGATGTTAAGTATGAATATAATTGGAATATGTTAGTTTTTCTCCACTTCATAATAATAGAATTTATTTATTTATTGACATTGTCCCAGTTTATCTAAAAAACATGTCCGGCTCAACCTGCCACCCTCTCTTCCCTAAAAGAGGGTAAAAAATTGTGTAGAGGTGTAATTGGTTCTAATTTTACCACCAAAATAATAAAGGACTATTTAATCAAAAAAACATTTCTTCATTCTGTCAACACTTGGCACAGTGATCTCAACAATTTCACCTGAGAAGACTATACACTCTACAGATTCAGCTGATCTGAAAAAAGAGGTGACATTTCTGAAGCAAGTGTGTGACATGGTGTGAATCTCGATGCCACCTCCCACACCTCTCACCCTCCTACAATCCTGCCCACAAGAGATCTCTGCTGGGTAAAAAAAAATCTGCGCAACTTAGCTCACGACGCTCATTTATTCATCTCATCGATCATCCTAAGAATCACCTGTCATTTTTTTGACATCGGTTACATTATCGAATAATGAATGCAATTTGTAAGTGCGTTTCCGCAGGCCTTTTTTTTTTTTTTTTTTTTTTTGGAGTTAACAGCTAATCCAAAGAATGCAAAGAATGGGGAACTTCAGACTTTTTGAAAGAAATTACCCTTGACCTTGATTCATTTATTCTTTGCTTGCATATACTTTTAGCCTTAATGTTATCTTCTGGTGTGTTCCCTGTGGTGTAACTACCAAATAAGCATTGTTTTCAATAAGGAGTGTAAGGATTTGTTTTGTTTACAACCAATCTTTGAAATATGTGTTTACTTAAAAAGCTGCTGTGGTGAATGAATGGGTTGATGCTATGGCATGGCCTTCTCTGGGATTCGTAGTAAACAGACATATGCAAGGCCGCCCACTGCTCCACCTTATCTAAATTTGATATCTCATAAGGGCCTTTCACACTTGCTGGAAAAACATAAACACACCACGAATGGCAACATGCACATGGAACCTGCACTGTCATTAATATCAGAGATGGAGGGAGGTCAGTGTAGCAGACGGTGCTTGTGGGTCTATGTGCAAGCATGTGTGCAGGCTTGCATGGCAGTAGATGTGCGCTCACATGTATGCGAGTGTGCATGTCAAATGGGGGAGGGAAACATGCATGTACGTACACACAAGCATGCACACCGGTGTTGACAGGTGGCTGTGGTAAAGAGGTGGTCCCTGAGCTGGGTTGTGCCTGTCTCTGGCTGAGAGAGAGAGGAATAAAAAGCTCCCAGCAGCTGTCGCCCTAATTCCTCTAACACGGTGCTTGTGCTCTGATTAGAAAACAGATCTGGCCTCTAATTTACTCCTGACACCAACTAATGCTCTATATCTCAATCGCTCTGTCCCTGCTCGCCCACTGGCCGGCCTGCCTGGACACACACTCGCACACCTAGTGGCTCAGATGGGACAAGAGACATGCGGGTTTAAAAGCACATACAGGTACACATAACAAGCAGCCGAGCATGACTGGAGAGACATGGAGTCCGTCTCAGGTGTCGCCTTAACATGGCACACTCAGACTGGCTTGTTCCATTCCTCTGTCGGCAAAAATAACTAACTAGGCCTGAAGAATGAGCGGTGGAGTCAAAGCAGTGTCAAAGCCCCTGTGTGTGAAACACTGTGCCACAAAAAAAAATGTGCAAATGTGATTAATCTACTAAATTTTATTCCTAAATGAACTGTAAAGCAAATAAGTTGTGGTTCATAACTTTTGTGACTTTTAAGTCCTTAAAATGAAGCTGCATCTGTTTGACAGTCCCATCATATACAACGGAGTTCAACCATGAAATAATTTCTGTCTCTTCTGTCCTATTTTATTCTGTACATATTCTTTTTAGAGGCTTTAGGATTACAAATAAGCAGAATTTCTCAAAAAAGAATAAAGAATAGTTAAGAGCAAGTTCATTCCAAACTGAGTGTTAGAAAAAAAAACTCAGGTCAGCAGTCTGGAAGTAACTGATACTATGATGTTATTACCATCCATCATTTTATTCAACACCTTCGACCCATGATCCCCACCTGACGGTCAGGACCGTTGTCCAGTTAGGCCTCTAAAACATACATTAAAATGTGTCTACCAAAATGACAAATACACACAAATGATTGTTTGGATGAACTGATATACATGTAAAATGTGACAAAGCGTCACAAGTAGACGCTGCTTCATTTTAAGTGGTTACAAGCCAAAAAGGTGAGTAAAGGCAAAAATGCCTCCCTAGATTTCAAGTATTTTAATGTTATTGGGATTATCTGGTATTTTTTGGATCAAATTCTGTTCATTTCAATTTATGGGAGGCAAAAAAAAAGCTGAAAGTAAAAAAGAGAGAATAAGATAGTTACATATAAAAGTAGTTTGAATGGACAAGTGAGAGAATGTAAAGGGACTTCAGTGTTGGCAGTTTCAATGCCAGTGGAGGAGGAGAGGCCAGCTGGGTGTCTGGGTGCCGTGACGGGGTTGGCCCAGCAGGGGGCAGAGGTGTGATGCAGGGAGTGGGAGGTGACAGCTCAGTGTCACACTGTACACAGGGTGTCACCTCACCAGGCTGGGAGAGAGAGACAGAGACAGAAAGAGAGAGGGAGAAAGCGGACAGAGAGTCAGAGAAAAAGGTGAGAGATCTGTCTCAGTCTGTATGTTTGTGTGTATGTGTTTGTGTGTGTTTTGAACATCGATCTATGTGAGGACTAAAGTTTAAGACCTTGAAGCTGAGGACATTTTGATCTGTCCTTCCACCTTTGTTGAGCGGTTAAGACTTGGTTTCAGGTTTAGGTCTAGATTAAAGTTAGGCTCAGTAAGTGCATTATGTTATTGTGATGAAAATACACCAGATGAGATACCAGATGCAACTGATAAGAAACAATCATTTCATTACATCAAATTCCACTGAATAAACATTAATGTCTGTGTGTGTTGCTTTGTAACACACTGCTACTGGGCTAGGTTTCTTTGTGCAAGCAACTGTGTGTTGTGTGTTTGCGTGCATGTGGGCAAAAATCCTCTTTATTTCCTCTTTCGTCTCTCTCTGTCCCCTGTATCTGTCTCCAGGGACTCACTTGGCTTCTCTCCCTACTTTTAATTCTCGTTCTGCAAACTGCTGCTGTCTGAAAGCAAGCTGGCAGCACACACACACACATATTCTTGGTTTCATAAATGCACCGGTGCAGCCTCTTTCAAACAGGCAATGAAAGACACCCACACATTCATCCCCACGTCCAGTTTAAATGCATCACACACATTTCTCTTTCACATCTGAAATATTGGATAGGAGCTCAGGAAGACATACAGAAAGCATCAGTGACATGATACAAGTTGAATTCAAAGAGGTAAACACAAATACAAGCACAGTGATGAAGGAGCAGGACGCTTACAGCCTCCCAAGAAATCTACACGCTCCCAGACACACACACACACACACACACACACACACACATTTCATCACTGACAGTAGCAGAGAGACAGAGACAGCGTTCCTGCCACTCAGAATACAAATCCGGTATGAAAGAAAACACGCACAAACACACTTTGAGCCCTTAAAACACAAACATAAATCAAGGATGTATAAGGACATGAACATTCCACAATTATTTGTTTATTTTGATCTCTAGTAGCTGCTAATTTAGTTTTTCAACAGGCATGATAACATAACTGTCAGCAGTGTTCACACAGCCACCCGCACGCATAAGTTCTCCAGCAAAAACATACATGCACTGACAGGCAGATGAGCCAAACTTCAAAAGCAAGAAATAAATAAATTACAGACAAGTCTGATAGGGATGAATAAATAACAAGAAGAGAGGGAGATGCAAACAGGAAGGAGAGACGCAGTGTGCAGAAGTAAAAGAGGAAGCAGAAAGGGAGACGCAGTGATTTTTGGAAAGAGGCTGGAGGTGCAGGCACAGAGGGAGAGTGTCACGCACAATCTTGTTCAAATTAAATTGGCATGCAGGGGCTGAATGGCAAAGACGGAAAACACACTCCGGAGATGGATATCCATGTGTAAATGTGTGTGCGCTGCAGGTAGAGCCAGCCTATGTAGAAAGACACAGTGTGACGCTGAGTGACTTGCTTGTCTTTTGAGTTTCCTTCACTCTGTGTCTTTTTTTTTTTTCTTAATTATTTGGAGAAGGGTGTGAGTGTGAACGCAAATATGCAAATGAAACGGTTATTATTGCATTGCTCATCAAGCAGCGCGGAGCAGACATTAATAGGCTGATGAATATGCATGTGAATTTGTTAATTAAGTTAATTATTCTGCTGAAAATGCATTCGTCTTCCAAGGACATCTTCCCCAGGATTCCAACCTGCTCCACTCATTAGTCATGCGATATTTTACACTGGGCACTGGGACAAGAGCGAGGGAAGGGAGGGGCAGGAGGGGCCACCAGGGTTGATGCGTATACAGTATAAGGGCAACATGGATGTAAGTCCAGTTAAGAACAGCAGTAAGAGCCTGAGAAAGAGATATAATGGTATTATAATGACGCCTAATCATTCATCAGTTCTTCAAAACTCAAGGGTCAGTGAAAGAGACAAAAGCACCTCACCCAGTTACAGTAGGGTGTACACACTCCTAGTGGCCAGACGTTCACTCCATCTCTGCTTTTCTCTTTCCTCTCCAGTAATTCCCCCTCTTCACTGCTTTTCCTCTAATTGCTTATTAAAACCCTCTTAAATGAACTTTTTGTGCCAACTTTCCAACACATTAATTAATTGTTGTAGCCAATTAAGTGTCGCTGCGCAAATGAGCTTCAGCACAAATGGTCCTGCAGGGCCCGTCCACCCCCTCCTCCCCACACTCCCACCACCACCACAACCACCCTCCTCCTCCTTCACTGACTGCTTTCCCAGCAGCCCCTCTGCCCTTAAAGCGGCAACATCAACACAGACCCACACAGAGAGAGAGATGATTATCTTGGCTTGCTCGTGAAGCTCATTGAATCCAATCAGCAATGAGATGCTGAGATCTTGCAAAGGTACTATGGGTCGTGGAAGTGCAGCATCATGCAAAGGAGTCAGCGTATTTTTCCATTAAAGCATTTTCCATTATTGTTTACTGATGGAGCAAATAAAGGCAAACACTTCAGTGTGGGTGGAATTTATACCAAAGTAGTGATTATTATTGTTTCTTGGTGACTTTATAGAAAATCAACACACATCTGGTCATTTCAGCAGCTTCCTAAAAATCCTTTGGTTGGTCTGGGTGCTGTTGAGCGATCAAGAAATAACGAGTGTGTGTGACAGCAGTTTCCCACAAAACTATAAAGTGAGAAGAAATGGAGGTGGTGTTATAGCATCAATAAAGCATGCTGTTGTAGCAGTAAAGCATAAATCACTGCTGGGATAAAGTCAATCAATTTTCGAAATATCACATAAATAAAGATGTAGCCATAAACGAAATGACTGACATTAAATTTTGTTTGATAGAAGAAAAAGAAGGGATCTGATGAAGACAGCACAATTTGCTGGACTACCCAAGATGCATTCATAATTACATTTTTTTTTTTTTTGGCTCATCTATCAGGAGGAAAGGGTGTAAATATTCAGGTAAACTGACTGATAGATTTTTTACATGTTCGGTTAACAATTTAGCTGTTCTTTGCTAAATCACTCTGCATGTGTGTGCGTGCGTGTGTGTGTGTGTGTGTGTGTGTCTTAGATGTGGGACTGTGGGAGTCCCTGTCTCCTCTCACTGAGTTTACACTAGTCACTGATCAAACAGCCTCAGTCATCAGACTCAACATCAAACTCAACATCAAACCATACCATGGCTCAGAGAGACAACTGCGGCCCAGATTTGCTGCACAAAGGACCTACCACACACACGCTTGCATGCAAGAACTCATGCACATTCTCATTGCTGCAAACCCAAAGACTGGCTGAAAGACAGACACACACCTGGCAATTTAGAGCAAGGGATATGTAACTTGGTTTAAAGAGTCAAACTAGAGACCGTTACCACTGCAGACCATAATTTTCCTTTCAAATCAAATCTGGAAAATTATCACATTAATCCACAAAATCCATCAATGCTCAGTTCAGTCAAATGTTCCTTTCAGTGGAAAATAAAATAGAGGGTTAATTAACTTGTTTCCTCAAGACTCACTGCTTGCTGTTCTTGATTGTCCATTATAATCTTGTCTCTCCATCCCAGTTTGCCCTCTTCTTCTTCCTTTTGCTTTCTGGGTGAGTTTGCTGCCAAATAAAAAAAAAGAAGAACCAGTGGAGACTAATTGATTAGCCGGGCGTTTTAGATAGGGTCCCTAAATTGTTCCCTATATGTGGCAAATTGAAAATTGGTCATGTCTCTAACCCAGACTTCGTGCAGCAGAAACTATTAATGCCTGCTAACAATAGTATTTCTTGTACCCAGAAATTCATCAGCATTTTGTTGTAGTGTGCATTTCTACAGAACATGCATTTCTTTAAGTGCAAGTCCAGGTCTAAGCAGATGTGTGCTGTGAAAGCTGAGACTATGGTAAGGGATGTTGTAAATATAAAAATTGTGCTTCAACAATCAGCTTCAATACAGAGAAAATGACTTGCAGTGATACAAAAATACAATTTCATGAATAAAATCTGGCAGGAATTGAATGAAATGGACTGTCAGTCAATTCACTATTTGTAGGGATGTCCTCCAAAATTTGCTGTAGCTGACTTTGTAGCAGTGGCATCCAAAATGGAGGCTCTATTTCGATTGCCACTGTCTCTGCCATGGCGAGTATGTGCTTCAGACTGGCAGCATGGCACATTTATGGGCATTCCCCATAAGGTGCCTTTCTGATTGATGGCACAGCCTCGTGCACCTCCCTCTCTTCACTCCTCAGTCCTGATTTATTCGTCTAGTCTCTGTGACTTGGCACAGGCATTGCCCACTACTTCTCCTGTGGAAACTCCCTGCGGGCACATTCACTATTATATGGAGTCCCGATGGGCAAAAGCATCAGACAGAAACATACACGTACACACACACGCTGCAGCTTCTCATCTCGATCACACTGGGCCTGTGCTAGAGGGCAGGTGAGCCTCCCACTGCCTCCACTCTGAAAGGATCTCTCACCCAGAGGGCTCAGCTGCTTGGTGGGCCAGCGGGGTAAGCGGCTCTGTAAGCCTGCCAAGTGAGGAACTGGTCTGGGTATGCATGAGGCCAAACCTAGCGCACACAGACACAGACACAGACACAGACACACACACACACACAGTCTGCATGAACCATGCAGGCTTCTGTGTTTGCCAATCTGAAGTTTATGATCCTTGTCTGGCTGTCAGGATCTTCATAAAGAGATCAACCCAAGTGGTGAAGGAATCAATACATAAATATAGGCAGTATGGAGGAAACTAGTTTAAAAAACAGTGAAAATGAAAAAGGACAGAAACTACTAAAGCAAACAGAATGTCTCAAACATTTCTTGTTTGAAATGTAATTATGGATATTTATTTTAAAAAATATTTTCATGAATTAAATGTCTTTAGTACAGTTTTATCCATTTTACCTATGCCTCTTGTATGATCAGTGAATTCCCTTGCTTGTCAGGTCTTTAGTCCAAGTAGCCTGCAAAATGAAAATGAGCACACATGAGTTACCAGATCAAAAGTAATACTAGAAAACCAGTCTAACTTGTTTTAGGCTTTGCTGCAGCTAAAAACTTTAATCAAGACCTTGTGGAGGCCTAATCCTGTGGACTTCCTGTAGATTGAGCTACAATATGAGTGAATGTCTACCATCTAGTGGCCAATTCGGAAAAACATTCAGAAACACCAGGAAAGACAATTCGACTGGTCGCATAACTTCCTTTAATAAATGGAACCAAGAAAACACATATTACAAAATATTCTTTTCTCTTTACAGACACATCAAATTATTTCTCCTCCCTTTCCTTTTCCAAACCAAAAAACTGAAACAGAACAATGGACCATTATTTTAATCGTCTATCATTTCCTGATGTAGAAAATAACTGCACCAAAAAAAAAAAAAAAAAGAAAAAAGAAAAAAAAAAAGCTTTTGTTGCACAAGTCGTCAGGAAGGCGAGGGACAGACATACGTGAGGCTTTCAGAGGCCACCAGGTAAAGCTGAGAATCCGTTTCTGTATGTATGTATCTAGCTTTATACTTCAACTAGCAGAATACTGTGTATTATGGAGCAGTCCGTTATAATGTGGTGGTTTTATCCATATTTGAGACAGGAACATGAGCACTACAGGCTTAGGCTTGTTACGACAAAGATTTACTGTATGTAAAGGAAGGAAAACCTTCAAGTGGGCTAAGAACACATTGCAGTACAATTCAGTTGATGACAAATGGAATATCTCGGGGAACCTCAGTGTAAAATTAAAAAACAAAGAAAAGAAGAAATGCAGAAGCACGCTGTCATCGGTGCCATCCAAAGCTGAAACTTTACCCACACTAGGCTGAGATCATTCAGGGGTTGCTGGGGTCATAAAACAGCCACAGGCTGAAAGCAGGTGAGCTAGCCAGCATGTAAGCTTCAAGGAAAAACTCGAGATCCCCCAGTGTTTTTGTCAGTGTGCTCATACCCATACACAGCATCTTACGTTCAACAGCATCGTCACAGACGTCAGTCCAACACAGAGTAGAGGTCGGCACCTTGACTCTTGAAAACACTCACATCTTTAAGTGCAGTAAATATGACAATCATTTGTTTTTGTGGGGGAAAAAGGGAAATCACAGCTCCATGGCACTCAATTTGAAAGACACAGTTCATTCAAGTCACAACCGTCAGTGGAGAGGAAAGAGCAAGGGATTGGCAGGTGGTGACTGCCCCTAATTTGACTGAGGTGGGACTAACCCCTGGTCTACATACATCCGCCACAACAACACATGACAGTTTGTTCAAAGGGCAATGTCGTTCATAACCATTCCTGAAAAGGCCCTTAATCTTTTAATCAGACATTCATTTTTAACAATCTCTTATCCATCTTTCACTACCTGCTCATGGTCCAGTGAGTCATAATCTGTAGGTGTCCCTCAGCCTCTCCCTTCAGGCCAGGATTGCTGGTCCCAAGATATCCAACCTTAGTCTCACCAGAGAACTGAGGGTCAGCGGGCAGCTCCATGGGAAAAGCGGAGGTCCTGGTCCTTTGGGAACTGTGCTGTAGTGGTAGGAGCAGCAGTCACCAATCCTGCTGGAGCCTCAGCTGCAGCTGAAGGTTTAGGTGGCGAGTCTACAACCCAGGGTGGTGGGGGCTGTGCCCGGGCTGGAGCATCCACAGCCGGAGAAGGGTTCTTGCTGCGCTGAGAGGCCCCAGCTTCCGAGTCCTGCTGAGAGATGAGTTGGAGCAAGGCAGCTGCCACGGCAGGACTAATGTCCTGGCTGGGTTGGGTTTCTGACCCGGCCTGCTGAGCGTTTCCAAGAAGAAGAGCAGATGGAGGTGGCCCGGGTGGAGAGGGTGGACGCTGCTCACCAGTTTGGGTCACCTGGTTTGGCCCAAGATCTTTCCTTTTTGATTTTGCACCATCTGAAAGGGGCAAACAACACACAGGACAACATATTAGGCATCAAGAAATCTATCACAGTATACACGTGTATTCAACATGCTGACTATCTTTACATGCCTGTGTCATTTTATTTACCTACATATAAGTAAAAATGTTTTTAGTCGTGAGTCTGATAAGTTATACAATGTTGACATTCCTACCTTCACCACAAGAGGGAGGGCAGAGCACTAAATGCATCTTCACATCAAGCATAATTTACAACTATTATAAGGGCTGACATGAATTATTGCTGCAGATAATCACGACTTTATGAACTTGTAGTAGTTGTGTAGAAATAGTACAAAAACATCTAAAAATAGTTACACCTATAGTCAATGTTACATCTGGCCTATATAAAATATGTAGTCGTGGACCTATTCAGCTAAATCTATTGTTTTGAACAAACAAACATAAACTTTGACTAGTTATCCCCCGATGTTAATAAAACGCATTGAAACTGTTTTTTCACTGTACAGATGCAAAACCTAACCAGTCAGAAATGCATTAATGTATGCACAACATATGCAGCTATATCTGTATTGATTATAATAAAGGTTTAGTCTATTTTTTTTTTTTTTCAAAATACAGCAATCTTAAGACCAGTCCCGGACCCAGGGTGACCCAGGTTTTCAGAGACCTTGACATGCGAAATAATAGGACTTGTTACCATTTCAGTGCCAGCAGCACAGTCAACTGTTTTATTCCATTTGCTAATCAAATTTTTTAAACTAACATCTGAGCCAGAGTGAACAGTTAAAAAAAAAATAAAATAAAATGTGTGACAAAACCAAAATTAAAAGAAACACATGCAGGTGAGGTCTAAAGATTCAAAACATTTATTTTCACTTGATAATTTATTAGACTTTCTTCATAAAAAGGCTGACATTACAGACTACTTAAAGCGTTGTTGCTTCCTGTGAAGAATCCATGAAAACCTGCTTGATAATGAAGATGAAGTGAGCAAGAAAAAACATGTGCAGAAGTGGGACAGATACAGAAACAAGGACTGTGAGAAAGAAACAGGGAAAGGGGAGACACGTGGAAGGGAACAATACAGTGTGAACCACTTTTCCCACTCAATAACACTACACTTGCTTGGGGTTTTTATTGATTACACCAGTAAGAGATGTCCATGTGCACCAAACCTTTGCCTAGTAGCCAGGGTCACATGAAGACAGACGTTTTTCCAGGTTTTATTTTTGCAGGTAATAAAATGGTCAGTGGTGAGTAATGTGTGTTTTAGGAATGTCAGGGAAACATGAAAGGGAGGGGGAAAGCGGAAAATGTCTAATAGCCCAATTAATTTGATTCATTTTTCATTTTACTCATTTTATCCAGTAGTCTAAATTGATTTTAACTTGATGGAGTACAGAGGAATCCTGAGTACCAAATCTCGGCCAGCTTCTGTTTTGTTCTCTGCCCTGCTCTCCTCCTACTTGCAGTTCCCAGTGTTTTCCACCTGACCCCTGGTTTCCCCCTGTTTTTCACCCTCTAAAGACTAAACCCAGACTTGCCCTTGCGATCAGTAGTAGAGGCGGACGGGCCGCGCGTTAGTGGCTCCTCAGACTGGACACCATTGCTCTCGTCGCTTTGCTCCTCGGTTTGAGGCTTGATGATTTGGCTCAAAAGGAGAGCCAGTAGGTTGGCCTGGTCTTCCTGGCTCAGCGAAGGGTCTCCGGATGTAGGTGAGAGCTCTTGGGGTTCAGGGGGTGGCTCTGGGGGCTGGGGCCTGGTAGAAGACTGGGCCTGGTCCTCTTGGGCCCCCTGGTGGTCAAGGGCCTCACTGAGGGCAGACAATGACTGGCTCAGACTGTCTGCATTGGAGAGGTTGAGGATCTGGGCTACCTGGGGCAGGTTGAAGTCTGCCTGTCCCTGGAGGAGGTTCAGCAGCACAGCCAGCTCTGTCTGGTTCAACTGCTCTGCAGCAGCTCCCAGGCCTGAACACATAATCAGAATTCAGACTATGTAAATGCAGTACTGTGCAAACAAAAATGATCCTTGACCATTTCTTCCACATGGCTCTAAAGCACTAAATGACTTTTTACTTGCAGGCAGTTCAACTGTATGTCAGCAGACAGCACCCTGCCATTGTTTAGGTAAGAAAGTAGTGCAGAATAATAGAACACTGAGAAAATACTGCTATGTTGGGGCACCCCCATGGCCCATCTTTCTATTAGTATCTCATAAAGGGCCTCAAAATCTGAAAAATGTTCATCTAAATATAATATGAATATTTCCTGTGGTTATCCTTCCATCGGTGTCAGCTAAATGTGCAATTCTTTCAGTCTTTTATTGGAAAAGCAGAATACTGAAATGTGAATACAATGTATATCTTAGGTCCACGTGTCTTTCTGGTAATACATGTCTGTTACCTGACAACTCACTCTCTAAATTGGTGGTGGAAGGGGGTTTTCCAGGTGGAGGTGGAGGGCCTGCAGCCGGGCTGGTCTGGGGCCGGCTGTTCTCTCCGCTTGAGGTCCCTGTTGCATCTTTCCGGGGCACTTTGGGCACAGACACATCTTCTGGCAGCCCGCTCTGACGTGCACGCCGTCTCTTCTTACTCCACAGCTCGTGGCAGTCTTGGTGGTGAGGAAGACTGGAGACAGTTACAATGTTATTTTAATATGATCTTTTGTTTTGATATTCAGATTATGTGAAGGCAGAGTCCGTGAGCTACTGACTCTGGTGGTGGCATCTTGCTGGGTTCCACGTCACACAGGAAGTCACTGTTGAGAGCCTGCTCTGATGTGCAGCGTCGTGTAGGGTCGAGGGTCAGCATTCGGTCCAGCAAATCCAAGGCGGGAGCAGGTAAACTGTGCAGAGCAGGAAAATGTTTTAACTGTCGAAACCGACAGAGTTGACCACAACTGCTTTTTGGAAAAGTAACATGGCAACATACAAGGCAAACTCCTCCCGTAGTCGCCGCCTGTACTGCTTCTTGGGTTTCATGGTGTTGAAAAGAGGAAGTTTAATGACATCAGGCCAGACTGCAGGACATGGACTCCCACACAGACGGCTGAGGGACAGGACAGAGATATAAAACCAGTGGGTAAGAAATAGGGATGTGGTGACTGGATATTTGTGTTTGGGGAACGGCAGCCTACCTGATGAGCTCTAACTGTAAAAGTTCCTGGTTGGCTTGAAAGATAGGCTTCTTTGTAAAGAGCTCTCCCAGAATACACCTGAAAACACAAATGTCTGCCTAAATCACTTTTGACTTAATAGGTTACATTTCCAATACTACACATCCAAACACATGAAGCTTTCTACTTACGATTTTGACACAAGAAGCAGCAGGTGAATACAAAAGAGGAGCGTAGAAGCAATTTACATAAAACAGTCTGCTGCTAAAATCCAAGTTTAAATTTGACAGCAGAGCACACAGGTTCACAGAAAGCCATCTATCTCACACCTGAGTGAACTGAATCTCCCTCCTTGTGCCCACAATGCCTCAGACATCCAGTTTGTTTAAAATGCTGCCAATACATTGGCTTACAATGCAGAAAGGAAGATACTTTCAGTACATCTGTTATGTATTTATTTGTTCTGTCAAGCTTTCCTCCCAGTCCATAAAACAAAATCTCAAAGCATAACTATCATATGTACAATGGCAGGGTTTACCATAGGCGGTAGGAAGCTTTCACTACTGACAGGATACTGAATATGAAGGAATGAATATGAGTCATCTTTTAAAAACAGACTATTGAACTTTCATATTTTGTCATCTCTCTCATTGAAAGGTTGTGTATAGTTGAGTTTTCCATACTACATAAGAAAATGCATAGAACACAAAAGTAGGTAGGTAATACAACAAATGACATAAATGCGAATGGACAAATGTCTCCTGTGACACTGTCATACTCACCCGCAGCTCCAAACATCAATGGCAGGAGAGTACCTCTCCTCTCCCAGCAGGAGCTCAGGGGGACGGTACCATAGTGTGATTACTTTATTAGTGTACGGCCGACTGGGGTAAGAAAAGAGGAAATAGACTCAAGAGACATTCGCAGAGCATAAAGATTTCAGCTCTAAGAGGAAGCTATGTGTAGAAGAGACAGCACCATCTAGTGGACAGATTTAAACTGCTGATGAGATTTAATTACTGCTTCAATCATCATAAACATTTTAATCTCACATTTAAATCAAGTAGGGACAGAGAGGACAAAACTCTTGCCTTACCTTTCCTCTGAATTGTAAAGTCGAGCCAAACCAAAGTCAGCCAGTTTGATCTGACCTCTGAACACAGAAAAACACATAAACAGCTGAGTTTTGATGGAATGCTACCATGAGATAACACATTGAGAAATCACTGTAAATAACCTTTAATAAAAAAAACTGAATACAGAAAAAATCCCTTCTCAGTGGCAAAAGGCTAATGCGTGCATGTTTTGCTCCTTACCTGTTGTTTAGCAGGATGTTGGAACATTTGATGTCCCTGTGCAGGAAGTTGTTCTTATGGCAGTAGTCCAGACCCTCCATCAGCTGGCGCATGAAGCTGCGGATGTGCTCATGGGAAAACTGGACCAGGCCCGACTCTAGCAGGCCCATCAGGTCATGGTCCATGTACTCAAACACCAGGTAAAAGGCACCTAAAACAGAGGGTGTGTTCAGAAATCAGAAACTATTACAAAACAATTTTAAAGACGGGCTGCTGAAGTGAATCAGTATGATGAGCGAATTTTCAATTATATTTACTTGTCATATACATTAGTATGTTTAAGATGTATAAGATGGCGTTTTCTGCTCCTTAGGCTTAGTATTATATTTTCAAATTACCCGGCCCTGGCAGATAATTTATGACTTTTACCTTTATCCTTCTTGAAGTCAAGAGCATCTTGCTTGTCGGTGACAATCTCCTTCATGTTGACAACACTGCGGTGTTTGAGCTGGCGCAAGATCTTGATCTCTCTGATGGCTGTGATAGGGAATCCTTCCTTTTCATTGTCTAAACGCACTTTCTTCAGAGCCACCAGCTCACCTGGCGAGTTTGCAGAGAGCATTTAGCAAAACAATTATATTAATGACTTCTAAATATAAAACACATCTTAACAGCATAGTGACCAAAGTCTAGAGAGTATTGTCTTACCGGTGTCTTTATCCTTGGCCTTGTACACCTGGCCGTATGTACCCTCTCCTATGATGCCGATTACATCAAATTTATCTACACAGCGTTTACCCCAGTCACTCTGGGTATGTTTGCGCTCACCATATCGTGGGCAGCAAATCCTGCAAACAATCGAAAAGAAGACAGATTAGACCTAATACGGGATTAACAAAAGGAAGATTGGAAGTGGGCGAGTTATAAAACAAACTTACTTTGGTCTCTTCTTAAGGGCTGGCTGTGGTGGTGGAGCAGCCTGATGGATAGGGGACTGTGGGGGTGATGAGTCACCTCCAGCCAGAGTGGGTGGTAAAGGAAGGTCGATTAGTGATGGCCGGCTGCGGACCTCCTTCTCCTTCCTTGATAGCCTCTGAGGAGGGGTGGACTTCTTTGGGCTGACATTGCAAAATAAAACAGATTTTAGACAAATGTAACTGTTTAAAGAGACTGGGGAGAAGTAGAAACTGCTGAGCTCGAAAAGATGGAAACCACTGTGCTTGGGAGTGTGAGCCTTGGATCTTAAAGTAACATAAGCTTTATGTGTGTGATGATTTATAAACAATGTAAAAGACAAGCAAAATCCAAGTTATCTGCATTGTTCATGATACAAATTTCCCCAAACTGGATTCAAGGTTATCAAACATGGCAGCAGTACAGCAGCTACAGAGTGCGTAACTGTGGTAAAGTGAAATGAGATGCCATAGTCAATGACGCAGGCATAAAGAAAAAAACATTTCCTTCAGGTTTTAATCTCCACTGGAAACTGAAGATACAAAACAAGCGTATCACTTAGATCCACCTGTGTCTTTATATTTCCTGCGGCACGACAATGATCATCATTCACTAACAACAAAAGTCTAAAATAATATTCTTTCATCACGCTTTACTATACCTTAAAGTGACGAAACATTCTAATTGTGCTGGATGTGAATCGTGATAAGTAGATAATACGCAAAAACAAAATAATTTGAGTGACGTCTTATGATATAACACCTGAACTGTCTGCTGGCAAATGTGGCCCCATTTTAAGTGCACACATTAAAGTCACTGGCACTGTATGTGTGCCCCAGATGGTTGTGCTCACCTGTCCTGAGTGTTTCCCAGCAGTAAGGGTGGTAAAGGCAGCGGGGGCAGAGTTGATGTCTTATGCAGAGTGGTCTGGCGGACGGGGCTTCGAGTGGTAACTGGAGCAGGAGATTTGCCCTGGGATGAGGTGGAGAGTGTAGGCGGCAGAATACTTGTTTCTTGAGGAGGTGGCGGTGGTGGTGCCTGGGTGGCTAAACCAGGTGGCACAGTAGGAGAGGGCTGGGCAGGAGGAGCAGGAGAGGTGGTAGAAGAGGCGGCCGTGGGCACAGTAACCAGATCATCCCTACTGGGAACATCCTGGGGTAACTGTGCGGGTGGTGGGGGCTGAGGTTCTGTTGCTGCTGCCAACTCTCTTTCTGGCTGTGGAGCCTCAGTTTTAGCAGGCCGCAAGGAGGAGGAGGAGCCAGCAGATTTTTGCGCTGGGGGCGGAGTGGAGGCACCAACACTGGCACGAGCAGCCGCCTCAGCAGCCTGGCGTTCCTTCTTCCTTCGGCTCAGCTCTGCTCCCAGGCTGGAGTTTAAAGGCAGGCGGGAAGAGGGGGGTGAGCGGCTAGTTGGCCGGCTGCTGTGGGAGGTGGCTCCTGCACCAGCAGAAGAAGTATGCCTCTTACTCCGGGAACGAGAGGAGGAGCGACGAGATGAATAGTGTAGAGGGGAGCGACTCCTGGAGCGGCCTGAGCGTCTAAAAACAATGCCACAAACATTTTAGATTGCACTTAAGTCAGAAGACAAAACATGTTGCATGCTTTCTGAAAATGCATGAAAAAAGGAACAGTCTGTAGTCTCCTGAAACATCCTCCTCCATCACAAGACAAAATGGCACTTGAACACATCATAATGAAACAAACAAAACCACATGGGCCTTTTGATTCAGAAAGTAACTTAGGCTAAAATAGACACCAATGAGCCAACAGTTTAACAAATGTTGAAGACCTGACTGGATCTAAAACTTCATAGTTAACTCAAGTAAGAGAGTTTGGCTTCTTTCTTTGGTTTAACTCAATTTTAGTTAGACACACCACACATTTACTCAAAATAAATACAAAGCAAACTCAAACTAATAGTAAACATTAACAACTTTGTTAAAAATTGCTTAAGTTTTAAACACATTTCGACACATACACATACTATCTTGGTTATTCATTTGGTGCAAGCAATCTGTCCACTACACTTACAAATCTGAACTTATATGTGGCTCCACTCCTTCAACAAAATGTGGCAGCTACTAATGACAACAACCTTTGTATGATGAGATAGTGTTACTGACGAAAATATGGTTTACTAATCTTATTAACTAGGGAAAAAGTTTAGTATTCTGACCACCAGGTACCGACTATACATGTGATCAATACAAAAAGTGCACAGACCAGGACTGCTGTTGCCCAACCTCCTCGACCGACTGACATTTTGCTCTGCCCAAATAAAATGGCAGTAATAAAACTGCACCCTCACCAGTTTATTTTGACATTATCTTTAAATATTTTCCACCTCAGCCTTTTTGTCTGTGGGCTGGCTGCTTGGAAACTTCAGCATAGAGAACATTTAGTACATCCTTATTCTTAAAGGCAGCTTCCTTTCAACTGCAAATAGTTTACTGGAAGGAGAAGGCATCTGCAGGTTCAACAGGTCTGTGACATTAAATTTACAATACAGGTTGCTCATGCCAAGGCATGTTTCAGAACTACGCGAAATATTACCACATGGGACTTTATAGGTTAATCGGTCCTGGTCTGAGATCCTAGAGTTCTGTGGCAACATTTGTCTCTGACTGTGGGTATAAGCTACTAATTTTTCAGACCATGTTTCCTAAAGGGTTTTTTCAAGATTTTATGGTTGCCCTGCAGTAACTACTCACCGAGACATGGGGCTGGTGCTGGAAGACCTGCGGGTACCGTATGGGCTGATGGAGCGTCTCCTTGAGTAAGGGCTGCTGTCCCTCTCATAGCTGGAGGACCTGTGCCTGCTGCCATAGGGGCTTTCTGATCTCTGTCTGCTGCGGCGAGACATATCCCCATAGGGGCTGGGGCTTTGCTGGGCCACCCTCCGCCTGGTGTAGCTGTCATCTCCTTGTTGCCCATACCCACTGCCCAGGGGGCTCTCGCTGCCAGTCCCTCTTCTGGGACTGGGCGTCAGAGCAGAGCTGGTACCCTTTCTGCGAGGGCTACCCCTAGCTGAAGACTTGCCCTTAGGGCTTGACTTGTGGCTCTTGGAGGACTTGCGGTGGCTCCTGTCTGCCCGGTTCCTCTGGGAGGAGCTGCGGCTGCCCTCCCCTCGGGCCTCTCGTCTCTGCTGCCTGTCTTTGCGAGACTTCCCTGAGCGGCTGCTCTCCTTGCTGCGAGATGAGGATGTGGAGGAAGTAGTGCTACCTACACTGGCTGCAGGCTGTACCTGGGAGGCGAGCATCAGCTCCCCACGTTTAGAGTCGCCTTCTGGTTGGACCTGGCGCCTAGATGAGGATCCTAATGAGGCAGCTTTCTCCTTGATCTTTCCGGAGCTCACTTTCTCCCGGTCCTTGCTGCTCTTTTTCTTGAATCCATGTTCCCCATTTCCAGATTCTCTAACTTTATTAGGGTCCCTGGACTTTTTTCGGGAGTGTCTGTGCCCCCTGTTCTCTCTAACGCCAGCTTCTCTGCCGATATCGTCCCTGTCGTAGTCTGGTGAGGGCTCCAGCCGGTCCCCGCCCCCCCTCTCAAAAGGCCTGGAGGACGGTGGGTCCGAGAAAGTGTCCGAGTCGGAGCTGATATCGTCGTACTCCACCAGAGGCTTCACCGTGTTGACACCAGGAGGCGCCGTATCGCCGAGGGTAAAATCTTCGGGCCCCGGTGCCGCCGAGAATTCCCGATTAAGTTTGGCTGATTTATGCCGTTTGCGTTTTGAAGAGGAAGAGGACATTGAGGATTTTAGCTGGACCTTACCGTCTTTGCTCATCATGACTCCCGCAGAGGTATGAGTCGGGGCCTGGGTCTGGTGTGGCACACCGCTGTTGCTAGATTCCGGCTTCCTCTTGGTCCCATGGTGGCGGTCCGAGCCAGGCATCCCTCACGCCGGCCTCGGTACCTCTCCTGCGACTGGGCCTCGGTAGTCCAGACAATTCATTCACAGGAGAACAGTCGCTCCTCCAAATGCCCCAAAACAAAAGTGTTACCAAGCAGAAACAGTGAAAGAAAACACACAACACAAACACACCAGGCCGCTCACGTCCAGTCCTCCTCAACGCCAATTCATTCCGTCGAAATCGCCAACAGAGTTCGTCAAAGCCAAAGCATGCCACGGTGGTTTTCCGGTGCCGCGAAGTATGGACTCTGGATTAAGTCAGTGAATGAAAAAGATCCAAACCAAACATCGGAACATTGTGGTGTCGTCTCCGTCTCAATTTAGCTAGCTCTGCTAGCTAACGCTCGGCAGCTAGCGAGCTGACTCGTAAAAAAGAAAAAAGTCCCTTTGTGAAAGCTGTCCTTGTCCGGTGCCAAGTTTAGTAAAGGTGTTTTTATTCCACAGAATAACGGTCTTAGCACTTAGAAACAAGCAAATGCCTTCATTAAAAGACGCTCGTTTCTCGAACAAAATGAAAACTTGACCCGGTTGGTACTGTTTACATGTTCCCTTTAATGTACGTTTTATCCCCTATAAATTCAATAATGATTAGAAATCATAGTATTTTCGTGTGCAGTAGATGTTCCAGTTTATTATCAATTGCTCTGGGAATCAACCAGGCCTATATTTAGGGCGATGCTAGTGGATTTAATATCACCCACAGCCCTAGCTGAAGGAGACTACAAACGCCATTGTGGCTCCTCCGACTAGCAACTTCTGCACACAGTGGAATGAACCGGAAGCCGGAACCCTGTCAATCTTAGGCGTATCTCAGCAACGACCTATCACAACCGGAGGCCGACAAAGAGCCCGCCTACTATCCTCGTTGTGGCGCGACAGCGACGCAAAACGTCCAGAGATGCCGAAATCTGTACGAAAACAGTTTCTAACATGCCCATCAGCGCATGATACATTATCAGGTATTATTGATACTTCGCAAACAGGATGCTCAACAGGAGGCAGCATTTACATATGCAGGCAAACTTAGACATTTACACAAGCAAGCAACAACCGCCAGGGTCCAAGCAGCTAGACCTTCTCCAGGGCCCCCCAAAGCTCCAGGCTTAGCCAGTGTTAACTAGCTTGTGCTTTGAGTTGAGACGGAGCATTAGGTCTATATAAAAATGGTTGCTGAAATTAAAATAAATGTACAATAGTGCATTGTGTCCTTTTAGGCATTAAAAGTAAAGTGAAGGTGGTGTCCTAAATAATGCAGTGTATGTACCAACTAGCCTAACACTGCTGGCTCTTCTAAATGACTCTCAAAACCCAAATAAATGAATAGGGTGCCAAGATTTGTATTAGGCTGTTTGGTGAATACAGATAACAAGTATGTGTTATCAGCTGAACTTCATAAATACATGAAAAATATAATAGACTTAGTGTGTGATGAAACCTTGAATCACTTTTTGTTCAAACTTACAACTTCAGGTTTGGTCTAGACTGCTTTTGAAATCCGTGTGTTGAAGGGGGACAATTTGAGTTTAAGGCAGGTATATCTGAGAATGTTTTTTGATGGCACACAGTTGACAAGTGCAATGTGGAAACTTGAAGCTGGGTTTACACACACAGGCCTACTGCAAATGAACATTTTGAATGTGGTAGTTAGACTTGAAACAAGCTTGTTTCCAATGAGAGAGGAGTTAATGTAATTCCCCACACATTAAAAACAACTCATTATGAAGCAGAGTGTATTTCAACATGCTTGGTGTCTTGGGAGATTTTTAATATTTCATTGATGTAGGATAAAAATACAACACAGCCAATTGTTTACCTCAAAACACATATTTTTTCTTAATCATTTCCAAAGGGGAGGTAGACACGGGGATCACATTGGACATAAAGTATCTCTCTATAGTTTTAACCTGAGTTTGGAGATAATATTGAAGTATTGTCAAGCGTGTGTCCATCACAGACCTATATAAAACAAATATGATAATAAACAGTCTGTGGATCCTGACGACCACGACGCAATATGACGAGGGCTTTACGTGGATGCTGATTGGCTCCAGAGTCTAGCCGGGGCGTGGTCAGCGACAAACAAGGAAGTTGCGTTTTAGCAACAACAAAGTTACAATCTATGCTTGAGGACGATAAATGTGACAGAAACTAAAGTGTAAAGATGTTTAAATGGTTAATGTTTGATATAACGTGGTCATCATATTGGGCTATACAAATATTATTATGAAAGAAATCACGAACGCTGCCCACACTTCAACGACAGGGCCCTTATGTGGAAATTACTCACAGCCTATTAGACATGCACTTTAGATATTTGCTATTTGTCATTGCTGCTAAAAGCTGGACACATCAGTCTGCTATTCAGCTTTGCTCCTGAGCTCATACTGGGTCCGCACTGCCAAGTTTTCAACAGAGGACCAGCTAATAATTCGGCCTAGAGGTGGTTTCACTGTTTTGATAATACAATTTCATTATTATTATGTATGATTTCTAAGTAACGTAGAAAATAATACACAGTACCAGCTCCGTTTTAAGCTGCCAGATCCTATTCCTGTCGGGCTATTGTGTGGATGGATGGAAAAAACTATATAGGGGGAGGAGGAGGAGGAGCAGATAAGAGACCTGGCTCAGACTGCTGCCTGTACAGCACATATTTTTATTTTATTTTATCAGAAACTAGAGGTGTTGTCGTTTGTGCTGCAGGGCGAACGACATCACAGCCCAGGAGCTACCGAGAGGACGGTAGCATGATAGACGTGGAGGGGAATCGGCAGGAAGAGGGGGCCCGTATCTGCATTTTACTGCGCCCACACCGGATTCATTGAGTCGGTATAACCAGCGTCCGACATGGGGAAGGAGGTAAACGGCGTTTCACGGAGCCGGTTTGAGGTGAGTTGGCCCTCGATACTGACTGACAGTCAGTGACATACATTCAGGTAGCTTTTATAAACGCCAGGATAAGGGCCTACGTGATGACGGTCGCTGTATTTACTGCAAAACTACGCTTATGGTGAAGCTGTTGATGCAGCTTCCGCAGTCAAATAGTTTGGATTGGGTCAAACGCTGTTGTTTTGTTCAGACAACGTGTAGCCGAGGCCTGCCAATGTCATTTCGCTTAGAGTCGCTGTTTTCCGCTAAACCTGTCGTGCTGTTCATCGATACATTGAGTGGTTTTTTTTCTAATGGTCCTGAAATGTTGTCCTCGTTTTCCCTTTGCTCCGTCAAAACAAAGACAATGAGGCTATACCCGGAGCACGCCGCGGACAGCTCTCACACAATAACATATTTAGTTCAACACCGTTTTGTTGTCTTCTCTTTACTAAGCTGTGGTTGTTTTATTACTGTCCTCATATCTGCGTGGGTTGTGATTTTTTTGTTGTGCGAGTTTTGCAGGGCTCTCTGGCGAGCCGGAGTGTTGTGTGTGTGCATGGCCGCTGCGGTTGTGGGGGCCTCGGGTTGTGACTGCTACATGCACCCCGCATTAGCACGACACTATAAACAAACAGGCCCGAGCTGTCACAGCGTAACACACACACACAATAACCTACAGTGACAGCACAAAGGCCACTTGCACACACACACACACACAAAACGCACACACAGTGAATCGACGGTGTTGCTCTGTAGCATTTACCATGAACTTTGTGTCGCAGCCTATAGCGGAGTATTTTGGTGGAAACTTGCGCACAAATGATATGTGTCCGGTCCATGACATTGGCCTGTGTACGTGGCGTTATTCTTAATCCCCAGCGAGCGTGGGATTTGTGTGTGGTTTTATTTATTTTTAACGGTGCAACAGCTGACGACTCGGTAGATTCAGGCCGTTACCTTCTGGCCCGACAGCTGCGGTGGAGCCGCTCTGTCAAGTTAACCGGACTGAGGACAGCACAAGACCGGAAGTGATGTGACGGTACCTTTCAGAGTAAAGGTGAACCGTCATCGGTCGTGCTTTAAAATTGTATAGTGAAAGAGGACTTTTTTGTGCATATTGGCACATTTTAAAGATATTTAAAAACCAACAGCGCTCTTCACGACACAATTTCCTAAGTCACAAAAACATTTTAAGACCATGAAATATGCCTAGTTTACTCTAATAGCATAATTCTATATATATATATTAATATTAATATTAATTCTATATATATATATTCTCTCTCTCTCTCTCTCTCTATAATTTTATATTATTTTCTACATTTTTATCTATACATATTGAGAATAGTTTGTTTGTCAAAAAAATTGTTTTTCTATTGATCAATATTTATTTTTATATACTTATGTTTTTTCAGTTTCCCAGGGATGCAAGGTCAATTTTTTGTACTAAAAATGTCAAAAAAGGTATTTTATTCTACCCTTTTTGGAAGAATATATATAAACCTAGTCAGGAACAATGCCAAGCTAACAATGTCTGGCAAACACATTGATTTACACAGCGCAAACATGTTGTTTGCCAAAAAAAAACACATACATGCAGTAAGTCAAATGATAGTTTTTTTTTTTTTTTTTTTTTTTTTAGACCCATGGTGTTTCTAATATATATGGGTCTTTGTGCTGTAAGACTATTAAGAAATCTCATGGTAAACCATTCTCTAAGATTTTGAAGATTTCAAACAAATTATGCAAAATTGTATTTTATCACAATGACCAATAGTCATAGCTTCAGTAGCTCTAGTGTTGCATTGTTGCATGTCCTAAACTGAGTGGTCAAAATCCAATGCTACATAATCTGCCAGAAAGAGTTTTACTTTGAAAGGCATTGCCAGGCATTTGGTGTTATGCTCTGTGACTTTACTATGCAGTAGAAGCTGATCTATTGTACACAAGCCCCTAACAAAAGGCTACAGCACTCTCAAAAGTAGATGGTTAATTCTTTCCCCCAGTTCATTTCACAATTAAGAAGGATATTAAAAATAATGACTACTGTGATTGACATTAACGCTACATTGATTGTAATAGGTATACTGATTTCAGAGCAGTTGAAAGTAAAAACTACAAAACTATATGTTTATTTCACATATTTCTTGGTACTTAACTGTATCCGTGGAAGGCATGGAACTTAGTGTTCATCAAGTGTGAGACTAATTAACCCATGGGTGGAGTTTTTCTGCAAAACGGCCCAAAAAATGTTTGTCTGAAACTATCACATTTGGTTTTGCTCTGTAATAATTCATAGCTGCAGGTTACAGCTCACAAAGCTTTTTACCCTGCGCCAGGCCTGCATCACTGACCATAGCTAACCAGTGGAGAAAACATAATGCTCACATTCATGCAGCATTAACCACATGGGTCTGGTTCTTTGGAAATGGCTCTGGATTATTTAACCAGAAAGCAGCACCGTAGAAGGTGAGCTGTCAGGGGTCAGTTTGCCCCAAATCCAAATGGGTCTGTGCTTTTGTAGTCCCTCGAAATTTTACACATCTGTACTGGTATAGACTCCACATGTGTGTGTGCTTTGATTTGGAGCTGACTGGATTTTCAAAGTTCCAGTTGTTGATTTTAACAGGCACATCTGTCGGTTTGATTTTTGGGAAGATCATAAATATGTTTGTGTGTGTAAGTCCCTCAAAATCTGAAACTGCTCCAAATGTGGTTTTAGGATACACACCCAGAACCAAAATGACACGCAGTACAATCTGCTAAAACCTGAGATTTTTTTTTTATTGTTTGTTTGTTTAAACACAATCTGTAAACATTTCATTTATTTTTGGATTAGGGGTGCTTCATATTTGTACCTGTAAGGAAGTGAAGCAAAGACTCAAATTCCTTGTTGATCTTGTCACAGATGTTTGGCTCTTGTAAATAACATGGCTTCCTGCACTTTTTATTTACACACCAAATCCCACACCCCACAATTACCTTGTCCCTGGTTTAGATTTATCTTTCTAAATCTATGGAGGAAAATGGATTGGGCCAGATGTTGCTTCATTCGCCTCGTGACTGAGTAGATGCTCCCAATTGTCATTGTCTCAACATCTTGCATTTCCCACAAATTATGACTTCCCTTGCAGTCATCAGTGAGTGTATTTGTGTATCTAAGTAGCTGGGTCTTAATAAATGCTAATTCATTGTCTCTTTGTTTACTGAGGCTTTTTCTGTGGATTATGGGCTAGTATTTGTGCTCACACAGTATGCAATTATTTGAGTGGAAATCAATTAGCTGTTTGCAGATGCTGGAGCCATTTGTCTGAAAATCACAAAAGATATGCTGTGACTAATTTCAGTGTATGTTTTCAGTGCATGTAGATGTGGTCACTGGTGCAAACTCACACACAAGTGCACACAATGCAGAAGAAAAGTGAGAAAATAATATGCATGTTGAAAGATAAAATGAAGGCAGAGGCCATCATGGTTTTGTAGTCGACAGTATAGAGCCCTATATAGCTATTTCTTCTTTAATAACACAAAATCCCATCTCCTGTGCTGTCTTAACCTCTGCCATATTCTTTGTTTACTAAGGCTTGACATTGAATCTATCACAGCCGATATTACTATCATTTATCCTTGCTTATGTGCTGGGGCTGTCCTTGAGTGAAGTGAGCGGACGTAGAAGGCCCAAGCCACGTTAAAACACAAGTAATATTTTTCTCTGTCCCCTTTCAGATGTTCACAAACAGTGACGAGGCAGTCATCAATAAGAAGCTGCCTAAGGAGCTGTTGCTACGGTGAGTGACATTTGGAAGCACTTAAAACTCTGCAGCGTTTTTTTTTTTTTTTTTTTTTTGCAAGTGAAAATGGCATGTTGCATACTCCACACTCACCTCCCTGCCTTCGCTCTTGATCAGCACAACTGAACCACACACACATATGCTGTGAATTTCACAGCAATGTACTGTATGCTCACTTACCCTTTAGCAAATATTGCAACTAATACAACTTCTAGTATGCAAATTTCCCCTCATCTCCCATTCTTCTTTGCACCCTCAATGCAACAGTAATTACAAACAAACACTCAAGGCTATAAAACATTTAAATTGATTTCTGTCCAAAACAAAACAAAAAATAATCTAAAAGCCCCTGAGCAAACAGTAAATGAAGGCCATAACTCAAGCCTCGGCCTCGACCAGCCAAACTGTCTGTGCTGTGGCTGCTGACTCTGTGCTGCTTGGGCAGGTGCAGCGCCCTGATTTGTGAGGCAGACAGGCTGTGTTGGGACCCACTGCATCCCTGCTTCAACACTAATACAGTTTTTGCTGCATTAATGGGTCCTGTAGTAAGTTCTCTGCTCTGTTCTCTGAAGCATTCCTTCTCGCCAGCACCCCACTTTGAGTAAACACATCTATCCTGCTGACAGTCAAAGACAATATTAGCTGGTTTACTCACACCACTGTGCTGTGAGTGGAAGCAGACGCAGGGTTGAGCTGAGGGCAGAGTCTAGTGTAAAGAGGAAGCTTCTGGCAGCGGGGATCAGGGTCTCTAAACCGCCCCTGTCTGTCTTCCAGAATCTTCTCCTTTCTGGATGTGGTGACACTCTGTCGCTGTGCCCAGGTCTCACGGGTGAGTCTGTGTTCACAATGTGTGTACGCGTGTGTGCGTGACTGTGTGTTTGTCAGCGTCAGGTTTCATGTAACCTAAAAAACCCTAAATATCTGTTTTTGTATCCCTGGTCTCAGTCTTGGAACGTTCTGGCCTTGGATGGCAGCAATTGGCAACGAATCGATCTCTTCGACTTTCAGAGGGACATTGAGGTGAGTGAGTCTGACCTGAGCATCCATCTAACTTTGATCTTTGCTCTCTCTGTACTCTTCGCTTCACACTTCACTCACAAACCATAAATAGTTTAAATTTTAGAAGCAAATATCGTAAGCTGAGTAGAATTTTTTATTATTATTTTTTTTTATTTTGCAGGGCCGGGTGGTGGAGAACATCTCAAAGCGATGTGGGGGGTTTCTTAGAAAGCTGAGCCTGCGAGGGTGCCTGGGTGTTGGTGATAGTGCCCTGAGGTAAGTTTAGTGTGGATGTAACTTTCATTGTAGTTCTGCCAGACAGGCAACTTCAAATCATCACATAAATGTTTGTTTTTTTTTGTTTTTTTTTTCCTGTAGGACTTTCTCACAAAACTGCAGGAACATTGAGCTGCTTAGTTTAAATGGCTGTACCAAGATCACTGACAGGTGTGTGCACTGTTCACATAACAAGCCTGGTAATGTATCACAATGGAATTTTGCCTTTAAAATGCTCCTTGTCTTTCTTTCCTGCAGCACGTGTAATAGCCTCAGTAAGTTCTGTCCAAAGCTGAAACACCTGGATCTGGCCTCTTGTACCTCAATCACCAACCTATCACTCAAAGCTCTCAGGTGTGTAAGGTCAACACTCTGTAGTGTTAAACATATTTAAATATTCATGTAGGGGGTATCATATATTGTGCAAAAGGTACATTGACTTCTCAGCTGTCCTTGTCTCAAATCTTTTTTTCTTTTTACTCCTCTTAGTGAGGGTTGTCCTTTGCTGGAGCAGCTCAACATCTCCTGGTGTGATCAGGTCACTAAGGATGGCATCCAGGCCCTGGTGCGCTCCTGTCCTGGACTCAAGGGTCTTTTCCTTAAGGGCTGCACTCAGGTATGGTACAGAGGCACAATGCAATATCTTATGTACCTACCTGTCTTTGATATGGTCAACTATCCTTTATGGTGGTAGAGGGGTGTTGCAGTGCGATCTTATTATGAAGGTGTAGTTTGAAACCAGATGACTGCTGTAGTTTTACTGTCACTCTCTTCCACAGCTGGAAGATGAGGCTCTGAAGCATATTGGGGCTCACTGTCCAGAGCTGGTCACACTCAACCTGCAAACATGCTCAGTAAGTACAGTTACCATGGATAGTAGATGATTTCAGCTAATCATCCAAGTTTTTCAACAATGTCAAAGATTTTCCATACCCACATTTTATCATCTTGAAATAGGATGCCTCTCTGAAAAGAAGGTATCACACCCCTAAATAGAAAGTAGACCACTGAGTCTTCTTCACCTGTGGCTATGCTGATAGGCACAGAGTACATGTTGTGCTCTTCAGCCTGGAGTTTACTGTGGATGTCCTACCAGTAATAGTCTGTGAAAGCTAAGCAAGCAATCCCTATTCCTTTCCCTGGCTATACCTTTCTTCAAAAGTTCAATTGTGCTCATCTAAACCTCAAGATGTCCTCCTCATTTCATCTCGTCTCAGTTGTTCCTCCTCTTTGTTAGTCTGCTTTTGTGTCTTGCTAGTTTTTCCCTGGCTCTTTTTCACCATGTCTTCCTCTGTTTGGTGTCCTCAGACCAGACAATGCAGGGTAAATGATAAGTGTTGAGGTTGTACATGAATATGTGTAAGAAATACTGTATGTAAAAACCCAGCTATCAGTGAGCACAAAGGTTGTTCTGGTTACCGAGTAGATGTGGATTTAAGTGAGCGATGACACACAAACACATATTTTCTCCTTCTGTGAGCAGCAGATCACAGATGAGGGCCTCATCACAATTTGCCGGGGTTGTCATCGCCTTCAATCTTTGTGTGTTTCGGGTTGTGCCAATATTACAGACGCAATCCTGCATGCACTGGGACAGAACTGCCCCCGTCTCAGGTAAATTTACACACCCACACACCCTGTCCTAAAGTATGAAAAATGGCATGCTCTTAAAAAATATGACTGAAAAGATTAAAAACTGGAAACCATTGGTGCATAAATGGGCCTTTCTGCAGTAACCCAGGCAGCACTACTATATGCAGTAGTACATACACATCATTTTGAGATGGTCTCCACCACCCCGCCCTGCAAATTCTAACCATCCACTGGATGCATGAACTCAGAGAGTGGCAGACTGTAGGTGATGCTGCTGTTGTGCTACTCTCTGCTCCTCTTGTTTTTCCTTTCAGAATATTAGAAGTGGCTCGTTGCTCTCAGCTTACAGATGTGGGTTTCACTACATTAGCAAGGGTGAGTGTGGTATCTGTAGCTTGGTTGCACACACACGAGGACCATACTCTTTGATTCTGGATTCAAATATTTACTTTTTTTTTTTTTTAATCCAATAATCTTATCTCAAATCTTTGTTTGTGTCTCTTTCTCTGCTGTAGAATTGTCATGAGCTTGAGAAAATGGATTTAGAAGAATGTGTACAGGTGAGTAAAAGGTGCTTGCTAAATACCATTGCTATTAGTGTGTTATGTAGTCTGACATTTGTTGCTTTACGCCTTTGAATCAGATCACAGATGGCACACTGATCCAGTTGTCCATCCACTGCCCTCGTTTGCAAGTCCTGGTGAGTGGGTGGCTGCGATTTGAGCATATTTTGCTCCTTTCGCGTTTACAAGCTTCTTGTTTTAACAGACAGTTGAGTAATAGTGCTCTTGTGGTGGTACCACAATGTTCCTGTAGAGTCTGTCACACTGTGAGCTGATCACTGATGATGGCATCAGACACCTCGGCAGCGGCCCCTGTGCTCACGACCGTCTGGAGGTGATCGAGCTGGACAACTGCCCCCTGATCACAGACGCCTCACTGGAGCACCTGAAGAGCTGCCATAGTCTGGATCGCATTGAGCTATATGACTGCCAGCAGATCACCCGCGCCGGTATTAAGAGATTAAGGGTGAGTTGTGTGAGCTAAGAGCAGTGAGTAAACAATGATTCACATGCAGAAAGTATTGTTAGCACCCACTTTGTGAATTTCTTTAACATATGTCATTTTCTTATAAATGTCACAAATGCAAAAGTTTTAGCTCAAGCAGTTTAAATGCTGGTATAAAGCTCGACACTCTTAGCACTCTTCTAATTTTCTAGCTACCCTGAATCAGGTATCAACAGGGACCCTCCTTTAACCTCTTACAATTTATAGATGATTTATTTTTATATATATTTATATATATATATATATATTTTTGTCCAAACTACACTCAGTCTGAGTCACTTCTCCACCCACACGAGGTGATTATTCCAAACTCAAGTGTGAAACACAAACTGTCCCCTTGAGAGCAACGAGTGAACACTGTCCAGATCAAGCTGTACTCATCATTATTGGAATTCATGTCTTTTATTTTCATATAAATCTGTCATATTGTGGCTGGATTGGTAAAAATGTGCATTTACTGGCACATGATGTGGTTTATGGACAAAGAAACTGTGGTCGCTGATGCCTAAAGCTACTTTGTGCAGCTTTCCAAGCATTTGTATGGACTGTTAACATATTTTCTTCTCTTTTTCACCACAGACCCATCTGCCTAACATCAAAGTGCATGCATACTTTGCTCCCGTCACTCCGCCTCCCTCTGTGGGGGGCAGCCGTCAGAGGTTTTGCCGCTGCTGTGTCCTGCTATGATGTAAAGACAACAACCCCCTTCCCTGTCCCCATGTCCCTCGTACACGCTCCCCATCACTTGACCCCTGACCTGCTGTCCTCCTCATGGCCCCCTGTCATAGAGTACACGCTGATGTGCCCCCCCCCCCCCCCCCCTTTGGAGCTGCAGAGAGAGGGAGAGAGCCAAACATCGCTACAGGGTCTTGGGTAACTTTCCCAAAAAACATTCCTGAATCTCCCTGTCACACACAAACATGCCTTTTACACAAGCGGATATGCAGACCTGCACAGACACACACAAATTAACTCTTAGAAGTCAGAACACTACTGGGCTGCGTTCAACAAGCAAACCAGTGTTACAAAGAGTGTTACGTAAAATTAATGTGATCACTGCTGTTAAGGGACTCTTCGTCAAATGAAGTAGGAAAGAGCTGTTTAAAGAATTACATGATAAGATCTCCACATCAAAACTCCTGTCCTGTATTTTCAAGTAGCCTGACTCTTATTTATTTAGCACTTGGAGACAGATTACAGTGACATCTTTTTTAAAAAGAATATTAAATAGGCTCAGAGATCCCATTTCACCTGTCCCTCATTATTAAAGATCACTTAACAGACATCTCTAGATGGGAACTGCACTTGTGACAAGACCCGTGTTAGCTTTGATCTGCAGGCTGTTAATTTCAAAAAGGGGCAGCAACACAACCAGGTAACTGCTAATAGCTCCCCATACATACACATATAAAGCAGCAGAAAGCTTGTTTTGTGATTTTTAAAAAAAAAAAAGAAAAAAAAAGCATACTTGCAACTATTTGCACTTACAGTAAAGCAACGAAGAGACACTTTAAAAAAAAAAAAAAAAAAAAAAAAAAAGACCATCTCAGAGTTTAAGACTGGCATTTTGCTAATAATCCACACCACTACAAATCTCGACTTACATGCATACAGTGAGCTTGCTATACCTGTACCCTCACCTCTCTCTGTCTCTCCATTTCAATCAGAAGCTTCAATATACTGAAGGAAGAAAAAAAAAAGACAAAATTTATTATTTTTCTAAAAATGGACACTCATTAATTCTCACAAGTGGGGACTTGAGAAAATGCCAAATGTTGCATGTAACACCTCTAGTTTTTTAAAATCTTACTGTAAATATGCGAGGTCTGACGGCGTCCGAGAGTCAAAGCCAGTAAAACGCCAGATGATGACGTGAGATGGGGCAGTGATTGCCGTCGACGGGTCTTTTCTGAGGGAGCTACGGCGAAGTTCAGGCATCCTTGTTTAAGTACAGATGTGCATGAGTAGAAGCGTTGACAGAAGGAACTGACGCGGGCCTGTGAATGCTCATGTCAACAACAGAAAAGTTAAAGACAAATAAAAGACATCACTACATCAATTCATGCTGTCAGACCAGGACAATGGAAAGAAAAAGCCAACTGAAAACAATCAAAAGTACACCTACTTTCAGTTAGTTTGGGTTCATTTGAGTTGCTCTTTGTTTTCACGTCGGTGAGGATTTCTGATGACGAAGAACTGGTGGACCATGATCAAATGGACGTGCCCAACATCAGGGTGGCATCGGCAATTCCTCGGGCCCTCTGAGACCTTGCGGGGGGAGGGGTGACGACATGTTACACCTTGTCACTTTGACCTGCTCTGTCTGTCTGGGACCAGTGATGCTGCCGGAGTTGAAAACCAGATCAGACTAGTGGAGTCACTGTAAGAGGAAGTTTACCGAATCTTGAGCATGCAGTTCTAGCCTGCTGACAGATACGCTGGAATGATTTTTGTCACAGCGGAGGACTATAATGGACTGGAGTCCCCCATTCTATGAAGTGTTAAAGCTCATGAGTTATCTTCTCCTGCTCTCACACCTGCTTTATTCTGAGTCTCTTTTGTTCACGTTTCATTTTTATAAATGTGTCCTGGATCCCTACTTTTCTCTTTGCATTTCTCTTTCTGTTTTGGTGTGGTTTGGATTGCGCCTGTTTCATGTTTGAAGTCATGAGTTCAGTGTCTCAAAGTTGAGTTTGAGCCCTCATCCAGTCCTCAGTTTTGGTCTGATGGAGTTTGTGTTTTTATTAAGTTTATTGTCACTAAATGTCCAGAGTGCAGCCTTTGTCCAGGGGAAGTGCTGTCACAAGTGAAATAGTAATAAATGTGAGTTGAGGAAGTTTGTGCTGAGATGTATATACGATGTAGGTTGTTCCATCAAAGAGAAGCCCTTCGGATGGTTATTCAGGCGTTGTGTGCCGCTTTAGCAGAAAGGTTTTTCTCCATTAGTGTGCTTTCCTCTCCTTTAAATTTAATGCCTTTCTTTTCTAAGTGCCCCACTCCCATAATGCACCCTGCCCAAATACATCACAGATATTGGTCAATCTCAAATATCCCTGTTTAAAATGTAAACCGACAGGCAAAGCACTGAATGATGATAATCACTTTATGATTTGAGAGACAGCTACAGGAGCTGGGATAATGCAAGATCCTGAATCCTGTTTAATCAGTTAGATTTTTTTTTTTTTTTTTTGAATGGGGGTTTATGGGGGATTAGGAAACGACAAAATGGCGGAGGTATCTGGTGTAATCTGTCTCTGTGCTCCAGGGAAAAGGTAGTTAACTCAAGGAAAAAGGAACAGTTGTAGGATTTAGGCCATAAGCCTGGATGTAACACCTGCTTGCCCTATTCGTGCACTGAATGCAGCACCAGTTAAGTCATCAGTGCAGTTAACAATGTGCTTTCGAGGCAAACACTTTGAATGGATTACAGGTAATAATACTCAACCTACTCATGATGGTTTCAGTTGTACAAAAGAGATAAACCAGTCTTTTCATTGTACAAAATACACTACGCACTCTACGAAGTGAAACACCGTTTTTATTTTTCCTAACAGTATCGAACGCCCCCGTGTCCTCCTGTCAGATTTACCACCAGTTTACACAGAAGTTTGTTTCACGCCCGTTTGCTCCCAAACACTGGAGTAAATTTGAGGATAAAGACAGGGCAAGAGGTGACTGTGTGTGCGTTCATGGCAGGCAGACACCTAAGAAATTTCAAAAACAATTTTGACAATGACTGTAGTTCATAAAAATTACTGTAAATCTTTTCCCTTATTTCTTTTTTCTTTGTTTTTTTTTTTTTGTTTTGTTTTGTTTTTTTACAATTAACTGATATAAATGAATATGTATGTATGAATAAATATATACCTATATTATTAAGACTTGTCTAATTTTCTCTCTGGTGTTGAACGTGTCCTTAATTATTACAGCAGCAGAGGGCAGCGTTGAGCCAGTTGCATTGATTGCTCTGCTGCTCTGATTCAGCTCTGGGCTGGTTGCAGGTTTCAAGATGAAATCACATTTTCAGTCTAAAGGGTTTAGTTGTTTTAATTAGGAGCTAAGCGACAAGTTCCCAAGCTAGAATATGTTGTTTTATAACTTGAACTTGGAAATGTGTTATTTTCGCATTTCAAACATTGTACTACACTTTTGTCCTAATCAGCTGAAGTTAATGAGTTTTGCAGCTTTTTTTCTTTGGAAATAGGATGGAAACAACAATTTTGTCCTAGAATTTATTATAAAAGATTCACTTTTATTTTATTTTATAAATACACTATTTAAAAAAAAAACATGTTTGTGCCCAGTCTTAGCATTACTGCTGTTTTGTGCTGTTTTATTTGTGTTTATAAATGTAATTATTCTTTTGCTACCCTGCAGTGTTTGTAAAGGAAAAGAGGGGTTGATTTGTTGAGTTAGAATTTCTATCTTTTCCTTAATTTTGCCAGGGTTGTGTCCTATTGAGGTACTTGGGGAAAAAAAGAGATCCAAACCCTTCAGTGCACATGCCTTACTTTTACTAGGACAGTGCTTAAACTAATTACTTGCAGTAATTCCAGTTGTTAACTGCACAGGCTTATTTTCAGGGTTTTGGGATCTCTCACAGATTAGTGTGAATCAGTGATGCATTTAAAGGATTTGTTTTCTTCCTAGTCTGTATTGAAACAACACAAGCAGGTTTTCTTGCTGTGATGATTACTCCTTGCCATACTGGTCATTAAAACGCCTTTTTTCTATTACATTTCCAAGGCAAAACACCTAAGTGACAAAATCCAAAGTCTGTTTGGAGAGGAGGCTTCAGTCTGACGAACCAAATGAATCAAATGTTTTTCCACTGAGTTTTGACCTAAAAAGATTTTGAAAAATTGTGAATCTATCTATGTAATTTACTCTTGAGCACAGTTGACCACTAATGTACTTGGTCACTTTGCTGATGGATAGTACAAACAGCAAAAACAGTAAGCATATACAGCTTTTGTCAGATAGGTGACTATGGTTGAACAATATGATTCTGGGGGGTGGCGACATGATAGACTTTCATAGCACATGGGACACGGCATGAAGAGTCAAGTTTCTATTTTTGTGTGTGCGCACACGTCTGAGGTGGAAGCACAGATGAACAATCAGTATCAATTTATCCCAGTGGAAAGAGCAGCAGCTCTGGTCTTGTGACTGCACCATGACGACGGCTGTCACGGCTGGGATCTGTCTTCCGCCGCATGGGACTCATTTTGTTCCTCTCATCCTCCCATTGTTTCCCCCCGTCTCTAAACCTCTGAGAGATCAATGTGTTTTCACCCCTGTTTTAATGTTCATTTTTAGCAGCTGTTTTCTGGCACCTGGGGTATCACATGGAGGATGAAAGGTGTGCGGCTTAGAGGGAGACATTTAAATGTATGTGTGTGTTTCCCCTCTTTCAGCAACGCTCTCTACTGTTCAGTGTTGTCTGGGTTTGAACACAGACATCTCAGATCACAGCTCCCCACTAAGATATTCTGTTATTCTTGACAGCTCAGCCACTGCTATTCACCAGAAAACTTTTGACTTGGCTTTTTTTTTTGTTTTTTTCCCACACTATCTACTGTGCCCTGACTCTGAGTGAAGCAATAATGAATGTGATAACAGAGGGTATCTCCATTTGTCTTTCTTTTGACTGTTTTCTCCAGCACACCCACGCCCTAAGATGTTCTGGCAGCTTAGAGCAAATTTTGATGTTAGACTCGGATGAAATAATTCAGTGTAGATAGAAAAAAAAATACTTTAATCTACTTTAGAGGTATTTCCTCCTGTGAATGGTGTCGTATTTGCATAGAACTCACTTGTAAATACAATTTATTATCTTAAGTCTTCCTGATAGCTGCCCTAAATCAGGTTAATGCAAAAATCACAAGCTGTGTCTACGACTTTATTGCTTCATTCACTTTCACCTGAAGTGTAATATATGCAGGGGGCGATCAATAGTAATCCACCCCATGAAAGTGGTAAAAACAGGTAGGAAATGAGATAGCATTTGATTTTAGAGGTAGCAGCTGCTTTTATTGCCTTATTGCACCTGCTATAAACCTGAACCCTGCAGGGGCAACAAAGACGTGGAAACTGCAGCATCTGTATTCAGTGTTTCTGGAAAATGACAAGGAGGGAAAGCGTGTCTAAAAACTGTTTTCTCCTCAGAGGCGAAATGAAAGTAGTCCACCTTGTCCCATGTGGGTCATTTTTCCGCTGAAAGAGAAAATGACTGTTCTGACTCACAGCTTCAAAAAAAAAAAAACAGGCAGCAGAAAATCAACATACTCCTCTGGACACTTCTCCACTTTTACACTCCTCTAAAATTGACTCATAACATAACTGTTTTTATTCTATGGCGCCTTCGACACTTGCACTTCATGTATGTATATCTCCCACTGTCTGTGTTTATAATGATTCTAGTCTTCATGAATTTGATAAATGTGGAATGATGCTTTCCATTGTTTACTCACCTAAGTGTTTTGGTTGAACAGTAAAATATAGCAGGTGCACCTTTTACACACGCAAAAAAAAAAAACTGCAGGAACCTGATAGGTCAGATGTAGAGTGAACATGCTGGTTTTGTTACAAACACTCTGCATCACAAAGAGAAAATCAGCTCTCAGGTCCCGCGGAGCGAGCTCTTCTATATTTGGGATGAAGATAAGCCCACGGCCTTGAATCCTGATTTAGTCTAAATGAAACCTGGCAGAGTTGTAGAAATTGCCCCAATCATGCGCTTCAGACGCACGGGAAGGCGTGCCTCAGATTGCGCTTAAATTTAAGTCTGTGCAGCAGTGAAGGGCACATTTCGCTTTGGATTTGTACATAGCTGGTGCCTCCCAGAGCACAAACCGAAGTCTCTTTTGGATTTGATCGTATTGAGGTGATATTTTCACATCGTTGTTTTTGCTGATTTAAACCCGTTTTTGCATAAGGGGGACAAAATTGTGCCACGTTGGAGTTTTCCGATGCGCATCAAAGGACGATACAATAGGTTACACACCGCGGGGTTCAGCCTTCTCCTGAATACTTGTCCTCGCATGGCTTGAACGAATTATGAACAGCTGGTATGTGTGTGTGCGTGCGCCCATTTTTTTAATGTCTCGCTTAATCAACCTATAGTCTTATAGTTGGAGTGTGGAGATCAAATGGCCATAAGGCGTCCTCCACGCAGCGCGCACAAATCTCTCTGATGTGGATCTTCCACACTTTCTCAAGCTTTTTTTTTATGGCTAAATCCGATGATTTCATACCGACAGGAAACAATTTGAGGAGCTGAAAGTTTTAATTGTTTGTGTCTTTAACGAATCTTTGCATCATATTACCAACGATGACTGAGAACAACGAGATGGAGAGCGACGCGCAGCTCCACCGCTCTCCAAGCTCCATGTCCATCCAACCGATGACATCCAAGGCAAGTAGCCACAGTTTTGAGTTTTCCACTCACCTCTAAAGACCTCACCTCACACTTCACACTGTCATCTCTGAGGAGAAATAAAACAACAAGGTTCATGCAAAGAACTTTGCAGAACAGTTTCCTCCACAGACTGAAAGCAGAGTAACCGCAGGCTGAATAAGAGACGCCTCAGTCTGTGGGCTTTGTGTTCTTTTTGTGTTCCTCTACCTGTAGTAGAGGTTCATGTAATATTGATGGCAGCGGATCACAAATGCAGTCGTATTCGTCACTGTTGCGTCACTAGGTGCGACCTCACACGTAACGTCTGATGTCATCCCTTTTCGTCTCTGTTGCTCCCGTTAAACCCACTTCCTGCGCGTGTTCGCGCGCGCGCACACACACACACACACACGCACACATAAGCAGAGGAATGGGATTTACACGTGTATTAATTCATGCATCTTCGAGTTTTTTTGGAAAAGTGACTTACATAGAAAAATATGTCATTATTTAATGCTTTTCAGAAATGAAGATGTTTTTTTTGTGTGTGTGGTTATTATTTGATTTTTGGCCTAGTTTACTTTTTTCACATTGCTGTTCTCACATGCACTGTCAAATACCATTTTCTTCTAGCACATTTATATGACAGCCTACGCAAGTGTCCACATTTATTTGCATTTTGTGCCTAAATTTCAGAGCTAGATCCACTGCAGTGCGTAGGCCTGCCTGAGCATCAAGTGTCCTTATGACTCCATTTAATTTGTTGACTTGACTGTATAAACAAAGACTTCAAGGGCTGTCCTCCAAGAGCAGGAGCAGTGAAAGCTTTCTCAATGTCTGCTTTTTAATGGAAGGCTTTTAGTATGTTTGATTCATTAAGCCCAAACACTTGATACAACTTTATTTCAGTCTAGTCAGTGTCTCCACTTTATAGTTCCACACGCCGTCCACACATACACACTGTGGGCATGTTTGAAGCAAAGCAGCTCTCCTGTGCAGCACTGTCAGATAGACCAGCTGATTGCCTCTGCGCTTTATCTAAATATTTGATGCACTCTGTGAGAAGTGCGTAAGGCAGCATGGTTGTGGGCCATTTCATCAACACTCACTCCAGCCTGGTCCACTCCAGGTCCCAGCTCCTTACCAGCTGCTACCAAAGAAAATTGGGCTCAATTCTGTGCCAAGTGGGACTGATTTGTATTCACGTGATTGCCCCAGCTTCACCATATCACAACAATTTACATCCCAAACTCATCACCCTGGTGTTTCAATTTGAGGAGTTCTGCTTTCCCAGTCTGCTGAGGCTGCACCGGCTAAATTCCAGGTCTTTGTGTGTGATAGATTTCACTTTACCCTTCAGCCTTAAGGCTCCCCCATGGCTTGTAGATGTTTAATGTTTAGGTGAACGGTTAGTTGCGACAGCTTCCTTTAAATACTTAGAATTCAGTAGCTCCCTGATGCTAAAGAGTCCACGTGGCTCTCCAAACACACAGCAGCCTATTACCAAATCTTTTAGGAAATGCTGACGCTAATGTCAGCTTCTCTTTGCTATGCACTGATGTGATCCCAGGAATCACGTCACCATTCCACCCTGTTTAAAACAGTCAATGAAAACCATTTCTACTATTTGAAAAAAAAAAAAAAAAAAACAGCCACAGGGTATAAATTTTGAAGGAATCTATCAGACACACAGACATGATGTTTTTTACTTCGATAAGGATGACAGGGAGCGAGGCAGGGACATGCTCTGATAACAGATGCTCCCTTAAATCCACCACCAGCAAATAGACATAGATGTATATCAGAATTCAAGAACAGAGGCCAGAGGATTAGCAGGAGAGGAAGCAGGGACATTTTCCCTGGCTCACAGTAATGTACTATGCTCTTCTGCCAAGGTTGGCAGTAGACAGGCAGAAAGCAGAAATGTGAGTGGTGGAGCAGATGAGATGCTCGAGCAGCAATCATCAGCAAATAACTCTGCTTTTTTGATGAGAACTGTTTGATCTCTCTGGGTTGATGCTTCAGGAACCTCCTCCATCATGAAGCACACGTAAACCTCTTTTACTCCAAGATGAGTACGCAATACAGTCTCTGAGCACAGAGCTGTAAAAGCCTGAAATAACAGTCTACAACATGTTTTTGTTTTGTTTTTTCTTTTGGAAAATTGGCCCCTTTGTCAGTCTGTTCACTTGACAAAGTCACAATTCATCCACGTGCCATGTTTGGATTCTTCACCAGATCTTCTTCACTCAATGTGAGCACACATACAGCCAGCCGAGTGACAAAACGTGAGTGGCTTTAGTGTTAAAGTAAAAACTTTTCACAGCTGTAAAGCAAAATGAAATATTATATTAAATCATGCAGTTTATGGTTTTACCTTGTGCCTCTTCTGAAGGAGATGCTGCTTTATGCAAACACTAAATCAAACAAAGTGTGGAGTAATAGCAGCTTAACACAAAGCAAAACAGCTTTCTACACTTTCTGCTAGTTATACTAGATATCCTAAAGTGCAACTAGAAACACGAAATGGATCTGGGATGTCAGTATTATAATGGAGCAATAATTCAGCAGCACTGTTGGTTATTGTTGGGTGAGTCATGTTGTAAAGCTGATTATATTGTGTTATTGCTTTATGAAATTCTGCTCTAGAGATTAATACTTCCAGTTCTAAGTTGTGTTTTTCCATAATTTGACTTGTGCCTGATGCATGTCTATTTTTTTTTTTTAATATTTGTGCAGGGCATTAAATAGTAGAATTATTATAATATTATATATTCCTAATATTCACCATGTTGCTAAGAAGTTAATTTCAACCATGTCGCCCTGTTACAATTCATTCTAATAGAGAGATTGTAACAAATTTCTTGGCAATTCATCCAACAGTTGTTGTGACCTTTTACACATAAACCCAAATGTTACCCTAATGATGGCACTAGAGCAAAAAGTCATTAGGATTAATTTTGTAGGGACAATGAATGCCTATTTTACATTTCAGGGCATGCAGGCCAGAGGATCAAATACGGAGGAAGGGTATCTGTCAGTCAGGAAAGAAGGTGTGTCTCTGTAACTCATGACTTGATTTAAGCAGAATCATCATCTGAGATCCGGTTTACTTGTAAACAGTTTTTCATGTAAACAGTTCACTCAGGACAACGTCAAAGCTGAAGTGTTAATGATCCATGAGGTACATGGATGATTTCTGGTATCTACGCTGTCATTCCTGAACTACAGAGGAAATCTTTTTAAATGCACACACACTTTTTTAAGCTCACTTCACATCTCATACACTATCGCAACACCATCTCTTCAGACGACGTGGGTGGGCAGGTTTGAGTGACACGAGCAGGGGAGTAAGCTGAAGAGGGAGCCTGAAGTGAGCCAAGGTCTTCATTAATTAATGCAACACCTTCACTGCTGTGATGTTTATTAATGTGACACTACAGGGAAAGAGATGAGCTGCTGAAATACTGGGCGCTAAAGTGGTTAAAAAGATAACTGACCAGAGGCCCATCCATTAGGGAGATTTGTTTGTCGCCAGTGCTTATGCAGAAACAGCATCCTCATCTGTCTGAGACTGACAGCCTTTGTGTTGTGCCTGGGGTAATGTGTGTGTGAAAACGGGTGGATGATGTGTTGCCAGGGCAAAGCTTCATGGCGGGGTTAGCTGAATGTTGCACTGCGGAGAGAAAGGTGGTTGTAATCCACGCTGCTGTTTCACACAGTTTCTCCTCCATTAAGCACCCAAAGAGAGGGACAGGTGACAGGAAAGCTTTGTGTGTGTGTGTGTGTGTGTGTGTGTGTGTGTGTGTGTGTGTGTGTGTGTGTGTGTGTGTGTGTGTGTGTGTGTGCGTGTCTGTGTGAGCAGGCACATGATTGACCGTGTGTGATGAGTGTGTACATGTCAGTGTGATGTATCTGTGAAAAGAACAACGGAAACAGCCTGTGATTATGCATCTCTTATCTCATATTCAAAGCAGTAATCTGCCAGGCTGCTGTGCATAATGACTTTAGCCAAGCTGGGAAATACTGAGACAAAAAGTGGTTAACCTGCCTTCCTACTGTAGTAATCATGAAGACTAAAATTGTGCATATGTTTTTTTTTTTTTATCTGATTTGCATATGTTTTTCTCTCTCTGTGATTTTTTCCCTCAGAAAAACTTCTTGACTTTCTGTTTCCCTCAATTTATGAGTTTTGCATTATCTGCTCAAAACAATTCTAACCACACAGTGAAGGTGTGAACAATCATATCCCCAAGTACATCACGTATCTTGTACTTGAGGGTGATTTTTTCAACTGAAAGCACATATTCTGTTGATGGCCTACAAGTAGAATAAGCCACAGAACTGTGTCTTTCACACCAACGTTAAATGCTGAAATATTCCTACTTAGAACAAGGTCAGACACTGTGACAGCTAGCATGGCAAAATAAATAAATAAATAAATATATATATATATATATATATATATTTATATATGTGCTCCATTTTTAAGCTACTCGCCTTAAAGGTGGATTGAGAAGATGAGAATTTAAAAATGGAAATTTCAGGCTACAGAAAGCAAAATATAAATGTACAGGTCACATACATGCACTCTGTTGAATACTAGCTCAGAGACTGTAATTTAAAACCATGAAATGGAGGAGTGTATGTGTAAGGAGGAATATCTGCTGCTGTGGTTGTTTTATTTGTCATTTTCAGCTACATTTCTTTCTTTGTTCTGTTGCTGACATTGGCAGAAGTAAAAATGTGGAGAAATGCAAAGATCTGTGTGTTTTAACACCAGTGCACCCCAGTCAGCCTCTATATCCCGTTTACATCTCAGTCTGGCCCCATTAAATTCTGATGTAGGGAGGTACAGCCACGTATTTATCTGAAATAAAAGCTTTATCATTGAGTTCTGACTCCTTTCTCAATCCCTGCTGTCCCTCTGCTGAGCAATGATTTTGGACATTTATGTCGGCTACGTGTGAGAACAGCTGGGGGTTGGATTCAAAACAGAGTTTTACAGATCAGTCAAGAGGACTCATCAAACTCGGGTCTCCAGCAGGGACTGATGCTGCTTGAAGAGTATTGATTGTGAAGGTGCATGTAGATCCTGGCAACTTTATGCATTTTGCATGGCAAAACATCACCAAGCGAGACTTAACCAAAACATTTCTCATTGCAGTTGAAAGGTTTTACATAGTAGATAGTGTAGAAATAAAAGAACATAGAGATCTGTATTTGACAAGCAGTGTCATTACATATGGGACTAGATCACACATCATAAAGACTATATCATCTGTGGCAAAGCTCGCTTTACCCTCATCACAACAAAAAAATCATGTAAGCTGATGCACTTGAACGGAGTTGTGTGCACTGATGACCTGAATCAAACACGGCATCACGCTGGCCTCGACTCAGAAACATGACGCTCTCGGCTAATGTTCAGATGGAAGCTAACGGGAATGCTTTTTAGGCTCGCACACTGACAGATGATTAGATTAACTGTAATTGAGACATGTGCTCTATCTGAATCTATTATGCCAGCACTCATCTGCTCTGACTGAGAGAGCTCGACTGTGATACTGCACAGAAACTGTCAAAGCATCTTTGCGCTGTTAGCAAACATTAGTTAAATATGAATGTCACTTTATTAAAAGGCATTCATGTTGAATGGCTCAGAAGTTGCAATGGTAAATAAGTTATTTATTTATGCATCACAAATGAATAACAAGAACAACGTTTAGAGTGGCAGAGTGTAAGAAATCATTTTTACTGCTGCAAATCCTCCTCCAGCACTTCTGCTTTCTGCACTTTAGTTCACCTTGATGGCTCTTTAGAAAGCGAGTACGTCATGAAGGGTGATGAGATCATTTGAGGCTTGAGACATAACAGTGGCACCACCATGTGTATTTGTAGCTCTCTGTAGACTGTTTCAAAAAGATCACACAGTCTTGTCTAGTTGACATGGAATGCAAAACTCTGAACTGAGCTGCATTATGGGTAATGTATGCACAGAATGTTGATTTTAGTGCAGTGCTTGGAAATTGCGAAGCAACACCTCTGGTTCTTCTGCACTGATTTTGATTCTTTCTAAAACCATCCAATGCGACTCCCAAAAATAATTTAGAGGTGTGATGCTAAATTAGTGGAGTATTGTTTAAGCCTAAAAACAGCTACAGATAGTTCTTGTACTGAGATTGTTTAATAACCTGTACTGTTTCCAAGGTCATCCTTAACAACATTGTAATGATATACTGTACTGTCCTTTATTAAAAAAGCTGAAAAAAAATACAAACACCAATTTTCAAAACTATTTGAAAACACACATCATCTACACAACACAATCTTCTTATAGTAAAAATCTACATGTGCAGAGAGCAGTATTGGTTTGGTGGTTTGGAGTCTTCTACCAGAGATTAAACACTAGACATCAGAGTCAAAGGTTGGCTGTTAGATTAGATTACAATATGTTATATTGTATTTAATTTTATTCCATAGTTTGTTTTAATCAGTGCAGTCTGATGAAGAAGATTTTCCCTGATGATGATTTAAAGAAAACATATGGAAGACACTCATTAACTCGATAACATGCATCCTCTCACACACTCGAATGGAATAATTGTTTTCATATGTTATTCCCAGACACGCAGAGCTGTAAACAGCATGTTCACTATAAAGTGATTATGTTTGGTGCTGAGCAGCATGAGCACAGACAGGCAGACAGACAGAGGGTGTGCGCGCACAGTGTCTGCGGCCTACTGATTATCTGTCTGCTTGTCTGTCTGTGTTGATCCATTCTTCCCCTACGCCGTGACCACGCCCTCACACCGCTCTCCCACTTTCACCGCATGACAGGGTAACAAATGGGCGCCTGTCCGCCAGGAAACTAACATCATCATCTGCACGCAGAGCTAGAGGGAAATGTCAGGAAACATGCATTTATCTGGCCAATCAGTGTTACATGGCTGCAGAGAGCAGAGCTTACAGAGGTGTGTGCTGCTGGTGTGATGTTTCGTAGACTGAAATACAGCAGTTATTAATCATTTATCGCTGTTTTGTCAATATAGGTTGAACGAAACTATCATGGCTGGTTATGTCGCTGAACGTAAGCAAGGATACCAGGACCCAGGGTGGAATGAACCACTGGGCTTTTATGTTTAGTGCGATCAATTGGTCCAATGAGCATCCATCATCCTCCATGAGATTAAGAGCCCTGGGGATCAGCTGTTGATACATGATAAGGCTGTGTAAACTGCCTTACTTCGTTTCATCACAATGGCCCTCCTGCCACCACTACCAAAGAAATGGCATTTTTACACAGCAGTCTTCAGTGCAGGACCATGGGTGTTCTCAGAGTGAAAAGGCTTATCTGGTTTAACCATGGGCAACATAAACAAGCAGCCCTGTTGTGACTGTGCGAACGGATACGCTCCTTCTTTAGCAGCATACAGGCCACTTCGTTATTAATGTGTTCTTTCATTATGAGGTGATATTGCATTTCATGAGTCACCCTCTTCCCCTATGGTTGTACAGAGTTTATCAATGCTGGGATATTGCCTGTGCCATCCTGAGGGCCTATTGGACATTTGTTATTACTCCCAAATGTGGTGCAGCATTCTTGTTCATCCTGTGTCTGTTCTTACTGTACCCACTTTCTTTGTCCCTCTGTCAATGTATGTGCAGCTCCAGAGGCTCAAACGCTCGCTGTCCTTCAAGACCATGATGCGCAGCAAGAGCGTGGAGAACTTCTTCCAAAGGTCCTACAGCGACGCTCGCCTACCCCCGGATTTCATCAACGACCCGCCGCCTCCTTCTCCTCCTCTGCTGCCGAGCTCTCCTCTAGTCGGCCAACGCTCACCATCCATTTCACCCTCTCTCAGCCCCAACCCCTCCATCTCCTCACACTCCCCATCTCTCAGCCTTTCCCCATCACTGCCCACCAAACCTCCTCGACCTCAGATTACCCACTGTTTCCAGGAACATGTTTTTCGCAAACCCACCAACTGCCAGCACTGCAAGCACATGATTGTGGGTAAGGCGCTTGATCCTCTTCCCAGACTCTCATTTTTTTTTGTTTTTTTTAAAACTACATCTTTTCCTTCACCTTGCTTCTCATCTGGTGCAACCTTGAGATAATTTTATGGAGAGTACATTACCCATTGTGGTACAGAAATGGGATAATTTAAAGGAAAATATTTACATTTATGACTCTCATTTATATCTATCAAATATTAAATCAGAGCTGGGGGCCAGTTAACAGATGGAAAGAGCTCGCCTCTGTCCTCCTACCAGCACCACTAAAGCGCCATAATTAAAATGACAATTCTCCTTTTTGGGGATTTATTTTCAGAAGTGTTTCTTGGCTCTGAGCAGTAACTTCCAGGAGACACTTTTACACTTGTTGCACAGATTAATCAACACAATTCAATGTGCTATTTAGAGACCGACACTCCTTTGAAACATATGAAGAAACCTCCATATCTCACCTCACTGGCTATTTTTTCTACTCTATTTAAAGAAATTATGATTCAGAACCGGACTGCATGACATATAAAACAACTATACAACTATAAAATAAAATTAGATTGTTAAAAGGCATTGCTCTGCTTTATCCATAATTCGCTGCTTGCATCATTGATAGTTTATTTTTCTAAATCTACTTTCTGTCAATATGATTCATAGCAGACTCCAATTTTGTGCCTGTGCTGTTTTCTTGACAATTTAGATTTGGATATTTATGTAATGCATCACCTCTCTGTAGTTGTACTCCTCTACAGTCCCAAAACACAGTCCCATGCCTCTGTCTTGTTAAGCTGATGAGGTAGAATCCATTTTTTTTCTCTTCAAGTAAAAAGAGCCATTCAATTTGTTTGATTATTTTTGCTCTATAACAGATCTGTCAATGTAATCTCCATCTACAACAAATCCAGAGATCTGTTCTCATTGGTTCGTAGGATAAAAAGGGACTCAACCCATTAATCATTAAAAACATTACACAATCAACAGAGGATTTCTCATTAGATGACAAATGAGGACAAAACATCTCAATGCACAGAGTTTGTTATTGCTCAGGCTCTTGAAAACAGAGATGAAAAGGCTAGATGATTCAAAGCCAAATCGATTATGATTGAAATATCTCCAGCTGGTTTCCAATCTCTCCAGGTTGTTTTGGAAGAGGAGCTGTTGATTATGAAGCTGTTAGTGTCAGCTCTGTGAGCAGTGCCAGCTTGATAAAACTGGGACAATGCTTGACTACACTCTCTACCTGACCAGAGGGAAACCTGTTCATATTATTTGATGGGCCACTTTGCTTTGTTAGCACTTTCTACCTGTTGCAGCCTGCTTTTTGTTTTTTTTTCTCTGCATCCTCAGTTCTCATTGTCTCATCGCTGTTCCTCTCTGCAGGAAACTCCAAACAAGCTCTGCGGTGTAAAACATGCAAGATGGCTGCTCACCTGTGGTGTACCTCAGAACTATCGCAGCAGCCCTGTCATGGGAAGGTGCGGATGCACACACACACACACACACACACTCACGTTTGACACTGCCCTTACATATAACACTGGTCGTGTTTGGTTTACTTTGCCTTTTTGTCTGAAATAGGTGACTTGACTATTTCTTTAATTTGGCAGCATCATTAGTGTTGGATCATCCGCTGCTGTGGTGTTTTTGCGCTGCACTTCACTTCAGACAGTGTGGGCGATAATGTGATGGTTTTGTGGATTTAGTGTAGGTGATTCTGTCCAGCAATGACGACTATAACAACCCATTTCTTCTTTTGAGACTTTTAACCACACTGTAAATATAAAAAAATATTAAACATTCATAATAGAATTCATGAAAATATTGACTTGTTTTTCTATAAAAATGAAGAAATGTGCTACTTTTGAGGCTACAAAACTTTTATTTGTTACTAAAACTTTTTCTAATAATAAGGGAAACCAATGACATTAGATATCAGCAGCTTATCTAAACTAAATAGGAAGCATTATATTTTTTACAGCATTGTGTTTAGACATAGTAAAGCGAATGGAAACTAGGAGATCCTGTTTTGTTTGCATGAACTGCTTTCTGACATTCTGTTGATGTAACAACACAAATTTCCCCTCCTCAGTGCAGTCTGCTGTCCCATTTCTCTGATTTTCCCCAGACGTTTTTTAATAACCACATTAGAAAAACATCAGTAACAATAACGGTTTGGATTGCAGTTATGATTTGAATAACCTGAGCAGGAACACTGTTACCATGGTAACTTTAATGCAAGCCTAGGATTACTTTGATTTTTACCTGCATTTAGAAATTTATTCGATGTGTTTACTGGGAAAACCAGAGTTAAGGTAAAATAAAACATAAAGTAGGTAAATAAAATGAATAAACGGCTGAGCGCCCATCTTATTCAACCAAATATATTGACTCTCTGGTCTGTCATTTCACGGAGCCTGCAGCATGCCGTGTAGTTGCATGAAAACATATTTTTTTTATGTTTCATACACACACACACACAGCCATTCGTTGCAAACACACATACACACACACAAACACTGGATCAGTCCTGACCTGAGGGCAGAGTCAGCCATATGTGTCATTTAAGATCAAATTCTGACAGAGCACAAACATATATTGGAGAATAGTGTTTTCAGTCGAGGTGTAGTCAGAGATGTGCTGACATGCCTGTGACACAAAGCCAATTTCTCATATCACATTTTTGGAGGTAAACATTTCATATTATAGAATCTATCAAAAAGTCATGTATTCAGTTCATTGTTCATTGCTTCGCTTTGTGTGGTTTGGCATTGACAGTGCAGTTTATGCATTTTGACAGTCAAGGTGAGTGCGGAGAACTAGGAAGAAAATTGGGAGTGAATTCAGACCTGACTTATGTGTTTATTCTCCAGTGGAGGGGCTGGAGGACATTAGCATGCAGTAAGAGCAGAGACCTGAGAGCCACTTGAAAATTTGTAAGAGCACTAAGGCGGCTCAGTGCAGTTTGATAAAGGGGCACAAACAGACAGAGGGAGTGGCAGGAGTATGATGAGGGCAACAAAAGATCATCAGACCGGGACTTTTGCATCTTTTCAGGAACAAAGGTATTGCTTTTGATCCACAGAGGGTTTCTCTTTTTAATAGAATATGACAAGTCAAGGCAAAGACAAAATGATCTGGACTAAAACACTTACTGTGTTTAATTCAGTGTGAAATTGTTGTCATATGGACACACATACAATCATCAGTCCATGCCTAAGTCCGTGTCTAAGCCATGTGCACACAAGTAAGTTGACTGTGCAACTTCATTGCTCATAATTAGCAGCAGAATGTGCGAACACTTTGCTTCAATTTGTGACTCCAAGGCAGAAATGAGCTATTTTGCTGCAGCGTGTGCACCACTGTGTGCACACTCACGTGTCTGTTGATGTGTCTTGATGTGTTTCTGATTCAATTATTTGCAAAGGACTCCACTTATGACCTAAAATCATTACATCGGCTCAGCCTATAAACAGGAAGTAATGGACACTGAAATAACAACTCTGCTTTCTGCTCTCCTCCATTAGTCTGGAGCGTTCAAGCGAAACTTCAGTTCGCCAATACTGGTCAACGACCAATTGGCTGTCGTCAAGGAAGTTCAACCAAGTCAAGGTCAGCATACGTTTAATGGTTTGAGTGTGTGTATGCGTGTGTTGTGCCTTGTATTACTCACATTATGGGGACTTGGCCTTCCTTTGTGGGGACCAGATGCTGATGCACATGATGTAAATCACGGTAAGAGCTAAGGTTAGTGTTAGACAAGCAGTAGTTATAGTTAAGGTTAGATTAAGGCTCCAGGATGATTGTAAATCAATGTAAAATACAAAAAACAGCACATGTATGTTCGTGTACACCTAGACATATGTGTGTGTGTGTGTGTGTGTGAGTGAGACAGAGAGAGAGAGAGAGAGAGAGAAATGTGCATTGGTTTGTTTGTGTCCATGCGCTGTTGTCTTGTCATGTTGCTTTTGCCTAGCCTTTTGTTTTATTTTTAGATTTCCGTGTGCTTGTGCATGAACTGTAATAAAAACAGAACTGTCTCCATTTCACCTTCCAACCAAAGAGCATGAAGTGGAAAAACATAAAGAGGAAGAACAAATTCAGCTCCTCTTGGAGCCTGATGGATACTCTGCACCCTGAAAGTATGTGAATAAATATTTAGAAGTTCTAATGTTTATGTTTTTATATCTGTTTATGATTTGTAGACTATTTCCATGGACCAATGGAGGGTATTCATTTATTGTCTGACACTACAAATTGCATGCTTCATAAACACTGAAATGCTGCCTATTTTCTCATAGCTGGCTCTTTGTATCTTAACATCCAATTACATTTGGCAAATTAGACAAAATAAGTACAAATTTCAAAGGCTAATTAACATTAGTGTTATACATTCATGGTAATAAGAGACATCATAATCTTTCCCTGTCACATTATGTTCTCTCTCATGGAGCCCTGCTGAATCCTAAAACACATTGGTGATCGCTGTTTGCCTAAATGTAGCTAAATTTGTTCTTTCTCTAAATGGAAGCTTGTTTTTCTTTGCCATACCTTTGTGTAGGTGATACAGTCCTTCATGTCACATACTGTACGCCTTGCCAAATTAGGGTTAGCACCTCATGCTGTCACTTTCTTGTACTTTCCACGAATCAGGGTACAATTAACCTACAGCTCCGTCATCACCCGGAGCTCAGCACCATGACGGCTGGGACTCTGCCAGGGCCAGCTGAGACTGCAACCTGCCAAACTCACAATCACACATTGCAAAGTGTCCTTAGAACTATGCTAACAAAAGGCTTGGGAAAATACAGAGCTCCTGTTTACTCACATTCACACTAGATGGCATTTTCTGTGACGGATTTACTTACGGAGACTGTATTTTCCCATCATCCAGGGAAAGCAGTTTATTGTCGCATATTTAACTTGTTTATGAGATTGTGAGTCTAATAGCAGCAGGTGTGAAGTACATAACAGTGAATGCTCTAAGCTGCAATCTTGCAATGACAATTAAAATCTGATTATCTTCCAAGTGAAATGGTGTACACAAGGATTTGTTCTCTATTTAGACAAGAGCTGCAGCTGTGTTAGGTTAAAGATGGAAAAGGGGGCACCCATCTGAATACTGTTGTCAGGGCTCAGATGTCAGACTGGCTAAGACTGTGGTTGTTATTGTGTGTTGGAAGTAGCTCAAGTTACAAGAGATAGTGGTTTATTTGGTTTTTATAAGGTTTGCATGAAGACAGATCTGAAGTCATAGCACATGTGGGAGAATTCATTTCAGCACTGAAAAGAAAGTGGAAGGTCATATACTGGGTAAAAAAAAAAAACAATTTCTATAGTGGAGGCGCATACACAGACACATCTTTTTTACTGTTTTCTCTGTAATTGCTGTAATTAATTGCTCTTTGCAGAAATGCAGCACCTTCTTTATTGAAACGGCTGCAATCAATTTAAAGTGCAAATGGGTTTTATCTCCTCTATATACTTCTTAGAGTAGTCTCACTGAAAACACTGCTGAATTTCTGTATTCTATTCTGGTATAATTTCTCATCTCTCAGGCGAGCAAGGAAGCACTGGCTTCAATATGAAACTGCAAATCATTACGACTTCATTCTGCACATACACACACACACACACACACTCAGCATATCTGGCCCTGCAGAAAAATCATTCTGCCCTCCATTCGACTTACGTTGAGCTAGATGGGGGAAAGAAATCTAATTCCTAGTTTTGGAAACACTCTGATAGCACCAAGTACTGCTATCTATGCAAAATGTAGCAATGAAGGCTTTCTGAGGATTTCCATATTTTAAAATCTCATCTCTTATTCCTTTTTTATTCAACTTCAGCTCCAGATGTATTACAGCTCTTAAAACTAAAGCACATCTCTTGCCAACAAGTTTGTGTATAAATATATCAAAGCGTGTAGATTTATTGGAATATCTTGATGTCTCCTTAACTTCTGGCTGCTGTCCTGTCTAAGATCTAAAGTGGGTCACTTTGGTCCAGGACTTAATGTTAAATGTTATATTTAGACCCTCTAGTTCTACTAGATTGGCACATTGCACAATAATCATGCTGTACACTATAATCTAAATGTGTAGTCATAACTGTGTATGGAGCTGTGTTGCTGCGTGAGTAATTTCTGTGTGTGTGTATATATAAATAAAGTGAACTTAAGTGTGTGTATGTGTGTGTGCATTAGTCTTATGAGTGTGTATGTGTGGTTTCAGAGGCTGCACGGACACGTGTAGACCCAGTGTACGCTGCCTTGCGCTACGGGACGTCCTTGGCACAGATGAGTCGGTCCAGTTTTGGCAGTTTGTCAGAGTCGCCAACACGCAGCCTGGTATGACATCATCAACCTGTGGTTGCGGTAGAGGACAGAGGACTTACACAGAGTTTTAATAACGGTGGTCCGTTGATCAACTTACTGGTGAAGTGGTACCACAGATACCGCAGTACTGAATATCAATACGAAAAAAAAAAACTCTTTGCCTTTAGCTTAACTTTGATTATTGACTTATATAAGAATGTTTCACTGATCTCTTTGTGATTGAACGTTTCCAGTCTGTGTTATCTCTGACCCCACCCGGCATCACCAGTTGATGTGTTTGGGTGTGGTTTTATTGCACCTTGAACCACACCCATCAGTGATGTCACAGTGTTCTGGTGTACACCTGTACATCACTGCAGCAAGGTGAACAATTAAACCACTGCAGCACAGCAAAAAGTCACTCTTTATTATAATTTTCTCTCTTTTGAGGTCATGCTGCACCCCTGCTTAAATCCTGCTTAAAAGTGTTACAAATTACAAATGTGCGCCGAGGTGTTGCCTGTTAGGAGCAACTTTATGTCGGATGATACATTTATTATTGATGTTCTGGTTCAAACAGCATGAAAATCTCCCCAAACCCCGCAAAACTTCTTTCATACATGAAATAACTGTATTTAGGTCATGTATGCGGGCCCTTTTACAACACAGACAATTATGGATCAATGCGGTGTGCATTCTGAATGATTTTGAGGAAAAGGAGTTTTGCCCCCATGAAAATGCATCCTCTTTGACGTCCTGGTGCTAATGCTTTATTTTTTACTCTCTATTTCGTTCTTTGATAAGGGGGAGGGAGGTGAGGAGAAACAGCAGAGACAGTGCAGCATGGAGGAAGAGATAACTCAGGAGATAGGGGGTAAACACTGCTGTGTGTGTTCGTCTCCATGTATGTTGCTCTGCTTATGTACTGTATCCATGCCTATGCATGCTTATGCATGTTATGTTTACCTGTGCCTTTCTGTGTGTGAAAGAGATTCATGTGACTGATTGTGAAAAAATTACCTTTCTGATTACACGTGTATTGGATGCACGCCAGGCAGTTTCTAAGGAAATTTCTTTTTCCAGATACCCCTGTCCCTGACACGGAGATAGAGAAGGAGGAAGATGAGAGTCCAGCTCAGACAACTGCAGAGGAGAACAGTGTGAAGGTACCGCTCTATTTAACCACAGACTGCCACGCCTTGTTGTTTTCATCCTCGATTGTGTATTTCTGTCTCACTACCTCCCCTCCCTGCATCTCCCTGTGTCCAGGTGCCCAAGCGTATTGAAGTCCACTCCATCCACACCTATGTAGCACTCTACAAGTTTCTGCCTCAGGAACAGAATGACCTGGAACTACAGTGAGTAAAAGCCAAACCGACTGCCTACGTTCAAACATTTTCATAACCACGCGCGCAATTGCAGGAGTGCTTGTGTGATATATTGTTTTTCCCATTATGTGCATTTGCTTTATCTGTGTTTTTGTCCCTGCCTATGTTTTGCCCCAGCTGTTGTTCCTGCAGGATGAAACTGTCCCTACCATCTGCAGAGGACGGTGCCTGGGCACCCTTAAGGACGACTAATTATAAACTCAGCCCATCACTGTCCCCACATAGAACCGGGGACTGAGCTGAACTCCCAGCAGGGGAGAGGATAAAGACACTGAACAAGTGAGAGATGAAAGGGCGGACAGACTTGAGGGGAGACGACATAGAGCTGAAGATTATCATAGGCAGGGAGAGCGGGAGGATGGAGGGAAAAGGGCGGCGATAGCAAAGTGCAAACACAGAAGTAAAAGCTTTTTATGATGAAGGATGAAAAGGAGAAGAAAGAAATGACAGCAGTAAAACGAGAGCAGTGTGTGTGTGTGTGTGTGTGTGTGTGTGTATGGATTGTTGGGGTACAGCTTTCACAAAGGTAGATCTATGGGATTGTTAACAGCCATCTGCTCTATGGTTCACTGTGTGTGTGAATGCAGAATGCATGTGGACTAATGAAACCTTAATCTGTCTCTGTGTGTCAGTGTTTGGCCAATATGGATTGCAGCAGACAAAAAAATATACAATAATTTGGTCGTAAGTCAAGAACAGGGAGTATGTACTAATAACCAAAACCAAAAGGCTCAACACAGCTAACAAAAGAGTGAGAGATGAGTCTTCACAGTCATGAGATGAGGTTAAATATGTGAAAACATCGAGCTGGTGTGATTGTGCAGTGGCCCTTTGTCACAGCAGACATTTTGCCCTGTCATGGCAACAAAACACAGGCATGTGACTGTCAACGTTAAAAAATGAAATCCATTCAGCATTTGATTTGACCGCGACATCATCAACTTGAAGTTTGCTTCAAGTCACAACATGTATTATTCAACACATACATTCAAATTACATGCCTAAAAGGATCTAAAAAGCCACCACTTGGGTTGTGTAACTACAAAAACCAGAAGATTTAATATTGAAGTTGAAAGCTGAGGCCCTGGGAGAATCTCAGGGTGCAGAGTAATTGTGTCAGTACAGGATCACCAAGATAAATGAGTCTCATCCTAGTTGGCACAATCAGTTTATATAACTTTGTGCAAACTTGTTTGTGTGTATGTAGGTGTGTGTGTGTATGTGTGTGAACAATGATCATATAGGGCACTAGTGATAACAGACACCCTGGAGATGCAACATACAGAAGTGCAATTGGGACGTCAGTTGCTTCCTGTGTATCTAGGACAGTGGGTACACTGTGTATGTGTGTGTGTGTGTGTGTGTGTGTGTGTGTGGAGCAAAGTCTCATCGTAAACCGGTAACATCGTTAGCATTCAGGCCAGGTCGGCTGCAGATCGGGCTCTGTATTCAGCACTGCAGTAGGCGCTACACGGTCGTATATCATGTAGCTCTCATAACTTTGGTGTGAGCTGCTTTGTCACCTCTGCAAAGGGACACAAAGACTCATCCTCAATTTAACTTCCCCAGCTTCGAAACCATGTCCAGCTTTGATACTATTAACTTTTGGCTTGCACTGCACTATATTTTTGTTTCTTTGCTTTGCCTGTCGCTTTCATCTCACCGTGATGTATCCCATTCTCTTTACACCGTCCTCTTTTCCTCTCCCCCTCAATTACCTCCACCTTCTCTCCTGTCTTATCTCCTCTAGTCCTGGTGATCGGGTGCAGGTCACTGATGACTCTAATGAGGAATGGTGGAAGGTGGGTAATAAATCATTTGCAAACATCTGTGCGTGTCAGAGTGTGTGTGTGTGTGTGTGTGTGTGTGTGTGTGTGTGTGTGCATAATGCGCCTACAGAAATGTATGTGTGTGTGCATTTGTTACATGCATGTTTTAATTGAATCTTTAAATCAAGGCTTTAATGCACAACACCTGCTCAGTTTTGCCGTAAACATGCAGGCAGCTGCAGACAGAAATAGAACATAATTTCCTCTGAAAATTACCAAAAGAGTTTAACATAATGAACTTGACTAAGTGTTGCTACCTCTAAGAAGTCTTTATTGAGTCTGTAATGAGCTTCACTCAGCCCCAGCGAAAATAAACGTGCATCTGTGTCTTTTTCACAGTAAAGGGAAAATGCACTTAACTAGAGGGCTGAGTCTATGTATCTTCTATCAGTGGACCCGCATTTGCTAACTTATGTAGTTTAAAGTGAAAAAAAAAAAAAAATTAAACACTGCTGTAGGGAACCTTTGTGTATAATTTGTGAATCATCTGTTCATTATTAATGTGCAGTATAGTTTGTGTATCGCTTCAGTAAACACATCAACACCGGAGGCAGAAGGTGATAAACAATTAAATATCACTGCATAATGAGATTTACTTAAACCTCATCTGTTTTTGCCTGTAAAAAAGAGAGAGCATAATCTGCTGCTACTGGTTTTAAATACATAGAAAACATACGTTTCTTGTTTACTTTAAAAATAATTACCTTCATTTGTGTAATTTGAGTGTTCTGCCGTTATAAGTGATTTCTACAGCCAAAAGAACGTGATGTTTCTCTCCTTGCTACTCATTTCTCTGTTGCAATGAAAATGTCTAATTGATTTTACTAATCCCTCCAACCATGAAATGTGTCCAGACTTCTCAAAATGTTCAACTGGAGAATAATCATCAGAAACAAAGATGACGACATGGACCCAACCTGTCAGTCTGGCTGCACCTTAATCTTTTGGGTATAACATAAATTCCAACTGTACTGTGCTCCTGTGGCTTCCAGGGAAAGAGTGGAGACAAAGTTGGCTTCTTCCCCGCCAACTTTGTGCAGAGGGTCCGGCCAGGAGAGAGAGTGTGGCGGGTCATCCAGGGCGTTCCAGGCAACCGAGAGAGAGGACACATGGCCGTGAGGGAATCCCAGGTACACAAATACTGTCATAAAGCCATGACTGAGTGGGTTGTTTCTTCTAATTTCATTCTTGTCTTCTTTAGTTTATAATATTAAGGGCTACAGTGACATTTTGAGAGCCATTAGCCCTAACACAATATATTAGCCATAACATAACAATATATGATCTTATTTATCTAGCTGTCAATTTGTGATACGCATTTTATCCCATGGCTCCTGCTGGTTATGCTCCAAAATCAATCTAAGTGTGATAAAATGTGTGGAAAATAGAATACCTGAATTATACCTGTGTCCAAATTCTTCAAATTTAGAAAAACAGTTTGGACAAGGAAAAATGTATCGCTGTCAGACAGAAAGACCAAATGTATTTCTGTCTGCTCTCCACAGATCTGTGTGGGGAAACGAGAAGATGGAGAGCTGTTCCTGAAGCTGAGCAGCGGGAAAAAGAGAGGGCTGGTCCCAGCTGACTCCATAGAGGAGATCTGAGCTTCTGTGCGCACATACCCATCCTTCCACTGCTACAATTTCTTCTACGTTTGTTTCTCCCAGGGACACACCCATCCTGTCACTGTCAACCCTCCCCTCCATCTTCTCCTGGCAAACCGACATAAGCTGGACAGAAAACACACGACACAAGATTTGGAACCACTATGAACAGATGGTTTCCCAGTTGAATTGGATTTCTGTTAGATTTTAATAAAGTGTACAGTTACGAAGTAGTCCTGCTCTTAGGGAGGAAGCTTAGGTCTAGTGTTGCTGTGGTTTAATCTTTTCAAAAACAGAGGTCAAAGTTTAATTAGACAAAGGCGGCACAAGTCAAAAAGGCTTTGCCTGATGCCAGTTCAGATCATGTTTCTTCTCATCAAACAGATGGCTGCTGTCGTGGGAGGAAGCTGAGCCTTATTGTGGGAACACGATGCTTTTATCAGTGTATTTTTGTTATTTCTACCCACTCCTTATGTCTCATCTCTGTCTGCTCATGTCAGGGTTTCTTTCTCGGGGACTGGTATCAGCTTCATGTACTGAAGAATGAAACTGAAAGAGTGTGAGGCACTCACCAAGGACAACCGCTGCCAGCCGGAGATAGCTGCTGCCACACAGGCAGGCAGTAGAATTAGATGAAAGGAGTACAAGACAATTTGAAAATCCTCAGCAGTGTCAGCCTGAGTTAGAACTTCACTTGCCAACTTTGAGATTGCGGAGAGATTTTCAAAGGGAAATTGATCCGAGGATCTTTTCACTCAAAAACTTTTTTTGATTTAAATTTACAATGAAATTGCGGTACAACATTTTGCAAAGGTTTTGCATAAAGGTCATTCTCTTTTCAACTTTCAGAGACACTAGATCTGAAATTTCCAGGAATTCCTTGAAAATGTATCCTCCTTTTTTTAAATGACATAGATTTTGGTGTAATGTGTCTTGTTGATAAGTCAGAAAGTTCAGTGATTGTCTAGGGTCTACATTTTGTTGTCTTAATGTTTTAAGCAAACACAGTAGAAATCAAAGGCGGGGAGCTGAAACTAAGAGAGATGGGACAGAGGTCCTCCCTTTTTTGGCTGGTTGTTGTGAGCACCGAGCAAGAAAAAAAGTGTCAACATCTTCACACTGAAGCATTTACAGATGGCAAGAGCTGTTCACCTGGTTTTCACATGCAAGGGCTGGTTTCTGCAGGGAGCCACCGAGGAGCCGGCGGAGGTGTGCAGGCAGTGCACAGCATCATAACACGTTCTCTAAAGCTCACACAGGAGGAAGTAAACCGCCGTCAGTCTGCCAGAAAAAACAGCAACACAGTGGGAATATTTCTGACCATGACCAGGAGTCTGCATTTAGGTGACAGCTTTGGGGAGGACATAGAAAAAACATGGGGAACAGGAGGTGAGAGCAGGGAGACGGATGACATCGGTGTTGAACCGTTATCAGTCAGCATGAGCGTGCAGGTAATGTTGCACCCATGGGCGCACGAGTCATCATTGTTCAAATGTCAGTGTGCCATCTCCATCTTCTGCTCCACGTTTTACCTCACTGGTTCTCTTGTTATTGATGCGACTGGTCAGTTCTGACATAAAATGAGGGCATGTTTTTTTTTTTGTGTGAGTGTGTGTGTGTGTGTGTAGGTAGGTTTCGACATCTATTGATTGATTCACTTAGTGCTTGTTTAATAAGTTTAATGCATTTCTTCAAAAGAACACCTTGTTCCAGAGAGGGCATGCACACACTCTGCTTGTGGAAGATCATAAACATTAAGAAAATGTAGAGTTGAAGGACAGAACACAAAAGTAGACTGTACTGCATGTTAAGAAATAGTGCAAATCTTTCCCAAATACTCATACAGTATGTCTTCTTCCAATGCACAGAGAACTAGCTAATATGATCCTTATTTAGTCTACATTTCAATACCATATAAGCCTTTAGAGACTGAGAAATAAGCTTCTATTCTTGTAATAACATGAATCCCACTGTATTTTGTGTCATCTCAGTAACTTGTCCTTTTCGTTGTGGTATCGCCTTAATGATGACTGTCATATTCAGCAGTACCTGCAACCTAACTTCATGCCACAGTGGAGTTCTTCATTCTGATCAGTCTGAATCTGATGTTTTTGTTGTTGTTTTTCTGATGTTTCTGAGGTCTGAGATGGAAAGAAACTGGAGAATGATGCAGCAGCATAAACAATACAGCCATAAAGAAAATTATGTCAGAGCAGAACTGGATTTAGGAGTTTACCTATGTAAACACTTTGTCATTTTGCATTGCATCTACTTTTATGTAGCATTACTGTACATGTTCACACTTTGGAAATTTCAAAATGTAAAGTATGTGATTAGATGTTTCCAGAGTCCAATATCATTGGTTAGACACATACCTCAATAAAAGACCTTTACAAAATATTCTCTGCCCTGTATCTCCAATCATATTCACAGCCTATTTAGTCTAAATATAGCAGGGAGCTCATGAATAAGGGCGCTTTAAAGTTTCAGTGGCATCCATGCATAATGCACTAACCTCCATCCACAAACATGCTGTGCACAGAGGAATGCCAAAACGATGTTCAGCTGGGGGGAAAGTGATTCAGACCTTTTTATTTGATTACAGAAACCAGAAAGAAAAATAATATTTTTAGCAAACAAAAGTCAAATGAAGGAAACCAACACACTGGTGTTACTGATTTAGTTTAGATTTCGTTTTGTCTCATACAGCAGTGAAATGTGTGTGTGTGTGTGTGTGTGTGTGTGTGTGTGTGTGTCAGCAGGAGTTAACTAGAGCAACAGCCGATGATGTGTAGGACAACTCGAACTGTTTTCATACACAGCAGCAATGTTTAGCTGATCAGTCAATTAGATCATTTTGTTGCTGGTTTCTATCTCTTAGCATTTTCAAGCACAGATGCACAAACGGTGTGTATGTGAGTTTGTGTTTTGAGTGTGAGTGTGAGCTAATGGCTGCTGATTGTGTTGAGCTTTTTTTTTTTTTTTTTGAAGTTCAGGAGAGCCAGTTTGCATTCTGTCATGGAGCTGTGCTTAGTGTTTTTATATTACAGAGGATAAACAGCTGCAATATTTTCATTTCTGCCTGCATTTTTTTTTTCCATCTAAGGCCATCTCCACAAATTTCTGTTAACACACTGCTGCCCATCTGCTGTGACTCAGAGCACGGCGAGTCCTCTCATAATGATCAGACTTTGCCAGTGTGGGAGTGGGGTTGTTCAACAGCCTCATCTTTCTCTCTCTCCTCTAATCCTCTCAATTCATTTCTTTCTGACTAGATCTGCCCCTTCGATCACTCCCTCCCTCCTTTCTTACTGTTACTTTACTGACTTTGACACAGGCGCTCACACTTTCCTCTGTCCTCTGCTGTTTCTCTTAATCTTCTCACTCGGTCTCTGTCAGTCCCTCCCTGTCAGTTTCTGTCACTACTAATGTCTCTTCGCTACAGTGAAGCAGACAAAGGAAGGGCTGCCTATTCCCTTTCCTCTTTTCTATAGCTACTGTTTGACATTACTGATGATACAAGTGATTTTATCTACATATACATCAGAGCTGGATTAGGATGAAAAATATGGATGTGGCATATTCACTAAAATTGAAATTGTCTCTTAACAATCCCTAATTTCTGCTGATGGTTCAGGTGGCCATAATGTCAACTTCTTAAGGATGTAACGCAACAGGAGGGGGACAATTAAAGCCAGGAGGAGATGTTGTTATCGCTTAAATTTGGCCCAGCGTCATATCTGGCCGACCCCGCACAGACGCTACAGGGGTTTTCTTGTGCTCCCGTATAATAAATGTCCACTATCATTATTCAGAATGTCCCCTGCTGTTATTATTACGTCTCATGACCTTTCCAGGTGCCTCCAAGCAAGTGTCAGGACTAACAGCCCCTGCACCTTCTGTTGCGGTCCAGGTGAACAGAGAGCCATAGTATCAACAGAGACAGGCAGAGAGAGAGAGAAACATAGAGAGAGCATTGGCTGCTGTACTGAAAACAGTGTTAATGCCGTTTTCCCCATAAATAAATGTTTTGGGCATGGACCAATGACCGTATGAGGAGCAAGAAAAAACTAAACTCAGTTCTGCTTGACAGCTGTGAGCAAGTAGCTCAATGCAGCTTCATTACCTTCATGCTGTGAGCAGGTGATAATACCCTAAAACTAACCCCTCATTGTTTCAAATGGTAGAAATGTAAACTACAAAAACTAAATTACAATAGCCGTTTCCTTCTGTAATCCAAAGCAAACACATTTCATTCAACCCTGCAAAGGCCCCACCTCCAATACATATACCCCCCTCCCAATCCCCATATGCACACAGGCTCTCGCCTACTTGTTGTTTCTTTTTATAAGTATGCAATTTTCACACTTTCTGTTTCGAGAAGGAAGAAGCAAACAATTATCGTACCAAAGAAAATAATCTCAAAAGCAGCTGTCAGGGGAATCCGACTGCAAAAATAGAGCTAAATGTATAGTCATTCTAAGAATAGCAGCTAATTACAGGTTGCTAGAACACACACATACACAGGCCTGTCAGTAATATTGGCTGACAGAGGCATAAGAAATTATTTCTTCAGCTGTGAGTACAACATACTATTACCCTTTCTACTTCACCCACACAGGAATAAATGCAGTACATGGATGTGTCTTCCACATCATGCAATAACACATGCAAAAATGACTATGCAGCTTTGGCAGGAAAGGAGCAAAAAAGACAATAATCCATTTAAAATGCTGTCTCACATGCACATAGTTGTATACAACGCACACACCCGTTACCCTCCATGCAGTGTACATAACAGAAGAATAAATGGTAAATGCCAACACCGGATAGTCTTCCTGTAATAAAAGTAATGTTAAAGTCACATACGATGACAAAGTGGAGGCTGAGGCTCAATGTACACACAAGAATAAATTTATACCAATTTTTTTTCACTCACCGCCTTAAAACAAAGCATGACACCCATTTCTTTCCAGCTACATGGGCATGTAAATCAAGGACTGAGGAGTTTTGTGAGTTATGCGGCTGAGAGCCAGTGGAGGGATAAACTAGGTTTTGGGGAAGATTAGACCACTGGTCAACCTCACTTTTAAGAGACAAAAAGAATAAACATCATCAGTCGTGTCCAGTAGATTGTTTGCTCTGGTGCTCACAATGCTTACAGTTCAGCATACATCAGCTCATGAAGAGCAATTTACTGGTAACTAGCTCAAAAATGAAAAATTAGCAGCTTTAAAGCCGAAGATTTACAACATATTTCAGGTGTGTTATTTTTTGCATTGAGACATTTCTGGTATGACAGTTGCACATGAAAAAAAAAATTGCAGGATTTTATTTTTTGTTTCCTGACTTTTGAAGATTTTGCACAGAGCGAGATTGAAGATTAACATACTAATACAAGTTAAGTTGTGTTTATGTCTGTTCAGTTCACGTGTGAAAGCACTAATAAAAGCGTTTGTATCAGTGAGTTAGAATCTGAGAGACTACAGTTGGACATAAATAAATATATTGTTATTTGCCTGTGTGACACTTTAGCAGCTTATATTTCTAATATGTTGCAATGGAAACCACATTTATTCATTTGCACATGTACAGTATGTACGCTGATGTTAGAATGGAGAAATAATCAAACTGCAATACATGCAATGCATGATTTTGGTAGTTGTATGTAACTGTTATCCTCAAAAACATGATTTCTGGTTCTGGCAACAAGACTCTGGTCAGCTTTAAGGTGGCTGACTGTGATTGTTTCTCCACAGCAGAGCAAAGGCTTCGGTTGTCAGCAATAAATCCTGCGAGTTGCGAGGCCGGATGGACAGACAGACAGGTGGCCGGGGAGGTCAGTAACTCCATGACCAGACAGGAGGAAGAGGTTATTACTGATAAGCTGGTGGGACCTGACTGACAGGAGACGAGGGGGACAGGCAGCTTTAACTTTACCATTTCTCTGTGGAAAATAATATTAGGAGACGTTGGTCTGACTGTGATTCAGCACTCAGTCAGTAATGATGACTGATGCTTCAAACAGGCTACTGACTCATCAGTCTTCTTCAGTGTCTCATGCCATTAGCTGGGCTCAGCTCGCCCGGTGTGCTCTGCCCCTGATCAGTGCTGATTAGAGGTAGACTAACACTGACACCCTTGACATTGACAGTGATTGCCCTACATTTGTTTAACACATTCACCCTCTAATTAAAGACAACTGTGACCCTGCATCCCCCCATGCGCGCGCACACACACACACACACACACACACATTGAATGATACACCCTATTAATGAAACATGAGCTTCCACCACCCCACTGAGCCCTCTCTCACTTTCTTGTTGCTCTTTTCACTTTCTCTCCATGAGTTTGCAGCCAGAGGCATTGCCAGTGGTGAAGTGCTCGTCTATGAGCTGGATCTGCTGCAGCACACACACCCAAACACACTCACTCACACACATACACGAAGAGAGGAGCTGTTAGGGTGAACAGCTCACGTCATCCTTCTCTCTACACAGCTGACCTTTGCTTTAGTCAACAGATAGCTGGAAATGAAACTGTGGACAAATGGTGAAGAAGAGGCACTCTGTTTCTGAAAGCATGATGCTCGGTGTGATGAATTCTTTATGTATTTCCCGCATATGCGCACAATTAAAATGCCTGGGTGTAATTTACATCTATCATAAATGTATAGTCCAAATCCATAAGTAGATGAAGTAACCAGGAATGTGAGCAACATCATTTAAGCCAACTGATCTTCATACTTTCTGTTTACACAAAGACTGAAGGCAAAGTTTGTTCATTTTGGGATTGGACCAAAACTTGGCAGTTTATTCTTGACATTGGTGTTGATTAATCAGATATTTATTTAATTTGAAATGTCACCATTTATGTGTAATTTTTCCATTTGAGCTCCCAAGTTCTTCAAAAGAAGCAGGGATACACAACAATAGTCATGTTGACTCAAAAATTTTTAAAAATCCATTTGCTCCATAAGAACTTTGTGAAATAAAACTGAACTCATCAGGCACAAAATTACTGCCTGAGTAGTAGACTGCAGTATATGCAGTCACTACTGCAGTATATACAGTCACTATTCTCTGTTTTGTGTTATATTCATTTTTAGGGCCTATTCTTTCTGTAAGGATTATTATGTTGTTATTTCTTGTCTCCTGCTGGAAATTTACTGCACACATCTGTTACCACAGTGAACAGACAGACAAAGTCTAAGTCATGGGTGTGGACCAGGGACAGGGTCCTGTGGTTGGCATGTTGTGAAATTTGGCACACTCATTCATTAGTTCTGTATATTTGATGGACATCCCATGTTGCAACATGGCGACATGTGAGGGCTTGCGGCACCAGAGGTGCTCAGGCCCATCATTGTATTTGCACTTTGACTCCTGTTGATGTACTTTGGCTGCATGGCTCAGTTTGCCTAGAGGGATCAATACAGTTTCTTTCGTGCAAATCTGCATATGAAACAGGCTTCTACCAGACTATTGGTCCATGTCACTGTCAGCTTTTCCACCTGCCATTCTGTTAAACTCACACAAACTAATCATTAAGGATTGCCTTGCTGTTAATTTAACACTGACCTAACCACTATGCTGTGTGCAAATTAAACAGCAGGTCTAAATCAATCAGATTATATTTGCTTGTCTCACACAGATGAAAGGCACAAAAACACACAGACACACAACTTCAGCTAATTAAAAAAATAACAAAACTGGAAAAGAATTATGGTGTGGTTCAATATCAATTTAATTAGGTTGTCAACTTTGACAGCTTTGATAAATAATTATAATGACCAGAATTTTCTGGCCAGTCATTAAAAAATGTTGTAAAACAAAGTAGCTGTCACATTTCCGTTTTTTTTTTTTTTTTGTCACTTGCAGCATTTTTAATTATTCCTGGAGCTTGACTGGAAAGTGACTGGAGCACAAAATACTTTGACTGATGAAGCAACAAACATGAATGAATGTGAGAAAGCAATGACAGCATCGCATGCTTGCAATGTGGGTGTCAACAAAAGGAAGTATAATCAACCCTACATTGTCATCCGTGATAATCAGGTCTCATCTCAGGCAATACAGCTCAGCAGCTAAAATCACATCTAATCTGATCAAAATGACTCTGATAGTCTGCCAGGCCAAATCATGTCAGTGTTTCATTTTGAGAGACTCATTCTGCCTTCATGACATGCAAATCATTCTCACAGTGAAGGAGCAATATGGGCTTTCTTAACCTGCTCCATCAATCCATTGTCAGCCTGTGGACGTGTGGGCTCATTGTAATTCAATTTCATTTTTTTCTGGTTCTGCAGTTCTATCTACAGCACACCATATAATCTGCACCGATCCAAGACATGAAGTGATTTACGACACAAGAAAGATGAACCAGCCTTACAGCATCCAGGAACCAATGGTAGATTTGCAAGAGAATATTTTGCCATGAAAATGACCCCGGCAGAAGGCAAAGACAGACCACGAGGACAAACAGCAGAGAAGGAGAGAGCTTTGATGTATGATGTGATGTGATTTAATGATGGAGAAAAGATGATAAACAGCCCAGTGGTGATGTCTGGTCAGTGTGGGCGCTTTACAACAAGAGGATAAGAGGCAAACAGGAACTCTCTGTCATGCCAATACACCAAATGTACTAGACGAAATAGTCAATTAAGCAGTGGCCCAACCGAGAAAAAACCATGTCCTCTAAATTCACAGTCTCAAAACAAACACTGTCATCGACGCCTTTTTGGATGACTTTCAGCGTCCTGCTTATTGTGGCACCTGCTACAATGTCTTATGAAATGGGAACTCATGTTTGGAAGGACAAGTCTGTGAACCAAATGAATTTCCATCCATCCATCCATTATTTATATCTGCTTACTCCTTAACCGGGGTCACGGAGATCTGCTAGAGCCTATCCCAGCTCTCTTTCGGGTGGAAGGCAGGGTAGAAGGCAGGGGTACACCTGTCCATACCAGTCCATGACAGGGCCACATAGAGACAAACAACCTCACACACTCACACTCACTCCTATGGGCAATTTAGAGTCACCAATCAACCTGACATACATGTTTTTGGACTGTGGGAGGAAACATGTAAACTCCACACAGAAAGGTCCCTGATGGGTTTCAAACCAGGAACCTTCTTGCTGTGAGGCAACAGTGCTAACCATTCATCCACCATGCTGCCCCCAAGTGAATTTGTGTAGTGAAATTTTTAAAACACTCTTTGTGTTGGTCTGAATCATATGTGTATAGTGGATTTACAGCATCATCACTTTGGCAGGCAGGACACAAAGTGAGAGGTGAAACTGGTCCTCTAATGAAACAATAGAAGTGTAGCTAGAGTAATAGCTAAGTGAGGTAAGAGGCAGTGAAAGTGCTTTATGTTTGCCCAAGGGTCTGCGATGAGGACTCACAGTCCAGTCCACTCACAAATGAAAATATAGTCTTACATCTGACCTAGTTGTGTCAGTTAGGAGAACTTACCGGTTGGTAATATGTGTTTGTTTTTGGCACAACAGTTGTTTTAAGCTCCTAAGATTGCATAAACAGCCACAGAGCCGCAGCGCAGTACATTCTAATGCAGGCAGAGGAGCTGAGTATGTTTACACCTTTTCAGACAGCTCTTTCTCTTATGCTTATATGGTTAATCCTGTCAGTTTAACAGCTATCTAGCTGTGTCACAGCTATGAATTCCTCTCTTCAAACAGGGCCATGGGAAAAGGGAGAAAAGGGAGGGGGAGAAGAGGTTTTGGGTCATCTATTCTTGAAGAAGCAAGCTAAATCAGGACATGACGGCTGTATGGTTACCCTACTTCAATTTATCTCCTGGTATTGGGATTTTCTAAAGCAACCTTTTTCTTGTTCCGTGTCTGCCTTTCTCTTTTTCCTACATGATCTGTGAAATATTAATTTAGAAATTTGTGTCCTGTGTGGAATAAAGAACAAAGTCTTTTTGACACCAGTGCTGCAAACTGCTTCACATATTATTCGAGGGGTAAATAGAGCTCAATTCATTTTAGCATTTATTGTAGTACTCCTGCATGTATCATGTTATTTTATCTGCTAGAATTTAATGGCCTCTTATTGCTTATTTATCAAGGTACAATGCCTACGAAGTTTGAATATGATTATCTTATCTTGTGCTAATGTTTCAGTCAAATGAATTTAAGGGAAAGTTGTTTTAATGGCCTATTGCTGGACCGCTACAAGGCACTAAATACTTTCATGTTTTCCTGGCAGATCTGTAAAAGTACTCCAATGCTACTGTTTGTCGTGTGAGTGGGAAAAACAAGCACTTGTCGAGTGCTTGCTATTGTAGGTCGAGGCAATTTTATTCCGAAGTGGCTGTCACTGGGATAACAATGATTCATAACAGGATCAAGGTGACTCAAACGTTTCATTGGTGCCTTTTTGCCCTCGAGTGGGCAAAATATTTTCATGGAAATGTATACCACCTTCAATTAAAGCTACAAAGGGAAAATTAATACAAATGGTATTTCACATGGTTTTCTTTTCAGCCTGAATCATTGATTTATCTTATTTGTCGCAATTAATCATTTGCTTTTTACTGTTATGTAAAGCTGTTAACAGGTTGAGTTGATTTTTAACATTCGATTCCTGTAGATAAACGACCAACATGAGCATCACTGTCAATTGTTGCAGGGCTGGTGGAGATTTGACCATATTGACCCAGTGAAATGTATAATTACTATCAGTCATCATTAGTACAGTTCACATGAACCAACTAAACATCTCACATTTGATATGAAATGTAAAATCTTTAATTTGTTAATTGAACTTTTGTTGGATCATTTTTTAAGACAAGAAAAAAAATGTTCCCAATCCATTTTTTCATAGGTTGTTTCTATCCATGTGATTCACAGAGCACATACTAATTAAAAAAAAAAAATCCAATTCACCATAAAACTTTGCCTTAGAGCTAATCAGACAATCACAAATGTGGAGTATTTGTCACAGTCTCCCTGGCTGTGATGATATTATTGTGACTTTCCTTTGTGCTGCTCTGTGATGCACATGTTTCAACATCACGCTCAGCACGTTACACCAAAGGTCATGTTCACTATGTGGATAATTGGCATGGCCTTTCCACACAGCCAGAGGATGAGTACTTTCCACACCTGCAAACACAGTCCCATTTGTTCTACAAACCCCCACTGATGAGACGAGGGAACAGCACAAAGATTTAAGAAAATCTTGTTTATTGTACTGCATCGCCATAGAAACAAGACTATCTATTCAAATTCCTCCTCAGGAGAGAAGTCTGTTGACTGTAGCGTTACTACACAGGATCACGATCTGGAGATGTCCTCATGTTTTTACCTGCGTTTTGTAAATGACATTTTAGAAAGGAATGAGATGTACTGTGACACTGTCACTCTGGCCTTCATTTCTGTTGTGTGATGCTGTGTCCCCCAGCTTGACTGAGCGTGCAGATCAGTCGATGTATGGGACCAGCAGCTAGTGAAGGAAGGAAGGTAGCCTGAGGCTGCAAAGCTGAGAGAATGACCTTCGGCACAGCGAAGAAAAACACAGCAGTGAAGACACCATCCGTACTCAAACTGACAGGCTGTTACAGTGCTTAGCCGAAGCTTTGAAATGGACTCTGCTTTGCTCCACTGGACCAAGAAAAAGAGGGACTGTTTAACACAGAAAAGAACTTTTCAACAGACCACCTGAAACAAAAAGACGTTTTTTAAATTCTGAAACCCTTTAATTACATTTTGTGTTTCTGGGTTGTAAACCTGGACTATATCAATATATTGAATTAGCACAATGTGTTCCATTAATATATGTTTTAATCGCTAATCTAAATTGAGCATCTGTCCATACTGTTATTAGGTGTTACTCTGCAATTATTTGATTAACTGATTAGTCTAGTTCAACAGAAAATGAAAGGAAAACAATAATAGGTTAATCATTTAAAGCTTCTTGTAAGCAAAACAAAAATCTTCTCTGTTTCTGGTGTTTCCAGTGTATTGTGTTGAAAGACAATTTGAGGGCATGTTTGTAGGCTTATTTTCCAACTGTTGACTGTTGTTTATATAATCTACACAGAATCCATCAGAATATACAGTCATTGTGCACTTTATTTAATAACTTACAATCTAATGGCATGGCAACGTCAGACTGAATCAGCCAGCATCAGCATCCAAAAATGTTTGGTTCTGAAAAAGGAAATTGCTGGTGGCCACAGTTGGACTTTATTCAGGAGTGGAACTTTGTTTCCATCAGAGCAAACAAAGGGGGAAAGATAATGAGCTGCACATGAAGGAGGAAGGCACAGGTATTTCAATGATGACAGATGTAGCATCAGGTCTGCCGGCATGAGAAGTCATGAAAAAATGACAGACATAAACCTGAGAAGCATCACCCTTGTCGCCATACTGCCTGGGGCAGTTAGTTCAAATAGTAAACTCCAAAGATTGTGCTGCTTTTAGATGTTTTAATCAAAGAAATGCCAAGACCAAGCACCACATCACCTTACAATATGTTTTGAATTTAATTTATTACAGTAAATATGTTAATACTTATGTTACAAAGTGAAGCTGAAAAAAATGCTTTGCACAAAGGTTATTGTGTTGATGTCATTCCACAAGGAAATAGATTGGATTTAAACATTTCAAAAGGAAAACTATTTGTTCAGACAATTTGACTGATAACTTGATTTAATAAAATGTCACAAACGGCTGAAAGAAATGAGAAAAAAGTCACGTGATCAAATCAAAAATCTAATCAAAAAGAGAGATTTCACAAAGCATAACCTTCAGGGGTGTGTGAAAAATGTGTTTATTATAGGTATTAACCTCGCCAACCCCACCACACCTACGTCTTTCTAAAAACACTGACTAGCGCCATGGAATTTTAACTTCACCCACAATTTAATTTTCAACTACTAGAAACTCACTTGGGTCAGAGGTCATAAGTGACTGCATTAGACAGCGGTGTTTCTGATAGCACTTCTCTTGTATAAATGGCTACGCCAAAAAATATAATAGAATCCAAAATGTAACCCACAGCCCTAGTTTGACCACACTATAGTTACCCAGAAATCCCAACTTCAGCATTTATCACCTACCAACACAGAAAACCAACCATTAGACTGTAACCCATTATTAGGCTGTGGTGATTAACCAGGGGAAGCATGTTAATTGATAAATGGTTGCAGCTTAAACTATAAACTTAGCGGTCACATCTGGTGAAATTACACACAAAGTACTACTCCTCAGTATGAATATACACAGCCAAAGTCTAGACTGCAACAGCTTAACCTTCATCCTACTCAACTAAACAGTTCTGACATGAAATTTTCTGCTACTTTGTTCAAAGTCTCATCCACCCCCAAAGTGACATTCTGTGACTCAGCTCTTAGTCATGTGCCATCCTTTGTTCATATTTAATGAACTCCAACATGTTCAGCAAATGTCAACCAATATGTGCAGCTAAAGCAAGAAGAGATTCTGGGCTGGAGAACAGCTGCTTGAGTATCCAGAAGCCCTTTCCAGTGGAATTAAGTCCAGTCTTAGTCCAAGGGATGATACTACTCCAGCAGCTGCTACTGAAACAACAGCCCTCATCTGAACACTCAAACTGAAATGTTATTTTAAAAAAATAAAAAATAAAAAAAAATCTCTTGAACAAAAACAAATTTTATTGGGTCAGTAAGTGCCATGTTACAAAACACTTCCAGCAACACCTGTTATCTTCAGAGAAATATTCAATCTGAAATTCTAATATCACAAATGATTACATTGAAATTAATGTATGTCAGTTACACTTATTTAAAAAAAAAAAAAAAAAAAAAAGACCCAACTTTAAATTCTGAAGATTAATCAACGCATTTCTCCCCATTTAACGTTGTAGTGGTGCAATCTCTGGCTCCTCTGAGGCATGAGGTGGTTCAATATTGAACAGGTTTCTCAGGTTGACTTCTGTGGACACAAAGTGAGAGCTCCTGCCTTCACTGAAGAAGCCTGAGAGGTTTGTGTCAACTTTGGGACGTCTGGAGATCCGCATGCGTAGGGCGAAGAGACGATGCAAGTTGTCCTCCACAAGGGGCAGACTGCTCTTATTCAAACGCTTTTGCCAGGACTTGCTGGGTCGCTGACGTGTCTGTTGGGGTAAGAAATGGGTGAGAAGCAGAACAATTTAGTTGACTTCATGTACATCTGGTTTGCTGATGTGAGACTTACTGTTTGAGTGGTGAAGTTTGGACTATGCCAATTCAAGTGTCTGGTCAAACTCTCCTGTGGAAAAGAGCAAAGCCATAATCCAAATGTCTTAAGGGGATGCAGTTTAACTCATCTGTTAAACTGATGAAAATTACTCTGCAATTCTTTCACGTTCATCATGAAATGGCAAACCCATTTAGCACAAGTGTCCTCAATTACTATTTATTGGAACTAACTGCATGGTGCAAATTATAAGTTTGTTACATACCCGCATAGCAAAGGCACGTGGGCAGTTGGGGAAGGAGCACTTGTATTTGAGGAGCTGGAGATGCACCTTGCGGATGTGGTGCTGCAGGTTAAAGGTTGTGGAGAAGTAGGCCTGGCAGTTCTCCTTAGGACAAACTAGCACAGGCTTATGGGAAGCGTGGCTTCGTTTGTGCCTTCTTAGCGCATCTGCTTTCTTGAACACCTTCTTACACACTTGGCATGTGTATGTGGCTAAACATTTTAAAAAGGCAGATTGATTAGCTATATTGTCCAAGGAGATGGAGTGCCAAAAAGGACACCATCGTTTCCTGGACAGTTCCCTCACTTAGTAATATGATCAGTGTACCTTACCTGAGTGGTTTGCCATGTGCTTCTGAAGTTTCTTCCAGGTGTATTGAAACACCTGGCAGGTGGCATGATGGCAGCGGTAACCTGTAGGGACCAAGTGAGATAAGTGAGGCTCAGGAGATAAACCATCCCAAGTTAGATCACTTCTGTTTGAACCATAAATCAATTCAAGTCCTATTTACTGATCAACTTTAATACCGAAAATGGTTACAGGCAGCTGCAGTACTAAACTCAAGTTATCTTACAGGTTTGGACCCCTTCTGAGAAAAACCAACCTGCATGCTTCTTCTCATGGGCTTTGCGGGCAACATGGGAGTCAAATGTGGCAGTGCATCCATTCTTACTGCACCTAAGTACACCACAGGGAACAAAGGTAGAAATAAATTTAACTGGTTCCTGGGGCCACAGAAACAGCTTGTAATCATCTGCTAGAGGCCTGTACTCAAGGCACTGAAGATTCAATTAAAACAGCAAGTGCATAATCATAAATAGACCCATCTCAACAGATCCCAGGCATTTCATTAAGTCACAGGGCAAAGCAACAGAATTTTACATTCAAGTCATAGGATTTAGTCCATTATAAATACGTACTTGAACTTAACAGGCACTTCATGAAGCTTCAAGTGCATTTTCAGCAATCTGCGTTTTTTGAAGGTCAGAGAGCAGTCCGGCTGGTTACACTGCGGGAGGATAAAATGGTATTAAAGCGGCTACTGACAAAGCTGGTTGATAGATAATAATCAAATTATAAAAGCAAACTGGCTGCTGGTTAAAACGCGTTGTTTTGACGCCATCTTGTGGCTAAACTTAAGGTATTTAAGCAAACCTTGAAGTACTCATTTTTCTGGCCGTGGGCGAAGCGCACATGTCTTTTCAGCTGGCTCGACTCAAAGAAACTCTTCGAGCAGTCCACAAACTCGCACCTGGAGAAAGGGAAGTTAAACACTAGGTAGTTGCTTAGGGGAGCAAAAAGCACAGATGTGGGCTGGGACCTACTTGAATTGCTTCACCCCTTCGTGAATCAGCATGTGGCGCGTGAGGTGGGATTTCCTGGAGTAACTTCGACCGCATCCATTAACTGCGCACTGACACGGACGCTGTGGACATGTTTTGGAAAAAAAAACAAAAAAAAAGTCATATTTCTGATATATCAATTCACATGAAACAGTGAACACAACACAGAAAACACACAGCCAATTATTGGATCCCATTACTGCAGTTTGACTTACCGCCCCAGAGTGCGCCGTCTCATGCTCTGCCAGTTTCCACTGCCTGCTGAAAGTCGCTTTGCAGTCAGCGTGGGCGCAGCTGAACACCTGCCGTGGCGGACCTCCGACACTTTCCTCATCCTGTATACTATTCATTTTTGCAGAAAGAGAAACACTAGTTAACCGAACATATGTAACGAGGAGTGTGCTACATTAATCAGATCGTCTTTTTTAAAGGCGCTTAATTGGCAAATTGGCAGCGTCGGGTCAGCAGGTCACTTCAAGCTGAAATCAATGAGCCTAATTGGACCGCGAGGCTCAGCCGTATGCAAATAAACGTGAATCCTGGGTAAATACCTAAAGCCAGACAATCGTTATCTGTCAGTCTTAGAAAATGACTTGGACCTTTAATGAAACGACGCCCTGTAATAAGACAGGAAGATAAAATAGCATGATAAAAACAATAAAGCACAGAATAATAGAGGAGGCTGTTCAAAGTAAATCATCCCCTAGGTGAGTTTGAACAATAAAAACTTTATAAAGAACTGGACTGTCCACACATGGCAGGTCATTATATATTTGAATTAATTAATTATATAGTCTATGTCAAAAACAGCTTCATAGAAAGACACAGTCTATTGACTTAATACAATCAGGGTAGTACAGACTGTACAGTGCAGTAGCTGTTTCCAAAAGTGATCCAAAAATAGGACACTTGCCTACACTGCCTACTTGTCTTTATTTTGGTTCATCTGATACAATTGCCAATAACACAATTCAGCTGTAACTGTGATATAGCCGTTTGCACAGTAGAGGGTAGTGTATCTCCATCTCACAAGGCATTTAGGTCTGCACACTACAGGTTTCTTCATTTGTTTTACAGAAGGCTACACTGAAGGGATTAAGGCTAAATATAGTGTGTGACACAGTGTCTCTGTTGAATTTCAAATATGGGAACTCGATAATTTCTTCAGGACACTGTCATCTTGGAAGAGTTTTTGCTGCTGTACAGCTGGACATAGAGTAGTTCTTATACAATGATTATCTTTGACCATTGCAAACATTCAAGACTGCCTGAAATAGCCTGGTCCCCACAGGATCCAATTAACTTTTAGCTCTAAACGAAGCAGAACCAGCTTTCTCCCCAACAGCTGTGAGAACAAGGCCACAGTCATAGTTAAAAAGCTTTACCACTGTTGAATATTTAATTGCCTGTGTCAGCACTTTGTGATCAGTAGCCATTTAGTGTTCATCAGAAGAAAACCAGTGAAAGTGGCAGTGGAGAAGTTGATGGTGATGATATTTTAATCCACATTAGCATGAAGGGCAATCCATACTGAACACATGTCTGTTTTGAGTTTAAGAGAACTGAAATACCCTCACAGCCATGCTGTTTTTGGGAGGAGGGTCAGTGGGAACATGTATTTGCCTCTCGATTCGTGCTTTTCCTCTTGCCACCCCCCTCTCACTCTCGGTCAGTCTCAGAGGTTGGTGGATAAAATATTCAGACAGGGCTGTTGGTGCACAATGTGCTTCCATTAGCAGCATGGGCCGCAGACGATTTGGCTGCATCAAAGAAAACAAGCCTGCAGCTCACAGGGTCTGAGACAGCAACACAAAGAGCAGTGCACCTCTGCAGCTTCACTGTGCCATTGATCTGTATTTATGGTTACCAGTAAGGAGCTAATCAATTGTGGCCTGAGACTGTGTGTGTGTGTGTGTGTGTGTGTGTGTGTACTGTTATTGAATTCATATATCATACAGTACTTGTCACCTTTATCTATATTACTGAATGCGTTGACAGTGTAAATCTATTGTAAATCCTATATTTGCTATCTCTATATTTTGAAGTCTCTGTACACAACATTGTGTTCCTGCTTTTTTTTTTTGTTGTTGTTGTTCTACACTAGGTTCATTGAAAGTGCTACATATGAGGAGCTACATGTTACTGCCAAGAGTGAAAGCCAATTCAATCATCACATCCCTTATCAGTTGTCACTGTAAATATAGTTTTAGAGCAGTAGGATCATTATTGTTTTATTTGAATGTGTGTTCTATATTTCACAGCAGAGAGAGACAGTATCTGAAGGTGTAACATCTAAAAGTGCAGTGGTATTTTCAAGATATCAGTGACAAAAATATCCTAAACTGAGTTGGTTGCCACAGAAACTGAGTTTATGAAGAATGGGTTGTATCTGTCAGTGATTTTGCGCTTCTCCTCGGTCGGGACACACCTTCATCCTCTGCAGACTCCATGTCACAGTATACCTTGGTGCTCCGCCATGCATTCCCGTACATGAGGTAATGCCTAACCCCCTCTGTGGCTCTTCTTCGGCCATCAGCAGCCGGGTTGTCGCATCCTCTCCATTCGCAGAGCTGCATGGCAACTGCAGGAGGAGGCTCCTCGGGATAAGGGAGGGTACCACGAGCCCACGTGTCCTCCTCGCCGCATTTCTCTTCGCCTTCACATCCCTTCGTTTCCGCATACTGCAGATTCGCATATAGACACACTCACACGTAGGACCTCATCCATACGCACCCGCGCAACCCTGCGGAGCTATGTGTCCGCGGTGCGCACTCTCCCGTACCTCAGTATTTCCTCACTGATCAATCTTTAGGCCCGTGTCGATCATCTCCGTCACAGGCTGCGCTTCATTTTTCATTATTCTGATATGCAAAGCCAGATTGTCCGTAGCAGCGTTGGCCGCAGCTGAGAAGCAGAGACATGAGAGGACGCGCATGTTTAGATGTTTAACAGATTCACTTTGGATCTTCGTCGTCATTTTCTGCTGTGCGTTTTTAGGTCTATTCCCTCCCCTCCGTCGGTCGGGCTCGTCACATTTTGCAGCTCTCTCGATGTTGTAAACCGGAGGAATATGTGAAGATCATGCTGGCGGTGTGGTGCTTCACGGTCTTTGCTGCAGTGGGCGAGAGGTTTACAGTCTCAGGTAAGAGAAGAGACAGAAGAGAGAGAGAGGGGGGGGGGGTTTGGATTAAGAGAGGGAGCACCCCTTTTCGTTTCCTTTACATCCCAATTTTTTCCCTTGCACCAGCACTTTTCCAACCCCGGTATAGGCTGTGATTTTACTGTAGGGAGTTCTCGGTGCCAACCAACCTGCTGGCCTGAAAACACTCTCCGATGCGGTAGATTTGCTGCATCAACACATTTCCACCGCAGCACTTTCGCCTGTTCCCTATGTAACGTACCCACGGAATCATTTACAGCAGTGTTTTATCCAATAAACGTCTAAAATCATTAAGATGCAGCTTCTCAGTCAAAACAGATATTGTCTGTTTTTTTTTTTCAGCCTGATTGCTGAGATTTGAAGCCATAGCCTGGCCCATAGGCCCTGTGGAGCTATATGTCTGACATCAGTCTGCCATAGAGTTTCTAAGCATATGATAAATTAATACATTAGTTTTGTTGTTGAGCTACCTAATTATATCCACTTAATTTTTAATTCACTAAAGCAGTGAGTTAAAACATTAACTGTCCAATGTCTTAAATTAGGCCATGAGATCAAGCCTAAAAAAAAAACCCCTTCTCTGGATGCTCACAGTGTGGCTTGTTTAAAATGTATCACCTGTAGAGGCCAAATCAGTTTCCACCATTTTTTTTTTCCATAATAAAACTCTGCCGGGTCATTTTTAGGCAGGCTCAGGTGTGCCCCTACCTTGCCACGCCCACAAGCCTACGTTAAGAGTGTCCCTGTTGTACTACACACAGGTGTTGACAGCAGCTCGGTCCAAGATGGAGACATGTGGGACTGGTTTACCCCAGTGGGGCGGCAGGACAGCCAGGATACTGCAACTGAGGTCACCTATCCGAAGCGGCTGGTGCAGCAGATCGAGTCGGAGGACGAAATGGCACATGGCTACTTGGGTACCAGGGTGAAGAACATCACTGGGGAAGCTTCTGTAAGTTGAGACACAGAATAATTCACCTTTTTCCCTCTGTTCTTAATGGTCTTCATGTTGGGAAGGCTCATTTCTGTAATTAGGTGTAGGTCATTTTTTATAATAATCTGTGCGTCTTGAGCGTGGAGCTCGGCATGCATCCGTATTAACGCAGACTCACTGTCGTTCATGGCACTGTAGAAAGTGTCTGTGGAGATGTATGCATGTGACAGCACCAAGTCTGTTGCAACACTCAGCTCTCTGCTGCTCATGCGGCTCCTGCTACACCGACATATATAGTGCAGGGTGGTGTCCTGCAGCAGTCTCCTCTCTTTGTGATGTTGACCCAAATAACATCAGATGCATGAAAGAAAATAGAAAAGTTATTTTAGAGCCATTTGTTTTTGGAACCTCTAGCAACATGTTCTGAAATCAAAACCATCTAATCTGCTTTGTATGCTGAGCAAGCATTGCTGTAAATGCAGAGAGCCACTTAAGTGTGTGTGTGTGTGTGTGTGTGTGTGTGTGTGTGTGTGTGTGTGTGTATGTATAGTGGTTCTTATCTTCGCACAGTCATCACATCCCATCATTCAGCTGCTGTGCTGAGACCCCAACTTCTTTATTATTCAGTGGTGTGCTGAAGTATGTCCCCATTAATTATGAAACAGGCTTATGTGAGAAGTACTGTATGGGCCAAGAGGCTCGAGCACCCCCATCCCTGCTTGGTCTCCTGTCTGCTGATAAGCTGTAGTTCAAAGCTGTAGTTATGAGAGTACATTAGGCGCACTAGAGTCACGTGTCTGAAGGCTTATAGAGAATATGAATGTCGGTGTTAAAGTAGATGAGGTTTCAGCAGCTCCTGTTTGAGGTGTTTGTCTACACTCTACCATTTTTTGTTCTGTAAAATATTTAAGACTCTTAGAATGAAGATAAATTTAGAAGCAGCTAGAACTTTTTTTCTTTCTTTTCTGTTGCATCATGGTGTTTTGAAAATAGGTGAGGTGGCATTTTTACCTTACTGATGTGGTTATTTCACTTTACCTGTTGTGTCCCATTTTGGGGTCCCTTTTACTATAAAACTAATTTGCACAATATAAGATCAGTTTTAATAGTTTAGAATAAAAAGTTGATTCAGTGGGTGAATACACTGTCTAATATTGGTGGTGTTTGTTAATCATTGGTCTTCTTTTCTAAATCTTCAGTTCTAAATCCACAAAGAAAAGCATCTATTTTGAGACCAATTTAATATTATTGAAATATATTAGTGAGGAATTTTTTTTTATTAGATAATCAACAATTTAATTAATTTTAATTAATAAATTCTAATTTCAAGTTAAAATTTCTGTAGAGGATTGGATCTATTCAGAGAGAAAAGAATGATGTGGTTCGATTAAAGAAGTGAGACCCAGGTACAGAGACAGCACTGATGGACACCATGCTTGATCTTCTTCAAGACAGCAGTAAAGGATCTGTTGTCCGTACTCACTGGAGGTAATAATTCCTTGATAGTATTGCGTTTTATTGTAAAAGCCCAGTGATTCACTGCAGCCTGGTTCTTCCAGACTGAGATCAAAGTCATGCTGGCACATTCAGAGCTGCTGAAGAGACACACTGTTTAGTCTGCAGTAGATTTCTCTCTCCAGGCCCTGCTGTCTCTTCACCTCCCCAGCTCTGGCAGCTGTCCATTAGGGACATTGGCACACAACAGCTGAATATAGATGATACCAGCAAAGTTTTCTCCTCCTCCTCCTCCCTTCCTTCTGTCAAGCCCCTCTCTGCTACCTATATCACAGAAAACAGCTTAGTTTTTAAGCGGCCATAGCCCTCTAGCAGTAATATCTACCTAAAAGCTGGCAGGCCAATGTCAATCAATAAGGACTTTATCAATCATAATGTTTCAGTTGCTGAGATGCTTTTTAGAGTGCACACACTATCGATTCTGTTGAATTATTCATGGAACTTTTTCAAAATCACGCTCTGGCTTTTACAGAGCGACACACTTACCCGCAGTTGTTTTGTTACACTTTAATTTATCAACAAATTAGTTTCTCTTTTGTGTGTTTCAGCCCGTCCACTTGGCGCAGAGCTGTTTTCAAGTGGAAGCCTTTGGTCACGTCTTCACTATGGAGCTGGAGCTAAACCAGTTGGTATCACGGTCCAAACTCATCAGATCTGCTTTGGTTTTTTTTTTTTTAAAACACTTGTATCAGTGGATGCTCTTAATTTACTGCAGCTGTTCTCATTAGCATTTCCCTACACTTAAGCAAATGCACTTAGCGCCTCTATTATGTTACATGACAAGATGGGGAATATCAATGTGGCACATACACAGATGCACACTGCTGGATGTTTATGAGGTTCTACTGATTTTGTTAACACCACATGTTAATGAGTTTGTGAAATACATTCGAATGGAGAGCGAGTGTTGGAAAATATCCTTGTTGAAACCCATTTTGATTACAAGGTAAAAATAAAACACTGTTAGAGACATTCATGGGATGTCTCTCTCTCTTTTTAGTCACCTCCTGTCTTCAGAATATGTGGAACGGCACTTTAACCAAGATGGCACACCCTCACAGTCTGTGGTAAGATTGTTTGCGTGGGATGGGGATGCGTACTGACAGGTTTCTGAGAGAAATTGCCTTTTAAAACATAGAAAGCACCATTTTAGTGAGATGATTGTGGTGGTGCAGCATTCTGGGGAAACTGAGATTTATGTTTTACTCTGGTTCTCTTGTCACTGGATCTTAGAATTGATTTAAAATTTTGTTAGTTAGATGTAGCCTAGTGCCTCACATGGCCTAGAGATCACTGTACAACATAATTCCCGTGTCTTATATAAATATTTTAAGGTCATCTAATGCAGATGTGCTTGACTAAAGTCATGTTTTTGTTCTAAGGTGTGATCATGATGTTTTATTCAAAGGTTTACAGTTCGATCAGATTTTCCTGTTTCATCTATTTATGGAAAGTCTGTTGTGTGCTCTCTTGCTTCAAACATAAGATACCATGTTTGGATAGTGGATGTTGCAGTGCGGGGCATATTATACACGAGGTTGCCTGTCAGTGGCATGTATGCATGCATCTTTACTGTAGCCTTTTATCAGACAGCCAAGAAAAAAAAGCCCAAATGAAATAATCATAAAGAGATATCAGGGAAATAAATAAAACATTGACAAACTAGAGGAATGTTACTGTTTTCTGCTAGCCAGGATATATATATCATATATATATATATATATGTTTATATATATTTTTTGTGTGTGCAAACGTGTTATTCAGTGTACCCCCAGGACCCACCCACCCAGACAGCTCTCCATGTCCCCATCCACTATCGTTACAAACTCTCCCTCAGTCTCTCTGACCAATCACAAGCCTGTTTCTATAGCAACCAGTTAGCTCAGCAGTGTCATTAAGTTCTTGGCAGCAAAGAGAATGAAAGAAGGTTGAGAGGGAGGGAAGATCAGGACCAAGGAGGTGGGAATATGAGGAATAAAATTGTCATTTAATATCAAAAACAAGATGATCTTGATGAAATTTGGAAGAGTATAGACAAACAGGGTTGTTCCCTTAGTGGTGGGGGGGGGGGGGGGGGGGGGAGGCTTGCAGAGACAGGGAATGGAGACCTGTAGTCAGGGCAGATTGTCGCTCAGCTGGATGAAGGGCTCATGTGATGCTTCTGATGCTGATGCTGGACGCTGCTGGAGTGATGCATTCAGGGAAGCACGTCACCAGACTGATCTTCGTCATCCAAATGCTTTTATTTCTATTCAGAGCGTTAAGGCCTTATTTGCCTGAGAATCGTGGTGATCCTGAGACACCCTGCTGAACTCCATTTGATCTGAGTGAACCAGTGTTTCTCACTTTCCTCACCTTTCCTGGTGGTTCATCTTCACCACTGTGACCTTGTGAAGCTGTGTGCTCATTTTTGGAGAAGTGCTAGCAGGAGATGAAAGCTGGTGCTCTGTTGTGATAGTCAAGGTTGTTAAAGACAAAAAAGAGCAAAGCAGAATTCTTTTTTTAAAATTTTTTTATTTTATCTTGCGTCTTTCAGTCGCAGCCTACCTATTTTATGGTTGCTCCATGTTATACTCTGATCTGTGTGGGAAACATGCATGTTAATTCATTGAGGAGGTTCTTGTGAAGGGTCTGAGTCTTTTTAAATATTAAACATACTGTGTGTATGACATGCAGGGGCTTACAGAGGACTAATTCATTTTAAAATTGGGTTGAGGTTTGAAAGCATTTTATCTCATAGAAACTCTCTGGTCTGCTGTCCACTCTGTGTGTGGAGAAGCTGAGCTCGGCCCTCGGTCAAACGCCGACATGCACCGTAAACACCAAAACCACACTTTCCGATCCAGTCGTCCTCACTATAAGTACTAAATGCTTACAAACTGAGAACCAGTTTACAGACGGCATCCCTAGGAACCAGAACAGCCCTGGCTCTACCACAACCTCTATTGTCAGTAGAGCAGAGAAGAGCATAAGACACAAGTAGGTCACAAACTGTGCCATGAATACCATAGTGGGGTAAGAGTGAGAGGGGAGTCGCATATGCAGGTAGTGAGAGGTTTTTCCTCAGAGCTGACACATATCCAGTGAAGTATGAAAGTGTGCCTGTCAGACCTGAAGTATGTCAGTGGTTCTTTTTATGAAACATTGTGCATTGTGTCCACAGGGAGGGGAACACTGCTACTACCAGGGGAGGTTAAGAGATTTACCAGAGTCCTGGGCAGCTGTCTCCACCTGCCATGGCCTGTGGTGAGCCAGTAAACCTTTTTTTTTTTACTGCTTTTTGTAACATCTAAAACTAGTTACACTGCATGTCGACTATAGGTCTGGTCATTTTATTTTATGTCCCATTCTGCTCTGCATCTTAATGTTTTGTTTCTCAGTGGCATGTTTTCTGATGGCTTCTTCTCTTACGGTATTGAGCCCATTCGCAATGGAAGCAATCAGGTAAATAGTCAGTGGATCATCGTGGTAATGATGGTTATTGAATTATTCTTGACCAGGATGACAGAGAGTTCAGTGGTGTCTGAGTTTGTGGTTTTTAGGCCCTAATGTATCTGTCATCTGGATGTATGCTCCTATAGGATGATGGTGCTCACTTAATCTGCAGGATGCCTGATATCAGACTTCCTCCCCACTGCCCAGGTACGTTTCACTCACATATCAAAATACTTTTTGGTTAACTTAATAGTACATGGGTATAGTTGGTGTTGTAGATCAACAAGCCTCTAACACAAAGAGTTTCCCTTTCACCAATATTAAAAAGATAGGAATTAAGGTGAGCAAATACAGTTCAGAAAAAATAATTTAATGTGGTATAATATTTAGTGAGCTCAGATGGGGAGATAATTGTACTGTTTTTTTTAATTTTTATTTTTTTGGCAAATAGTAGTAATTTGTTGCACTGTAACCTGCTTGAAGTAAAAAGTAATACTCCTTTAACTGCGTGCAACTCGTCTTCTCTGTGTGTCCAGACTGCACAGAGGACAGTGAGTGGGATAGCAGAGGAGGTGATGATGATGATGATGATGATGATGATAAGAGACCAGACCAAACGAAGGAGCAGCAGGTGTCTGGGGGGCTGAGGCGATCCAAGCGATTTGTTCGCAAGCCCTCTGTCCAGACTGAGACCAAATATATTGAGCTGATGGTGGTCAATGACAATGAAATGGTGAGTTAAAAGCACAATTTGCTGTTAATCATTAGAGCCATATATAAACACAGCTTCAGATGTGTCACCTGCTTGTTATCAGTTGTTTGATATACATATGCACATATGCCCTGGTACTGGAACTAATACAAAAGGCTACACTAAATACTCATAACTTCAGCAGATAAAATGCTATGACATCGTTAGTCATATACATGCATTTATATGCTATTTCTGTAGTTAAAAGCCTTATAGAGGTCACATAGGCACTGACATTAGAATGTTTACTGAAGGCAAACTGTTAACGCTGCCCTCAGATATAAAGATATTGTACAAATGTTATATGTCCTCATCTGAGTGCAGATTTTAAAACTACTTGTAGAAGCAAGTACTTTTGCAGTATGAGGATAAGGATGTTCATTAAATAAGTGGCTGATGTTTCATGGTTATGATGTAGAACTGAATGGACTTGAGAATTAAGCTAAATATAAATTTGTAGTTGAACTGAAGTATTTAGCAGTTTTTTTTTTTTTTTCTTTCAGTGATATTGAATTTCCTCGTACTGAAGGGGTTTGAGTGCCAGTAATGTCACAGTACCAGTAATGTAATGTACTTTTCAATCAACCTCTGACACTGTACCTGCTAACAACGGTAGAAGTGTTTCTCCATCTTACAGACCTTATAGTACATTAAAGGAATTGGGATTGGTGTCTATTTTGGTGGATTAGTGATTAGCACTGTTGTCTCACAGCCAGAAGGTTCCTGGTTTGAAACCCATCAGGGGCCTTTCTGTGTGGAGTTTGCATGTTCTCCCTGTGCTTGTGTGGGTTTTCTCCAGGTACTCTGGTTTCCTCCCACAGTCCAAAAACATGTATGTCAGGTTGATTGGTGACTCTAAATTGCCCATAGGAGTGAGTGTGAGTGTGTGAGGTTGTTTGTCTCTATGTGGCCCTGTGATGGACTGGGGACCTGTCCAGGGTGTACCCCTGCCTTTCACCCAAAGAGAGCTGGGATAGGCTCCAGCAGATCCCTGTGACCCTGGTTAGGAATAAGTGGGTATAGATGATGGATGGATGGATTTCAAAATATGCACACAGTGCATAGAGTATATTGCATGTAATCTTATTATAAAGATAGTTGCCAAGAGAGTGGACTGCTGATGCAAGTAGGACGTGAAAATTAGGGCTGCATTCCTTTAAACTTATTCCTTAAATTGATGTCCTTACAACATCATGTGTTTGTGTTTGTGCGTGCACATGTGTGAGCATCTTTCTGATCCTTCTCTAACACCATCTGTGTATTTTTGTCTCTTTACAGTTTGTACAGTTGCGTCTCTCAAGCAGCCAAACTAAAAACTTCGCCAAAGCAGTGGTCAACATGGCAGATGCGGTAAGCTCTTTGCTTGTAGGTCTATAATCCTCCTACTCCAAAACTCTGCATACACAGACCACCACCTGTCAAGAAAGACTGAGTGTTCATTCCCAGGTTTAGAAATATTTTTTTTGTCCCAGACAGCTCAGGCTCAGTCCTTCATGTACAAGTTGTTCACAGCACAGGTGTTAAGTCAACGACACCCAGCACTAGGCTGACAGGCGTTTTTGGTCCCCAGATCTACAAGGAACAGCTAAACACGAGGATTGTACTGGTTGCCATGGAGACCTGGACCTCTAAAAATATGATGCCGGTAGTGGAAGACCCATTGATAACGCTGCAGAACTTCATGAAGTACAGAAAGGACAGCATCAAAGAGACGAGTGATGTGGTCCATCTTTTCTCGTAAGCAGATTAGAAAACGAATAACGAATGAAAAATCTAATATGAAAATAATTAAAGCTCAAAGTTTGGACGATGGTTTAAGTTTTATTTTATATCATGAGATCTTTCCTGTGCATCCCAGAGGGCGTACATTTCACAGTAGCCGCAGTGGGACGGCCTACACAGGAGGAGTGTGCTCACTAACAAGAGGAGGAGGCATCAACGAGGTGAGGAGAATATGAAAAGGTTACATTAGCTGTTATATCATCAAGGATTAATTTATTAATTAAATTAAAGATTCAGATTATTCACTGTTTGTGCACATTCAGCCTTAACATTGTAATTATAACCCAACTTTCATTGTAGAGTTTAATTAAACCCCTGGTTAGTAAAGATTGAATATGAATGATTTAAATCAAAGTCAAATATTTCTTTAAATTACTATTATTTTAAATCTGAGCAACAGAAATTCTGAAAGGACTCAATCATAAAGATTTGTCCATTTCACCTGAAATTATTTAACATTTAGAAAATTACACTTTTTTTGTTCTCTTGATAGGAGTTAGCTGAGAAAATCCATTGATACCACTCATATACTTACTGTAAATATGTAGCTGAAGATAGACTGTGGTTTGCTTAACTCAGCAAGACTCAGACTGATAGCGGGGAGAAACAGCGAGCCTGGACTGAACACTACCTTATTACTTCTAGTAAGTGTTTTTGAATACATGGGAAATAAACAAGATGTGACAGATAGAGCCAGGTCAGCTGTCCCTCTGCTTCCAATACATCCCCACTGGTGCAATCTGAGTTTCTTGCAGGATGATATTATAGTAATATATATTAATATTTTTACCACCTCATAAATAAACTCATATATGGATTCTGTATCTATTCATTTCAGTATGGGAATGTTGGTGCAATGGCCATCACTTTATGCCAGAGCCTTGGCCAGAACATCGGGATGAGGTGGAACAATGCACGTAACTCTGCAGGTAAAAATGCCTGAAAATATAAAAAAAGACAGAGATTAATAAACCAGCATTTGAGCAGAATAAAACAGAGGAGTTAAGATCACCAAGGGAATAATCAAGGCAGAACACAATAACCATGAAGGGGATTGATAGCTGAGTGTGGGGGATATTTGAGAGCGTTGGTTGTTGATATCCCTGTCCGGCAGTTTTCTTCTGTAATTAAACTCCTCAATTGGGTGATTAGCCGCCTGCATCCACCAAGGTGATGGTGGTACTTAGAGTAGTGCTGCCACTGAGCAACGGGCTCTGTGATTAATATCTAAGAGACCTGAGGTCCATTATTCAATGCCAGTGTACACTCTATAGAGCTGAGTGTACACTCTATAGACCTCATGCAGCTGTCACTGGGTAAGGTGTCTGGTGTATAGACAGGCTTTCTGCAACATAAATCAGTTTTTCAAGGCTTGCTGCAGCATGTGAAGTGTCACAGCTTAGGTTGTAAGCGGTGATCATCATTTTATTGTTTTCCCTGGATTTATTACACCACCTTTCCCCCCCTCTCACCTCTGTTTTTCTTATTTCTGCTGTTCTTCACAGGAGACTGCAGGTGCCCAGATGCCTGGCTGGGCTGCATCATGGAAGACACAGGGTAAATGTGAAGAACGAAAAAGCAAAACATGCTGTAAAATGCATCTCTTCTCTGTTGACATGATTTAACTGCAGGACTGTTCTCTTGTCGTGCTCCCTCAAACACCTGCAAAAGAGGGATGCTCTGACCTTTACTCAGCTCTCACTGAGCCAAGCTGGTGATAATCACAGTTGTTTTTGATACATTAGTACATTTGTTAAAAAAATCAGATTTCAGCATGCCAACTACTGTGAAAGAATTACAAATGTTGAATTAAAAGTATTTACTAGATGAGTGATTTGGATTTGGCTCTCCTTACCAGATGGAACAATACACATTTCAGTTCTTCATTTCAGGAATATCTTACTACAGATGGTAACATTGCTGTCAGATTGCAAAGTAATGGCAAAGACACCCACAGTGGATCTGGCATTCCTTACTGGCAGAAAGACATTGTGCTGTTTTTTGTGTGATTTTATTTTTATTTTTTTTTATTTTTTGTCATGTCCTGGTCTAAATATTTTGTCCGTCTGTATGTGTGTGTGTGTCTGTGTATGAATACAGATACTATCTGCCCAGAAAGTTTTCTCGCTGCAGTGTTGATGAGTACATCCAGTTCTTGCTCCAAGGGGGTGGGAGCTGCCTCTTCAACAAGCCCAACAAGGTGAGGGCCATGTGGGGAAGTAGGATGTGCTGGCAGGAGCCACCTCTGAGCATTTATTTATTTATATTTATATATATATTTATTTATATATTTACTAATGCATTTCCATCAAATTATGCATTTACTTAAGGGACTGTATAATATATATATTATATATTGTATATTGTACTCCTGCTTCACATAGTGTCCCTCTAATCAGATCTGTCAAATTACCTCTATATTACTGACAGACTTCATCTCATCTCTAATCTGGCTCCCCATATATATGTTGTTATATGCGTCTCTCTCTTTGTCTTGCAGCTATTAGACCCTCCAGAGTGTGGGAATGGCTTTGTGGAACCAGGGGAAGAGTGTGATTGTGGATCCCAGGTGGTGAGTACCCGGTTTGATGTCATGCACAAAACCCAGAGCTTCAACCTGCCACAGATGGACAGCACCTCCACGTATTCTGTTTCTATTGGAGGTGGTGATGTTTTCTGGAACAGCACTGAACATTTGTTCTTATGTCTGTGGCTGCAGGAGTGTGCCCGTAACGGAGGAGCCTGCTGTAAAAAATGCACACTTACCCATGATGCCATGTGTAGTAATGGACTCTGCTGCAGTGGCTGCAAGGTGAGTCAGTCTGTATAATAGGAAATAAAATTAGTATTGTATTTTTATTTTTTATTTTTTATTAGACAAAGTAGAAATATTTAGCAATGAAAACATGCTAAGCATAATATGCTGTTTCATTTCCATTTTCTTAAAATAATTAGAGGTGCAAATTGAGAATAGAAATGACTGGAGATAAAATGAGTAACATTATTTCTGTGTGTATTTTTTTGTATCAATACAATCTTATGCGTTCAGTTTCTGTAGTTTTGCTCATTAAGCTAAAAGAAATAAAATACTTTATTCCAAACATTTTCCTATGTTGTAGTACGAGCAGAGAGGCGTGGTGTGTCGAGATGCTGTAAATGACTGTGATATCCCAGAGACCTGCACCGGTGACTCCAGCCAGGTAGAGCTGACTGTATGTGACATTGGGGGGGGGGGGGGGGACTGAGCAGAGTATCCAGAACATTATGTACTTTTTCTTCTTTTGCAGTGCCCCCATAATGTCCACAAGCTGGACGGCTACATGTGTGATAATAGTCAGGTAAGGGTTGATTATTTCTGTGTTTAATACTCTGCAGCTCACAGTGATATGTACTTGATTATTGTCTCATTTCTTCAGGGCCGATGCTATGGTGGACGATGCAGGACTCGTGATGGACAGTGCAGGGGACTGTGGGGTTATAGTAAGTAGAGCACACGTGTATAGGGACGCCACCTCTTTCACTAGGAAATATTTATGTTATGTTGCAGTCCCACTGTTCTTGCTATAATCTAAAAAAAAAAAAATACTTATTCTCCCTCCCAGATTCAGCAGACAGGTTTTGTTATGAGAAGCTGAATGCAGAGGGCACAGAAAAAGGCAACTGTGGTCCAGGTCCTGAAGGCCAGGGATGGCTGCAGTGCAACAAACAGTGAGTTACACATCCTTTAGTCCCTTTTCAGAAAAATAAGAGTGCGTTTCTCTTTTTTGGGCAAAATGTGTCCTGAAAGGGGAAGATTGTCTTCATTTAAAACATAATTTCATTAAACATGAAAACATAGTTATTTTGTGTTACTGAGTACTACATATGTGGATAGCCAAAACAGCAACGTGTCATGCTTCACTAATTAAAAACACGAACATGTAGCTTTTGGATCACCTATGCTTGTATAGTATAATATGTGTTAATATTAGTCTTCATTTTTGCCACCTGGTTGCATGATGTTTTTGTTGCATAGAATCCAGAAATCCTGTTATAACTGGATCACTCACAAATGGTCCAGATCAGGTGCTCTTGACTTTTGAAAATGAAAAGAAGTGGAATATAATGTGAGCTTAGGACACATTTGCTGTGCATTGTTCTCAGTCATTTGCTTCTTCCTGTTTAGGGATGTTTTGTGCGGCTTCTTGTTCTGTGCCAACATGACAATGAAGCCCAAGTTCGGAGACCTGCAGGGTGAGGTGACGAGCTTCACCCTCTACCACCAGAACAAGTACCTGGACTGCAGGTGAGTGTGTCACATCCATGCAATGTGCTACAGCCAACAAGGGTATAACACCTGAACACCCTTTCCCTAAATGTGTAGTTCTGCATCTCTTCTCCCTCCCAATTGACGTATTTGCATGCTTCACTCAGAGGCGGCCATGCTCTGCTGGAGGACGGATCTGATCTGGGCTATGTGGAGGATGGCACTCCCTGTGGTCCCAACATGATGTGTTTGGAGCGACGTTGCCTCCCTGTGGCGGCATTTAATCTCAGCACCTGTCCAGGATCTCACTTTGGACGCATTTGTTCTGACCACGGGGTAAAAAAACAAAGGAATTTCTAAACCACCATTTTACCCATATTCAATAATTGTCCTAGACATTCTGACATATATGTTAAAATTGGACATGTGAAACCGTTCAAACTAATACAGACCATGATGAAGTGCTATTATAGAAATGCTGTTGAAACAATAGTTACATGACCCCTAGATGTGTAAGAAGCTGTCACTTTTCCATCCATTTCTACCCAGTTGATTCTTAGATGTCTTCTGACCTGCAAATCACAAAATCCATAATGCCTGAGCATGGATTTCCTATCTCTGTGCTCATCTCTGTCCATTAGTAGGTACTGCACTCAATTTTTCATATCTCTCTCTCTCTGTATTTCACAGACCTGCAGTAATGAGGTGAAGTGTATCTGTGACAGGGATTACACGGGGAAGGACTGCAGCGTCTTTGATCCCATCCCTGAGCCTACAGTCCCGACGGGTCCAGAGAAAAAAGGTCCTTAGCTGCTCTGAATCTACTGATGTTTCTCTTTCTGTCTGCCTCTCATGCTCCCCCTCATAGTCTCTACCATCACCACTGTAGTTTCTCTATGTACTGACGCAGAACGCACTAACGTGTCCTCAAACACAAAGAACGCTTCACCTGCTAATAGTGAGAAAGTTAACATCAGCATTCAGACCACAGTGTTTTTCTTCCTGCTGCGTGGTGGTTTCAGTGTTAGAAGTGTGTGGGTTTGTGTTGAGACACATTTATCTACTAGAGCATATGTGCATGTACAGTATGTTAGTGTGCGTGTGTTGTTAGTATGGTGGTACTGTATGTCTTGCATAGTAAGTAAGTGTCTTCCTTACTTTCTTGCAGTCTGCCAATGACACAGAGCAATTGAGCAGCTGCTCTCATAGGGCCAAAAAAGCCAAAGCCACCCTGAGCAAGAGGGTGATCCGCAGAAAGAGCAGGAGAGGGGGAATGAGAACAAAGTAATAAACATTCTCTCCTATGTTTATTTTATTTTTTTCGTAACTGTTGTCTCCCTGACCTCCCTCGCTCACCCGCCTGTTCTCCCACCTCCACCTCATGTGCTGGTTTCCTCCTTCTCCCCCTTCATCTCTTTCTGTCTGCAGGTATTTTGCCATCTGCCTATCACTCTCTCTGGTTGATGTTGTTGATGTACGGTGTTGATGCTGTCCTCTGACGTGTGTTTTTTTTTTTAGTGGTGTTGTTTTGTTTCTGCCCTTCCTCCTCCTCCTCCTCCGTACCCTTCCTCCTTCCTCTGCGCAGGTCCCAGTGGCACCAATATCATAATAGGGTCCATCGCAGGTGCTATTCTTCTGGCAGCTATAGTCCTAGGGGGAACAGGATGGGGATTTAAGTAAGAGTTCTGGCATGCCTTTGTGTACCTGTCTGCTTCTACCTAAAGGACCCCCCTGCCCCTCCCACTGTAAATAGATGCCCCTTTGCAAGTCATCACCCAGCGCAGGGAGGGGAAATGGGGAGTCAAGCCTGAGACATGCAAATGCTTGAACTGCTTTTGGCATCAAACTGTGTATGACACATCACACACACCGATTGTTTTCTTTACTTTGAGCAAATCTTTAATCTACTCTGAGCTCCATCCTGCACCTTTGCTTCACCTCCCCTCCCTTCTTAGCATTTGGTAGTTATTCTAGGGCAGGAATGAGAAGTTTTTCTACAAAGAACTACAGAATTGCTTCTCTTACTCCACTGGTGCCACAACTGCAGTTTCACTCTAACACATCTCCAATCCTGTCTGTCTAGTAATGAAAGCCTTTGTGGTTACAGTGGATTAACTCAAGCAACTTAAAAAATAGATTTTACCTATGGTGCGCTTTCAGCCTGCATTGCTCTGTTTTTTTTTTTTCCTGCTGTGAGCAGCATCCTAACCCCACATGCCGTAGCTGTGTTTCTTATGTACTGTTGCACTTGTGCATGCTTATTGTTCACTCCTTATTCTCTGACCTAAAAGGATGGCTCCTACTTTACTCACACTTACATTCGTGAGGTAGTTGGAGATGATGAAAAGCCTGGTTAAGTGAAAAGCAATTTGGATACATTTAGTCAGTCCTTTTAGGGCCAGAGGTAAATGTCTGTGCATGTGTGCATGAGCTGTTAGGAGGTTTCTCTTCCTGGTCAGATTTCTGACTTACTGTAATAGTGTTTGGTGTAGATCCCTGTCAGTCTATTGGAATGAGGAGGTCAGTGCTATGATTTCTGCATGCAATGTCATTTATATAATCCTGCAAGAAAGATTTTGGAAAAGACCCATAGATGAACAGTGGATTGAATGACTGCCTGAGTCATTGTTTGATTTATGTTTCCTGACACTGACACACAATATAATCAGTTCAGCATCAAAGCCAATAAATCAAACAATTCATGTTTTATCTCAATGTTTTATAATTTCAACTGTTTATGCTTTAAATGCAGAATTATCTTTTCCTTGAGATGTAATGCAATGCAAGATCATTAGCTTTAGCAATATAGCTACTGCTATTGATATATCTTGACATTGTGTTTTTTTTCTCTCAATGCGTGCTCATGGGATGCAGGAACATTCGGAGAGGAAGGTATAACCCTGATCATGTGATGTCCTGCACAACCTGTTCCAAGTCCATGGCTATATACTCATCCATCCACAGTTACCCCTACATTCACTCCCACAGAGCACCAATGCTTCATCCCTTTTTAATTCTTGCTAAAAAAAAAAAAAAACCCTCCCTGTCTCCAGTGCCATTCCAGAGACTGCTTTGCAGGCATCAGTGTTTTTCCCTCCTGGTTATAGTGTGTGTTTTTTACCTTTTTCAGATCTGGCGGAGGATAAGATGTCTGTCTCTCCATCTGTATGTTCTGTGTACTCCTGTCTTCCTCCTCACACTGTGTCGTTTCCACATCGGAGAAGAGAGGAACAAAAAAAAGTCTTCCACTCCTTTCCCAAACTTCTTCCGATTACCGTTTCCTTCATGCTCCCGTCTGCTCCTTTTGTCTGTCCTCCTGCCGGGCTCCGTCCTCCTCTGGGCTTGTGGAGCTCCTCTCACCATACCAGCCAAACCATAATCGTGTCTGCTGCCAGCAGACCACTGAGGATTGTGTCCGGGCCACACCTAGAGCGAGCAGGTGGCTCTCCCTGTGGGAGGCACCAGGGTCTTCCTCCAGTCCGATGGCTCTAAGAATGTGCTTCGGCGTCTGTGTACCTCCTTTCCTCACATCTCAGACAGTCTAAAGAACATATCAGCAGTGGACGTCTTGAATATTAGGCATGTCTTTCCAATGCCTGCCTGCCTGTCTCCACACTCTCTTACCAGGCTGCCACTTGAGTCCACAGTTAAACGTTGGACAAGAGCACAGACTGGCCCTCTGACAGACTGAAATAACGTAACCGAAGCTGAATATTTTTCCTTTTTTTTTTTTAAAAGGATAAGGACCCGAGGCACAATTCCTCCAAGGCCAGGCCTTGACTAGGTGCATCTCAAAATGGACAACAATCTTGTTTTAATCTCCAAAGTCTGCCAATATAAACATAACTCAAAAGAAATCCCACGTTGGACTGTTGTTAACATGTTTTCCAAAGAGAGACTGAGGAAGGACTAATGATCATTTAAGACGATGGCTCTTATGTTCATGGTTATTTCTTCTTAAATTGAGGCGTCATACCCCCACCCAACACTCCCCCACAAGTTATCAGGTACAACACGTGAAACTAGGTGTTATGGTTTTGGGATCATTTTCAAACACTAAACCTTGAATCAGCAGAGACCGTAACTTAGTCTTTTCAACCACAGACCAACCAACATACATTCCACAGTATTAGTCCGTACGTGTGCTCAGTACTTTTAGGCCCAAAGTTTGTACGCTTAGACCGTTTAATCTGTATGTTTGTTGTGCGAGTGAATGTACGGGTGCAAGAGCTTTTTAAAGAAAGGAAGAATGTATGTATGTGTGTTTACATGAGTGTTAGGGGCAGATGTGTCCTTGTACACCTTAACACTCCTCCTATCAGAGGGAGATAGGTGGGTTTTTACCTCTACGGATCATCTCTTTCTACAAACTGTTGTGCGCTGCAGACATGGCACCATAAAAGCAGCATATTAATAAAGAATCCAACAGTTTTTATGTCATGTATCTACAGAAAATGAGCACTAGCCAACTGTACGCACACATATTTGTAAATATGTGCAAAATATACTGAATGTTAAATGCACTGTATGAAGATTTATTTAAAGCTATGTTAACACAATGAGTTTTATCTGTTTCAGCACACATATAGCTATCTGTCTATTGAACGACTTGCATCTGCAAATCTCTCTTGTAGTCAACGCTGCTCATGCATTTTTAAATGTGGTGAAACAGCCAGGCTGGCTGTTTCACCGTCTCTCTTATCATTCCAGCTATCACTGAAAAGTCATGGATCTTTTTGTAGATTTGTTGAGAGCCCTGAGCCCTGGGCGATCGGCTCAGCCCAGAGACTGTAACGATCCCTGCTGTAAATGAGATTAAAGAGATCTAGTCTGGGGTGGACGAGGCAGCTTGTCGGACACTGTATGTGTCTTTGAGGTCACTTTGGTTCGTTTGAGCTTTGCACTATGGCAGCTGCACTATTGTTACTACGGTATGTACAGAGTGGTATCAAATACAGTCTGTTTGATCGTTTCAAAGGGAAAAAAGAAAATGAGATGCATCTTACCCCATGTTTTTAGACACTGTCTTTTTGAATTGAGACAATGAACAAAGGCTTGTAGATGGATTGAACCGAAGGGAAAATAAAACACTAAAACATGAAACCACATCTGTCTTCACATCATGGTCCCTTCCTGCACTGACACTTTTTTTTTTTTTACTATATCATCCTTACACTTGAGAAGCTGGAACCTGCATTTTCTAATGGCTTTTTTTCATAATAAAATTCTTAAATGATGAAGTGACTTTTCATCATATAACTATTTAAACACTCTATACTCTTATATGACATTCAGTGACAAAAACAAGGTATATTAAAATATTATTTTAATTATGAGGACATTATTATAACAACCCAACTTTTGGTTGACAAATCTGCATTAGAAAAGCTACATGTCACCTTTCTTATACCATGGCACAGAGGCATTCAGCTTTCATTAAATAAGTGTAGGAAAGTCATTAACAAGTATGAGAATACGGGTTCACGACAGTCAATACAGAATCTGTCAATCTCAGCTCTTGATCAACGTGATGGATGAGCTCATCCTTCAGTTCTTCAGCTGGCTGCAGTTAAATACTGCGAGGAATGCATGTCTGTCTGCAAAGTGGTTGGTGTACTTCGCTACTGTATGTTTTCATGAGTGGCAGGACAGAGCTGAATGAGGAAAAGTTCTGTTCATGGACGAGGACAGATGTCAGTCTGCGGTCTCTCCGGTGTCCCACTTAGTTTTGGGGTCCTGCCACCAGTTAGCCAGGAAGGATTCCTCGTAGTCTCCCATCCCCTCAAATTCTGCATCAGGATGTTCTGATTCAGAGGCGGCCATCTCTTCAGGACTCACTACCCCCTAAAAATTCAAACAAAACACACTGAGTCAAGTAAGCATGAAGCATGAATTTTAACATTCTGCTTCAATTGGTATCTGGGTTTTCCTTTCTGCACCTATAAATCTGTCACTTTTGCATCCTGTAATTTAGCAGAATCTCTCACAGCCCCCCTCCTCCTATCCCTCTCAGGCCCAGTTAGTGTGCTAAGCTGGGAGGGGCTGACCTGAGTTAAACTGATGTGGCAAAAGCTCAGGAGCCAACACCTCTCAGCCACATACCACATACTGCAGGCAGAACACACAGACCCCCCCCCCCCCCCCCCCCAAAAATAGTATATATCCCCAAAATATATTTAAAAATGAAGAGCAATGTCATCGGCAACAGAAGAAACACACCTCGTCTTCAGTTTGTAGGTAGTTAAGTGAAAACTCCAGCATCTCTTTCTGCTTGGTTGTCTGGTTAAAATACCTCAGGGCCTCCTGAAAAACAAATGCGACATCAGTTCTTGTGTTGACCTGAGCAGCAGGCAAGAACAAACCACTCTCTAACTGTTTTACAGCTCTGAGCTAAGCAGCAAATTTGGCCTTTTGTTTACTGCCTTTTCTCTTCCAGGTTGGGAGCTTTGAAGTATTTACAGCAGCAGCAACAAACTGGGGCAGCTTCAGCAGGAAGAGACCTTTATGGGCCAGTCTAGCTCCACACAAAACCGGTGCACTGCAGGTGACTATACTTTGGTCTAGTATAGTCAGTGTGAACTCTGCCAACAACCTTCTGCTGCCTCTAAATTACGTCAACTGAACCTCCAAAGAGCCCGAGGTGCACTTGATCGGAAAGTAATGAAGTCTTCACTCACAGGCCGAGGCCGGAAGTCGTTTTCCTTGAGGCCCCACTGCTCCTGGTGAAAGCGATAGTACGCTACATTTTGCTGCATCACCTTATCGTTGGGGTCAAACAGCATGTAGCTGGCTGCACAAGGAGCAGCGTTCTTTACATCATTCACTGTAAAGGACCACAAAATGATCCGGGTTACATGGATATAACACACAGCCTGGTTTCAAAAGTCCAAAGTCCAGAGACACCATCTCAGTTCTTACATTTGTAATAGGAAAACTGGAGGTAGTGATACATTGTGGCTACAAACTTCTCCACAAAGAAGCCTCCAACGCTGGGCATTAGGTGATCCTCGCATTTTACCTTACATTTCAGCATGTCCAGGTAGAGATCTGAAGGCGGAAGGACACAAAAACAAATATGTTATTTTCTCACCTAAAACATACTGCACTGAAACTGCTCCTTATAGTCGCTCTCTTCTCACCTGCCAGGGTGGGATAGAAGTCTTTGTACTCCAAGATCTCATATGAGCCCTCGCAGCCCGCTAAGCAGAGGCTGTATATCTCAAAGTACTGTGTGATGGCCTGCTCCATGTTTCGAACACTGTTGCTGAAGTCTCCGTTGTTGTAGAGCGTCACACTCTTGAGGAATACACTCTGGATAGCAGAAAGTAGTATTTGTAAAGTTAGAATTTGAATAGTCAGGTGACTGACTGATACACTACGGCAGTGGCAGTGTCAAGCTACGAACTTCGTACGGCTGCTCCTCGTGGTCGATGAGATATTCTTCCACATCAGACAGTGTCTTGTAGAAGTTCATGTTCTTGGTCAGATGGGGATCTTTGGGGTTCTTCTTCAGGAAGGTGTGAGCTGCTGCCACAGCCTTCTCCAAGTTGTTAAGCTGAGGATAAACAGAGAAGTTAAACCAGACAAAGTTCTACAAACTCATTTAAAAATCTAGGTAAAAGGATTTTGATGTGGTGTTACCCTTTGCCCTCTGAGAGATCACAACAGTAGATTTTTGCCTATCTATAATCACAGTAGTAACAGTAGTGACCAACCACATTACCAAAAGGCCTGGTCCTCATCTCTATGTCTGACAGAGAAGAATAAGGGGTTTGTTTCACAGGAACAGTGGAAGAGACGTGGCACATACTCAAGTAGCCCGCTGCTTCGCCGGCAGGAGGGCGCAACAAAGCAGAAGGGAAATTACAGCCTGCCTCGTACCTCGCTGACTAAAACTTTCCTCCGAGCGAATCAAATCCATTCATTTTTACTTCGAAAAACACACTGCATCAGTTTTGTTGCGCTCGTTAGGCAAGGTTACGGTAAATCCACTTAGACACTATGTTCAAGTATCTCCAGTTAAATCCGTCAAATCGATCTGACCTGTCAGTATTTCACTAACTCTGCTTATTTGGGCTTGAATGTTTAGATGTTTAGTGTAACTTTAGTGTTAGGCCTACGTGGATTTTGCATCCGAGACTTGGACACAACACTCCCACGAATCCTTGGCTCTCACCTGGTAGTATGCATACTGTATGTACTGATACGGTATCCTTTTCTCGAAAGTTTCCAGTAAATCCCTTCGTGGGTATGCGAGTTTAAACACTGGAAAATCCGCCCTGCACCTTTTAAGGCACGCAGCTCTCAGCAGGATGTGGCGCACGACGCGGAGGCTGCTGTCGGCGAACAGGGTATCGTTGTCCCGGCTCACCGAGCTGCAGTTGCGGCTGCAGAAAGCCTCGCTGTCCCGCAGCAGCCGATGGAGCCGCAAGCTCAACTCCAGGAACTTAACGCTCTCTGCCCAGTTCTGCGCCGCGTACTGCTCCAGCGCGTAATTGTACGCGGAGTCCAGCGGCATGATGTCCTTCTGAGGGAAACTTTTAAAGCTGTACTTCTCATACTGAGCCTGAACCAGGGCCGCGAGGAGGCAGGCTAGACCCAAGCTTCTCAGGAGCATCATTACATCCACCGGCTCCAGCAGCAGACTGTCTGTTTTGAATGGATTTGGAAACGTCCCCCTTTCTTTACCAGATTTTGCTCATGACTCGCTGCACGTAGGCTGTGAAGGTAGCGTCGATTTATATGCAGAAAATAAGAATATCTGGTCAAGACTTTCAAAATAAAAGCCCCACTCTTTACTCATCAGTAGCCGATTTTAAAGATCAAAACATTTTTTGATCAGAACAGTCTATGTGCGTTATTTGTTTATTTTGCTTTTGTTACCAATCAATTATTCAATGTACATTTTGTACATAAATACATATATTAAATACATACATTAAAATAAAATCTAGACTTGAACACTCCTGACAGGCTTGATTACACAGTTTTGTTTGGTGTTTGACTAAATTACAACCGTGGCTCAGTTTGAATAAACTCATGTGCGGATTTTGACTAACTGAGCTGAATTTTAATTTTTTTCCTCCAAATTATTCATGTCTTATACTATGCAGTGAAAGAGAAAGGTGAGCAGCTCCTGTTTTACAAGTTGTACTTGTTCACCACTGACTTGGACAGTTCCCTTAAAACATGTTTGTCATCTGAGTTTTTTGGTATTTAGTCTAAGGGTAGAGACACACCAAGCCAACAGCAAAGAGCCAGGGTGACAGACTCTCACTGACAGCCCACTTTTAAGTTCTGACTGGCCTTTGGTCTGAAGATGTGTTGTTTGCTGATACATTTAAATGCTGCCCATGTTTTACTTCACCAGTTTGCTAATTTATACATTTTTTAGTTATGAAAAAGCAGATAAAACAGGTTAATGGTATCAGCAGCACTACAGCTGTCGATTTGAAACTTTTGACAATTATCTTGAAAACAAGAAGCGTGAACTTCCGGTATAAATGGCGATAACTCCAATGCGCTTGACGCAGACGTCACAGTCTGAGTTCAACTCAAAAAGGGTTTTCCTCAGTGTTTTCCAGGGTCTTATCACCCAACAGGCCAAAATTTAAGATATGAACATATAAAAACCTCTTTTTTAACTTTAATTGTAAATTCATTTATATTTTTTTGCTTAAACCGCTCAAACTGTAGATCGTGTAATTATATTACAGAGCTGTGAACTTTGCAGGCTTCATTTCTGAAAACAGACAAGCTGCGACTTAGCTCAAAAACCAGCTGCATAGTTGACACATCACTTCTGGGCAAAACTAACCCCCAGGTCTGCAATAGCCCATGAGTAACCTTTCATAGAAGCCCAGAGCAAATTGTCTTTGTAAATGTCTATGACCCACAACATGTTTTATCATTTATCCAAAAGCAATTCTTAGTATAACAACTATTTAAAATGTACAATATAAAAAGATTGTGGCAACGAATTATAAATTACATTATTTTGGGCGCATCTCAGACGTGAGTGTCCCCGAGGGGCCGGGCCTTTGGTCCAGGCATTACACGTTTGCAGAATTCCACTGAAAAGTGGGTGGGGGCCCAGGGGCCACTCCTCCTGCTGCCCCTCCTGTTGCTCCTCTAAACCCGAAAGATGCGCTAAGTGAGCCGGAGAGAGACCGGACAAAGGTTGGTCAATTTCCTATTCAGAATAAAAGCACACAATAAAACCAGTCATTTGAAGAAATATATGGTGGTGCTTTGAATTTTAAGTAATGTCTCAGTACACACTGACTTTTCATTAAACCTCATCTTTCTTATAGAAAGTAGAGTTTCTTATGTCTGAGTTAGATTAGTGGTTGCTGGTGGAAATATTAGTGTGTTTTATATAGGCCTTTTGGATAAGAAGCTTATTTTTCTGTCAAAGACTTTAAAATTACTGTAATGGTATCATGAAAAATGATTCATCAGTGATTGATCAGAAAGAAATGATTAGTTGATTGAGACCCTTTACAATAAATTTGGAATCACTTTCCACTTTTATCAACTTCATATTCACAATTTTAACTTATTAAAATAGACATGCCAAATTCTTATATAAGGCTATTATTTTTGTAACCAAAACAGGAAGTAGTTCATCTTATTCAAGTAAACTTCACGTACCCAGACTGTCCCAAACTACTTTTCTCTCCATTTCATCCACATCCTCCCGCTGCTACACGGACTCTCTGAGCCCTGGGAGCTCCTGCACTGTATTGTCATAACTTTGCAAATGGATTTAATAATATATTCGCTTTTATTTGCCCTTCACGTCACGTTGGTCTGTTGCAGCCCGGGGCTTTTATTGGACGTTGTTATCGATCGTTACCACATCCCGAGGTTTTGTCCTCGAGAGGTGCAAACCGAGGATTTTATCCGCTATCACTTTAACGGGACTTTCTATGTAGACGGCAAGACATTTGACTCCAGGTGAAGCTGTGGTTCATTTACACTGTGCTCACTGGTCTTTGTCAGGGACTGACTGGTACTGTGTGTGTGTGTGTGTGAGGGAGAGAACAGGCTGCAAACACGCTTCAGATGAGGCCGCGTAATTATAACTTCCTGTGTGTAATGATACTCAGTAGTCCTGTTTTAGTAACATTTGCATGTTTCCAGTGCGCAAAAGGCTGCGAATGCATTGAAGATGTCTGCACAGTAACATTTATTTGTGTCTTAAAACAAAAACAAAAAAACTTCAGGAGTCCTGTAAGGAGTCCCTGATGGACTGAGGCTGGCAGACAGTTTAGTGCAGCTGTGATAACTTCTGCAGATGTGTCCTTATCATCATAATGAGTCAAACAACCTTCTGTGTGTTTTTTTAAAGTTAAATGCAAAAACAAACTGGGTAAACACGTTAAAGCCAAGACTGAGGTAAAACCCTGAGGTAAATGATATTGCTGATGTGGGTGGAACATTGGATGCTGGTTTTATAGCACTATAAAACCTTCCTGGCATCATGTCGTGAATTAGAGGGAACAAATTTTGAAGTTTTTTTTTTTTTCTAGATTTCAAAGTGTTTTGACTTTTGGTACAAAAGGTACTTTCCACCAATTACATGTTTTCATTCACTCCTCCCCCACTGTTTACAGCCATGACCGAGGCAAGGCCTTCGTCAGCCAGGTCGGCCTGGGCAGACTCATCACAGGGATGGACCGTGGTCTTCAGGGCATGTGTGTCAATGAGCGCAGGAGGATCACAGTCCCCCCACACCTGGCGTATGGAAGCATAGGAACAGGTGTGATGAAAACAGCAGCAGATCTCACTGCGTTTGATGATGTCTGGTAGTTTCTGACAGTCTGTGCTGTTTGTCTCACAGGTGGGGTTATTCCTCCTGATGCTGTGTTGGTGTATGATGTTCTCCTGCTGGACATATGGAACACAGAGGACGAAGTCCAGATCCGCACGATCAGCAAACCTGCTACCTGCAGACGTACCACTGTGGTGTCGGATTTTGTTCGTTACCACTACAACGGCACCCTACTGACCGGTGAAACCTTTGAGTCCAGGTGAGAGCGAACACGGCAGACGGTGCATTGTCGTCCAATGTCGTCTAGTGTAGGGATATATCAGGAAGTACTTCCTATCTGTTATTGCGTTTTTCAAGAACTCTGATCTGTTTTTATTTAGTTACTCGAGGAATGCAACCTATGACACATACTTAGGACAGGGCGACGTTATCAAAGGCATGGATGAGGGTCTTCTGGGCATGTGTCTTGGAGAGACACGCATCATCATCGTTCCACCCTTCTTGGCTTATGGAGAGAACGGCTATGGTATTAAATAATGATGCTATCAATAAAAATAATGATGAAAATTATGCCTTAAGTTATTATGGCATGAAAATGATGCTTTATGTTAATATAACATGAAAATGGTGCATCTAGTGAAAAGTATGCCTTAGTGTAGTATGTGCTGAAAATGATCCCTTAGTGTTGCATCTGGTGAAACGTGTGCCTTATTATAGCTTGGTTGAAAAATATGCCCTGGCAAAATATGTGGTCAGAATTGTACCTTAGTATAGTATGTGCTGAAAATTATGTCTTTGTATAGAAAGTTTTGAAAGTTATGTCTTAGTGAAGCATCGTATGAAAAGTATTCTTTATTACAGCTTGTGTGAAAAAATAACCCCCAGTATATGTGGTGTTAGTGTAGTTTGTGGTGAAAATGATGCTATAGTAGGTTGTGAATATTATTCCTTAGTAGGGTTTGAAAATGATGCGTTAATATAACATCTGGTGAAATGTGTGCTTTATAATATGTTAAAAAATATACCCTTCCCTTGCCCTTGTAGCTCCACCCCTGCCTTGACAATATTTGAACAGTGTATGTATTAAAAGTATTTTCCCCAACAGGAACTGTTGTCCCTCCTCAGGCTACGCTGGTATTTGAGGTGCTGTTGGTTGATGTGTTCAACCCTAAGGATGATCTAATCGTGGAGGTCAAGGAGGTGCCTGAAGGCTGCACCCGCAGGACTGTGACTGGAGATTACATCCGCTACCACTACAATGGTACCTTCCAGGATGGCAAGGCCTTCGACTCGAGGTATACCTGTGATATCTGCATTCTCAGAGTATTACAACATGAAAAATATATAGAATTAACTGTGACTTGGACATTTCTCTTGACAGCTACCAGCGAAATAGCACCTACAACACTTACATCGGCATGGGATATGTGATCCACGGGATGGACAAAGCTCTGCAGGGGCTGTGCATGGGAGAGAAAAGGAGGATCACTATCCCGCCTCACATGGCGTACGGCGAAGAAGGAATTGGTGAGTTAATACATGCTCTTAGGAGAATTTCAAACAACACTTGGAATGACAAAACAAACCACTAAGTGTTGTTTATGTTTATAACACTGCCTAGTTTGTTTCTTTTGCAGGAGAACTCATTCCTGGCTCTGCTGTGTTGGTCTTTGACATCCACATCATTGATTTTCACAACTCCAAAGACTCGGTCCAGATTCAAGTTACCCGCAAGCCTCAGGAATGTAACGTGACCAGTGAAGCTGATGATCTGATCCAGTACCGTTATAATTGCTCCTTGATGGACGGCACCCTGCTGTACTCCTCGTGAGCGCCCTCTGCTGTTCACTCTGCTACACTGCATCCCACTCCTGGTTCATGCATGTAATCATTGCTGGCTCCTTGTCTGACAGATTTCAGTGTGCCTGATAATATACCATTTAAGTATCCATGACATCAACATGCATACCTGCATGGCTCAAGGTTTTGATACACTGAAACGTTTCATTAGCTTGGATTTACTTTCTTTCATTTAGATGAGAGGGTTAACAGGTTGTGTGTTACTTTCCAGGGACCAGTATGACTCACCTTCCATCACAATACTTGGGGCAAATAAGGTGATCCCGGGTTTGGAGGAGGGTTTGAGTGGCATGTGTGTGGGCGAGAGGAGAGAGGTGATCATTCCTCCCCACTGGGGTCATGGTGAAAATGGAGGTAAGCCACTGGTACTCCTCAGATATCACTATCCACACACTTTCGTTTTAGTGCTGAATCATGTTTTGGTGATGGTGTTTGTTTTTAGCTGGGGAAGTTCCTGGGAGTGCAGTGCTCATGTTTGAGCTGGAGCTGATGGAGCTGCAGAAGGGTGTACCTGAAGGCTACATGTTTGTGTGGCTGGGAGACGGCCCTGATCCCCTCTTTCCTGCAATGGATCTCAACGGTGACAAAGAGGTTCCTCTAGAGGAGGTAAGCTGACAAAATACATCCAGTCCAACACCTGCTGTATGCATTTTAAAAAGCCTGGACATGAGCAGTGAAATTCTGTTTAACAATGCAACCCTGTCTCCTATTTTCTCTAGTTTTCAAGTTTCATCATGATCCAAGTTAAAGAGGGGAAAGGTCGTCTTCGGCCAGGGGTTGATGCAGATAGCATCATTAAGGATATGTTCAATAACCAGGACCAGAACAAAGATGGGAAGATTGTAGAAGATGAGCTGAAACTTAAAGAGGACGAGCCTGAACAAGTGACACGAGATGAGTTATAAAGGGGACATGACGAGAATTTCAGTGGTGGTAAAGAACTGGATCACAGTGGCAGGGTTGAAGTTGTCATCACAGGAATTGTCGTGCAACTATTTTGAAATTGTTTCAAATATTGAAACATTGTTGTGCCTTTATTTAAGGCAGTAAGACAGATTGCTCCAAAACAGATTAATGCCATCTGTTGCAGTAGAACTGGTCCAAGGATTCTGTATTTAAGGGGTTAGTATGTTGTGCACAGTAATCAGGTCTTTGAAAATGTGAAAGGAGGAAAATGGGCAAAGAAAATGTGTTTAAAACATGAACTCAAGCATTTCAATTAAACTACTTAAAATTGGGGGATGGGCTTTTTGGGGAGGGCCCATCTTTTAGAATATTCCACTTTGTATGTCAAAATATGTATCTAATATATATATATATATATATGTTAAAATAATATTTATCTATGTAGAATTAAAATCAATCTTGTCCCTGTAGACTCCTCCCTTCCATAAAAAAGATGAAAAACCACTAGTTGTACAGTTTTTAGGAAATGGTTAGTTTTTCTGTTACAGAAAATTATTAGTATGTTGTTAAACATTTTAGAATAAAAATGTTAATATTAACACAGAGGCAACACCAGCTCTTTTTCCTTCTCTGTTCATGGACAGCTGAGGCCCTGCAGATTGATGTGGCCTGTTTTTAAAGAACCATAAAGATCAGGAAATGTATTTTAACAACTTTTTATTTCAGATAAACTGCAACAGGTAAAAAGTTTGGACAAAAGAGTGCACGATTTACTGTAAGAGATATATTATCCACTAATGACAAAAACAAAATCAGTCACTCTCAGATGCTGCACTATAAACAACTTTAAACCTTTTTAGAAACTTGTGCCTTAGAAAGTCATGAGATTTGAATTTAAAATAAGTGCGGCAGTGAAGACATAACAAAAGCCTGTCATGTTCTGTTTTTCTTGATAAAACATTTCTGAGGTAGAAGTTCTTAAAAATGACCTGTCAATCTTAAAAAAAGATCTAGACATTTTTATGTGTGGCAGAAACTGGAACATTTGGTCAACATTTTAAAACATCCAGTTTAACGTTAGCCATTTACAGTATAGCCTAAAAGCAATTTAACTGTAAACGTGAGAGGAAAGCCAATGGAAAGGGATGATGGATGATGATGATGTGTATGAGCTGCAGTTGTCTATTAGACTTGTGAAAATTCTGTCAGTTGTTTATGCTAACCTAGCTTCATTCACACAAAAGGTCTGTAGTGTTTAGCAAAATAAAAAATAATTCTTAGTTATTGACCTAGGCTTCCAGCTAGTCCTTTCTGAGCCAGAGTCTCCTCAGCTGGTGGCACCAGTGTCCACTGGCCAGTAGATTAGGGATTCACTCAATTCTTAGTTCACTTATTGTCAGTAAGGTAGAGCAAGATAGCATTAGGCACGTCCAAGGTTTCATCCTTTGCCAACACAATATCGTATGAGTCCAGGTATGCTTGTTTTCTGTCCTCCACCTGGGAAAAAAACAGAAGTGTGTACTGAACTGTCAAAATACGACTATTTAACATATAAAACTTTGGGAGTGTTATTAGTTTAAGGAGGTTAAATGTGAATGTTTGGAGTTCTTACATTTATATCAGGGTGGCAGGTACTGAATATGATGCAGTCATTCTAATAAACATAAGAGTGTGTGCGCTGTATCTACCTTATCATTGAGGAACCCGATCTTGAGAATGTTTTTAAGGTCTTGCACCCCATCAGCCATGTGTAGATCTCCCAGAGAGTCTCCCAGCAGTACTACATTAGGCCGTGTCCGCAGGTCCTGGAAGTGGTCTGTGTTGAGCAGGGCCCCTTCCCTTTTATTGTAGATGTGGATCAGCTCTCCCTTAAAGGCCCTCAATACTCCCTGTCCAAGCAAATCAAGACATCTCTCCATCATCCAAAGCCTCATCAACTGCTATGGGATTCAGAGTGCGGTATGTCCGTGGCTACTCACTGACTCATCAAAGTCCATGTAGTTAGAAATGACTTTGACGTTGCGGTGGAAGATGCCAGCCTGTCGAATGACCTCCTCCAGGATGTCTCCTATTCCAGCAGAGAAGATGAGCAGAGGGATGTTCTGCTGATTCAAGCAGTCAAAGAAGCGCTTGAAGCCCTCCCTGTTAAAGCATCAACTTAATATTAGTACCTGCGATAGCAAATCTTTTCCACACTTTAACTACCAATGATTTTCAGGGAAGTAGGTTTCCTCACCTTAACATGGCATCAGACTCACGTACGGCCGTAGCCAGCAGGTCTTTCCTGATCTTCTGTTCTACCAGTAACTCATGAGCTTTAGTCCACCTGTAAGATATAAAAACACCACATCTGTTAAAACACATTAAAATACAGAGAAGTTCATAAATACTAAATGTTTTGGTTTCTTAGTTTAAATACTACAAAGCAATATTGTGATGTCCTGGATCAGTGTCATCAAGCTTTCTTGAAAACTCACCACTCGACCATAAGAGGCAGTTTCTCCTCTGCAGATCGTGATGTGTCAATCTCTATGGGGTAGTATATGTTCAGCAGTTCAGTCAGCTGAGGAAGACATGAAACTATTAAAAAACTGGAATGTGAGCCTTTACGATGATCTTTAGTTGACAGTTTCTTGTCAGATTATATCACAGGATCAGAAGGTAAATAATTAGGGGTCACAGATGTTTCTCTTAGGTCTATGTAATTGTGTCAATAGCTACAACAGAACAGTCAATGTAAAAGCATAGAAAAATCTGATCTTATTGAAAAACATGCCTGAGTGCAGATGCAAAAGAAGAGAAGAAGCTAAAACAAGGACACTTAAAATATCTGCACTTTGCTGAATAGATGCATTTCATAGATCAGTGATCTTTATATTTCAATTCATCACTTTGCCCACTAGAGGGGAGCCAGACTAAATATAAAAGATGTTCATGACCAATTCCATGTATTTGTTTTACTGGCTTCAGATCTGAGGGAAAAATGACACATAGCTCACAGATCTAACAAGTAGAAAACGCAAGATTTGTATACTGTCAAATACATATATTCTAATTATGTAATGTTCAAAAGAAAAAAAAGCAAATGTGTCAGAGTGGTTATTTATACGTTATCATATTACCAAACATTATTCAGTATTACGTACTAAGTACAGTTCGGTGACAATCTCAAAGTGTGTATCAGCAAGAAACTGGTGATACACAACTGATGTCTCATGATACAGGGATTATGATTTAATAAACTGTGATAATGTAAACAAGGTGACATATTGCAGTTTAAGCATGATGCAAAATGAACCATCGTCTGCCATGAATCCTTGCAAGTCAACTAATTTTTGCACGATGCAAGTCAACTAATTTTTGCAAGATGCAAGTCAACTAATTTTTAAAAATCAGTGTTCTTTGAGAATTAATGCATCACATAATATCGTGATAATTGTGTTGCTATTGTCTTATCTACTCAAAACAACACAATTCTACGCGTAAGTGAACCTTTAAAAAAACAAATGTCACCAAATACCTGCTTTGGCTCAGAAGCTTTTTTTCTTACCTTTTCTTTACAGTCACTGGTGATAAGGTTGCTGTTTTCAAGAATATCTGAAAACAAAATACACATACACGCATAGTTACATCATCACAAAACGACATTTAGCCCAAATCTGACTTTATGCATGACAAACCCATAATGCAGACAGACTTACTGTGAGAAGTAGGACACCTTTTACCATTGTATGCAAATCTTGTTAGGGTCATATCAAAATCCGTGATCACCTGGGTCAGAAAAGAAAAAAAACATGAACATCCACCTTCTTGTTTAGAGATGATTGTGTCCATAAAGGCTGTCAGAGATGTTCTGCACCTGCACAGTGTTGGAGCCAGCCTTCACCATGGACTGCAGGATCTCCTGGACCCTCTGAGGGTCCTTCATACACACTGAGGGGTTGGACAACTCCGGGATCTGAGCAGAGAAAATGAGATGTAGAAGCGGTTACACAATATGCTAATGCGTACAAGTCCATTAACTCTAGCTAGCCATGGCACTACAGCTAGCTAGTTAGCTAGCAGCTATGTGAGTTTGCCGCTTACTGCGGCATCCTTCTCCGTGCTAGACATCCCGCTAAAACCTGCTGAGGAAGGTTACCATTTTCTTAGAAGGTGCTGATGATCCGTAAAGGGTATTTGACAAAATATGTCATCAGCTGTCCGTCTGTGTTGACATGTAATGTTGCTACGGCTGAATTAGCCAGAGCGGTTCCGCTGTCTTTCAGTACAGCCCCAAGTGTGGAGATTTTTTACACTTCCGGTTTTAATAATAGCGTAGCCAAGAGACTGAGATGTTAAGCTTGCAAGAAATCGTAGGTGGAAGCTACCATAGCAAATTATGATGAAAGTGAAATGAAACAAGTAATAATATTTAAACACATATTCAAACTGTTTTTCGAAGAAACAGGCCAACGTCTATTATTTCCGGATGGAGTTTTCGCAATTACGAGCTTAATAGGAGTACGTGGAGTAAGCATTACTATTTGCATGGTGGGACGGTGTTTCTTCCCCTGGGGTACAGGCAGCAATGCAAGGTTCCCACCCCGTCCTTAGCCCTGGGTTTCTCTGAGGGGCCTTAGAAGTACTGGACGAAAATAACTTTTTAAGAGTGGCCATGTAAACATTTCAATGAATCAAGCTTAAAGTTTTTTAAAGCTAACACCATTTATTAGTTACATTACAGAGACAGGTCGGACTTACTGTGGTTACAAGCCACAACAAGCACGGTGTTTAACTTTGCAGCTTCTCAATGGATCAGCTAGAACCACAGGACTAACCAGTTACAAATAATTGTGTTTTGGCAAATCTAAGTTACATTAAGACTTCTGGGTAGTAACCGCTTTCAACTAGTCAAGTCCAACAAAATAACACAGTATATGTATAACCATCTGGTTTACAAAACAGGTTTAATTGCAAGTGATGACATTTGCTTTTGTTACATCTAATATAAAGACACAATGTCAAACTATCACATGCAAAGCAATTACATAGCTTATTCCACTTAATATGTGTAGTGCTATTCACGTTGGTCATAAAGTGGAAATGAATATCATTTCTGCGCTCTGTAACCTTTACTCTAATAGGCGCTGCATGGACAACAGGAACTTCTGAATGTCAGTCACAACACATTCATATAATATTTCCTTTTATTTAGCCTATAAGTCTAATTCTTTCCCATTTCACTTTGAGAGTCACTGGGGGATGAACGACCACAGAACAACGTGGCAGATTTCTGATATACCCCCCAGCTGCAAGTGAAGCACAAGACGTTTAATGTTAGAAACAAATCTGGAAATAATGATAATGTTTTTGCTGATTTGGGGAAAACATACTGGCTGCAAACTGGCCTTGTCTGAAATGAAACAAATGAAACAAGCAAAGTCAAAGTGCAGTGGCAACTTAAGTCCCTATGCCTCTTTAAGACTTTACAATTAGATGACACAAAGTGCAATTCTAAAAAAGCTTTTGCCATTTTTTGTGATGAGAACTTTCTGGAGAAAACAAACACACACACACACACACACACACACATTCTTGCACTCACAAATATAGATATTTTCTGCATATCTTTTTTAGTAGAACGGGAATACACTGAGAAATAGCCAAAGTGCAAAAGTAAAGAGTCACTGAGCGCTCGCCAATGATTTGTGCTTGGTGTTGTGGCCAAACAGAATAAGATAATGTTAATGTAATAAAAAGGAATGATTTCTGAACATCTTATCACATTTTCTGGATATGACAGGTCTTTTATCATGTAAACTCTTCAGAAACGTGGAGTAAATTTCTAGTTTTTAAGCATTACATGAAATATATTCTGTATAGCTACTGCCGGGAAACTGCAAATGAAAAGCAAACTAGTCTATAGGAATTTAAGATTAACACCTTTTTTGAATGAGTTAAGGCTATACAGTAACAAGCGGAGCCATTCTAATACAGCAACTATGATATAAGTTAGACTCTTAGACCAGTGTTATACTTGCATGAGGTGATTGTCACAGTTTTACAATGGAATGAGGTTGGTTAAGCGAGTTGGACTAATTACAGGAATGCAGTAGTTATAGTTATATCGCACAGCCTTCCAAATATCGGCATACAGTAATGGAATGTAAAATCCATATAAATGTATACATATAGAGCTTTATACTTTCTATGTACAAACAGATAAACAGCATCTATACCAACATATTTGAAGAAAGGACATTCGGTCCTTGGCTGCCATATAACACTCTTTTTCACATGTTTACATTTGCCATATCCCTCCTCACAGCTGGTCAACACACCTGCCCACACACTCCATGGCTTTCCACAAATCAGCCATTAACACAACACAGCATGCGAGCCGATGGCACAGAGTTCAGTTTGATGAAAGTCGGTATGAGAACACTGGACCTGCTGCAGTGCGTTATGTATCAGCGGAGGTTGACGATGATGGCTGCAATGGAATGGTGGTTTACAGTAGAGAGAATTGTATAGTTTTTAGATTAAGTGGATATTGACTTGCTCAACACTCTATCTGTGACTGGAGCTGCCGACGCAGGGTGAGGGTACGCCGGTGAAGTTGCTGCATCTGCTGCATACGATCTCTCTGGCGGGCCAAGTTCTGGGGCATGGGATAGCGCTGGCAGCCATACAGGAAACGGTAGGGGATGCGGACATGGCAGGCAGTGGCTCGGCACCGAGGCTGAGGCATGGGGGGTAGCAGCATCCAGCGCTTTCTCTCGGCACAGTAGCGGTAGGCCTCCTTCCGGTACTGCTTGTCCACATCATCACTGTTCTTCCAGCCTCCGATGATGAAGACATCCTCATCGAAGTGGCAGATGGCAGCACCCTCAATGCTAGTAACCTCTGGTGGCAGGCTTTCCAGGATCTCATCAGAGATGCGCACACTGATCTTCTGCCTGGCAACTTCATCACGCACTGTGTAGCTCTTAGGGCAGCAAGAAGCTGTGTGGTAGAAGTTAGTGGAGGCCACAGCCATCTGGAAGATGCAGTAGTTGTCAATAAGGGGCAGGGAGTCAACATCTTGCCACTGACGGCTCTCTGTGTCATAACGAGTGGTCACTGTCTTCAGTCCATCCTCATTATCTGTATCGACAGGTGTGCGGGCTGTAATGTACACATAGCGGTCCTCCACACTTACTGCTTTCACATCCCGCAGGATTTTAGGGGCAGATTCCAGATTGTGCCATTTGTCCTGCTCTGGCTCGTACACACTGACATCTTTGAAACCTGGGCTGAAGTTTCCATGACCACCGATGCTATACAGAATATCCTTAATACAAGTGAGCCCGAAGGAATGCTTGCGTGTGGTCAAGTTGCTCACTTGTTCCCAGGTGTTGCGATTAGGGTTATAACGTTCCACCGTCTTAGCAAAGCCAGGCTCCATAGAACCGGCTACATACACGTGACTCTCTGTGGCAGCAATGGCGTGTCCATCCAGGTGATTGTGGATGTGCGGCAGGTTGACCCAACGGTCCTCATAAATGAAATAGCCCACACACTCGCTCAGGTAGTCGCCTCCCTCTGACACTCCGCCCACTACCATGATAACGTCCATGTTCTGGCCAAACCGAGGCTGAAAAGAGGCCATGTGGGAAGACCAGAGCTCCATATCAGCTGACTTGAGGTTCTCAAAGCGAATGGCGTGGCCCTCTACTGCCTCTGACACCAGCCTGAGACAGGCTTCATTGGCGGCCACCAGGCGCTCATTTTTCACCACCCTGGTCAGGTAGGTGGGCTTGATTTGGGGCAACCTCAGGAGACGGAACAGCTCCTCAAAGTAGCGGCTTCGCTCTTCTGGATTCTTCTGCACCCACTTCACCACAGCCTCAAAAAGCACTTCCTCAGAGTCCACCGTGATCTCTGCATCCGACAACCAGTCACGGACCAGGTGAAAGGGCAGCGTGTAGAACTCCTCATCCTGAATAACCTTATGGAAGTTGCGGCGGATCATGTCTGCAGCCCGCAGAGCCAGCTGGTCCAGGGTGTACATGTGTGCCAGGCTGTGCACGGCCACACAGTTGGTCAAGCTCAGCTTCTTCTTTAGGAACTCACCACAGAAATCCTTCAGCTGCAGCAGGAGGAACCTAGTATTGGTTAGGAATAAACAGATAATGTTATTCAGTTTCTGCTGACTAGCCTGGATTTCTGCAAACAAATCACAAAAAACATCACTTTTAGTCAACAGGACAGCTGGAGAGGGCCTCATGCTTTGACTATCAAATACCCCTCACTCTGATTCACACACACGCACAGATGTGATCGTAAAAACGTCATACCTATCAGCTAGCTCCAGTACTTCGTGTACATTGCAGGTGCTAACGCGTATTTCTCCAGTGTACATATACTGGATGACACTCTCCACCGTCTCCGGGTCCGGCCCCAGCTCCGAGCTCCACTCCTTCATCTCTACCCGTCCAGACAGGGACTCGGAGAACTGTCCTCCCAGCAGCGGGGTGAAATAGTCGGTAGCTGCAGCCAGGACAGACCTGTGGGCTGAAAACTCACAGCTCTGGACGCTCCCGCTGGCAGCCCCGCTGCTGAAGGCCAGAGTCACATCGCAGAACAAGCCCTGCTTCCTCTGCTCGTTCTGCCGCCGAGACAGCTCCGAGCAGTGGGAGGAGGAGGAGAAGTCCTCGGCCTCCTCCGCGTCCCCGTCCCCGGCAAGGGCGCTCGGTGTGCCGGTGGCGCCGCTACCGCTGCTCCTGGCGGAGTCCTCCGGGTTGGGGGCCGCCGCTGCCATTCTGGAGGAGAGCAGTGGTGGAAAATGAAGTGAAGTGGCGAAGGAGAGGAGGCGACACACGCACACGCACATACATGGAGTCCAAACAGAGAGCCACGGCGAAGTCGGTTTCATTTTCGTATTTTCACGCCGGCGAGTGAAAAGGTCAGCGTGAGGTCTCAAATGACACATTGTTCTGTTTTACGTGTCCATGTTTAGCGACAATAGTCCAAAATGAAATAAAACGTCGTTGCTCATAAATAGAATTAGAGTTATAGTAATTACATGAGGTATTACACATGAAACAATTAACATTCAGCACAGGAGTCGCTCCACGTAAATAAAAATAACTTAATAAATATGCACAATGACTAATGTATTATTTAACAAAGGCTACCATTCGTAAACAATCTAAAAAATACCTTTTAGCGATTTTCTGGCGTCAGTAATTCAAGCGTTAGCAAACTACGAATGACAAACCAACTTCAGGGTGGTAAACAGAGCCAGAATCACTGACATGCGCAGTGTGAGAAAGGCGTGTCCTCGTTGATGACGTCACGAGCGCTGCACATGGAAAGAAACTTGTACCGACGTGCAGGGAGTCCTGCAGGCCCAGAGAAAGACAGACACTGTAACTGGCAATTTTACGCACAGCCTCATAACAATATAGATTCTGTTTACTTATAGTAGGTAACATTTAATGCCTTCTGTGAAATTCTGACATAGGCAGACGTAGATTGAATGCAAAAATATCCTATTTCTATATTAGTTACCTCTAGTAGTTGAGATGCCGTAAAGTCTGGAGAGGCTACAGAAAAAGAGTGCATGCATAAATGTCTATCTCAAAAGGTTCAGATAAGGAGAACAATATAAAAAGATTCCCAAGTAGGATATAGTCCAGCACCACTATAACACTGCACATTTACTGTTATCTAATCACCCACCCAACATTGCACCTGGAAAGAGGTTAATTCTGAATATTTCAAAGACAATGCTACACACACACACAGAGACAAGACTACAATACAGTATTATGACATTACATGAATTACATTTTATTTTATTACACTGACAACAAAAACAAATCAGGCATATTCAGTTCACACTGAAATAAAAACACTGCGACACCACTGGTCAGGGATCTGGTTGTCCACGTTTTGTGACATTCACATAAGAGATGACAACTTGTGTTGGCTGCCACACCCTGTTTTTGGACACTTCGTCTCATAAATTTTAAACAGCATGAAGAAAAGAGCCTTGTCCTCTGTTCATAAGTGAAATCTTTACATGAAGTTTCTTACCATTGGATAGAAACACAAACAAGTTGGGTCAAATTCTCATTGGTACTGTTAAAACAATAGTCAGTGGGTGACGGATGAAGAAACGTTTAACACTGGGCATGTAATGATCTTAACAGGAATGGAAAGACAAGATGGAATGATTTCAAGCAATTTAAAAAAATATTAAAACCTGAGCTATTATTATAGAATACAAAATATATAATGGCCTTTAGTGGGTAAACTTAACTGCTGGTTTAAAATGCTGATACAAAAATCAAAATCTATTATACAATGCTCACAACAGGCATTTATGTCAACATTATTACAACAGAATAGATCTTAAAAAAATATGTGACTATTCAGTATTTTTTTTAGCTCACTTCCCATAGATGACAAAACAATAACTGCATCTGGAGATTTATTGCAAAAATCCCCTAATCCACTTAAATCTTAAATACCTGGGAAAAACATTAAAGTTACACTTTTATTTTTTCTTTTGTGATGAAAAACATTCAACATCCATTTTGCACCAGCTGAGAGACAACATTTCCTGGGGACAGCAAATGGCAGCACCTGCCAGGAATGACTCATTAAATGGTCCTGTTTACCACAGTAAGCAGACCACTGTTTCTTTGTCAAAGCCATTACAGAAAATCAAAAATGTAACATACTTTCACTGTTAATACACCCGTACACACATGAAATGCTGATCTACAGTATGTTCACTTACTATAAGTATTATTGCACTACTCATCTACTCCTTGTAGCAAGCTAATGATTTCTAAATGGCACAATACAGAGAGCTGCACGGAGACACCACTGCCTGTGATACAGACACACTTGCCAGGTTAATACACTGATGTAATATTTGGGAGTAAATCACAGTACTTCACTGTTGTAGTCATGAGAGTAGAAGTGGTGTTTGACAGTTAAATAATCCACTATAAATCCCTTATCTGTTTACCTGATTCATCTCCTTCAATACAAAGTCAGGCCCTGACTCTGTCTGACTGGAGCTTCACAGATTCAGCAGGTTTTACTATTATTCAGAGAACTGCAGCACTAATAGGTTTCCAAAACTAGAATAAAGATTCTAAATTTCTATAGCAACAGTAACATCATCTCTAATATGCCACTGCTTGGAGGTGACAGATCACAGTATGGGCGTGGGGCTGACGGCTGGGGGGAGGAGACACTGGGGACAGGAGGCTGGCACTTTCTGGTTTAATCCCTCCGATTACATAGACATGTGTTCTGGGAGCACATAGGAGATGTCGTCCCAGGGGTGGCGATACAGGCCCTGCTTCAGCCGTTTCTGATCCAGGTAGTGTCCTGAGGCACAAAATAGAAGGATTGACAAAGAAGGTGCAAGCATTTGTCATTTTCTACAGATTATTGTCAGTACACAAAAATTACTCACCAATGAATCCCATGCTGCGTCCCAGGACAAAGATGCCATTCAGGGCACCGATTTCCACAAACTCATCAGCTTCATCCCTGCGGTGGCATGATGGACAAGGAAAAGGAAATTTTAGAAGTAGGCATAATGCTGCACATCAACTACACTACACTCTAACTACTAAACCCAAACTTTGAGCTAGGGTTAATATAATAATATTATATAATACAATATAGACCATGTGATTGCTGTTTGTCATTGTGTCATGTATAAATAGGCGAAGCAAAGATCTGAGTTCATTCTTATCTCTAGAAAAAGTGTGAAATATATAAAGACATTGTGAAGATAAGAAGTATTTATTGACCTACCTTGTAAAACCACCACATGTCCTGAGCAAGTCCACAAAGGCCACGCCGATGAAGCCGTCCACATTCAGGATCAGGTTGGGTTTCTAATACCACACAGCCAACACAGAGGGAGAAAAAAAAAACAGGATAATCAAGTTCAAAAACAGTGTGTGTCATTGTTTATTAAAGAAAGAATAAAATAATAAATCTTACCTTGGATGTGGTGATTTTCTCTACATCTAAAGCATAGTCCAGTAGCTGTGAGGAAGTGAAGTGCTGCTTCACAAAGTCCTTTAAGATTTGGACTCTCATGTCAGGATTGTTAATCTGGAGAACCACATGGAATTCCAAGTCAAAATATTCAGACTTCAATCAATATTGTTTTGCCATAAAATAGCCCAACATTTCTCTCTAGGTCTCTAGTACAGCTCTGCTCCCTTTATTCCCTTTATTCTTTAAGAGTAAGGTCTTCTCAATCTGATAAATTAATTTCAGGATCATTGTGCTGCTGTCCAAGCTGGATGCCCACATGTTAAACAGTTAAACACTTACCGACTTGACTCTGTGGCCAATGCCCATGATCAGCTTGCCCTCCTTCTTCATCTTGTTGACAAACTCCATGGGCAGCATGCCGCTATCAAAGGCCTTGCTGAACTGCTTTGCTGCAGCGTCCAGAGCACCTCCAAAGCGGTCACCCTGAAAAATAACAAAAAGGAAAAAAGAGACTTACATTTGCATATGATGGAGCTTTTATAGTCAATCAATCTAGTGCATGAATAAATGACAGTTAGTATCTTACAATGGTGAGGAGGCCAGAAGTCAGGCTGGAAATGAGGTCTTTGCCAGCTCGGGCACACACAATGGTGTTGTGGGCACCAGAAACAGCTGGGCCGTGATCTGCTGTCACCATCAGGCACATCTCGATGAACTGGCAGGCATACCTGGGCAACCTGCAAACAAATGGAAAAACATGACACGTGTTGGTTCAAGGATTTCTCATGAGTTTGTTTCCACAACTTCTGGGCTAAGAGTCTGACCTCCTTTGGAACCAGAGCAGCCCCAGAGTTCCTCCCAGGCCCATTTCCGTCTTGAAGACCTCAGTGATGGGCATGCCTGCGTAGATGAGCTCCTGACCTCTCTCGTCACAGATACTGGTCATGAAGGAGGCTGGCTTACGGATGAGACCAAGCTCCTGCAGGCAGACACAAGGGGGGTGTTTTTGTGTGTTAGGTTAGTGTAAAAGCTCACTGCAAACGTATTTTACAATGTATGCTTGCTGACATACTTACTCTTGCCCAGGAGTAATCCATTGGCACAGTGGGAGGAGGCACCTCTTTAGCTGGCTCGATAACTCCTTTGGCCACAAGGTCATCATAAACAGATCTGCATGGATGAACACAGCATATAAGACTGTGCAATAACAGAAGGAATCATTGTAAAAGAATAAATTGATCTCAAATTTATACTGGCATTACTGTGCACCAACTTGATTATCTCTCCCAGCTCATCAAAGCTCTTGGGGACAAAGGCACCCGCCTCCTTTAGAGCCTTATTCTTAGCCACGGCTGTCTCAGATGCCTGATTGGCACAGGCTCCTGCATGGCCAAACTGAACCTGATGGAGAAAAAAGGTGGGTAAGGCATATCACTAAAACAGCCCTTAGTTCCTTGAATCTATCTTGCAGTTGTCTAACGCTGCCTGAAATGCACCAGATTCTCACCTCTGAGGAAAACATGGTGGCACAGGTGCCAATACACCAGCAGACCACTGGCTTTGTGATCCTGCCCTGTTTAATACCCTGACAGATCTTGTACTCCTCTGTGCCTCCAATCTGTAGAAGGTCAGAGAGAGATACATGATGTAGCAAATTAGTAAGTGGTTAATGCTGCAGGCATTTGGTGCCAGATTTATTCCTCACCTCTCCTAGTACAACAATCATCTTTACTCCAGGAGTGTCTTGATAGCGTAGCACATGGTCAGTAAACACGGAGCCTGGATATCTGAAGAAGAATATAGAATCACACACCAATTCAAGCCTAAAAGTTTACACACTGTAGATGAAAGACAGTTACACACCTGTCCCCACCAATGGCCACACCTTCAAAAACACCATCAGTGGTACGGGAGATGATGTTGTTGAGTTCGTTGGACATACCGCCTGAGCGGGACACATATGCTACACTGCCTGGACGATAGAGCTTGGAGGCAAGGATGTTATCTAGCATGCCTCCTGTGTTCCCGATCTTAAAACAGCCCGGCTTGATTCCTCCAACCTGTGGGAGAAAAAGGAAAAAACACAAGGATATTGATTGAGATGAAAGCTCAGAGATAGAAACCATCAGTGATATTGTAAGAAGTGAAACAAGACTAACAGTGGCTGGTCCAATGACTGTGACGCCCTTCTCATCTGCTGCCTTGATGAGCTTCCTGGTATGGGCTTCGGGGATTCCCTCAGCGATGATGGCAATGGTGCGAATCTGTAAGCAATTAAATAGGAAGGCCGAACTTTAGAACCTTTCTTATCTGTTAAGAACCATGCAGATGGTACGCAATGATGGTGCATTCACCTGTGGGTACTGCATCGTCTCCATGGTACTATCAAAGGCTGAACGCAATGAGGCAAAGTTGATAAGCACGTCCACATCTGGGTGCTTCTTCATGGCATCGCTCATGTTTTTATACACAGGGATGAGGATCTCTCTATGGCCCCAGTAGAACTTCTGTCTGTGGTCTCCACTGGAAGACAGCAGTGTAGTGGCACACAGTGAAACACCAGTGTTTGCTTAAAAAGAATTTATTAGATTAAATGTACAATAAACCATTACACTGACAGCAGACCAAAGTATAAAGTATAAAGACTGAAAATGAAATATGGAGCACTCTTACGTGAATGGGTAAACCATAGCTGCGACAGATGGCTCATCCCTGGAGCAGACATAGTCAAAGTCCAGCATGCCCTGTACTGCCCGAGTCTGCATACCCCACACTATAGACTTGGTGTGTTTGCTGAAGAGCGTAGTTGCTTTGCCTACAGGGAAAGGAAAGATGTTACAGATAGAAAGTGAGGACAAGGTGACTAAAATAGATGTGAGCTCTGAAATTGTTTCCAGAGATAGAAAAGGTCATTTCTGCCACTCATCAATAAAAAAAATTAAAACAAATCAAAGTCATTCAACACCACAAAGCCCAGGATGCTTCACAGGCCTGGGGTTGCAAAAGTAGTTCAGTTGCCTATGATTAATTTCAACCCAAATCATGAAACTTATTTGTTTTGAAGATCTTGATATGTATTTATGCTATGATATACAGCAACACTTAGTTCACCGGACTGCAGAGTTGTCCTGCTGTCCAAAGAGGGAGCTATAATACCTAAACTCAACCATGCATGGTCAGGAGGCTTCTATCGTGCTGCCCAGCAATGGACCCATGTACGAGGACACTTCAAAGCCTCAGCATTCACCGTGCAATAATCTGAGTGTTTTCTCACCAACAGGGTCTCCAATTTTAGTCTTCTTGGTTGGTGAGCCCTCTACTCTGGCTTCTTTGTTTTCAGAAAAAGATGCAGTTCTGGTGGATGATGGAGTCTGGGAAAAAAAAAAAGATTCATTAAAAAAAACAAAAAAACAATTCATGAACATTTGATAAGGAAAGTTGTGAATTTAAAGTGGTCATTTATATTTTATAAGGATACATGCAATAGACAAAGCGAGTCTTCTTGTTGATTTTTCATGCCACTGTTTCCACAAGTAGACCTTTATGAAAGATGACTAACAAGGTTTTAGTATTTTTAGCTTTCCAAAACAAAAGTCTTTACAAAATACTATAATATTCAATTTTTCTTTTATTGTTTTAATCATACACATACCTCTACATTTGAAGCAAACGAGCTACAACATGCATGCACAGGCACAGACTCATTTTACTGAAAGCATACACGCTGCACATTCTTAATGGATACCTCGGGGCAGTTGTAGTGGGTAACTGTGGTCTCACGACTATGTGAGTGAGAGCAGTCCACAATGCCCTGCAATGCACTTATACCAAAGAGCTATTGTGCCTCTGATACTCCGGCTCACTAAATGGCCAACAATGACTGAATCAGAGACTCTGGCATGCAAGTGTTCTGCCACTAAACTGCACTTGCTATTGGTGGATTCAAGGACATAAGCTGACATGACATCACGACACACACTTTGTCTCTGTGGAGCTACTATGTGTCATACCAATGTGCTGCCACTGGAGTTGAGCAGGAAATTGGCAGTGTGGGCCGCAACAGGAGGCTGGTTGGGGATTGGCCGGTGACCCAGAGCCATGCCAACAATGGCAGTCATGTGAGTTTCTGTGCCAAAGACATGGATGGGAATCCCAGTGGTCTTCCCTGTGTAGAGCAGGCAGAACACAATTAATGCTGGTGCAGGAAATCAGCAGCTGCTTGGAAACTAAAAACACATTCAGAAGATTATGCCACAGCTCAAATCAGTGTAGAGTGTGACTGTGTAACATACCAACTTCTCCCATTACTCTGAGACCTTCTTGGTAGTTGGGGCCTCCACGACGGACAAAAATGGTGACCTCATGCTCCTTTAGTGGCTCCTGATAGTCTCTAATAGCCCGAACAATCCCCTAACAAAAACAAGGATATACTCAGGAAATAACTTGATATTGAGTGAGTAATATAAGGTTACTAAGTAAACAAACAAACAAACAAACAAAAAAAACTTACAGTACCTTAAACGTTGCTGCAACATTTGTGAAGTTTGCAATGCTTCCTCCAATAATCAAAACCTTTCCTGGAAATTAAAAATAAATAAATAAATAAAACACTATTTTAGGGGAAAAAAAAAACTTTCAGAATACAGAAAAACTTTTGCTTAAAAAATTTTTCTACCATCAGGGTGCTTCTCTCTGGTCATCAGTGACAAGATGGTCTTGGCGTAGTCATAGGTCTGCTGTTCGCTCGGTGCTCCTGAATACTCCCCATAATTTGCCAGCTCGTTGACGCCGCCCAGGTCACAGATTGTGTCACTAAGAGATTTAAAATTGTTATGAGTACAGAAGGAGAAGAAAAAAAGAACTATTATATATTCAACACTTAACTCCAGAATGCACTCTCTTTGTATATTCTGGATTAATACTGTGCTCTAAACAGGCACATCGACTTAATAGTGCACAGGGGGAATAATTAGTCATGGCTGATGTGTCTGCATGTCATGCTTTACAGCCTCGACAGACGGCAGAGAGAAGGAGATCAGACTCATTCCTCCAGACTCTCAATAAAACAGCAACATGTAAAAATCCAATTTAGCAGGCAGCCGAATGGGCAGAGCCTGAGCTGCTGCACCATCAGTCTCACTACTGCACTAGCAGACTCTCCTAATGCTAAACACAATTATGTGTAGTGTAATCGATTGATTGTCTGTGCACAGCAAAGAAAAACATCCAATTGAATAAGTCACATGGCTACTGGTGTCTTATTTATTCAGGGTTTATTAGCTGAAGTTTTGTCTTGCTCTGGCACTGTGGCTACCTGTACACTACTGAGGCACCCCCTCCTGCCACCATGGTCCAGATCCTGCCTCGAGGGTTGAGCAGGGTGAGTTTGAGGCTGGCACCACTCTTTGCATCCAGGTCGGCGATGTAGGACTCCTGCAAAGTTTGAGGGAAAGGTCAATGAAGAGGCGAGGGGAATCATACAATGAATACTGCAGAGGTCCACTTTATTTTGACTGATCTTAACTGCAAATATTGTATATTTATATTACAACAGTGAAGGTGACGCACATCAGTGGTTGTTTGTGACAGTCAGGGCCACAGCAGGTGGTGAGAAAAAAAAAAGGCTCCCAATCAAAGACCCCCACTGTCCCTCATCTCCACTCTACACTCACAGCAGCCCCAATTAGAACAGCCCGTCTGCTGCACAGACAGCCTGTCTCAAACAAGCTCCTACACTCATCAGACAAAAATAGAAAGTATGTTGCGTGTATGCGAACATAAAAGAGCTTCATGTTTTTTTCATTATGTTTACAGTTGAGCTTTGGAAAAGGGGTACATTTGTTTACATGCTATTTAATAGTAAACAAAGAGGGTTATAAATTTAATTTACTGTAAGCTTAGCTTCGAAATTCAAAACATCACAAATGTATTAACAACTAACACACAATTAACACATCATATTAGAGGCATTATGCAGGGACATTAACAATTTTCTCAATCTCTGCCCAAATGTTTATCAAATTAAGTTCACAGAATGCAACATTGGTAAACTAGATGTAAAACATCATCATTTTATGCCACATCTTACGTCTCAGGCATAGATTTATTTAACATAGAATACAAACCAAACCCTGTCATTTTCTTTTATAGTTTCTAGTGTACATCTAGTGAGAAATTAATTTTAAATAATGAGAAACAAACTGACAAACTCATTTGTAAATTGCTAATGCAAATCCTACTCAACAGCTCCAGCTTCTCACAGGAGAACAACACCAGTTATTTGATGCTGACAGACTGAAATCTGACACATTTCCAGCTCTGTCTCCCCAGTCCTCTCTCACCTCAGGATAAGCCTCCCGGCCAAAGGGTGGAGGGAACTCCACGTCCCCCCACTTGGCCTTGCAAATGTAGTCAGCCGTGGCATCGATCTTGGCCGCCATGTCCAGTACGTAAACTCCTTCTTTTGTGACCACTGAGAAGGGATAAATTAAAAAAAACAGTTTGAATCTATACCTAAACATGGTTTACACATCCCCACCAACTGAGGTGCACCTTGTAAGCACAGGGCCTCGGCTTTATAAAGGTCAGGAGAAAATTAGAGAAGGCCTTGCTCAGGCACAAGTCAATCCCCAACCTGTGTTTACACTGTTCCTGCAGTAGGTGAAAGGAGGTTAAGATGTGGAGGAGGCAGAGGAACATCAAAGCAGAACCAGCCAGCCTCAGCAGCACCAAACACATCCACAGCAACAGCTGCTGGAGGGCAAGTACTGGTGCCCAATTTCTCCATTATAAACACATGCTGGCTTTATCAAACAGCAAATGCATGAATTATTCACTCATTTCCTCCCTTGGTGTGAAAAGTGTAACTGGCTTCAAGATGATGTTTTATTATGCATTTTCCTCTCTAATTTCCTTTTGATGTTCCCTTTCCAGTTTCATAATCTGATAACATATTTATGAATTGGAGTTGGAATTGAGTGTAAATGCCTCTTCTCTAAGACACAACTTGACACTGGAGATTTAAGGAAAAAAACAAGAAAACCCTACCCAGTGGGTTGATCTCCAGGTATGTGAAGAACAGTTCTTCATACAGGTTGAAGAGTCCAACAATGAAACTGGCCAGGACCCTGCAGAAAGTTAATATTCAACAAATTAAATCTGATCTTTGTCTGAATTGTACATTCTTCTTCTTCTTCTATCCTGCTTCTCTCAGCAAAATGTATAAATAACCATTTCATTATCTTCTACCTTAACTTCTAACTCACCATATTTACATCTATTTCAATATTTTTTACCTCAACATTTCAGACAGAACTTGTCCAATGCGAAGTTTTATACATGGCTCATATAATAGACTGCACCTGGTGATTCTTCAAAAACAACATCATGGCTTTTTCCTCATAATTCAGAGCATGAAAAGCTGTAGACATTATTTCTGATGGATTGTTCAGACTGAGCTGGACAGGAAAGAGTCTACCTGTAAATTAGCTGCAGAGAAGGAAAATTTTGATTTGTTTCCTCGTTCATATGTCAAAACAGAGCTGCCAGGAGTGAGTGAGTGTGTGTGAGTGAGTGTGTGTGTGTGTGTGTGTGTGTGTCTTGGGTGGGGATGGGAGGGGTATCTTGTACCTCATCTCCTGCCTGTCAAATGTTCAGACAGCTCTGAGCCTTTTGCACCCATGTCAGCCTGTTATAAAGACTCTGAGTGGCCCCAGGGAGAACACTGTGACCAAAAATCACCAGAGTGACTCAGCTTCCCATGTCTGCTTGGACGAGAGTGTATGGGGTGAGCTGGGGGTTGGCAGAGGGATTTCTGGGGCGGCTTCTTTAATGTCAGCCAAGACAGTGATTCTGGCCAGAACCTCACAAGAGCACTGCTGAAAGATGGGTGGGGGATGAGTGGGGGCGTTGGGTTGTGAGTCACGGTTCCGTACCCATAAAAAAAGAACAAAAAAACAAATGGACGTGCTCTGAATGTGACAGGCAAAGCAGAGGAGGGAGCTTGTCGTTCTTCAAAATACCCACAGAAGTACATTTAGAAATTCAGACTATTATATTACAGCTGTTACATTACAAATATTGTGTCCACTTCTCATATTTTTTTCCATCACTGACAGAAAGTTTTGCACTCCAATGCCTTTTTCTGTCCAACTCACAGTTTCTTGTCGTTCGGGACGTGCGTCAGCAGTTCTTTCGTCACAGAATCTTCGCTGATCTTTTCATCCACTCCAACGAGCAGCTTCTTCGCCTTGGCATCCACATCACCCACATCCACCCCTCCCTCATGGTGAAACAGAACATAGTCCCCCTCCCTGGTGGCGTAGATGCACACGTAGAACTCCTCCTCCTGAATAATGGACCGAGGAGTTAATAAAAATGCCAGTTAATAAATGTCTCTGTACTAAGCAACTCATGCTGACAGGATGGGAGCAGATAAGTTTACCTGTTTATGTGGGACAAAAGGCTCGATGAGGAAGTTCTTCAGGATGCCTTTGGCTTTTCCAACCTAAAAATCAACAGAATCGTTTTTTAAGAAGATGCTGTGTAATGTATAAAAGATAGCATTACAAGCAAAAACAGCATATCAACGTGGCCTCCAATGGAAAAGAAGGAAATGACTAGACCATCTCTATTGTCTGCAGTGAATGTGCCTATATTACATTATATCAAAATGATCAAATACAACATAAAAATAACATCAGACTCTACTCTGGCACAAGTGAATTGTCATTTCTAAATGGAAACAGTAGAAGGAAAAAGAAAATGCTGTCATGTAGGCAAAGCCCCGCTAACACAGCCACGGCTCATTTGGTGAGGCTGTCACCGTTCCTCTGTAAAAGGTCAACAGGCACAAAGTAACCAGGGACTGGCTGAGTGCAGCCAGCCAGAGGACCACATAATATAATAAAAGAGAGAAAAGGGAGTTGCCATTTAGAGGAGTGCAAATAAAGATGAGGTTGATGACTGAAAGGCCCACAAGGGACTCAGGCCAATCCAGATAAATTAACTGACATATCAATTACAGGCCTTGAAAAATAGAAGAATAGCATTCTTAGGTGCATTCATACAATTTGTATGTGAATGTTTCAATTGTAACACAATTACACAAAATATGAAGAAATCATTTTCTAAAGTGGGCAACTACAGCGCTGCTGATGATTTCTCCAGGAATAGCTCACAGGAGAGATCCTAAGACAAAACAGACTAAGAGTAAAGTCGATGTAATATGCTAGAAAGAAACATGCTGAAATCCAGCTTTCTTACAAAACCAAGATTGTTATATGAACTGATTGATTTCTTTTCCCTGCAAAGGTAGTTTTACTCTTTAGAGGACAATAAAGATAACCCAGCTCCACAAGCTGAAGCACTTCACTGATTGTCCACAACACAGCTGTGCCTTCATTTATTCGTATTTACTGCCACCAAGAGCCGCTGACAGTTTCACCTCAGCTGGGAAAAGATACCTCTATGCAGTCCCAGCACTGCTACACACATATACACAGAGACACTGACAATGACACTCTTCTTCAATGCTTTATGAACCATCCCAGACTCTCCATATCTTGCTTCTTGGTTTACGAGGCGTCTCAGGGGTCTCAGTGGCACAGATCTTTTCTGCTGACTGGATAGATGGACCGACTGTTTACTCACAAGCGGCACTCGCTTCGGCCGACTGGACTGATTTACAGCCAGCCGGCTAACACCTCAGCAGTCTGTGCAGCTGGTAAACGTGCAGCAGGTAAAAAGCACACACAAACCAAATGCACCAGCGATGAACAGAGAAGGAGGGTGAAAGAAAGGACAGCAGGAGGAAGGTTTGAATGAAAGCACTGACATAAAATTGATTGAAGCAAAGTGCACCCTCTCAGACACAGGGGAGTGTGGAAGCAACTGGCTGAGAAACAGCAGAGAGGCAGAGGGTGGATGACGTACTGTTGTTTCTTTCATTAGGCGGGGCTTCAACCAGTCTTTGACGCCATTTAAGTCCAGATTGACCCCGACCAGGCCCAGCTTCCCTCGCCTCTTGATCAGTTGGTCAGGCTTCACCACCAGCCTCTGCAGTAAAAAAAAAAAAAGACAAAACACTCACTGTATGTGAGCTGGACTACCATGCAACACTACATCTCCTTCACTGAAAGACACCAAGCTGATATTTGCACTTTCAAAACCTCAGCAGAAAAACTATTGTCAGTTTCACACACTCACATCGTCTTTTATTATCTGCAGTGTGCATACATATTGATACAAATATATATAAAATACATGCAGTGACACACATTAAATAAAAGCAGAGCGTGTTTTCAGGCACAATTTCTGAAGCTGCTTTGTTTTTCACATCCTGACAGAATATTGATTTGCTGAAAGCAACAAACAGAACATCGACATTCATTTAGGCAGTTATTAAATGCTGCATTTGAAATCTCTGCATGTGAGTGCAAACACTGGGTTCTGGGTTCAATAACAAATCCCACATTCAAATGCTGTGGTGAGGATTATTTAACTTGTAATCTCCCTTTAAACTCACATGACATCAATGCAAAACTACCTCCATCCTACACTGACGGAGCCCGCTTCCTCCCAACTTGTGAGTCAGAGAAGGACAATGACTTATGACAGCAGAGCCATTAGTATTTGGGTGCTCGCCAGTGAGCAAAGGATGAGAGGGCTGAGGGTGAAAGTTAATGCAATTGCCCAATCAATTCTATGGCAGCATATATCTCCAAGCATCTTCCCTCCGCATCCTCCTCGTTACCTTCCAGATAAAAACCCTCAGTGTGGGGGAGAGACAGAGGGAAAACTACATTTTATCCTGGAGGATGAGTCAAAGACTAATTCATTTATGTTCTATTACAGTGTGTTCGTGATTTGCTATGGAGAGCAGGGCGAGGTTGAACTTCTGTTGAACTCTGACCATAAGGCAAATGAGAATGTTTCTGTATTTTCCCTCAAGGTCTCTTTTACATTTACTTCACTTCCATTTCCACCATGCTGCTAACAGAACTGCTGTCTGTGACGTCAGCTAACAAGCACTGGGAGACCGCTCTACTGCCAGGCTAAATTATCAGCCAGGTCATTTCCCGTAAGTCTAAGGAAGGCTGTACTTTAGACATTTATGGGCTATAAATACATGAGGTGTAAAAGATGTTATCAATACATTTTCATCACTGGTTCTCAGCACTAGTCTTTAGTCCTACCTCTGTGAGCAGCCATGGGTGCTCCTGGGCCAGTCGGCCGAAGTCAGTCTCAGCCGTCACGTTGGCATAGTGGAATCTGTTCTGGACGGCCGCTGTCGTGCAGATGTACTTATACAGAAACTCCTTCCCCGTTTGCTCAGAGATGGCTTTGGCCGACATGGCTGCTTAGTCTAGATGGGCCTGTAAGGAGGGACAGAGGGAGATGTAAGGGGGGAGATGAACAAACGAGCAATGAAATGAGTGAACAGAGAACAGATGCTGAATAGAGATATGTACAGACAGAAAGTGCACTGTGTTGTTACCTCCTACCAAAAAAAGTATACTTAAATATTATTGTATTACGTAAAGTTAAGTAAGGTTCAAGTATATTTTCCAAGTATTCTTTATGTAGTAAGTGTACTAATATCAATATACTAGTAGTCCACTTTTAAGTGTACTAGACTTCATTGGAGTAAATTGTGCCACATTTTAGTTTAAAAAATATCTTTTAAGTATACTTTAGATATAAGAGCAGTAAATTCTAATACACAAAGAGCTAAGTTGAATTTGGTACTGTATAAAAGGAAGCTGTTAAAAGTGTGAAGTTTTCTCAGTTTCCTGTCTAGGCCAGTACATGCTATGTGTAGTGGTATTGCAAAACACAATTTAAAGGTAAAACAGTTATGTAGTCCTATAGTTAAAGAAGTAGACTTGAAGTATACTGAACTAAAAAGGGGATGAGTGTTATGTGACTACAAAACTACAGTTTGATATTATAGTTTATATTGAAGTTTATTTGCAGTATACTTCAAAGTATATTTTCACGAATAAAAAAAGTGGACTACAGCATATATTTAGTACCAATAAGTTCAAAACACAGTAGAGTCGCAGTGCAAATCTGAAAAACTGGATATGAATTATTAGTGCATTCAGCGTCTACCACTCTTACACAAAGTATATTTAAAAGTACGAGTACAAGTACAGGTACTGAAAAAAAAGGCCCTGTTTTCTTTTGTGCAGTCAACTTGCCCCGATGTGACCCACTGATAGCAGTACCCAAAACGCAGCTGAGACACATGTGATGACGAGGAAGGAAATGATTTTTAGCTGGCTCCCTTAGTGCGACTAAAGTAAAAAAAAAAAAAATTCTATAATGTGTAATAGCATCTATAAATATTATTGCTAAACAGAGCAGCTGTAACCTTTACACTTTGGACGCAGGTTTCACTCAGTGAGTCCATATCCAATGCACACAGCTCACGACAGGACACCAGTGTTTCACCTGTGAAATTTAATTTAAGATATTCACTCACTTCTCCCGACAAGAGCTTCCCTCTGAGGTTATATAAACACAACTGTCAAAGAGTCAATGTAACTGGCACCACCAAGAAATCTGATGTAAACATTCAACTCAGAAATCAAAACATGATGGAAAAAAATCTTTGGTGGAATTTACAGCCATTTTCTGTCTTTCTACTGTACAGAGGACACATGTGAGAAATCATATGGGAAGAGTCAGTAAACAAAGACCAGGAAAAATAATCACAACACAATGTGGAATTACACCACCTGCAGGACTGCTGCTTCACTGAGCCCGTCCCTAATGTCTCATTTCCCTTTTCATCATGAGAGGGTAACACAATATTATAATATTATAACAAATACAATATTATAACAACAAAGCAATGATAATGAAAATGTTACTGCTGACCTGTTGTCTGTATGATTTTTAATAAACAATCCCTGGAGCAGCTACCACAGGTTTGTATTCCCAATCTGATCCGGCTGATCCAGGTCTTCAGATGCAAATGTTATCACCGCTTCGATCTCAAATCTAATGTACAACAGTGTTGTCTGACTCTCGCCTGTGCGTCACTAAACTGCTAACACTGATTTCAGCACAAACTGGACTCCTTGCTCTACACTGCAGCCCTGGCAGCCATTTCTTAAATTGATTAATGGGACTGTCATAGACCTTTCTCACTACTGATCAATTAATGGGCCTGAGTCACTGGATCCAAAGCAGGAGAACACAGACTATCCATCCTTGTTCCATATATCATCTAGTTTCTCTAGTCAGATGTATTAAATATCACAGCTCTGCAGCAGCAATGACACCAGTGCAGATCACAACAATAACATTTAAAGACAGGGGACGGTGGATGGCTGGAGTAGGCAGTAACCAGTCACAGATCTAAATCAGCACAAAGTCTAAAACACATCAGTGAGGTAAAACAAGACATGACAGATCAACACATGATGCAGCAAAACTGAGCCACTAACTTGTACAACAAAGTCTGACTCTGCACAGGGACAGATCCTTGAGTAAAAGGACTCAGCCAATTGTTTGATTCATTGACAAACCGGTCAGACAGAAACGCCTTTCCCAGTCACCGTCCAGTGAACACTCACATTTCCCTAACTGTATAGCAGCAGCACAGGTTTAACATGGGTTGAGGTGGACTGAGCAGTTTAACTTGTTTTTTCTTTTGTTTGTTTTCATCTTTAACTCTCGTGTTAGAAACAAAGCAGAAAGGAGTAGTAACAAAATAAGAGTTTCTTTTAAAAACAAGAAGTGTTTCACCTTGTCCTGGTTTTCTCTTCCTTTCTGTGACAGCTGGAGACGTACGTCGGCGCTGGATGGTGAGTTTCCTCGGCAGTGATGATGCACTCTCCGCCTGCGGGGACCAGAGGTGCCGGAGTCCGACGAGTCCTGTGAGTTTTGTCTTCACGGCCCATCTGCCCACAGGCTTGGCTGATGTTTCCCGGACTCTGATTGGCTCATTCCACACCATGCTGTATTGCTGCCTTCAGGGACTGTGGGAAAAATAACCATGATCACGTAGACTCAAATAAGTAAAGCAAAACAATAGCAAAGTATGTTGTGTTTTTTTATATTATAAATTACATTTTAGTGCCATACATACAAAAATGAATAAAGTGACAAAAAAGTGAGAGACTAAAGTATAGACTGCCATTGTTTTCAAAGAGGCTACAAATGTGGGGTACCTGTATTTCACGTGAGTGTTTTCATTTACATTATACATACATTAATTTATTTAACAGCTATAACAATAATTGGAATAATTCAATGCAATGTTATAGATTAACAGTATATGACTGTAAGAAATAAACAATTACCTGAAACATGAACAATAACAACAGTTTCTGAGACTAATTAAACAACAGGCCTATAGTATAAACTAATATAAGACCCACCATGACCTTCTTTTGTGGATGTGCAGACAATCTTGGCAACTGATGGTTATCACTCCCATGTTTTACAGTAAAAACTTGCAAAAATGTCCTTAAATTATTGTCACTTTTGTTTTTGAAGACCTCTTTCCTTCCTTGACGCAAAAAAAAAAAAAAAAAAAATTAGCAGTTTTGAGGACTGTGATTATTTTGTCACAAACAGGATGTTCCTTGGTATCCATGTTTTAACAAAGAGAGCATGGCATTATAGGAGTGGATGTTTTAATGCATTATACATAATTGTTTCTCAGTAAATACTGTATGTGCTTGAGGTCAATACAGTGTCATCCAATTTATTCCAATGGCCCAGTAGCAACTTTAATGTTCATTATTGTTCAGTAGGTATTTTTCCTTGTATACTTTTATGGAACATTTTGCACACAATGTTTTTTTTAACAGTATTTGTCATATTATTACTTTAAGTTAAAAATCCAAATACTTCTATGTTTTGTTTTTCCAAACAATCCCATTTAACATGGTTGAAATTACAACAAGAGATTCTGGGGAGTACTTTAAGATATTGGTTTCTTCACCACTCATGGAGAAAACAGGGCAAATATCTGCCCCTGGCGCTGATTGGTTGACATTGTTCTTTATCTCCACAGCAGCCAATAAGGGAACCCCTTGATATTGCACAAACACAATACAAATGACACTTGGGTGCACAGACCAAGCGTCACTTTGAGGTGAACAACATGACACATGGCGACATGTTTTCTACCTGTCTTGGGCCTGTACCAGTTATTTTTAGTTTTGATGATATGGTGGAAAACAAACACACTTAGAGCCTCTTTATTATAATATACGATACTTGACACTTTCTGAGACAACTTTTAAAAAGTGTTGATTCAACACATGGTTAGGCAGTCTTGTTTTGCTGTGAAACTGTACTGCTATACTCAGAGATCTCATATTTAGACCTTCCCCCAAATGATTTAAATATTAGACTTTGTTAATGCAAATCTGGATTACAGAATTACAGCACAAAGGTGCTGCTATAATGTAACAGACCAGTTCTAGTGCGGCTATCACAAACTGCACAGAATGGCTGTTTTTGGCAGCTGTATTTTTTTTTACGATAAAAGTTGTGGCATCCTTCCTGTGCCATATTAGGCAAGCACAAGCTGAAGAAAGAGCAGGTACATTGTGCAAGGCAGCCTGTGGTAGAACATTTAAAACATTTGAAGAAGTCTGTCTATTCATGAGGAAGTCATTTTTTGAAAAACAACTATAGTTTTAAGTAGAAAACACAAACCCCATCTGTTTTTTGTCAGCACAGAGCAAGTAATGGATGCCCCCTGCTGGTTTATACCACAAATTACTATTATATGTCGTGAGAATTTGACCATGTGTAAACTGGCACATACATCATCCAGGATGTTAGTCACCAAAGTGCATGAACAGTATTGAACAGAAAATTCAGTATGAGGGCAAAGCATGTTCTTTTTTATTAAGTGTAGAAAACAAGTGCAAAAATAGTGATTCATAAGAGCTACACAAAGTAGGAGTTGCTCTTAAAAAATTACAGTCACAGAATACAAATCTAAATGTAATACATGAAGTGCTTTTCAAAGAGGATAAAAGGGATCGATGGTGCAGTCTTGCGCAGTAGAAAAGATTGCAAAACATGGACTTGGATTCACAGTATTTGATGATTACCAAGTGCAAGCTTAGCAAATGCAAAATTCATCAGCATTCTCCCTTTCAAACTACAGTATGCACAGTGCAAAGGTTTTTGCAAGGAATGACCTGTATAAATGACATTCATACTAATACACTTAATAACTTTGGCCCATAAGCTATTATAACAATTACTTTCTAGGCTGCACACACATGCACACAGAAATGAGTTTTTTTTTTTTTTAAACTTACAACTACAGGGCAAACACGCAGCAATTCTGTTGAGGAAGAGGTTTTAGCAGGCCTGAAATGTGTTAATATTGTTAACATGATATGCATGCAATTAAAGTACCTAGTTTATCATTCACAGATGAGTACTAAAACACTGACTTGTAAAGAGGAAAAAAAATGTTTTTGTTAACTGTAGAGCTATAGGAGGAGCCTATTCTACCTTAACAGCAGCTAACAACACTTCAGCAAACTGCCAGGCACTGCAGCTCTGGCACTGATATGTGAAACAGACAAACTGACAACAAGCCTGACTGAAGGCATCTTGGGTTGTGGTGCAAATCAACAGTAAAAGGCACACAGCTTGCGGATTTAGGGTGGTTGGATTCCTAAACACTGCACAAACACACATACCTTGCACAGAGTAAGCCTAATTTTCAATTTACCAGTCGCCCTACCACACATCCATGTTTGCCATTTTACAGTATGGTGCACTTTGGCTTCTTTTTCTTCTCAGGTTCTTTTTTGGTCTCCTCCAGCTCCTTACGCTTATAGTAGCTGGAGAAGCAAGCTGGGGCACAGATGGGCTCTCGGAGGCTGAGCAGCCACCTTCCTTTGCCATAATAGGTGAGCGAGCCGAGCTCCATCTCCTCAACCAACTCCCCCTGCTGGCCCTCTTGCTGCAGGGCCAGAATTTCGAGCAGATCCAGACCTGTCTGAACTGGATCAACACCCTCTGCACACCCCAGAGTAACGTGGGCGCGGCTTCCCAGAGGAAGAGAGGCAGCTGCAGGGACAACAGATTCTGCCTCCTTTTCAGCATCGCCTGGCCACAGCAGAAGCTGCTCCTCAGTGAGGGACACTCTGGCACCAACGGTGCGAGGAGTGACAAAGAGAGCACTGAGTGACAGCTCAAATACAGAACTGTAGAAATCTTTAACAGTCTGGAGAGCAGAAGACAATGAAACACCACAAGATTAACTTAATATTCATTACACCACTGGATGATACTGAGAAATATCTGCTGAATGCAAGAAATACACTACAACATTTACAGGTTGATAAACATATCTAGGGATGAGATGAGAAAAAAATTAAATGACAGGTTTCTTACTTGCTTCTCTGCATACTCTTTGGCCCCCTCTGCTTTTCCATAGTCACAAAACTTTGTAGTGCAGTGGAGGTTTCCTTTGGTTTCAAAATACTGCTCCAGATCCAGTTCCATTTCCTCTTTACCAGTGACTGAATACATGGTCATATTGGTTACACCATCATGCACAAGAATTTAGATTTGATATTTTGTAATGCATAAAACAAATACTCACAATCACTTGTGTGTTTCTTGAAGGCTTCCAAGGTGTCCAGTGTTTTCAGGAAGTCCATTGAGGTGCACCCAACCTTGACCTGAACAGAGGAAAGAAGAAACCAGCCAAAATAAAGAGGGATGGCCATTTCCTCAAGTGGACCTTTCATGGCTTGCAGCTGGGCCACTTCCAGTCCACGCTTGGTCTTCTTGGTCAGCTTTGCTAGATCTTTACTCCATTCAGTTTGTGGCTCCAGAAACACGGCAACAAGTTGGTGTTCCTCAGCAATCTCCACCAGACGGGCGAGCCTATCCTGGGTGTGGTTGGTGTCATCCACCACTATCAGCACAGAGGAAGCTGTTTCTGCAGTGCAGCAGGCCACAACAGCTTCATCCAGAGCCTTGTACCCCTCTGCAGAGGATTCTGGATCCTCTGGCTTTACACCATGGTCATCAGCACAGATCACAGAGCAGTGGTCTTTGTAGGTATCAACAATGGCACGGGCCAAGAAAGTTTTCCCGCTTCCTGGAAGGCCTTTGAGGATAACAAGAGTACGAGATATGCGCAGGGCATCTTTGGTCTGCTCTCGTTCCAGGAGGGCAAAGGACAGGGAGCCAGATGCAGGGACTGTATCTTCTTCCTTTTCAATCTCAGCATTACTTTTCTCTGGCTGAACACCTTCACCTTCTGCTGCTGCCTTAGCAGACTCATCTACCTCCTTGGAAGCTGATTTCTCCTCAGTTGGCTTTTCAGAGGACTTTTCTGCCTGCTCTGCTTTTTCTCCCTCCTTTGTAGGTTTAGCTGCAGCATCTTTATTTGCTTCCCCCTCTTTGGCAACGTCTTTTGCTTCGGTATCCATTGTGGTCTGCGATTCTGGCCGTGTCTCCACTTGTTCCAACACTTTCTCTACTTGTGCATCCGCCGACTGCTGCAGAGTGGCTGGTTCAGGTGATGTTTGCTCTTGAATTTTAGATTCTGGAACTGATTCTGCCAATTTCTCTGGCTCTGGGCTGCTCTCTGCCAATGGTGTTTGCATAGGCAAAGGTTCTGGGTCATTCTCTGGCACAGGCTGAATGTTTACTGGTTCTGTTTCTAAAGCTGAAACTGGGTGACAGATCATTTCAGATGACTCATCTGGTTCTGGTGGTGCCACTGCAGCAGGCACAGACTGAGCTTCAGATTTTTCTTTGTCCTCAATTTCCATCTCTGTTTTCTTCTCAGTCAGGGTCACATTTTCTGTCACAGATGACTCTTCCGTTTCCTTTAAATTTACGACTTCTTTACTGTGGCCATTTACTGCCAACTGCTCAGGCTCTTCATCAGCAGACCGTGGCTCCTCAGCCTCTGTCGATTCCTCTGGTGTCTCCAATTTTGACACAACCTCTTTTTCCACTGCGGTCTCCTTTTGTGGAATCTCTGCTGCCTCTAAAACGTTAGCGCTTGCATCAGTATCCATATCTGGCTGAAAGTCTCACTTTACACACAACCATGTACCTTAAATGGATTTAAAACAAATTAATTAGACCATTGACGACTGAAATCATAAAACAAACTTCAACATTTTCCCACCCTCTTCACTCTAAAGAGCATATTATTTTTACATATATCCTGAGAAGTTTGAATATTTAAGTAAGAACATTATTCTTTATCAAATTAAGGCCTGGAAACTTTGAATATTTAAACTAATGCTGTAACAGTAGATTGATCTTATATCCCTTCCTTATGTATTTTTAAAGCTAGAAATTCTGCCCAAAACTGGATTTAAATGGACCCAGATACATTTTATGCATCGTTAAGCCTAAACAGCTTGATACATCAGGTTCTCTAACCAGAACAATTAATAATTTATGTGCAGAAAAACTATGCAATCAATGGTTGACACTCCCATTTCTTACACTGAAAACTTCCAAAAATGCTCTTAAATTACTGTCACTTCTGTTTTTTTTTTTTTTTTTTTTTTTATAGACTACTTTCTTTCCGTGGGGCCAAACCTCCGATAGTTTTGAGGATTGTGATTATTTTTCAAACAGGAAAAAAAGCATCCATGTTTTAACAAAGAGACCGTCATAGGGCTCGACGTTTTCAATGCATTATACGTAATCATTTCAATAGTATATGCACAGGAGGTCAATATATTGTCCAAAAAAAAAAAAAAAATTTCAGTGGCCCAGCAGCAACTTCAGGCTTTAATGTTCATTTTTGTTCAGCAGGGGTAATGTGTCCTTGTGCACATGGAATGGGTGGGGAACAATGTTGGTACAACTTATTCAAATTTTAAAGTTTAATGTTTATAATGTGTTGTAAAAAAAAAAAAAAAAAAAAAAGTAGTCCCGTGGTAGAAGCATATAAGCAAGAGCGCAATAATACTACACCTAAACCTGGTCTGGAAATATCAGCTGCGCCAAACCTTCCTAAGCAAACTCAGACAAAGGGTAGTTAAGAAAATGGGGCATCGCAGTAAAGTGGGATTAGTTCAAGTTATAGCGGCCTCCGCCGTGTGACTGACTGGGTATTTTTTGCCAAATGCCAGCGTAACATTTGCTTTCACACGCTGAATATAACAGATGCGTGAAACCTCAACGTGTCATGAGACAAGAAGGGGAAGCTCCCACAACTCACCCCAATGCAGCAACAAAGACAAACTGGCCAACGTGTAAAACGCTGCTATCTAAGCGGCTCTGGAGCAGACAACCCAAAGCGAACAGCTGCAAACTTGGCCAATATTAACATTTTTAGATTTATTAAACTTCATCTTTCTTTCTTTTACTCGCAACGGGTGGGGAGAGCAGCACTAGATAAATGACGCACTAAAGAAGAGAGGATGGCTTGTTTAAGGCACATTTTGATGCACAAACACACATAAATACATAAGAAATTAACTAAAGAACAGGATATTTAATAAACCCAAGTGTCTAAGGCGCCGTTAAAACATTAAAAGTCACATTTGACTAAGCAACAATGCGGCTATGCGGGGAGTGGCGTGCAACGTTAGCACGCCAGACAAAAACATTTTAGCCTGGCAGTCAGAAAATTTGACTATAACGTCCCCAGCGACGCCACGTCTTAACAAGTCGCAGGTTTATCTCTCAGAAACAAGTCAGTACCCGTAAGTGAAGCAACATATTGCAAGCAGTCTGTGGTAAAACAAAAAGAAAAGAAAAAAAAACCGAGGGACGAGTGATAGCATACTATACAAAAGGCTTTTGTTTGCTAAAATGCCAGCTTACCAGTTTGGCTGCAGGGAAGCTGTCGGTGGCACCACTGACCACGCGTTTCTGTCTGGATACAATGACAAGGCAATCCTTGGCACAAGCATGTACTCGCTCCAACCTTAAAAAAAAGGAAAACGGAAATTCCCGGGAACGCGCAGCTGGGCGGAGCCGTGGACACGCCCCTGAGGACCGGAAGAACAGCACTGCAGATCTTTTTTGAAATTATAGGTACCAGAAATCTCTGAACAATTTCTGCACGAAATCGATCTTTTTAAAAGAACCTTGAATTTATTTTATTTTGTATTTAATGTCAGGAACAAAGGGTCCCACACAGCCTTGATCTCAAAATCACTGTGTCAGTCTGACAATACATAGACACAACCGAACCTTTGCACATCCTCCAAGAACCATGAAAAACTGTGTCCAGGAGAATTTTGTTGTCCCTGATTTATATACAAAGCGACTTTATGACTTCATATACAAAGCCTAAACCTTTTGCACATAATAGTACAATGTCATTAACGCTAAAATTGTGTATTTTTAGTTTTTACGTTGGATTTTGCACTAAACTGTTTTGTTTAGTATGTGTAGTACTGTGTTCAGTATTTATAGATGTGAATGGTGCTACATATGAAGTTAAAATTACTTTTACATTTTTCCATTTTAAAGTATTTGCTATATTTAAGTTCAAATTGCATTATTGCTATGTGCACACATATCGTTGGTGTAAACCACAGCCACTTTTTGTGTGATGCCATTCCCATCCAAAAAAGTAGACCTCACACCCAACATGACAAGACTAGTTTACATGCACACTAGGCAATGATGTTTTCTCAGCTTTATGAAGACATCAGTTAAGAAACCACATTTTTGAACACCCGAAACGTCACATTCATTCTCAAAATTTCATTCAGCAACAGACATCTTGTAATTCTACTATTTCAAGGTATGCTCAAAAAATCCTCTGACATTTGTGTGATCCAGGAAGCAGTCATGTGCATGTAAATGAGTGGTGTATGCCTGATAACAAATGTACACAGGTGTGACATGGGGAATTTCCCAACAAATTAAATTCTATGTCTGTATGAGCAAAGTGCAAAGGCACTGTATAGTAAAATTCCCCTTAATTTTGTGTTTCAAGTAGCACTTAAAATTGCTATTTTAGGAAATATGGCGAAATTGTGGTTCTAATATTGTATATGAGGAAGAACAGTATAGCTTTGCACAGTTCACTACTGTTTGTAACATTGTGAGACCAATATAAAATTCAGTTTGATTTTGTGACCCACCACCACAATCTACTTTTTATCAGCCAGTGTCTTAACACATTTTAACTGAAAACATTAAAACATCTCAAATTCAAGTACATCTGGTTAGGATATCCATAATGCATCTATTTTCAGCATTTACTAAAATATTTTTATTTTATCAGAGTAAAAGTAAATAAAATAAAATAAAATAAAACAATACATTTTAGTACTGTATTTTGTTGTAAAATGTATGGTGTTTGCTTTAATCTGTTTGATCAACATCTTATAAACAGAGTTTTTTGTCTAAGGATCTCATCCAAATGCAGATTAATCTGCATTCAGTCTCAACTGGATACATCCTTACAGTGACAGCTGTTGCTTTGCTTCATCAAGAGCCTGAAAAGTAGAATAATAAATATCAGCCATCAAAAATGAAACTCAAAAGAGAGCAAATGGAAACGGATGACAACGGAGTGGAAACCTTCTGTATTGCATTCACAGCAGAGTCATCTTCTTGCTGTTTGGCATGGTTCAAGGCTCTCTCAAAGTGGGTGATGCAGGACTCAAAGTTTCCAAGTTTAACTGGTATCAAACAGTGGGAAAATTACTATTAAAGCTCAGGTTAATAGAGTACAAACACTTAAAATTGTTAAATATCAAGCAAATATGATGACATGTTACTGTTAAAAAATGTAACATAAAATAATAAAACAAGATAAAGAATTACATTCTGATTGTGCCACTAAAACATTGGCATTCATCTGCCATTTCTCGTCATCAATTTCGTCAGCCGCAGTAACTGAACGGATGCCATAGTCTCGGGATTCTTCATGGCGATTAAGTTCCAAATAACACCAACCGATCTCATGAAACAACCAGGCCTTCTCCAATCCACCACGGACAAGGGGAATCTTTTTTTCCCAGCTGAATTGTAAACACCAAGATAATAAAATGAATTAAGTATGATGTCACCAATGATGTCAGTCTTTCATAATAACACCTGAGTGTAAAAAGATGGTCATGGCTAACATGAAAAGAACACAGCTTGAAAAGGAAGCCAGCTGATAACTTACAACTCAATGGCCTGTGTGAACTGTCCAGTTTGGGCATAAACTCTACCAATATTGTCCAGTGCCCGGGACATTGCTTCTTGGAGTTTGCTGTTGATTTAAAAGACTATTGAACATGTTAAAAATATTAACATATTATAAGGTACATTCAATTCTACAGTGAAGTTTCTTCAGATGCTCACCACTGTTTAGCCATCTCAAGGTCTTTTTGATGATGGTTTAATGCATTGTCCATGTCTCCCAGTTCAATCAATGCATTCCCAATACAACTGTACAGGTTGCCCAAAACCTCTTTCTTGTTGGGAACCTCCCTTTCTGACCATTTCTGCACTATCTTCATGACTTCTTCTGCCTTCTTGAGACTACGTTCCGCATTTCCAGATGTCAACTCTAAGATGACAAACGTACAGCAAGCATTTTTAATCTAAACAGGAAGGTGTCAACGTACAAAAAGCCTGAAATATGTCTTACCTGTGTCAATTTCATTCAGACTCTTCAGCAGAAACTCAGCTGGATCAGAGGGTGAGCTGTAACGGTTCTTGATACATTTTTGTTGCATGACCTTACTTTCCTGTGCACAGATAGGTTTCTCCTGGTTCCAGAACTCAGTGCAAGTGTCAAGGTATGTGAGGCAGCCCTGAATGACATCCTGCAGTTTTTCCCCACCCTTCGTCCTGCCTTTTACCAAGTCTGCAGATCGTTGTAACAGTTTTAAATATTAGTCTATTAGAATTAATAAAACATCATTGCAATAGTGTAACAGCGAGAACAAATGGAAGATGTTGAGAGAAAAAAAAGCAGTACCTTCATCTTTTAGCAGGTTTTCTAGATATTTCTTGTCACTGTAAAACTCTCCCAGCAGTTGTTTAGATGTCTTCTCACTCTTGGGGGTCTTTTCTTTTGTCAGATGCTGAATAGCAGTAATTGGCTGTGCCCTCTTTACCAGCAAGTAATTCAAAAACATAATATTGTGTATCATAACTGATGCCAGATTGAAAATCACATATATGGCAACTCATTAATTAGACAGGTGACTCTTGGCAGGACACAAATACTGTTCAAATGTGCTTTATTTTCCTTTTTCTGCTGAAGTTGAGTTCAATGGTGGCTGCGCGTATGCTGTTATCCTTTGAAATGCTCTGTCTTCAAGCATGATTTTTAAAGACTGGATTACAGAAGGAGAAGCAACAAAGACTCACCTCCTCATCTTTCTGTAGAAAAGATAGATCTCCCATAATCTCCAGTTTTACAGTGGAAGGGTCTGGCAGAGGAGAACAAATAGTTTAGGTTTTTGGACTGAGGAGGATTTCATATGCAATGACAAGTTAGTGTAAGTCACAACATGCTAATTACACATCACTTACTGCCAACAGAGTTTTCAATGGCCTCCTGTGCCTTCTGGATACCCAGTCTAAATTCCTGTATTTGTGGGCGAATCTTTTGTCCTCTGTGGTAAAACACCAGTGCAAATTCAAATTCTCCCATGTAGTATAAAGCCTCTGCCTTCTGGTATAATCCCTAAAAATAGACAATGGTGCTTCAATTTTCATAAGTTTTCTCATATTTCCACATGATGCAGATTGTAGGGCTGTGATTTAATTAACATGAACACAGTTAACATTTCTGTAGAGGCTGCTTTTTACCTCACAAAACGTCTTGTCCTTTTTGAGTGAAGCCTCTGCATCTTTCAACGCGTTTTCAGGTTGCCCCATCTTTAGGTAACATTTGGCCCGGCCAACAAAGCAGTTCTTGTCGTCGGGCTTTAAAGTCAGCGCCTCAGAAAAAAAACAAAAGTAGTCATTCCTACAAAAGTTCCATTGACAACCTCGGAAAATATGTTGCATACTAAAAAAGTGTTATCTTCAGAAAATGATGCTTCAGTTAAGACAACGTGACATGCCTAACTTTAGCTAGGTAAGCTAACTAACTACACTTACCGTTGTAAAGCTCTCTATAGCCTTTTTATACTCTCCCTTAAGGTACAGCCAGTCCCCATCGGCCATTAAAGTTGAGAATACGCCCTTTGAATTTTGACCATTGTGGTCTTCATCTGTGTCTGCCATTTTAGGCGTTTTAAACTTAGATGTCAGAGGTTACAGACCATGTAACTAAAGGAGCTATGAAGCTAAACGCACAGTACAACATCCCGTACCACCGGTCTCCTAGCAACACTAATACACTAGAAGAGGGGAAGTAGCGCCCTCTGCTGTTCGTCTAATGCAGCACAAACTTAGTTTATAACCATTTACTGTATTTAACAACCATTAATGTCTATTTATAAATACAAATACTCTTCTACCAAAAACACAACTATTAAAAATTAAGGGGAAACCCAGTTGGGACCAACTTTATTGACATGGCTGGTATTTGTAAAGGGTAAAGAGTGGATGATTTCACCATAAGGGCAAAAACAACGAAAGCAAAGATGAGGACACTTCTCTTCATGACATGCACCAACAGAAAAACAACTTACTGACTCACACAGCACCCGACTTTCTTTGACAATAGCAAACACATATCACATATAAAGTCGTTCTAATCTTAAATCCTAAATCTGTCACAGTCGAGAACAGAGAACATAATTTCCTTGCAGTGTTTTGTGTTAATATGATAGTAATCTGTGCCACCTTCAACCTTTTACATAACAGAAAAATGTCCTCATCTTATGTCAATGGTTCAATCTGACAGCAAATTTACAATAAATATCAAAATTAAAAAATGGAAAAAAAAAAAATAACTATCATCACAAATCAACACTTTACATTCAGTAAAATGTACAATGCAGCAATCTGTGAATGGCAACATTAAACGTAAAACTTGTGATAACAAGAGGATCTGGACTTTGCTGGCATCAAAGCCAGCACAGCCACTGTCTCCACTGCCATCTTTCTAGTGTGCTTCGGCTGGGTTGTATGTGTTGTAAATCTAAAAAAAAAAAAAGCTCAAGTGCTCCTATTGACCTATGACAAGGAGGCAGTTTTCAGTGTGCATTCGTAGCAGCCAACTGTCTGTCTGACAGATTCTTCGAAGGGGGATGGTGAAGCTTGCTCAGTGATTTTCTTCAGAAATCATTGAGCAAGTAAACAATTTTCATGCAGAGAATACCCCCTCAGCAGTAGGTTGAGACGAGCCGTGATAATAGCTTGCTCAATGCTCAGTTGCATCTCAAGATTTCCCCAGGATGTCACGTCTTGCACGGATCCCTAAAAGCTCAGATACAACAGCTGCACAATCTCTCCTATCTCCAAAATCCTGAATACATTTGGACCAGTGTTGGTAGCCATTACTGGCTTTCAAGTTTGTTTCTTTCTGGTGGGAAGAAAACCAAATCCAAAAGCAGTAACGCTATCAACTAAGTCTGAGTCTTCTTAGTGACCTTGCTATACGTTAAATCATTTGCTGCATGTGGTCATTAGGTTGCATTCATTCAGTTAATGGCATAGACAAGAATCTGACTTGCAATCAGTCAGTCATTAAATACAGATGGTGGGTCGGGGGTTGACACTGTTGAAAAGTCCTGACGCAGTAACGGCTTAGGTAGACAAATCCTCCAATTAGCCAAACTGGAAGAAGAAATTTCCTGGTCCAGATGCTGAAACAAATGACAAACAAGTCAATAACTGAAATACACTGACTGCATTGTTGAAATAACATCAGGACATAACTTACCTTCAAAACTAAAACCCCCTGGGCCTCCAAAGAATGCCTTGAAAATGTTGTTAGCATCGAAATCTGTTGAGGATGAAATGGAAGTATGCATCAACATCTACAGAACTTTATAGGCTGGACTTTCTCACAATATAACTGTTAATCTGTTCATCCTTGAAATCTTCCACTCCAGGGGTTGCCCGGGTACTGACCTCCCATGTTCATGCCATCATCCTCCAAATCCTGGCCGCTGTCATAGCGAGACTTCTTCTTTGGGTCCGACAGCACGCTGAAAGCTTCGCCCACCTCTTTAAACTTCTTCTCCTCTTCTTTCTGCACCTCAGGACTAGCTCCACTGTGGCGGTCTACAGGGAAGGGAAACAATTACCCCAAAATTCATTTGGGCAGAAGGACAACTATATACAAGATTATAACCAACTAATGTGGCTAAAGGAAGTTTTCTGTTGAGTTGTTGAGCACCTGGGTGATGTAAAAGTGCCCGTTTGCGATAAGCTTTCTTGATCTCATCTTCTGTGGCGTTCTTTTCCACCCCGAGCACTTTGTAGTAATCTTTCCGCTTGCTTTTCTTTAATTCCAGTTGAGCATTTTTCAGGAGGTGCTTGTGTTCTACAAAATTAAAAAACAAACAAACATAATAATTAAATCACAGGATAGGTTAAGTGACAACACTACAACACTGAGATTTGCAGAATAAGGAGGAAATATCTGTTGTGAAAGTCTGGTTCTCACCTTTTGTCTTCTCTGTTTGGTAAACCTTCTCATAGTCTCGCACAGCCTCTTCATACTGCTCTGTGTCCATGTAGCTGAAGCACAGAATGCACAAGTGTGTTAATGTTTCCTTGTCCTATTTTTTTCAGATGTCCAAACCAAATGCAATCTAACTCTACTGCCTCTATTAATGATCCAGTTAGAAATCCTGGACATACCACTGTGCTCTCCGTAAGTAGGCCTTGATGTAGGTCTCATCCAGTTTTATGGCCTTTGTGCAGTCTTCAATGGCCTGTTCTAATTTCTTCAGCTTTCAAAGAAAAAAAAACAAACAAAAAAACAAGTGTGACCTTGTAAAGTGTGGCCCAGTTCTCGATGTGACACAACAAATAGTAACATTTCAAAGTTACCCAAAAACTTTATACAGTCAGAGAGACAGAATGAGGACTTCACAAAGTATGTGCTTTTGCCAACCCAGAATTTGACTAACTCAATAAGGCTGTGTGTGTTATGCATCACTGATGTTTTGCATGCAATATCATTTTATCTCCGTAACAAGTCTAACATTCATCTTGAATTTTGAAAGCTGTCTAGGTCTAGGTCTATTTATTATGGTTTGTGATTCTGTCTTTCACTTTATCTAACAGACATTTTTCACTTTCTCCTTATCTACAACTTTTTGTGTTTTGTCAGAGATTTCATCAAATGCATATGATTAATATACTGGTGTGTTTCTGAACCTATCCAGCTGTAATAGCAACACATTAGCACACAGTTGCTACTAGCAAACAGCTGCAATTTTCAATGCCACATTACTTTTCAGTAATTAAGCGAGTCTTTATATAAATGTAGTGCCTGAGAGTATGACATTTTGTTTGCCACATGACAGCATTCAAAAAAATCCCCAGTGTCAAAATGAAAAGTGTGGATTAACTCTTAAAGTGTATTGGGTTCAGTAAGCTTGAAATCACTTAAAGCCTAAAATCGAGGATGCTACGGTTTTCGAGTTGCCCATCCGTAATGAAAAACAACCTGTCAGCCAGTGGTATTTCTCCTGTGCATGTTGCTCACCTTAGATCCAACAGTGGCCCTATTACAGTACAGCTTGGCATTAGTCTTGATGTTGTTGGGATCTATTGTTAGTGCCTCAGAGTACAGATCATAGGCTGCTTCAAAGTTCCCCTCCTTGAACGCCTTGTTCCCTTCCTCCTTCTTGGCTTTTAGTGCTTTGGCATTCTGGGAAAAAAAAAAACAAAAAACAAAAAAGCATGACAATCTCAAAAGCTGCTCTGGGCTATCTTAAAGCAAAGTCAGATGCAAAACAATACAAACTAAAATCTCAGTGTTGTATTTTCGTAAGTGATTTTGTTTTATTAAGGTTGGCTATATTTATAGGGATTCACATAAAATGGTTTGAAAAATTAATGCAATAAACTAAATTACTCACCCTGCACGCAAGTCGAGCTTTGTCATGGTCAGGAGCCATACGCAGAGCCTGGACAAAGAACTGGACAGCTTTGTCAATGCAGTCCTCATAATATAGGCAAAGGCCACGCACGTACAGTGCATCTGCATTAGTGGAGTCCATTCGCAGAATATCACTAAATGGAAACAAACAATTACTGTTAATGCTAAAAGGGAACAGACAAAACATACAAAAAAAGAGGAATCACACAAAAACTACAAAAGCCCTGTAATATGGGATTTCTTATTTATTATCTGACTAATAAGCATTTCATTGATGTCATAAATGGAAGCTGTATGGACTACGTATGGTATAGTGTGGTGCAAGTACACTCTGTCTTATTCGGTTTTCACCTTTATTGTGGCAAATTCTAACAATGGCAACTAAGTAAGTGAATCAGCATGTATTTTATTAAATATGTATTGTTACCTGGCTACAGACTGAGCCTCAGGGTAGCGCCCCAGCAGGGCTAAACACTCAGCCTTCAGTATCTTGAATCTGTGACAGGCTGAGGCTGGCTCCAGGGCACGGTCCATGCAAAAAACGACCTACAGACAACGCAACATATTTGCAATCTGGTTTGCTTCAAATATCTTGTTACTGGTGACACAGAACAGATATATTTAAAAAAAAACAAAAAAAAAAAAACACTTTAAGCACAGAGAGGAGCTCACCATTCTGAAGTCTCGCTTTTCAAATCCAATCTCTGCCATTCTTTCATACTCGAGGATGGATTCTGCATTCTTCAGCTGCCAAAGGAATTTGTAGCATTCACTGACAATGAGAAGGGTCTCTAGTAGATATCGTACCTGCTTTAAAATTACTATTTGCCTCTATGTTTAGTGAAAAATCAGGAAATTAACAACTTTGGTAACTCTGGTGCACTGATAGGGAAGTGTTTTCTGTAAGCACCACATATGTACACATTCTGTATGTGCAAAAGCAAAAATGCTTAAAAGAAACAAAAAAAAAAAAACAACAAATTAACAGTAACCCTTGCTGATCTCGCTTTAAAATGCCCACTATCAGACTTTCTGCACTTTACTGGTGCTAGTCTGGCCAATGCTCATATAATAATGGATAATCACATTCAAGTTGTCAGACCATGCTCTCAGACACTGAGGCAAACTCACCTCCTGTTGTGCTTGGCTGTTGTCTGGGTCCAGCTCCAGAACCCTCTGGAAACAGCGGCTGGCAGCCATAGCATTTCCAAGGGACAGGTGGCACTTGCCCTCTCGCAGATGGCCCTGTCAGTGAAAGATTTACATTTCGCAAACAAAAGTGATAACATCCCTCAATTCCCACCACTGCTGAACACAGTCAGACATTGTGTGGCAAAAGCCAAAGTTTGACTAGCTCTAACTTACTACTTCGTCATATGATACTTTCTTTTAATATGTTTTCTCTAAAGGAATGTGCCATAGGTTATGTAGTGAGGAGCCACTTACCATTATTGACAAAATGTGTACATCTACAACATGTCTACAGCTCAACCATCATCAAAAACAAATGTGGGAATGTTTTTTTGGAAATATTCAGAATACAGTTCAGAATAGAAATATCTTAAGGCATACTGGAGTTGTTTTGACAGCATGTGGTGGCCTGACACTTTACTAAGACACATTCGTTACCCATCTGCACATTTCCATGAAATCAAATAACAATAGCAGATTTCCCTTTACCTAAATCTACCTACCTTCATGAAAGTGTTATCTAGTCGCACTGCTTGCTGGGAGTCCTCTAAAGCTTCTCTATACCGACACAACATCATTAGTGTGGCCGCCCGGTTTCCATAGTAACTGGCATTCTTCGGACACATGTCTATATAGAAACAAGTTAGAATAGAATTCAAATATTGGTCTCTCCTGTACTAAAGTCCACATTATTTAAAAAAAGCATGTAGAGTAAGCAACGTTACATGGGAATAATTACCAATAGCCTTGGTGTAATAATTGAATGCTTCTGCATAATCCTTCTTGATATAAAAGGCATTGCCTTGCTCTTTGAAGCCCTCTGCTTCCCTGTGTAAAAGTGAGCAGATAGACAGAAAAAGGGTTAAATGCAAATTTAGCACTGAAGTCCAAGAAGAGTGACGATGAGGACTGAACGGAGCATGGCTATATGTGATGCTCACCTTCTGACAGGTACAAGAAAATTTGAGCATATATATCTGGTACTGGCCACTCCTCGCTGTCTTCCAGTCTGTTTTAGAATGAATGTTAAGTAGTTGATTTTTGTTTTTAAGGCCCTACATGGCTTAGCTCCTCCCTACCTCGGTGACTTAATGTGATGGCACTAAGCAACAACATCCATCTGTTGATTACATTTATTTTAATTTTAGATATTTATTATAATGTAAAGTACTTTGGTCAACTGGACGTTGCTTTTAAAGTGGTATATAAATAAATTTGATTTGATGGTCAACAGGCTGGGTTTGCTTTACAGATTTTATCCAGGTATTGGGCTTATTGTCTCCAAGCATTATCACTCAAACTGTAAGCCCATTAAATGAACCACATTCAGAAAGAAGCCCATCCAGGACTGTGGATGATAATGTGCATCACTGACCTGAACTAGCTCCAAAAAGGGACAAACCAGCAGGGCAAAAGTGTCTACTGCCATCAAACACGTAGCTATTTTGTATAACAGTCAGGCAGAGCTGAGCCAGGAACATCTGACACCATCCTGTGGGCCACTGCCATTACTTTTTTTGGAAGCCTTTCACGCTTTACATCACGACCACACATTGAGTGAATGGTGTCATTAACCAGTGAGCAAGCTAACAGTTTCTACCATTCTGGCTATGAAACACAAATCACAGTAAGTGACTCCAGACGCGATCAAACATTACGCTCCAAACATAAAGGTAGACTTACGTTTATATATGTTACAAATTACGTACAGTCACAGCCAGGCTGACGTTAAATGGTATCCGTATGCCAAATTTAGCTAAACAGTTAGCGGTAACGGGCTAGTTAGCTTTCATAGTGCGACAAGAAAATCACCATGTCAGGAAGGTTTGCTTTCACGTATCGACAAGACACTTCGTTACAAATGCATTTCCGCCGCTGACAACATATCATTGATTTTTCGTACCTCTCTAGCTCTTCGTCACTGAGCAGGTCCATATCAGGGTCCATGTTCACAGAATCATACTTGTCCGTGGCCATTTTGCCGTGAGAGAAGAGGGGCGGGGCCACATACTGCAGTCGTTACGTGTAGTGCGTAAATAGGAAGTAGCCCGTTAGGTAAGAGACACGGCTTGTTTGTATATAAAAATAATCTCATAGCCAATATACTTTCCCAGTAGGTAGCCGATATCAGTGTATATATTTCGATGACGTGTTTCACTCGTGCTAGTCAGTTTTAGACAGCATAAACGACTTGGTATGTGTTATATAATGACACTTTCTCTGAATGCGAATGCTAAGCTAGTTTTAAGTGACCGTGTACTGTAACGACGTTTTTATTATAATGCACTACATTAATGCATGTTTTCCTTGGCAAGCTATTCGTTAGTTCTAATAGAACCAGACGTAGAAACGTCTCTATCTAAATAACGTGTAACGTTACTATAACGATATGCTAACGTAATAAAGTATGTGACTGAAGTTTTCTGACCCAACAGAGTCATGGGCAAAAGCTGTAAAGTGGTCGTGTGTGGCCAAGCTGCAGTTGGTAAAACTGCAGTACTGGAACAACTACTGTATGCCAATCATGTTGCAGGTATTGCTTTTTATGATAATAGTGTATATCTTACCCAAATACCCAAACATCCTAACGATGTTTTCACTGTTTGCTCTACGGCTGAGTGTGAGTGCTGAGTATTTCGAAGCCAAAAGTTTTAACCTGGAAATTAAGGGTCATCCTGTTAAAAATACTTATGCTTTCAAAATAAAAGCTGAGACAGTGGTGTTATTTTCTGGAAACAAAGAGTACTATCATGTCTTTGTATTATCCTAAAAACGGAAATGTATTGACACTACGTTACTATAACTATAACTAGCATTCTAAACTATACTATAGATTGGTTACTCAATAAAAAAATCTTATTAGTTTTAGAAATCACCTAAACAATGAAAATGATTGTGTGCACTCTTAAAAACTTTGGCTACGGTATAATTCCATATGAGTGAGTTATGTCTGTGGTGTACTAACCAAGCAAAACACAAATGCTTTGTCTTGGCTGTACTTTGATGTCACTAGGGCATCACATCATATGCATCTATGTATCTTTGTCTGTTATTAGGTTCGGAGCCCATGGAGACCCTGGAAGATATCTACATCGGCTCCATAGAAACTGACCGTGGCACACGAGAACAGGTGCGCTTCTATGACACCCGTGGACTCCGGGATGGGATGGAGTTTCCTCGACACTACTACACTTTTGCAGATGGCTTTGTGCTTGTTTACAGCATTGACAGTAAAGAGTCCTTTAAGCGAATGGAGGCACTCAAGAAAGACATTGATCGTCAGAGGGACAAGAAAGAGGTGAGGACTGTTCATGTATATGTTAAAGTGGGGTTACTTAGATAAAAATGGGTTAATTTAGAGGTGACCAAGACCGCAAAAGAGTTTTCTCCAATTCCAAAGAATGTTACCATTGCAAACTACTTTTGTAGCTGATATACTGCAGTACCCTGGCAAATGCAGTGCTAGAGTTTACACTGATGTGGGACTACTCTGATGATCCACAGGTGACCATTATTGTGCTGGGTAACAAGCAGGACAAGCAGGATGAGAGAAGAGTTGACTCTAACATGGCCCAGAACTGGGCGAAGAACGAGAAAGTGCGCCTGTGGGAGGTGTCAGTGGTGGACCGACGCACACTCATTGAACCCTTTGTCTACCTCGCTAGCAAAATGACCCAGCCACAGAGCAAGTCCACTTTCCCTTTAAGTCGTAACAAGAATAAGGGCAGTGGATCCACAGAGAGCTAAATGACCAGACACTTGTCATGTTCAAGAGGAAGAAAAAGGGACAAGAGGAGTGTTAATGGGAATTAAGTTTTGCTAAAAGATCAGTTTTGATATTATGAAGGATGGGGATAGTAAGAGTTTAGGAATGTGGAGAAGCAACAAGTAGAAAGGTAGGATGATTACAATGATATTTATATACAGTGAGCACTATTGGTAACATTTCATACTTGATGTTTTGGTGAAATACTATTTTAAGTATGACTGTGTAAAAATGGTAACCTCTCAAATGTATTTTTCCATATCAGCTAAGAAGAACACAAGGTGTTTTGTTATTTCAGTTTGATTGAGTTGTATTATGGTTAAACTACTGGTATTGTTGGATCTACAAAATGTAATTATTGACCTATGGACAATCGGTAATTAATTCAGTTTATTATAAAACGGCCCATAATTTTAGGATACCATAGTCATGGTGATCAATGTATAAATTAGGACCAACGCACATATACATGCAGCTTGAATCAGAAGTGGGAGGCCTTACAAATGTTACTCCATCACAAAAATGCTGAATCTCACTTGTAAGAAGCTATGATGAACCTTTACTGTGCCCTTTATTAGTCTGGAGATTTGTTACACTATACACAAGATTCACTGTTGCATGGTGCATAGTGTACAATTGACATTCCTTGCCACATATCGCCTTCTGTACTTTCTTTACAAGTGTAAATATGAAAGTGGTTTCTGCAGGCTCAGGTGCTACTTGTTATGCTTTGTACACAAACACAAAACATGACGTGAAATATAAATGTCATTTCTGACATTATCATCATATTATCAGTTACAGACATTGCTGAAGTTAAAGCTAGTATAATTTTAGTGAGCTGTAACATAAGGTCAAATCTGTGTAGCTTTTATTGAAAAGATGTAATCAGTCCAGTGTCTTATCAATGTTATGTATTCAACTTTTTGGTCAATATTGATCTGTAATGTTTTATCAACATATCATTAAAATGTGTTCACATGATTTGCTTGGGTGTTTTGTAAGTAGAGGACTTTTTTAGTGCCTAGCCAGAATGGTGTTTCAGTTAATGCATGCTGTAGTATTATTTATGGCCAGTAGATGTCTCTGATCTTTCGGTGAAACACGATGTTCACATGAAGTCAGCTGTCAATGTAGGATGTTGAAAAGGACATCAGGATACCAGACTGTTATTTAATCTGTTAACTATCTGTATCTATGTATCTTGTATGTGCACAGATTTTCATGATTAGGTTGTATATAATGTTGGTAATAAGTACATTTTATTTACATAGCCCTAAATTACAAATTTACCTCAGTGGGTTTTACAATCTGTACAGTATATAACACACTCTGGCCTAAGACTTTGGAATCAGATAAGGGACAACTCCTACTCCTCTATTCTGGGCGTAGAATAGAGTAACATATTACAATACAATAGGGACAATTAGAATGACAAAATTATAGATTGTAAATATATTTTAAAGGACATGATCTGGGATTGTTATACTATTCTCCCCACTTTTGAAAATAGTTTTGCATGGTGGTGTACACTGTAATTAAGTCGGCCTTGATGTTGGTATGAACATAGAGTATTAAAGCAGCTCTTTATTATTGCAAATACCAATGTTATTTTCATTTGCAATGTGAAATTAATAGTGATTCATACAGTTTTTTTTTTAATCCTTAAACTGACACCAAAAGCATCAAAGCAACACCACAGGAATCCATGATGATCTGTTCACAGCTCTATAGAATTAGCTGTTTATGATTTCTGTCACTGTGGGTGTGGTAGTAAACAGTCTTTTTTTGGTGGAGGAAAAGATAATTCCACGTGGACATGTTGACAGGAGAGGCCAATGCAAGATAATGAGAAAACCTCAAGTGGAACATTTATGAAATTATATTACATTCACCTTAGTTTCCCAGAGGGTGCTATCATGTACCATCTCATTTCAATCATGTTCTTCATAATGAGTATTGAGCCAGGGTGGTGATGTTACTTCACTCAAAATAATTCAGTTTTTGAATTGTGGAGTTGGACTATGACAGTACACAGTGGCATTAATTTTATGTCCCTAAGCAGTGAGGAAGAGACTCCATTAAGTTGTCCATAAATTATCCTGTCAAAGCCTTTCTGCGTAATGGTCCCATGGCTGTAACGACCCACATAAAAACACAGAAGTGTGAAATACCCAGTGTGAGCATGCCAGAGCATCATCGATTTGTCACTTCCCTGTGATTTATTAACCTTATTCTTCCTTCAGATTACACTGACCGCAAAAGAGAAATTTCTACTTGCTAGTCACAGTCATGGGGCAACAAGCTGAGGGACTTGTGTTGCTACTAGTAATACACATTTACTGTTGCATGACAGTGTGCCTCATGACTGCAGCAGAGCATGCAGCTCTCCCAGGGGACCCATAAAATGGAAAAACATTTTATCCGTTTTTCTGTGAAGAGGATTTTTCATCCCTGGAAGCTTCTGCATTAACCCTGCTTTCACAGTCACCATCATGAAGTGTCAGATTAACAATACAGTTCCACAGAACAGTGAACAAATGCAGTTTAAACAGCACTGTCACCTTTACTCTCTGTGCTATGATTGGCCAGCTGTCCAATGGTATCTGAGACATAGCAAATGTCCCGAAAATACACTGTGGTTTAATCTGGGATTAATCAGGGTTAAGGCAAAAATAGGATTCTTAATTATTACTTATTTGCGCTAAACCACTTTGTGTCCATTCAGTGTTAACATAGTTTGACAGCTCGGACATTATCCAGAGGACCATGGTGACATATTGTCCTCCATCTGTCAATAGAAAGACAGCTTAAGATCAACAAAGGACTAAATAAACACACAATAAAAGCTGTGGAACAAATTAATTTATTCCAACTAACTCAACCCTCTGACTCATCCTGTCATCTTCCCTTGTGTTTACTTTACCACACAATATGTTTTTAATTGCAAAAATTATTATATTATAATTATTATTTAGAGCAAGGGGTTGTTAGAGTGGTAAGTAACAAAAAATTATCTATGTATAAATAAATGAATTCCTATATCCTGACCAATCATGCTGAAATAGGTGTGATGATGACTTCACAATAAATAAACCCCTCAAAAAGTATTGTGTAAATTATACATTTACAAAACTTGTATCTAGTACATATTGTAATTGCACATTTGGTTTCTGGTTTAGAAATAAAATATTTAGTAATAATATTCATCATTTTCATTTGTTATTCCTTTAGTATCAAAGTAAAATAAATTAACCAATAGAAAGCAAAGGACATTGTACAGCCTCTTTTGCTTGCATGGAATATCTGCCCATAGTGGTACATTATGAACTTTTTCATTTCCAGCTTGATTTTGATTACTAATAACTACACAATTTAGGACATTCACATTAATCCAACAAAAAAGAGAAGATGTAGTAGAGCGTACAATAATATACAATTCCCACAGCGGAATATCAACACCAGGTTTTAGTTAAACTACCAGTGTCACAGCCCAGCAAGGTCATTGTGTCCTTCTAGCAAATTAAGGAATCCAGTAGCTTTCCCTGGACTAGCGCCACAGGAGGTGCTGGAGTTAATATGCTTATCTACTGTTTCCAAAAAGGATCTAATCTAGTGGTAAATAATAAAGAGAACTTCATTACTTCTGTCATGACTCCCTTTTGGGGACTTCCTGCTGGGGACCTTTATTTTGTGTTAGATTCCTGTTTTCCCTGTTCTGGTCCCCGGCAGCTTTACATTATTAACTCTAATTATTTTCACCTGTTCCCCTTCTGCCTTTTGTCTTGCTCCTTATATGTATAGTCGTCCTGTGGTGATTCTATGCTTGCTTGCCTGTCTGCACTGAGAGTGACGTTTTTCTCCCAGACAGTGGATTACCTGTTTTGCCTGCCTGTCCTCGCCAGAGTGGCATTTTGTTCCCGGACAGGGATTCTCATATTTTGTTCCTGAGCCCTGTTGATCACAGAGAAATAAAGAATTTGTGTTGTCCTGCATTTGGGTCCTTCGCCTCTCCTTCTTACACCTGACAAATTCATAGCTAACAGAACTAAATACCTGATTACCCATGTGATAGATAAAACAACTCTGTCACAGTTTATCACATATTAAGACAGGCACTTCTTGGCTTAGCTTTACTATAATAAAGTTGGCTTTTGTGGGTGCAACACAGCATGTTGGAGATTGTCAACATCACTGCCCTTATGTTGGCAAACAATCCATGAGGATTGATTGCTCAGTCTCAGACCTTTGTGCAGCCACTAAAGCCAGTGCAGAGTACATTGTAGTAGCCATGTGTAGAGAATCCTCTTCAGATAAAGAAGATTAGCCTCTTTCTAAACTACATCAGTCACTCATGTATGTTATTCTATCACTTCTTTGTCTGCAATAGATGCAACAGAGCTCAGACATAGCAGCTTTAACTTGTTTCCATTTGCTTTCACTGTTGTCTCTTGGCTAAACAACAGTCCTGCTGTCACAAGTTATTTCCTGAAATGGCTGGAAAATGAGTAGCTGTGGGTTGCCACAAAAACAGATGCTGAGAAGGTGATACACTGTGAGAAGTCAGAAGACCTGCATCTGTACATTCGAAAATCAGAAATTGACTGGACTCAGAAAAATACAACTGGTCAAATAAAATATGATTGGTCCAATAACAGACCGACTGTAACAGACTCATTGCAAGTTATCGCAAACGCTTGATTGCTTGTTGCTGCTAGGGGTGGTCCAGGTTTAGGGGGCAAACACTTTTTCACACAGGGCCATGTAGTTTTGGATTTTGTTTTCCCTTAATAATAAAAACCTTCATTTAAAAACTGCATGATATGTTTATTTGTGTTATCTTTGACTAATATTTAAATTAGTTTGATAATCTGAAACATTAAAGTGTGACAAACATGCAAAAAAGTAAGAAATCAGGAAGGGGGCCAACACTTTTCACACCACTGTATATGTACCCTGCCTTCTTTTGTGTGTTGTAGGAGCATTATCTCCTGTTAGTAGTTGTTGTTGGATGCTACGTTACATATTTATTTGTATTTTGCCTGAGACCTGGTAATTCCAGGGAAATAAAAACCTTTTTTCTTGTCCTGCACTTGGGTCCTACACCTCTCCTTCTCCAGCATAACACTGCCACATAACAAAGAGGACTGCAGTATGTCTAAGACACACAGGGACAGAGTCTGCCTGTTTCATCTGCAGCCCATGGATATTTTTATAGCAAAGCCTCAAAGACCGCGAAGTTTCTCCTTTGTCAACATCTTTCAGAAACATAAATGAGTGAAAGTCTCAGGATGAAGAATAATGCAATCATTTAGCAGAACCCTGTGAATCGCTGCCCCTGACTGGCCGCCTGTTCTCACTGAGGTCCTCTTTGGTTTTCTGAATGCAGGTGAAGATCTCCTTTAGGAGGGCTTTGTACTTAGACTGCTGGCCATCTTACAGAACCACTGTCAGATTGGATAGAGCAGCTGAGCTGGACAGACGTCAGCGGCGTTGGATACTCGCAAAGGGACTGTTGGATGTCTGAACGGCTTTATGGCTGAGTTCATCTGTTGCTTACTGGCATCGCCGCAGCAGCTCATCATATTTCACCTACACAACACACCCATAGCATATTGAAATGCATTCATTTTCTTCTAACAGCTGTGTACTTAATATTCTACACTGGATAGCAAATCACAAGACTGAAAAATTTTTTTTGGACAAATTTTTCAAAATTTTTCAAATTTCATGCATAAATTGTACCAGACATGTTATCAATACACCAACTGCAGTGCACTGTACTGTGCATACACCTCGTTGTGGCTTTCCAAGTGCTGTCACTGTTACACCTTTGCTGGCTGTATCTACTCTACTATTAGGCATTTACCTCCAGCTCCTCTGTCTCACTCTGCTCCAGGCTTTGATTTTCATCCGAGGCAAAAAATATTGTATTGTAACAGGAGCTGGTCTGGTCTTTTGACACTGGAGGGAGTGGAGGTGACATAGGATATAAGTCTCAAGTATAATGGAAAATTATACACGATATGGGTCTGTGCTTGTGCTGTATATTAAAAGTTGTATCACAAAGTGTCAGCTACAATGCCAAAATAATTCATCATTTTGGATGTAGTCCATACACAGTCAGCCCGCCACAGAAGCTGCAGCTGTTCCACTTCAGCCTCCAGCCACCCCAGTCCCAAACCTGGCTGGGTGACTGAGCAATTTTGATAAAAATATTTATATTTATATATAATTATCATGTTATTTTAAATGTTTATTGTTGCTTTAGGTAAATCTAATAATTACATCCAAAAGAGAGCTGGGATAGGCTCCAGCAGATCCCCGTGACCCTGGTTAAGGAATAAGTGGGTATAGAAAATGCATGGATGGATGGAATCTGCTTTAAAATGAAATAATAGTGATTACATGGGGAGTCCTTGCTGATTTCATGCAAATTAATTTCATATAAAAATATAAGCGTGCAAACTATAATAATTTTCATTAAATATAAAGTTTTCTCATATGCACACATTTTAACACTTTTTCAGGAAAATGGGCCCTCAAAGCCTCAAATTCACACACTTGCAATACCATCCACGATCACTAAGGGCCCTGTGCAAAACACAAATGTCCCTCTGGGGTCCAATTTCCTTTTTTTAAAAAAAAAAAACTGCACTAGGCATATCAGGAGGCTGCTTTCTATTGATTGCAATGCTTGTGCCCTGTGGCGACCGAGACATGGTCCCCATGGGGAAAACCAGTCCCCACGGTGTGAGTGTGATAGGTCAGGTGTTGGTCCCCACCAGATTAGAAAAACGAGAGTGCGCACGCACGCACACACACACACACACACACACACACACACACACACACACACACACACACACACACACACACACACTATATATATATATATATATATATATATATATATATATATATATATATATATATTTAAATAGTCATGAAACAATTTATTACAAGTTCTAAAAGCTTTATTTCCCCAAATCCATCACTTATCCTTTCTAATGTACAGCACTGTAAGTTTTTTTTGTCAATCCATCCATGTGTACAGTGTTTCCTGCTCTCTAGAGCTATGGATGGATACCCTGAATGGATGGTCATGTCAGCATTTGCTCAACCTGTCACCCCTGAGAAGGCCTGGCTATTGTGACTTTAGGATATTGTCTTTAAAGGCCTTGAATAATAATATTAATTTAGTCACCATCAACAAGGGAAAAAAAAAGCTCACCCAAAAAATTTTTTGTTTTAAATATTTTCTCTTGTACTTTAAAAAAACATGTTGGTAAAACCATGTAAATAAACAAACAAACAAAAAGAAAGCAAGTATGCTGTCCAGAGCCTACAATAACATAATCTACTCTTCTATGATAGTAGTTCAGTATGATACAGATAACAATAGCAACTCTGATAAAATCTCTATAGTTACTCTATGGTTTCTACATATAATTAGCCTTATCTAGCTTCTTTATTTTAAGAAAAGTTTCAGTTCTTTAGGTCAGCATTCCCACTGAGCAATAGAAACAAACAAACAGTGAAGATTAAAGGCTGGCTGGTTCACTGAGTAGTGCGACTGGGGAAAATCACATCAATATGGTGGGGAGAGCCAGGGGCTCCACTTACCCAGAAAGATTTGGGGGTTCTTAAACAGAAATATACATCGGATCAAGGGTTTTGTGGTAGCACTAGTACAAGATGGCAATTACAGAGTTTTCACGACAGATGGCACTGCTGCATCACAGACAACTATACATATTGCACAATGAGAAATGCATAGGATTTGCTCCATTAATGTAATTTAAAAGAACATGATTTGGTATGAGTGTTGAAGGAAGGATGATGTGTATGCTCCAAGTCCTTATGAACCTTTGCCAAACAGTCTGTTTTGGCAGAGGAAGGGTTGAGTGTCAGGAGATATCTTGGGTGGGAGGCGGGGAGACAGCACGTGGGCATGAAGAGCAATATGACAGTTGATGTTGCACTTGTGACACTTATCCCAAACACTTGTCTCTGACGTAACATTGTTATGCTCAGTGGAAGTCATACAAAAGTTCTTCTGCTCCACTAAAAAGTGAAACAGCAATGTCATACGGCGCTGAAGCACCCTCTCCGCAGCGCGAGAGCAGCTATAAATGGAAAGGCTCAGCCCAGAGTCACAACATGTGGAGACTGACCATGAGCATCAAGCATCAAGGGCAGCACCGTCAAAATAACTCATCATTTTGAATGACCTTTTGAGTTGGCCCTTGGCTGTGTTGGAGTACATAATACATTTTGTGTACAGTATAGAATAGATAAAGCCATTGACACACTGAAAACACATCATAAACATAAATATACTGAATGTATTGCTTTAAATGTGAGACTTATCTTATTCATGGATAAACCATAAAGTGATCATTCTCACCTGATTGTTTTTTTTTTCTTTCAAAAAAAAAAAAATAAAAAATTCTCACTGAAAACGACATGGGATTGTAAAAACATATACCTAGAGCAATAAAAGGTGAATATCAACACATTTTTCATTGCTTTTATAAGTAAATTAGTTTTAAGGTGCTTTTAATGTGGTTGCCATGGCACTGTGCTTTGTTCCCTCCCACGCTGTGCACAGAAACTGCAACAGGATGTCAATCAAATACTGGCTGAACAGCCTCCCCACCCACTGTCATCCAAACTTTTCACTGAGCTCTAAAATCCCATCAAGTCTTCAAGTTATCCATTGTGTTTTCATTATGTGTATGATTGTGTGAGAGTGTGCTGGGGGGAGGCTTTCCCTGCTCCTCATCATCTCATGCTGAGATAACGGCAGAGAAAATGAAGGGCAACAGCGAGGTGACGACAACAGAATGAAGGAGGAAGAAAAAGAAAAAAGAGCAGTCACAAGGAGAAAGAAATAATGGCATTTTGTAAGACATCCACAGCTGCAGAAATATTTTTATGCTGCTAGCCTGGCAAGAATGTAATGTTCAAGCTGCACTGTGATAATGATTCACTGGACTGAAAAAAAAAGAAAAAAAAAAAAAAGATTTGCAACTTGAAACAAAGTCAAGTTGACAAGCTGACCTTTTCTGGACCTTAATGAGTGTTTAATCCTGAGTTTAAAGGAAAGGAAAAAACATTTGAGGACTATGATTATATCTGTGAAGAAGTTGCAAATGGTGCTAATGGAGTTTTAGTGTATGGACATACAGCAGCCTATGGACTGTAGCTATCGATGCACACACTGCTCACTATGAGATCTCAGATTTGTCTTTGACATGTTTAAGGTTAGGGACCAGTGTGTGGTTTGTTAATGGCTGTATTTGTGATCCCATGTAACATTTGACTACAGATGATTCTTTAAGCATGTTACTTAAACACTGATCAATGAGACTGGCTTGGCCACCATACAGAATGCCTCGACTTCATCCTACCTTTCATGAACCCCCAAACCAATAAGTTAAAAAAAAAAAAATGATTAGAAAAGCATCAAGTAAAGGGACATTATTTTGTGGCAACCACACTAAACATATAGCTAGACTCATCTATATTTATTCTCTAATAAATTACACAATAATATCCAGAATCCAAACCATGTTGACCCATGAAATGGCTATAAAAGCGGCCTCTGTGCACCAGTCACTGTCTGGAGGCCTGTCCTGCTCCTTAGGTCATGATAAGAGGAGCAGAAAGAAGGCATGATGGGGAATCTTGGCCTTTGTGATAGGAACAGCTCTCAGGCCTCATGGCCTACTGAGGATCAGGACTTGTGCACTGCTTCCTTCTTAGGTCAGGTGGGCTGCATAGTTTGCGTGTGGCCTTTGACATGTGGGTCACACTAAAGGGGGCCTGGGGCTTGGAAAAGGGGAAGGGGTGGAGCTCTAATGGCAAGTGGGTCAAGTCTTTAGTAAGGGGAGAAGATGATGGGTGTGTGTGTGGCCCGCAGTGGCCCTGGGGCGGGCCGAAACAGTGCAGGGCCCAGGAAGGGGGTCTGGATGAAGGTGGTGGTGCCCACTGGGTGGCGCAGAGCCAGTGGGTTAGTAGCCACTGTGCACAGAGTTGGCGGGGTGAGGGGGCTGGGCAGGAAGCCAGTTGTCAAGCTCTTGGTCAGTTGCTTCTGCAAGGCCAGTTTGGTCTGGAGAACACAGGAGGGGGAACGGTGAGAAATGAGAAAAGAACAAGTAAGGACAGGGCATGTTTAGTGGACAAACATGTTTCCCAAACTCATGGCCCTTGTTTGCACACTTAGCTGCAGCAGAAAAATACATGCTCTTACTAATTACAGACAGAATTGCATGCACTCATCAGATACACTGGACACACTTTAGCCTCTTCCAGTCAGGACAAGGGTTAAATGGCAGGTATTTACTCTACAACTCTATGATTTTAAAAGGATAGTTCAGATCTTTTTAAGTTAAACTGTTTTACTCAATGGTCAGAACATTGATGCGTGAATGTTATTTTAGATTAGACCATCTAAAATGGAGGTATTCCACCAGGATGCCAAAAAAGTTCGACGAAAACATTTCAAACCATACCACAGGTTGGAACATATTGAACAAAAAGATGAAAGCTAGAGAGTTTTCTGCAGAAGCTTCTATAAATCTTTTACTATGTTCTTGCGTGTCAGAGCTGACTTCTCTGCAAAACAAACTCTAAACCTTTTCAAGCTTACATTTGATATGTGAAAGATGCAGACCTCCCTCTATAATGAAACTATTAATAAACAAAATTAATTCCTGATTAAAAAAAGATTAAAAGTCATATCAATCATTAGAATTTGACTCATTAATGTTGATGTTCTTGTGAATGTTTCAAATGTTTTTCAAGGCCAATGTTGAAAATAGTTTTGTAGCTATTCCTTTGACCTACAGCAACTGTCTCAGCAAATATCATTCCTTAAATGTGCTAAGTGGGAGGAAAGTGTTTTTCCTGTCTGTTCTCCATTCTCTATAATAATTTAATAACGAAGTGAATTAGTGTCATGGCTACCAATTTTAATTATTTCTCTTTAGTTTCTGAGAAATCATGTTTTGTCTTTCACTTTGGTAGCAGCAGATGGCTCTAAACACTACAATACCCATGAGTCTTGACTGCTGCTGCTACAGACAAGAAGTCAGGAGAAGGCACAAATCAGTGGTAATGATTTCAGAATCCTTTTTTGCTGAATCTGTGAACAAAATACAACACTAGAGTTGCCAAATTAATCAACAGCTGAATTAAATGAAGCTGGAGTTCTTTGATAGGATGCTTTTTGCAGAAATTTACCTGTTAAATGTTAAATTTGTTAAATGTTATCTTCAACTTTTTACATAAAAAATATTATTTTTTAAGAATTTAGTCATCTTTTGTACCTATGACTCAACTGGGAGATTTTTATACTCATCAAGGCTGTAGTAGTGCTCTAACTTTGAATTGAGTCAGATAATGTTGTCTATTGAAAAAATGAATGGGATTTTATTTCAGGACCAAGGGTGCCCAAAATACCTCCTCCCACTTTGCAGTTCTATTGACCTCATAACCAGAGAGTAAAACAAACAGTACCTTATGTCTGAAAAAAAAAAATTGAACTATCCTTTTGATATACGCATGATTTCTTCATTATCTCTGCTCAGTCCCCTGCCCATGACCAGGCCTAAAGTTCAGCCAGCTGAAGCTCTCGCCCTCCAATCCAACCCCAGTCTCGGCCTCTCCTGACACTGACCTGCGAGGAGAGGGAGTTGAGGTTGTACTGGGTGAACGCTTTCTTCAGGGTCGACACAGCCACGCCTGCATAGCCACTCCATCTCACGTTCTGTAGGATGGAGGAGGAGTATGGGGAGAAGGACAGATGGGGAGGTGTGTATATGAAGGAGCAGAGAAGTGATTAACCTGGAGTGCTGATTCAGGCTGCTGTTGTCAGAGCTGGTCAGTGGGGAGAGTAGGACTGTTTTAGACCTGTCTCAGGGGTAGGGGACTCACTGAGTACAACAATGTGCTTAACCTCTATGACAGTACAGGCACACAGGGAAGCTGCCTCACTGAGGCATGCAAACCCCTAAGCGCACTGTAATCACTGTGTGTGTGTGTGTGTGTGTGTGTTTGTTTTAACTGTATGTCTGTTGGAGCTCAGGTCAAATCATTTAACTGTGACAGAGATCAATTAAAATTTGTGTTTAAAAATGCATTAGTTTACAAGCTAGAATTATTTTTTTTTTCAGTTTGGCAAATGTGTACAGCATGTTCAAGCATAAGAGCAAGGCAATTATGTTTTGTTTGTCTTTCTTGAGTGTGTGTGTGTGTGTGTGTGTGTGTGTGTGTGTGTGTATGTGTGCATATTGGCATGACAGTGTTTTGTTTGTCTGTGTCTTTATGCTGAGACTTACCGCTAAGCTGGAGCTTGGCTGGCTCTTGCTGTGGGGGGTAAACTTGGGCTTGGGTGGTTTTCCGGCCAGCCTATCCTTGTGCCTTCTGCTATTCATGTGCTGCAGAGACCAGCAGAAATACCATTAGTAAGGCAACACGCATCTGTTGTACCACAGCGGAACAACTTCAAATGTTATCTGCTGAATTAATAATGGATACACATTGGGTATGACTGAAGTGCACAGAAATTACATCACACTACTTTTTACCACTCTCCTTCTCTGGCTGCAGTGCTAACAGGCTTATGTCCTCCCGGGATAGAGGGTGTGTATATAAGACCAGTGGAATACATTTAAAGCTAAAGTCACTGTGGTGCTCACACGTGCAAGGATATCCTCTATGTTCTCCACATTCAGCTTCACCATAGGTAAAGTTTCCAAGACAATCTCTTCACGCTGATGTAGTACTTAATGAACATCAAAAGGGGAGAAATTGCATCCACAACCTGGTTTGATGTAACCAGAAAATTAAATATAGTAGCTCTCAATAATGAGTGGTAAATAAATCCATGCTCACTGAAGAGCCTTGCAAGTAGTTGTAGCACCAATGTGGAAAAATAGCTGCTGCTTGAATGTACTCTGCACTCTCAGACTGCTTTCAATGGCTTCATTCATGTAGCTGTAAACGAAACTGCTGCTTTGATTTAAACACGCGCACACACACACACACACATTTTCTTCATTGAGGTGTTTTTAAAATGAACACTTGGATTAAGTAAAGTCTTTAAAATCTCATAATTTACATTTATCATTTTAAAACCCATCATTTTAGCTGGCTTTTATGATTGTGACATTGCAGGTCAGTCTAGTCTAGGTTCAATGGTATGTGCAGGCAGTGCTGTTCTCTGATTAATTCTATGGCCACATCATAAGTCTGTGGAGGTGAGGTAATTATATGCAATATTTTCTCCAGTGCCTGCCATGATTTGGCTAGAGAGCTTTTTTCCCTGCAGAGTCAACAGTGGTTTTATACATTTTGAACAAAATCAGGTTAGCAACACTCACTTAGTATGCCTTGACAAATCAGCAGGACTTCTCCAAACCCCCGCTTAATGCTGTGTTTTTCATTTCATACAGCACTTGAAGGATAAAGAAGTCTCAGAGTGATAGCTCTTTACCTTTAGTCCTCCCACTCGGCTACTTTGCAGCCAAAATGTCTGAGGTCTTTTGTGGCGTTAAAAAGTTCAATAAGTGGTTCATAGTTTTGATATGTTGCCACACAAACATTTATTCCATTGCTTTAACCAGTGAATCGGATTACAGCTATTATAACTATCTTGAAGAATTATGCAAACTGTTTTAATTTGTTCCAACTCTTACAGCTCTCTTACAGTGAATTGTGCCAAATGGCAACTATACCTGGCTCAGCTGTGTCTCAGAATTCACAAAGATCTCACACACTTCACACTGGAAGTTCTTGCTGGGCACACCGACGCTGCCTTTGCTGCCCAGTCTCTTGCTCTTGCACCCTGCACGAGCTGCCACCACTTTCCCCCTGCGTCGTGGCAGGACGTTGTGACCTTCCAGCATCAGTTTGTGCTTTGTGCCTGGTGGAAAAAGCAGTGAGTTGATAGATTGGTGTAAATTAATCTGATATAAGTTAAAATATTACAGGCCTTCATCTGATTACAACCAACCAAACTTCTATTGCACTTGTTTTAAGATAAAGTACAAGCTTCAGCCTATTACCACTGTTATGTGCTTCCAGTTGCGAGAGGGAGTTGACTGTGACTTTACAAACAGGACAATGGAGATGAGCTTTGCTCTTCTTGGGGTCTTTCTCCTCATCTGTACGTGGCTCCCCATTGGTGCTGGACGTGTCTGCATGGCTGCCTGACTCAATGGTTGAGCCTACAGCTTCAATGGCCTCTGTGACTTCAGGGGTGCTGGTGTCTGAGGCAGTTTCGGAGAGTTGGGAGGAAGGTGATATCTGAGGGGGAGAAAGAGTGACCAACTCCACTGAGGAAACCTCAGATACTGGCGTCAGCATTACAGAGCTTCTGGGATTCTCTTCAGGCTTCACCTCCTGGTTGGCTGATTCTAGATCAGACCGAAGACCTATACAAGACATTGGCAAGGAAAGAGAGAATGAGCAAACAATAGGTTATTACAGACAGTGTGAGTGAGTTTGGCATGAGCCTCCATCAAAATACCTGATAAATACCTTAAAGCCTACTTGTTACACCATAATGTTTATTACTATTTCTACATGAGTAAAATATGATTATGTGATGTGTGAGAGTGGAGGCCACACACTGTTGTAACTTATGTAATTTATGTAAATTAATTTTTAAGTAATTGGAAAAGTATGTAATTACTTTTTAATATGTACTGTATTAGTTTCACATTTTACTTACCCAGTGTAGACTAAAAGCTTTTCAATGGCAATTATCATAACATCAACAAGGTATAATGTGTAAAAAAAAAAAAAACATTATACAGCAAGAAAACTGCCCATGCATGCTTCACACCAAAAAACTTTTCAAACTGCCTTAACATCCATCCATCCATGGGCAATGCTGCTTATTCTGTGGAGGGTTGAAGGAGGGCTGGAATATAAATTCAGTGCTATTAATCCCCAAGTAACCATTTTTCTTAAAGTACAATATTGATGGAACATTAAGCATGCTTTTCAAGTGTTAGCCTTATGGCGCTTTCTGATATCAAATCAGTCTTTGCTTTAAACCATGTGGAACAGACCAGATTAGTGTTGGTTTAGGGAAGTAAATGCCAGCCACCTCCCTCCCTCCATTCTGCCTTCCCTCTCCTTCTCTCTCCCTCACTTTTCAAATATCAAGTGGACCCACAGTCTCAGTCAATATAAACAAACCTATTGACTGCCAGACCCTGCAGATAAGTCACTGGAGTTCCATTACACATCTACCCTTCACCCCATTGCCCTCCCACGGGAGTCACACACTTCACCCCAGAGCACTGTGCACTACGCTTGCTGAATATCTCCATTTCATTTAGTGTGGTTTCTCCCCACACATGCTCACATGGCCCTCCTCAATGCAACTGTGCTTCATTGATTTTCCTTTTTTTTTTTACGTCTCAGAGTAAATTCATCATTTGAGATAAGGGTCTTCCTCTCTCATTCCTGCTAAAGAAAAGGAACCTATAGAGGAGGAAGATTAGACAGTCCCCTTGCTGTAATGAGAATGACCCCTGGAGGATTTGAGCTTTTCTATAGGGGGGCAGGGTATGATCATGAGCTTAGGTGAAAGACAAGGCCACCTGAGAAACCTCTAGAGGGGAATGATACAGATCAACGGATTTAGCAGGAACCTTACAGAGGAAGACATAGAGGCTGGTGGTAATCAAAGCTTTCTAAAAATCCAAAAGTTTGGATCATGAAGGACCTCATTCAGCAGAGAATCATTTTAGATATCCCTGCTGAATTACAGGTATTCTCATTTTTTAATTTTTTAAAGTCACCACCTATAAAAATACCAGTGAATCTTTTATTCTTATATGGAAAGTAGTCCCTTAGTAATAGGTAATCAACAGGAAATGTTTAGAATCATTCCAGTAACAATGTCAAACTGATCTTGTGTCAGTTATGATAAAAAGAAATCCTAGGAAACTGATACAAATTCTGATCAATGCCAAAACTCACATACCCTCTTCTCAACAAGAAAAATGCCTGTCTGCCAGTTCGTCCCATTTGTCTTCTGACTGTCTACAAGATGAAAGAAACTGCTACCAACATTGGCAACCTGTCAGACCAAAGGCCAAAATATTGGCAGTGGTTAGCAAGTTCTCCGTGGAGTAGACTTACACAACAGCAAATTATGGATATTTGAATCAATGTTATGCAGGCAATCATTAGTTTTCTTTAACCTGAAAGGGAATTTAATCTATGCTTTAACAGTCCAATTAAATCTGAGAGTGTAAACACATCTGACGAGATCTTCATTCAGCAGATTGATCCACTGAGAACTTTAAAGACAGCCAAACGATCAATTATTACGAATATTGGAGTCATTGTGCACACGGGCAGCCTCAGAGCATAAACAACCTCCCTGGGGAAAAATCCTTGGTAGCTTAAATCATCATTACTGTGGTGACAGACAGAGTTCCCTTGAAGACAGTTTCAACAGCAGAGTCAATCAAAGCCCAGGGTGATTGATGCTTGACACGACTGATGCAGGCCCTCTGTCTCTGGGTGCTGGCCTGATGCTCTCTCGCTGTCTGCCTACTCCTTCCTTTGCTGGTCCGGGACATGGTTTATGAACATCGATTAGCCTGTTTGTACGATTGAAAACATCGTTTCTGCTTTTCCCTGGCTCCCTCCTGTATGTACGAATCACTGTGGTATCATAAACAACAGAACATCTATAGAAATTAAGTGATGTTAGAACATTTTACAGAATCATATTTTTTGGAAGAGACAAAAAATTGTGTACAATTTTGTGTACAGTACGTTTATTTATATACAGAGTTCCTATTGGAATAGAGGTCTTCTTGGTACTTGAACAGTTTAAGGTCCTGTATTTATGTCTGGCATTAGTTCCTGTCAACACTTGCTCCAAATTTCAGAGAAATAAATACACTGGCACTGATGACAGCATTTGGATGTGTTTACCAAAATCATTACAAATCACATTTTTAAAAATAAAACAGATTTCTGATATCAAACCAATGGTCAGGGGATATGGTTTGGTTAAGTTTAGGTGCAAAAGGACTTTGCTAAGATTAGGAAACATTGTGGGTTGAGTTCAAAAGTCTACTTTAGTTAGTTGGTTTACTTTAGTTAGTGTCTATAGGAATATGTAACAGTAATCCTCTTTGTCACAGTCTAATGTTGGGTTGATCCACCCCTCTGCAGAATGTGTGGTTCTTCCACAAAGTCAGATCATTTTCTCCTATGCTCTGATTGGACAATTTTATGAATATAAAATATTTCTGTTGTCACTGCTGCTTTGTCAAACTTAAACATATTGTTTTTGACCATTTGATGAACTCATGTTCTCATTGTTTAACTCTGCTGATGCTTCAAAGTCACTCATTTCTCTCTGGTACTTATTCAGGAATATTTAATTCATGTTTAAGTCTTTTGCTATTATTCCTAACTATGTTGTAGCAAGACCTGCATTTTAATTACCTGGTTCATTCCACGTTGGGTTGAATATACCTTGAAAGCTAATTGTGACCTAATGTTTGTTCCTCTGTAATTGCACGTTGAACAACCTGCTGCACCTCCTGGTGAAAAGGTATAGGTGAACAACGGTAGTGGCCTCATGTGTCTAAGTGCGCATTAGTAGATTTTCTAACAGAGCTGAAGAGGTTGACTTTGCGGATCTAGAGGAAGAATGTTTATTGGAAGCCACACAGTCCGCACTGTGGAATAATCGACAGGTGTGTTATTGGTTCCTGATGGCAGACAATGTGATCATTACCGTCAGACAGCTCCCCACCAGCCTTCAGTTTCATGGAAGATGTAACTCATTTCATTGAGTGTTAATTTGGAGTGCTATTCAATTACAGGTTGGCATTGTGGTGCATGCCACCACTGGCTTGCCCTGCTGCATTTCAATTTCACATTAGGCCAATCACACAATTGGGCTTATTAAAGAGTGTTCCTCCTCACAAAATTGCCCTGGAACTGTAAAATTATTCACAGCATAAAAACTAGCTATGACTTATCTACTTTCTCTCTCCACTGACCCTCCTCCTCCTGCACACTCTTTCTGTCTTATTCCTCCCTCTGTCTTCTTCATTCATTTCATCTTATCTTTCATTTCCCACTCTTCGTCTCGTTTCGTTTCTGCCACTTCTTCCCTCTTTCAGGGCTCTCCTTTGCAACAGCGGAATATTAAAATGAAGTTTGATGAAAGTGTTATCAGTCTGCCAGTCTTTTGTCCACTTTCCCCTTTCTCAAGGAGACTCTTAGTGCTCAAGGCAAAAAAGTGTGCTCATCTGTCCATGTGCACGTGAACATGAGGTGGGGTTATGAGGGGGACTGAAGTAAAAACTGTCTCCCTCTTCTACCAAAACATTCATATCTCTTCTCTGATACTCTGTCTAGTATGCAAACGTATTTTGAAATTCTGCTCAGAATATGTTCTTCTCTGGGGCAGGGGAAGTTGAGGGGAGGATGAAGTAGGAAAGAAGAGAGAGGGGAAAACTGCTCTTCCGCTTCTCCATTTCCATCATCTTGGATGTGTGGACCCAGATAAGTGCAACATGAGAAAGTAATGGGCTCACTCTGCAGTCAAAATGCCACAGGAGCAATTCATGCTCTCTGAGCTGAAGTTGCAGCCATGTCATATTCTGCCAGTACACTCTGTATTTTTTTATCAAAAGTTAAAATGTCTATTTTTACACCACAAGTATAAAACATTTGAACTTTTCGTGAAAGAATCTGGTGCCTTTCATCATTTTCAATTTTCCTTTCTATTTGACAGACCCTTAAATGAAAATTCACACCACTTTTCTGGTCTTTCTCAGCTCAACCAGAACTATGTCCTTCTTTTCATGCTGCACAAACACACCAATTATGGTTCTACAACCACTCTATCTAACCGAAATAGAAGAGAGGAGAAGGGAGCAGGCAGGAGTCAGACAGTGGAAATTAAGAGGCAAAGGGGGTAAAAACAAGTTCAGATCAATTTCAGCTAGCCCCTTTATTTACACATCTCTTGCTCCTAGACATCCCACAAGCCCACAGCTTCAGTCTTTCATCCATCACAGGGCTCAGGGACAAAGGGCCAGATGGAGTAGTAGGGGTTGACATTGCTGAGTTTTGAATGAGCAGAAACACAGAGTTGATAATAGATAAGAGGGAGACAAAGGATAAATTGTACAGATGATCTAATCTCAAACTGTAACACAATGGAGCAGAGGAAATGAGATAAAGGAGGCCAAAATATGTTGGCGAAGGAGGATAAAACCTGATGATGATGTAAGAGAAGTATTGGTGGATGAAATTTGCTAAGATTAAATAAAGTGGATGGAGGAATTAGAGGAATCAAAGAATGATAGAGTGATCATCAAGGTGAAGAGGGATAGAGAAGTAGAGGTTACAAATAGCATGCTGTTGCTGTAGCTTTTCTGTCATCTCTCTGTGAGTGTACGTACTTGTTCCCTCCACTAAGCTTGTATCCATGAGCACAGAAAGAGCTGCCTCAGAAGTAGATGTCTTGCTCCTGTCTCGGTCTCGCTCTCGGTCTCTGTCTCGTTCTCTCTCCCTCCCTGTGGATGAGGTCTCCCCAGCTCGTCTCTGTCTGCTCTTCTGGGCCTCCATGGCTTTGAGTTTACGGGCATGCTTGTGGCCTTTATAGTGGGCTTCTGCTTGGTTCTGCAGAATAATGAGAGAAAACCTGGTTAGGAGGGACAAGGAGAAAAGAATGTTTGACTCAGTGAGTTATCTGCTAGAAAGAATGGAGCCCACGTGCAATAAATGTTAAAATGCATTCCCAAATATTCACACTCTGAGGCGTACACAGGCTGCAAGGAGGAGAGTCTGTTTCCACCTGATAACAGAACTGGCACACTGGGAGGCCAGAGGTATAATTGCATGTGTAATACGCAACAAGAGAGAGGATCCCATCTCCACAACCACCCTATTACTGTGCACTCTGAGAGTCAGCCTCTGCAAATCCTAGATGCATGCAGCAATACATACTAAACACACAAATTTCCCTTTCGGTTGGATCAGAATTTACCTTCACAATGTCATTATTTTCATGACCCTGTTAAGAACAAAGTCCCCGTTGTCAGGGAAAATGTGGCTTCAGAGGAATAGCAGGGAAATCAATACAGAGATCACACATTAAAACCTAAGGCAACTATCATCAGCTTCTGACCTGGTTAAGACATACTTTTTGGGAGAGGGAGCAGAATGACAATCCAGAAACACAAAATAAATAAATAAATAAATAAATAAATAATAAGCTACTGTACTGCCCTTTTCATACCCTTAATTTTAAAGAGGGATGGATTAAGGATGAAGGATTAAACACAAAATAGCTTTTTTATTTCCCAGAGGGTGCATATTTTGAGGCGGAGCAAGGTAAGGAGTAGTTGTTCCTCCAAGACTGCAAAGCGTTCTTCCAAGATCCAGTTTTAAATCATGCAAATCCTCTGGCACCAAGTAACTTCAGTAGAGAGACTGGACCTTTCCTTGAAGGACTCCTAAGTGGGGAATTAATTCATGCAGAAATAACTAAGAGAATGAAAACCCTAAGATGTTTTCATAAAGAGTGGAATGTGAACTTCTTTTATTACCTAAAGTACAACAGTACATTTACTCCCATAAACAACAACAAAAAGCTCACTGTCTGCTCTGTATAGGTGCAGAGATACAACGTTATAGGCGCGCACACACACACACACACACACACACACACACACACACACACACACACACACACACACACACACACACACACACACACACACACACACACAATCAATCTCATGTGTTAGCTCTATGTAAACACCAGCAGTCTGGTTATAGAGTTAAACAAGTACACTCCACATTAGCAAGCCTAATGATATAGTGGCGGCCTATAAATAATGCGGCTGTCAAAGCATCTGTAAGCAACTCGAATACTTCAGCACAACGTGTGAGTGATCAGCCATGAAAAGGCTTCAGAGATTAGCGTGATGTGACAAATTCAGCTAGTGCCTTCCCCACCACCAGTTTCTCCATCTGATTGAGTTTCACTGGAGGCAGTGGGACAAGGTGTGAAATGAGCTTTGGTTTTCACATGCCCACCCAGTAATCAGGACTGCGGAGATATACAGAGCTCTTCGAAGGGATTCATGAGTGTCCAGTGATTAAGAAATCCCCAGGCTAAAAGTAAACACTGGACTATATCTGGTGGATAGACATATGTTTAGTGGGTGTGAAACATTTGGAATCATTTCCTCACAGCTCCAAAATGAGGCCGAATGCACGCTCTCAATAATGACTTGCTTGTAGCAAAAATAATAAAAAAGACATAAAAAAGTGAATCTGCCAGTTGGTTTGCTTAATTTAACAATCAGTGAGCTGCCTCTTTTGATTGTAGAGGTTGATGAAGAGAACTGCACAGTTCTCCCCTCAAGTCACTGACATTACTGGATGGAGGAAAAAAAAAAAAAAAGAAATACTTTTACTGGTACTCTTTTCCTACAACTGCAAGTCACAGTTGTGTCTGTGATATTTTTTGCTGCACAGTGCTATAAATACATCAAGCCCAATTATGTTCTATTATATTATGACAATGTAAAAATTTTATATGATGAAGAAGTAGAAAGACATAAAATGACACATTTCTTCCAATGCTTTCATATTCTATAGTCCTATTAGCATACAGTATTTCAACACCACTGTTTCAGGATGATAGATACTAGCACACACTGAACTAAAAATTAAATATGAATGTTCGAGCCAAGGTCCAATAACATTATATGACAAAAACATTATATGATTATATGACATTATAATGTTATATAGAAACATTATATATAAACATTATTAGACGATAATTACTTTCTGCACAATTACTGCATAAATATTAAAGGAGTATCTACAAGTTCTAATGATCGCTGTGGGAAATCAGTAGCGAACAAAAGTCAAACAACATCTAGCTTTTTTTTCCCAGAGTGTCACACCCTAAACACACTGTTCATCACTGTGAGAGGCCGATCACCAAAAAACAAGATTCCAGGTGGTGTTTAGTTGTTCTTTAAAGTTAAATTATGTTAAATTGAGCAGAGCAGAGGGAGCTTACTTATTTCCCCTTTGAGCATAAAGCATAAGGATAACTTGGAATAATATCTGAGCAAACTCTAAGGAGGTGCATTGAAGTGTTAGGAAAGTATTCATGCTCTCAGAGAGACAGATAAAGCTACAGTCAGACCCAACATGCCTCTTTAAGTCAGTGTGTGTAGGCAGGCAATGGGATTTGCTCTGGTGTGTGAAGAGTACGTCTGCATCTCCTCTTCCCCCTCAGCTCCCTGTCTCCTGTGCCTCAGCCCATCTTTGAAGATGGAGTCCAAAAGGAAGTGTGTGCCTGTGTTTGTGTGTCCAGATGTCTTAAGGCTTTTCTGGATTATTATCTGTTTGTTTATGTGGATATGCATGAAATGTCATGGGATATTTGTCTTTGTGTGTGCTCAAGTGTGAATGTTCACATGTGTACAGAATGCATGTGTGTATTTGTACTGTAAGTGTGGTGGTGGGAAGGACGGGAGAAATGCAACGAGGAGCTGAGAATGGTGCTTCCTGCTGGGGCTGTTGATTGTTTCTGCTCTTTACTGATAAATGGCAGCTCTGCCTGCAGTGGAATCCCTCAGACAACGTATAAAAAAGTGAATGCACCCCTGTGTCCCGAGTCTCTAAATATTTAACAATTTAAAATTTTTATGAAAGACATCAATAATGTTGTATTATTATTTTTGGGTAATTTTAGGTATTTGATCTCAAATATTTTCAACAACAGTTTAGATGGATTACACAGAAAATACTAATCAGATCAGTGCAATAAAGGTGAGTGACTCAGTGACCACTGCAACAAAACTGCACCTGTGACTTCCATTGAGTACAAATCACGTGTTTCAGTGGCTGATCAAACAGTGGACGGACGGTGTCTAGACAGTTGTTGCTCATAAAATGTAAAATTGAAAGATAAAACTAACTTACCTAGTGATTACAAATTTGGGAAGCATGTTATTTAATCAGGGGCAGCATGGTGGATGAGTGGTTGGCACTGTGGCCTCACAGCAAGAAGGGTCGTCGTTAGAAACCCATCAGGGGCCTTTCTGAGTGGAGTTTGCATGTTCTCCCTGTGCTTGTGTGGGTTTTCTCCAGGTACTCTGGTTTCCTCCCACAGTCCAAAAACATGTATGTCAGGTTGATTGGTGACTCTAAATTGCCCATAGGAGTGAGTGTGAGTGTGTGAGGTTGTTTGTCTCTATGTGGCCCTGTGATGGACTGGTGACCTGTCCCAGAGAGCAGGGATAGGCTCCAGCAGATCCCCGTGACCCTAAATAGGAATAAGTGGGTATAGATAATGGATGGATGGATTTGATGTTATTTAATCAGATAAAACCAATTAGAGTTTAGAATAAATGGGGCCCAGGATGTTGGGGATTGGCCTGGCCAGGACTATCAGAGAGTAGTGGCAAGAAATATGGTAGTAGGAGTGTCCTAATGTGGGGTCACACGAGTGCAGAAAGTGTAAGGGCGATGACATTTATAAATGATGCTATAAATGCAAGATTGTATACCCACATATTGAATGAAAAAATGGCTCTGTCTCAAAATATGACCTGGCCGAGAATGTGCCCTAAATCCAATAGAGCACCTCAGGAGAATTTTAAAGCAAAAGGAAGAGCAAAGAAACCCCTCCAGCAAAGAGCAGCTATAAAGCATCATCTGAAGAAGAGGAACGGCAAAACATCTCAGCATAGATTTGTGCAAGAATGTTGTCATGCACGTTCAGGAGGATTGAAGCAGTCATCAAAAATAAAGATGGACATAGGAAATATTTTTAAAAGTAAATTAATCCAATCTCACAGGTGAAAGGTGTACTGACGTTGGTTATAGCTTGTTTTCAAATAAGAAGCTACTCAGTGTACTCAGTTTAGTTGTGTGCATGAACACAAATACATGAGTCACTGAGGTTCATAAGAGCAGAGGCAATTGTGTAAATTATGGTAGTTCAATATTCAAGTAGCACAAATCAAAGAGATGTTGTTCTCTGAGGCAAGACTTATTTTTTGTTATAAATTGCTTTTATGTTTTAAAATACACAGTCTGACATGAACAGTCTCTTTTTTTCCTCTCTGATTGTCCAAAAACGTCTCTGTCTTTCTCATAAACACCAAAGCCACTGACACTTTTCTTACCGTTGAGTTAAAGCGCAGGTGGCAAATGTTGCAGGAGATAATCTGTTTTTTCTTGAGGGGCTGAGGGACACCAAATGTGTGGTTGATCACTGCCTTCTGGACAGGGTCCATCTGAGGGACAGAAACAAAAGACCAATGTAAACAACATTACTTTCTAAAACAAAATAAATTTCATTAGACACTGAGAAATACAGGTAACAGTAGTAACTGTGGTAGTAAAGATAGTACTTATTGGGATAACAGAATGAGAGACAACTGTAACACAGTACAAAAGTATATAAAACGTCTCCAAAAATGTTCATTGAAAATCAGGAATATTGCAGATGGGGAAGTTCAAAAATAGCAAAATAAATCCTAGACTATCCTGAACATCACAGATAACATGATAATGTTGTTATCAAAACGTAACCCATTTCTGATTCAGCAGTGCCACCGTCTGAACCCTGCTGCATACAACAGAGGGCATGAAGAGAAGATGTGCCTCACATGATAATCATAGTGTATCGAGAAAAAAAAAAAAACCATAAATAAAAATTAAAACGATAAAGCAGGGACTAACGGGGAGTGTGCGTCTAAAATAGCTGAGCAGGTTTTCCACATGAATCTGGAACAAATGAAAACTTCCTTCAGTGAATTAGCATGACTCTGTGTTGTGAGAGGAATACCTCAGTTTTCTCATACCAAGGACAAAGTGTGAGCTTTGTGCATAAGTTTTCTGATATCAGAGCCCATATATAGCGTGTGTGTATATATATAATGACTATAATGACTAATTTTGTCAAGTGGTCACTAGTGTGAGATGTAAATATATATACGTGTGTGTGTGTGTGTGTGTGCATGTATAGTATAGAGGCACTTAAATATTCCAGGCACAAGTACAAGAAATGGTCCATCAATTCAGTTAGTTAGCAGGAGGAACAGAGAGACAGGATAGACATAACAAAAAAACAAAATATACAAGAAAGACAAATCTTGACCAGTGAGGCCAAGACTAAACAAGCCAGGTAAATGGTGTTTGACAGAGTATCAGATGGCAGATGGTAACACCCAGACATCATGGGGCCACAACCTGGTGTATTGAGAGAGGTGGGGCATGATGCCAGGTGTCTAGCATAGCAATACTAACAGAACTGAAATTATATCTCAAAAATTGTTCTTGCTGACATAAAAATGAAAATATGATGCAAGTTTTCAGAGATGGCATTTTCATTCACCCAGAGTTTTCTGTAAATTCAAGGAGTATTGAGACATCTGCTGGATGTAAGTGATCGCTGCTGTTTCAACAATGCTGTTGAGATGTAACAGAGCTACCACGTGGTGAGCATATCTTATTTGAGATTCTTTTCAGTAATGAGATATGGTGAAACTATATCACTTAACTGGATGATACTCCACTTCTATAAGTCTGTGTGTACCCAAACCTTTGCTCTGTATCACACACTAAATGGAATAATGTAAACACTTTTACTCCGGGGAGTGTAATTGAAATACAATACAGCCTCATTATGCACAATTCTAGTACATGTGTCGAGAGCTGCGATGTTAATCTACTGTGAATGGGTGAAATCTGATGCTCAACTATAAATCAAAACCTACAGTAGGTTATAGGTATCTAGAGGGAGATACAAATCCAGCTTTAGCCCTGTTGTGTCTCATAAATAAGGTTATTCTTAACATGCTGGTCTTGCCCTGTTGGTATAAGCCTTGCTACAGCTCATATTTTTAATAGAGTTAGAGTTCATTGCAATCTGTCTAATACATTATGAGTCACTGCAGCCCACAGAGAAGTGTTTCTGGAGATGGAACTGTATTAGGGACTAATACAGTTTTAACTGTGTGTGAAAAGACTGTAGAGAGTCCCAGAACAGCATACTATAAACAGCAGGGTGAAATCTGAGGCTTCATTAGACGGTCCGCATTCCACAATGACAGCTGATTTCACTGCAGCTGCCTTCAGCGCGGTATCATACATAACAATCACCTTGGATCTCTCCCCGGGCTGGCAGAAGGCCTGGTCCAGTTCATTCTTTACATGGGAGAGGATGGCTCAGGAGAGCACAGAGTTGGATCACCACCTTCACTGGAACCACACTGACAGCACTGTTGACAGCCCCAGATTAAAGGGTGTTGGTGTATTGATTGTAGAGAGGATTGTACTCTACCTTGATGTTCTTCTAAAACACAAGCCTGGACAATATCAGGTCTTTCTGTAGCATAGTTGTGCCATGTCTAAGGCAGCTGCCATCCCAGGAAGAGTGGAGGCTGTTCACTACAGATTCCTCAAAGCCAGTTGTGAGAGGGAATATAAACACACCTGACACTGAAACCTCCATGTTGGGGGTACACCTCTCCCACAGGGCTGTCTTTGTTGTTTTAGTTTGGCCTCTTCTACACAACTCAAACCTGGGAGCAGCTGACTTTTCCCTTCACCAGCTGAAGCCTGACCACGGAAACCTAGCTCTCCCACTCCTGCTTCCCTCTGTCCACCTTAGCAGGGCAGGCTGCACACAGCTATTTGTTTTAGAAACTGAAGAATGCGCCCATTGTCTGTCTTCAGCTCTCCTTAACCGACTGCTATAAATGCGTCTTTTGTCCCAATCCCTTGTCCTCCCCTGCCATCCTAGTGCAGACAGAACTTATCTTGCACCAGGCGGCTGAGCCCATGATGGGGTTTCAAGGAAGGTAGCAAGACAGGGACACACACCACACACACACACACACACACATACACACAAGAGCGGGGGGAGGATGTAAAAAGGGACACCAGAGGAACTGGAGGATATTTAGTTTTGGAGACAGGTGCATTCATCTTCCCCCCTGCACATGCCCAGGACAACGTGTGCCTTATCAACACTAAGAGAACCTCGGGCTCCCTGTTGAATGGACTTTGTGATTAATGCCACAGCTGCGCTGTCAGACTGTGTGTTATGGAGGCTAATCATTTCCTCCCGGGACTAAAGCGACACTGATTTGATGTTATTTTGGTGGTTATCATAATTTCTGCATTCTGGTTGTGGTAGATTCCACCTCATACTCTACTTAACAGTGGCTGAATAAATATCATTGCAACTCTGTAAATATGATTTCCTATATACTAGCTTGTTGATATGTTACTAATCTAGTTTTCTTATACAAAAACATACTAATATGAATATTTTTTTCTAATGTGCAAAAATAAAACCATATTTTAAAAACTAAATATTAGCTGTGGGTTGACATAAATAATTTTTATCAATTCAATTCAATTCAATTCAATTTTATTTGTATAGCGCCAAATCACAATACAAATCATCTCAAGGCACTTTACAAAAACTAAAACTAAAAACCCAACAATTCCCTTATGAGCAAGCACTTGGCGACAGTGGAGAGGAAAAAACTCCCTTTAACGGAAGAAAAAAACCTCCAGCAGAACCGGGCTCAGTTTGGGCGGCCATCTGCCTCGACCGGTTGGGGTGAGTGGATAGAGCAGAGAGAAAAGAACAGCAAAAATAAACAACAAATAGACACTGCAAGTTGGTGGGGCCAGTAACTGCACATCAGCGATAAACAGCTCCAGGACCAGGGACACCTGCAGAAGGTACAGAGAGAGAGAGAGAGAGAGAGAGGGAGGGAGAGAGCACAAACTAGGGGAGAGAGAGAGCACAAGGTTAGTAACATTCAATGGTGGAATATACATGAGGTGGGAGAGAAGGGGGGGGGGGGGGGGTAGGGTAGGGGAGCTCAGTGCACCGATGGTCCTCGGGCAGTCTAGGCCTATAGCAGCATAACTAACTAAGGGATGGTTCAGGGTTGCCTGAAGCCAGCCCTAACTATATGCTTTGTCAAAGAGGAAGGTTTTAAGCCTAGCCTTAAAAGTACAGAGAGTGTCTGCCTCCTGAACCCAGGCTGAGAGCTGGTTCCACAGGAGAGGAGCTTGATAGCTAAAGGCTCTGCCTCCCATTCTGCTTTTGAGAACTCTGGGAACCACAAGTAGGCCTGCACTCTGAGAGCGAAGTGGTCTATTGGGATAATATGGTACTATGAGGTCTTTAAGGTATGAAGGAGCTTGATTATGAAGGGATTTGTATGTGAGAAGAAGGATTTTAAATTCTATTCTATATTTTACAGGGAGCCAATGAAGAGAAGCCAATATAGGAGAAATATGATCTCTCTTGCTAGTTCCTGTCAGGACTCTGGCTGCGGCATTCTGGATTAATTGGAGGCTTTTTATTAAGATATTAGGACATCCAGATAGTAATGAGTTACAGTAATCTAGCCTTGAGGAAACAAACGCATGGACTAGTTTTTCTGCATCATTTTGAGACAGGATGTTCCTAATTTTGGAAATGTTGCGCAGGTGAAAGAATGCAGTTCTAGAAATTTGTTTTATGTGTGAGTTAAAGGACATGTCCTGGTCAAAAATAACTCCAAGGTTTTTTACAGTAGTGCTGGAGGCCAGGGCTATGCCATCTAGAGTAGCTATAATTTTAGAAAAGTTATTTCTGAGATTTTTAGGCCCAAATATAATGACTTCTGTTTTCTCCAAGTTTAAAAGTAAAAAGTTACTGGTCATCCAAGCCTTTATGTCAGTTAGACAGGCTTGAAGTCTGGTTAACTGGTTTGTGTTAACAGGTTTAATAGATAGATATAACTGAGTGTCATCCGCATAGCAGTGGTAATTAATAGAGTGCTTCCTAATGATATATCCTAAAGGAAGCATGTACAGGGTGAACAGAATCGGTCCTAGCACAGAACCTTGTGGAACTCCATAACTAACTTTTGTTCGTGTGGAAGGTTCATCATGGACATGAACAAACTGGAATCTGTCCGATAAATAGGATTGGAACCACTTTAACGCTGTTCCTCTGATACCAATCACATGCTCCAGTCTCTGTAATAAGATGTTGTGGTCAATGGTGTCGAATGCTGCACTAAGGTCTAGGAGGACAAGTATCGAAACAAGTCCATTATCTGAGGCTAAGAGAAGATCGTTGGTAACTTTCAACAGTGCTGTTTCTGTACTATGATGTGCTCTAAATCCTGATTGGAAATCTTCAAATAGTTCATTCCTGTGTAAGTGGTCTGATAGCTGCTTAGCAACAGCTTTTTCTAGGATTTTAGAAATAAATGGCAGGTTGGATATTGGTCTATAATTAGCCAAGACACCTGGATCAAGACTAGGCTTTTTGAGTAAAGGTTTGATTACTGCAGTCTTAAAGGCCTGTGGTACGTAGCCTGATACTAGAGATAAATTTACCAAGTCCAATAAAGATGAGTTCATTAATGGCAGGGTGCCTTTAAGCAGTCTAGTCGGGATGGGGTCCAAGAGACACGTTGATGATTTCGATGAAGCAACTACTGATGTAAATTCAGAGAGATCTATAGGAGAGAAGCAGTCTAAACATAACTGAGGTCCTACAGATGATTCAAGAGCTACTGTAGTAAAAGATTCATTTATTGCAGGTATAGGAAGCATCTGCTGAATTTTATCTCTAAGACTGAACAGAATTCTGAGGTACAGACATTGGGTTGAAAATAGAAAGAACAATTTTCCCACCTAAAGCAAAATACAGACAAAACACTGACTGGAGACCTGCCCTACTGCCACCACCACTAATATAAATACATGAGGGTGTTAGGGGGGTGAATGTTTTCCATGCTGCCTTCACTGCTAGGCATGCACAATCCTCCACAGGCTAATATAGGTGACCCCCATGACCCAAGGCAGTGGGCGGCAGAACAAATGAATAAACTCTACTTTCCACATAACTGGTTGGAGACCCCCAACATACATACACAGCACGTGTTTATGTCTCATCCACCTTCTCTTCCATTGTAAGAACCAGGCAGCCAGATATATCCCTCCGTCATCCATCTTTTTTCGACATTAGTTTGAAAAAGTGTGTGTTCCAGTGTATCCTAGAGAGAACGTTTCATTTACAGACCACAGAACCGAAGACGGGTTCAGAGTGTGTGATGACGAAAGTGAACACACACCACCATGCATGCATTTACATACAGAGTTTAAAACTAGGATCAAAGAAATCAGAGGTGACACACACACACACACACACACACACACACACACACACACACACACACAATGACAATAGGTATAGCACTGGTAAGTAAAGGATCAAAGATACAAGCTTTTTCATTCCAGGCACTGAGGCAAAGTAAGCATCAGAGCTGCTTGAAAGTCGATCAGCTTGCTGCTGACGTTTAAAACAAAGTAATAACAGCGTCTTCTGAGAGATGCTGATACTGAGGTGGCAACAGCAATGCTGAGAGGTAAAAAAACAGTGTGAATAAAGATTAGCACCCCAAGCCCAAAGTAATGCCTCTGCACTAAACATGAGGCTGAGATCTGGCAGTGAAAACAGTGATATTGTGATTAACAGGGTGGCGAGCAATAAGGGCACAATTTTTTTACCATCTTTCTTTATACCACCCACTAATACAAACCCAGTCAACCAACATGAGATGGAACATTCACACCAAATTTATAAAGTATTTTGATCGCCACCCTGACCTATAAAATGTATGGTATTACTGTCTCCTAGTACAAAGTGATGGCAATGCAGCTGCTGAAGGTTGTTCTCTAATCAAAACCACTGAATAAGTGTTATTCTGCCAGCTGCTAAGATTCTTCACTTTCATTCTTCCTACCTTGTATTTTTCAAAGAGTGTACAGGATAAGACAAGACAAAATGTTAAAAGATTTTTTTTTTTCTCAAGCTCAAAAAAAAAAAACATGTTACAAAACAGTATAATTTCAGTGTTTTTCTGTAGGGAGATGAGTCATTTCTTCAGATAATATTTCTGCTGCATCTATCTACTGAGGTATTATTTTGACCTCTGTTGGACACCTCTGTTATTGTTGATGCTGCTTGTTGATAAAATTGTACAATAATTGATTCCACATTGATTTATGTAATTACTATTTTCATGGTATTAGTCATCAAACTCACTGTATTAAAGTTAGGGAAAAGGCTGAGAGGGGAGGATCCATTGAGTCTGAAGGGCAGGAGGTGTTTGAGGTCGAGGTGAGGCTGCAGAGGCCGTCCTGGAACAGGAAGGGACGCCAGGAGGGGGCTGCCCTGGGCTGATGTACCTGGACAACACAAAAAGGCAGAAGTTAGAAACGTTAACACAAGGGATATTTTATCCCAGTTTGATTGTATGAGCAGAACTGCAGTGATGGCTTCCAAGAGGTCAGGTGCAGCACTCAGAGGAGGCCTGACTTTGATTTATTTGTTACCAAAGGCATCATTACACCTCCAGCTGACACGCAACACACATTTTACAGCTTAAATATGTGTGTATGCATGTGCTTGTGAGCGCACATGTACAATTATCTGGGACAATGCAATGTGTGTACGTTGAAGTGTGTGATAGCTCTGTTTTTATACGGACAATAGGAGGCGCACATGTTTGAGGGGGATGGACAATTTTACTAGTTCTACTCATGTACATACGCGCACACACACACACACACACACACACACACACACACACACACACACACACACACACACACACACACGCACACACGCACACGCACACACACTAACGCATCATTTAATTACTGATTTATTGGCTGAGGAAAGGTGCCTGTGCGAGGGAAAGATGGGAGATATCGGATTTCAAATGGAGCAGGGATGAAGAGATTTCTAATTTTCCGCCTGGCTGCGTTTCAGTGGCCGGCTCAGTGGTGTGCAGGCACTTATCCCAGCACCAGGATCAATCATCGGTGTCAGCTGCTGGTCACCACGGCCACGCCAAACTATTCCCACCATGTGAGCCCCAGTGCAACACACACATAATGTACACTGAGAGATGATTGTGTGCATGTGAGGCATAACGCACTAAAGAAAAAAAAAAAGCAATCACTGACCTTACAATACTACAGTGCATCGTAAAAATACAAAAGGTTGGTCAAAAAGTAGCACAGAGGATGAAAGAAGGGAAAACACTGAAAACACAGCAGCAGTGTCAATTTTCCTCAGCCATGCATTATAACCAAAGACAATACTCTTCATTAGTTATTAGCTACATTAAGTGAAACGCTTTATAAATTAGTCTCACACATGAAATCCAAGCACACTATGTATCCATACACTGTCTCACTTTTATTTTCTGCCTTGTTACAGAAAGGACACACTTGGCTCTGAACATAATTCCTAGAACAACAGTATGGGCTGGTTGAACTATAGAGGCATTCTAAAGACTTCTCAAATATGGTTACAAAGCCACCACAATGAACAAATTAAACAGGAACTGTCAGACTAAAGCACAAAGGATGCTCTGTGAAATGTTGTGTTGATTTCTCTTTGTTGTAGCATCATAGTAGTATTTTTTTTCTCAGGGTTGGTTTCAAGGTTGCGGTATAATGATGATGCTGATGTATGGGCTGTGTGAAGTGATAGATGGGGAATCTGTCAGTAGCCTGGTCCATGGTTTTCTGTGGCTTTGCAAGATTGGCAGCCGTGCGTGTGTGTGTGTGTGTGTGTGTGTGTGTGTGCGTGTGTGTGTGTGCGTGTGTGTGCGTGTGCGCGATTGGTGGATGAGGAGGCTGAAAGACTGAAGCTTCGAACATATGCTCCTCAGTGCTGGTCTCAAGCCTGCCTTTGCCATGTGTGGGCTTTCCTCTGCTGTTTGTCTGACACCCAGAGAGAGGCAGCACAGGACGGACACAGCCTACAGACACATGGGAAGCAGCCAGCGGGGATCAGTCACACACAACAAAAAAACACACACACACACACACAACAGACAGGCACAGAAATTGAGGAGAAGCTGAATTCTTCTCTTGGCAGGGCTATCAGAGGAAAAGCTGGGCTTGTAGGGAGGACAGTTATCAGCTGATAGTGCTTCCCCATCTCTCTGTGACTCCCAAGGCAGCTTATTAAATCAGGGGCTGGTTGTTTGCCTCTTTGGATGATAACGCTGCCACGGAGGCGCATCCTGAATCCAGGCATGTACAGCAGCGAGAGAAGGAGTGCGTGGTCTCAGCTCGCCTATACTAGATGAGTATCACGCACGCACAAAAATGCATACAAACAGAACTGCCTACGCACCTCTGAAAACAAATAGCTCCCGGGGCGAGGGGGAAGTCAATATAAACGTAGTCACACAATATACGCTACACACACACACACATTCATGTTTTCAATCACTGTGGGGACTTCACATTTACTTACATTCATTTCTAGGAGACTTGGCCTAACCTTAAATCAAGTGGTCACAATAAAATTCAGTGATTTACATGGCTGGGAGGAGTCACCACGAGGAAGGTCGAGCCCACACTAAATCAAACAAGGTATAAATTTACACCGGCACATATTATGTGTGATTCTAGGATTCTAATCGTTAAGGCTAAAAAACATATATTACTGACTGAAGTTTTTATGTGTGTGTGTGTGTAAGAATGGCTGGTTTATTACAGGCCCAGATAACCTCCTTCTTTGACATTATTTTCCACTCGTTTAATGTTTTGTGAGTGTCTGCACACTGTTACTTATGCACATATGTATGTGGTTATGTGCACATTTGCGCTTTCTGTCATGTCTGCGTCCACGCTCAGATTTATTTACGCCTCACTTGTGGTCCAGGGTCCAGACAACCACTGACAGTTGAGGCAAGGCCTGAAACCAAATGTCCATCCTCCTTTTCTCTCTCTCCTGGATGACTTTGCTAACGAAGCTGACTCTGTCTCCGCCAGTGCTTCCCCAGGCAAGCCTCCTCCTCCAACCGTCACAACAACGCATTCCTCCCTCTCATGACTCACTGGGCTTGGTTACACAACAGCCACCGTCACATCACATCTACTGGGATGTGTGCATATTTGTGCAGTGTGGTGCATCTGAGCTGTAGAATTCAAACATCAATTCTTCAATTATTTTCTACTTGCTCGTCTGAGAAAATAATGGTTTCTAAGATATAGAGGCAAACACAGTGAGTCTGAGTTCAACCCTTCAGCCTTCTACTGTAATTCTCTTGTCATCACTCCAGTGCTCCCTTAGGTTTCTGACAAATTGCCTTTCTCACATCTAAATACCCCCACCCCGCCCACTGTGCTCTGCATATCCCTGCAAACTGCTGCTAAGCGGCACAGGACAGAGAAAAGAAGAGGGTCGGGGAGGAGAGAAAACTGCTTTTCTATTTGTGGCCCAGTGTAATTATGTGGGATAGATGCTGGCACAGCATGGTCTTAGAGTTGGGTGAGTGGATCTCCACTTTCTTTTTCCTCCCTCCTGCTCAAGCCATGATTTTGGAGCGGATGAACTCGATTAAAACTGTTGCCATTTCAGACAGGCTGTAAAACAGAGGACTGAAGCACTTGACTCTCTAACTGGACAAATGTACCACTTTTTGCTTATTGGATTTTGCTTTCAAACAGGAAAAACACATCTTTTCTGGATATTTTACAGACAAAATTAAATTCCATTAGATCTTTCCAACACCTATTTTCAATAGTTATTTATTTAACTGTTCTTGCTAAACTGGCACTGGTTTTGCACTGGTGTTGCGTCTGAACTTCACCCTGACAAAACTCTCTTCATCCTCATTCTAAAAACCCAGCAACACCATCCTCATGCTATCAAGACACTGTTGTGGACCCTCGAGGATCCTCACATGACTATAGTGCCGACATAAAGAAATAAAAGGCTGCCTGGTGAGACAAAATATTGTAGAGACTACTCTTGTTCCTAAAGCCTTCAACAACAACAAAAAGGGAAAGCTCGGAGAAAAAAATTTTATTATGCACTTTTCTTTAAAGTCTGGCAGACCAAGAAAAGTGATGAAATTCTTTATGTAAGAGTATTTTAAAAGAATATACCAGAGATGGAGCTGACTTTGTCTCTTGTTTTGTGATTGTAGGATGACTGGGGTAAGAGCTATTGTCTTTGTTGGCTTCTGCAGAATGTAAGGGCATTATGCAGCACATCTCTGCTGCTCGGCTGTGACTGCCTGCTGAGTAACAGTTGGACTGTCAGTTAGACATTCACCATCAGACCTCTGATCTGATTATCCAGCTGTGATAATGAATATCTAGACATTTCAACTTGAATGTTTTGTACAGGAATTTGCAAAGGAAATTGCTGACCGGCGAGATGATGAGCACTAAGTGCAGGCGTAATATGAGCATAATTACTCTGCACCATGTGGAGGATTCTCTCGTCAGTTGCTAAGTACACATAATAACCTGTATTTTTGATTATGTTTAGCACAGTCAGTGATCACAAATGTGCACACAGTCGAGATCTGACATGTACGTCAAGAGTCATAACACCATCTTGGTCATTGTGCATCTGCCACACTGTTGATGCACTCTTTCTCCATCCCCTTGCGTCCCGGGAACACAGGCTGATAGGAATCTGGATCTGACAACGCAACGAGAGCCAGAAACTACAACCCTCTGTATAAATATAGAACAGGAGCATTTTCGTTACAATAACTAAAGCAAAAAAATCTGAGTTGTGAACTGAAATAGCTAAAAACATGCTATGCATATGAATGGATGTGTCACAAGCTGCTCCTGGAAAGGGCCTCGTGGTGTATTAAGAGGCTCACAGTGATTCGAAGGCATGAAATGACATTGCGCTGTCTCTGGATGTCCGAATGTAATCCACCGAGAGACAGAAAAAGAGAGACAAAGGCAGCGAGAGAGGAAAGTGACTCTTAACAGCCAATTAGCTTCCGCTTGATTGGGAGGTGGTGTAAGGGCCACCATGGGAACCATTATAGCATGGACAGAGAACATTAACCACAATCAGTTCTAATTAAAGGCTGACGCTTTTTATTCCTCTCCATCCCCAACCATTCATCCCTCACTTCTGTTCTCCACTCCTCCTTCAAGCATGACCATAATCTGCAAACCTGAATTTAAAATAGGATATGACTAGATTGATTAGCTGAAACAATGTAGAGATGATGAAGGAACTTCACTTCGCCCTAAATTAAACCAATTTGATTAGTTCAGTTGCATGAAACAGAATTATATGTTCCTCTACACCTAGAGATGTTATCTCATCATGATACCGTACACGAGACACAAAACCTAAAATGTGGCCAAAATAAATATAAAGGAATGATTCTTACATTCTTTTTCTTGTTTTTCCATTAAAATCAACCTTTTTGGAGAGTATAATGTCTGTGAGCCACTTTCCCATTTCAGCAGAAAAGCATAAATTATTCCCAATGGCATGCAATTTAAAAAATTCTACCATGATCGCTGTCATTTCCTCACCTTGAATTTTAAACTTGTTTATCTGAATTATATTTTATCTCTTTTTTTTTTTCTGGGTCATTGTGCAGTTGCTGCAATGAACCTTTATATTTTGTACTGGAGTATATACGTGTATGAACATGTGTGCAGCATATGACAGTTGGTATTCCAGTGTGTGTGCAGCAGGCTTTTTATGTGGTAAACCCATATAAAAAATATCTGAGCACAGAACTTCATCGTTGCTGCGTTTGAACTTTCCACTGTACACATGGCTGTTTTTCTTTTTATGGACTGGAGTCCATCTCTTCTAAGGTTGTGAAGATTTTTCTAATATGAATTTTAGTTAATCTCAGCACCGTTATTTCCTTTCTGTGACTATTTTCAGTTAGTGTGCTTTAAAAAAAAAAAAAACAAAAAAAAAAATCGCTCACATGCAGTTCTGTCCTCCTTTCTCCTTCTCCCTAGATTGCAGAAAGTGGCAGACTGCTCCATGTGGCCTGATTATATGCAAGGCTAAGCACAGTTTGACCCACAACTGAAAATACAGCACTCCCAGAAAAAGACATGGTTTCATAACTTTTTCTGTCCCAATAGAGGAATTAAACAAAGTTAGAACCTGAATTAGTGTCAAACCTAACACTTTAATTGACTTAATCTTCTGTTCTCTTGCTAGCTGCAATAAGGTTACATGACTGTTCTGATGTTTCATTACAAAACACAAACTGAAAAGAAGTATGAAGCGAGATGAGTGTCCAGAATATTTATAGGAAGATTTAGGCTCCATCACAGTGTGGATTAAAGAGATGTAGAGGCTAATTTCCAACCAATAAATAAACTGTGACCTGACATTGAAGTTTAAATAAGTTTGATATACAGCCTCTGGCTTCAGCAGCCACATCTCATCAGACAAAGATATCAACCTTTGCTTGTGTTACTGGCATTGACAAACAAGATTGGGGCTTAGTCACTATTAGAATCATTTTCTTATTGTTACATCATAAGATGAATAGTACCTATTTGACATAAAAAGCTAAGAAATATTTGCTGGCTTTAAGTATGTTTGAATGAATATTTTCTAAATGTAACATGTTACCTACAAACTACAGCTTCAGCAGTATGTTGTTCTACAGTGGCTGGCTAAGTGGTGAGTTGGGGCAGTCCAGCAGGGGTAAGAGGACCTTGTGAAGATGCATCTTCTCCCAGGGAGCGTCTATAATGAGTTCTGTCAGGCAAGCAGCAAGCGAGCAGTGCGTTGCTACCGAACTCAACCTGAGCAGCAAGACCCATCTGTCAAACAGAGACGATAAGCCCGGAGACATCCACAAACAAATTGCTCAGCTTCCCCACTGTGAAGCCCTACGAGGCAGCCGGCTATGGGTGGGCAACAGAGATGCTCCTGATTCCCGATGCCACACAGGAAAGAGGAGGGCAAGAAGGAAAATATCAAACACATTAATCTATGCATATGGTGCCGATGGCCAGCCTGCCTGGCAGCAGCTGTACACAGAATTTCAATGTAACGATAAACAACAAAAAGGAAAAAAAGAAAAAAAAAATTAAAGAAGAAATATAATTTTTGTTTTTTTGTTTTTTTTTTCGTTCTTTCAAGCCTTAGGGTGAGCAGCTTTAATAACTCACCCACACTTTGCCTAATCTCCACCCTTTGCTTTACAAAAATCATGACAGCTGTTGGACCTTTCCCTCTAGGAAAAACAAAATGAACTTTTATAACATGTCGGAAAAGGAAATGATCAAAGGCAATAAATGACAGTTTAAGCATCTGCCTTAGAGAGCTGATGTTGGCCTTATCTCTATCTTCATTATCATAACCAGCTCCACCATCTTGCAGTCATACTGAAAAACAAAACAAAAATAACAAAAAAAAATAAATAAAACAGATTCAAAGTTGTGCCATGTCTGCACATATGCAAAAACCCAGGTCTAGGAATTGTGCAGGATTGACAGCAGCTCAGATTAGGTTCATTTCCTCAGCAAATTGAGCCATTTATGGATGTGGCATTAAGTGTAACAACGTTTTTTACATGAATAAGTATCAGGCTGGTCAACCAAGCATCACACAGCCATCATGCCAACTGTGACAACTCATTATGAATTGATTAGACATGGTGGGCGAGCTGGGCTGGTTGGATTTTCGAGGAGGAAGGTTGCAGCGTAAGGGAGAAAAGACAGAGGTTGCTTTCTAATTTTAACTCCTTAGCTGATGTGATCAGAGAGCAAGAGATGAAAACAGACTCAGACACTAAGCGGCAGACATAACGGTAGTTATGAGGCTGTGACGAATTGTGAAATGAAAATGAAGTTGTAGCTGTGTTGAACGCAGTGGAACTATCCTCTCCTGATTTCCATCACTGTTACAACACACACAGAGGAGAAACATTGCAGTCAATGTTTCATCTACACAGTTGCAAATACTCTGATAGTCTTAGGTATTGCAGGAAAGAACATTGCCTTTATTTATATAAACAACATTAGCAACCTGCAGAAAGATTTGTACTGTACATTACTTGTGTATTATTACATCCATTGTTATGCGAAAGAGGTCCTGCTAAGCAAGTTGTAGTTGCAGTGAGCCAGTAAATTGCCTTCCAGTGCTTTTTTTTTTTTTTTTTGTCTTGCCTTCAAATGGCCTGCTGATCATCTACTCCCATTCCACCGAAATTTGTTTTCACAAAGTGTCTGTCCTCACTTCTCCTCCTTTTCGGGTTCTTTGTTTTAGACATTTCCTATAACACACATAATTTGAATTCTGCTTTCAGGTATGTGTCTACGCTCAATTAAAACTCTTAATGGAAATGTGCACTCGCTATAAAAACGCAAAGCTTTCTTGCTCTCTTTAAGTCATAGCTTTAGGGCCAAATGATTTTTTTTCTACCTTTTAACACATGGCAGGGAAGTTAAAGACAGCTCTTATTTGGGGAGCAGAGCTGCACTTACATGAGAGTTATAGCATAGGAACGACTCTGGTAATAAAAGTCCTCCAGCTGTGAAGGTTAGCTCAGTGGTAGTGCATAAATTTGCTCATAACATGTATAACATTTCAAGAAAACCAAGCAGTAGCAATACAGATCATTTTAATTAGCAACATATAATTACAAAATACTGATGGATGTTTTTCTTGACTCAAAGTCAAACTGAGGGGCAGTTTATGTAAAGAATTTAACCCTAAAAAGTCTGTGGTCAGGTTTAAAGCTTGGCTGATGGACGTGGCGATGTTAAAAACCAATTACCCCTTGGTTGCTTTTTAAAATGCCCTCACGCTCAATCAGCAGAGGCCCTGGGAAATGAATGAGCTAATTTTGCCCAACCTGGGCTGTAATTGTTCCAAATCAGCTTCATGCCTCAGCGTCACTGCCAAAATAATTGCTCATGAGCGGAAAGATTAATCTACAGAAGCACATCTGTGGGACTTAATTTACGGGTTGCAGTGCCATGCCTTGTGGATCCATTAGATTCATTTGCTTTTCAATCCTGTACAGCATATGCAACTAAACAAAGGTGAAAACATAATGGAGTGAACAAGCAAACACAATGCACAGCTCATATCATGCAATGAGGACAGTTGCTGAAACACCAGCGTTTATGGCCAGTAGATGATCTAGTTGTTTTAATGTATCACCCTGCAGTGCAGACATGATACACATCACCTCGTATAGGTGTGAAAAACTGTGGCATCCCACTAACCCCTGTCATGCCCACGTCTCCCACACCTGTTAATGGAGGAGCAGAGTCAAGCTCAGACACAGTCAACAAATACTTACAAAGCAGTGAAAGTGTCATCATTTGCCAAACATCAGCCACCAATCAACGGCGACTGAGAAGTCTGTGTTTGAATTGTGAGTCACTCTTGGGTTGAGGGAGGATGGGCTGTTCGACAAGCTCTCTGAAGGGAAACAGCTGCAAGCTGCAAATTGGAAAGCCTTTATGAGAAGCCACTCTGTGCTTTGTTGTCTCTTTCCTCCTCTCCTCAAAGTGCTGGCATGCAGATGTCTCCTCTTATTCCTCATGTATAATTCCAAAGACGGGAGAACTGCATAAAGGCATGATTCCTTATATCAGTCATTATACAGGCTCCTGAACTAGACAGTGGGTGTGTTGTTAAATAGTGAAACTTCACTACAGCGATGGATTTAGCACCTCGCTCCTCTGTTGAAGCTCTCTACCCTGTTGTACAGCATGATGCTTCAGACAGGATAATGTGGTTGAAAAACAAGCAATGTGACAAACCATGGTGGTGTTAAACACCCTCCACACCAGCTGTAGGGCCTCCTGTCCGCAGCCCAGGCAGAGACATGAGGTTGAGCAGATAAGGATTCTTATCAGACCCTGTGCAGATGTTTGGTGGAGTGAGGCTATAACAGGATTTCTAAAGTTACTATTGGCCAGCAGGATTTCACTGGATGAGCGGAGAGTGAGAAAAGAAGAGCACAGGGATGGATGGGTGGAGGAGGAGATGGGAGTCGTGTGCAGTGGCGAGGGGTGAGCTAGTGACCAGGGTGTTATTTGTGAATCCCCCTCAGAGCACCGCAGTAGAGCGCATCATAGACACCTGCTGGTGGAGTGATAAAGAGCGAGAACAAGCCACTCCAGCTTCCCAGGAGCCCCAAATGGCATCTTGCTGGCTCTGATCCTGCTCCTTGGGTAATTCTCTTAAATATAACTGGTTTTCCCTCATAGGTCAGCTCCCTCTGTGGGCTGGCATCTTGGGGAAAAGAGGTTAGAAAACAAATGAGGAGAGGAGGAAGTACCAAAGGCCAAGACAGATGCTCTTGCGCTCACAGTTAGTTCAGTAGGTGGTCCTACTCTGTGTCGGCACAATCCAGCAAATCTAAATATGCAAAGCATGGTATGTCACAGAAGTTCCTCGTGCCACTACAGGCTGTCATTTCAAACTTTATCACCCACAGAGGTCAAGGACATGTGGTCTGGCTCTGAGAGGGGCCTCCGACTCTCTGGAGAGCGATTCTCATTAGTGTGATTCCAGCTGAGGATTATAATATGAATCCTTAGGATAAATCTTTGCCTGTCACAGAGAGACCATCAGCTGTTGCAGACAACCAGTGCTGACTCTTGAATTATTCATGTCCTGTTTACAGCAGGCGACAGGTGCGTGACCTCTGTGATGACTGCCCAGGGTGTCTGGGAGAAATGGTGACAAGGGAAAAAGTGTGTGTGTGTGTGTGTTTGTGTGGGAGGACGGGGCATAGGGGGTGGTGGGGAGGATTTTGAGGAAACTGCCAATTTGTCAGACTCAGGTGTCTTGAGGTTTGAGGATGCTTTTAATTTTATTTCTGCGGCAGGACACAGAGCATTTAAAATACTTAAATCTAATAGAAAGATAAAGCTGCTTAGGTAATTTTCCAGAGGAAGAGGACGGCTGCAGTCGCCAAGTTTAGGGGTGTGTCTGGGTATAAAAAAAAAAAAAGCAAGTAAAGTGAAATTGCTGTTCCCCAAAATGTTAGAGTGAAGCTCAAGGTTGTGCAGGGGTTGGGGGAGAGGTCTGCCAAGCTTGAGCTCACATCAGCTGAATGGCATTTACTGTAACCTTTCCCCTGACTTTTAATAACGGTGCAGAAACAGCAGAAACACGGATCACTGCGATTCACCAGGGAAACACTGGAAATAGCAACTGGACCTCCCACCGCTCATTGCCACACAGACCCCATAAAGACCCAGAGTGGACTGTGAAGACAAACATTAACATTGGTTTCAGCTCCACTGAGTGTTAAGTCAAGTCAAAATTTTATTTATATAGCCTAATCTCACAAACTATAAACATGCCCCAAAAGGCTTTAGAGTCTGTAAAACATGTGACATCCTCTGTCCTCATACCCTCCAATGTCAGTGCCAACATTAATATCAGGAGGAGAGGACAAATAAGATGAAATAGCAGAGAAGTATGACAGCAAAGAGAAGATGCTGAAAGCAAAAGGAACAGGGAAAGCAGATAAATAGAGTGACTAAAGGCCAGTAAGAAGTAGATGTTGTCAAAAAGCACAGGCAACCCATCAGCTTTGCTTAGTTAAACACCAGTGAAATCCCAAACCGAATCACAGGAATTCAATCTGGTTCACTCAGCCTGAACAATAGTCTCTGACACCTGATAGTTCAAGAATAGGCCTCCCATTTATGCACACATATTGAAGCGGACATCTGCATGAACACATACACAGGAATGCATGCAAATGCAAACAGTGCACACACCACAGAGTGATGCATGAATTTCCCCTTCAGGCAACTGGGGAAAGAGACAGACATTCCTCCCCTTCGGCCAACTCCTGCTTCAGACAAAATAACAAATGGCTGAATGATATAGTGAGCTGTCCCCTCCGGTTGCAAAGTGGGAATGGAACCACATCTCTGAGACAGCCGCTACAAATGGCCCATCTCTATAACCGCCCCTCTCTCTCTCTGTCTCTCGTTTGCTCAAATACGCATCCACAGAGACCTTGGCAGATCTCGAAGACAGATTAATCTTGATTGAAAGTTGCTGAAGTGTCCTCAAGCGTCAAAGCATTACTACTTATCAGGAGAGAGCGTGGTGGAGATGATCCAATGAAAAGACAGAAAATAAGCTCTGGGGTCATCTAGGATGGACGAACACCCACAAAGAAGCCACTACTGTGTGGTAAATGCACACATTAGATTAAGCCCTCATCATGTGAAATCTTGATTTAACAGACGTCTTTCCAGTCTGCCTGCTGTTAGCCTCGGACTGCTGCTGTTGGAACTGCATGAATCTGATATTTCCACCACTCATACAGGCACGGGTATTGCATTTTTGGCTGCTGAGTGAAATTCTTCCTTTCACGTGGACATAAATCATCTGGAACATGATTTTAATGTGGCTAATATAACATTATCGGTTCACTGTGCACCACTGCTGTCTACACTCTCCAGTTATCAGGGGTCAGGGATACCGATTGCTGATACGGAGGTGGCTATTTTATAAACTGTAATTAGAGACAGTGCATTATCTATGTCCTGTACTATATCATATTAAGCATTATAGAAATCTACTCTTTTTATTGTATCTTTGAGGATGTTTTCTTACTTTTCATTTTCCACTTTATGCATAACACAATTCCATAATACTCTTTCTACTTCCACTCCACTGCATTTATATGACATTATTTACTAGTCATTTTTTGCATACATAAATCTACCTACAAAGAATTTGATCAGCTTGTAGCATATGATGATACTTTATGTGCATTTTGCTGTTAATAATTTTGTACTAACAGCATTTATTTTGTAGGGATTATTGTTTATTATTATTGTTTATTGTACATGTAATATATGTGGTGTTTCTAAAGATTAATTAATGACTTGCCAGCAATTTTGTGTGATTTTATTTGTATGTTCTTCTTCATGACAGGAGTAATTCAGTTTTAATAGAATCACTGCTGTTATATTTATAGTGGAAACTAAAGCGCGTGTCTTCAATCATCTTTCTTTGTGACTTAATGTTTTGACAAATGTTTTTAATAAAATCACTGGTGCAAATTTAGATCAGTGTGACATAATGTAGGATAAAATATACTGTGCCTTTGATCAAGCCTGTTTATTCAACTATAATTTGTTTAATGTGCATTTAACAGGGATTAATATATCATAAAATGAGAGCTAAAGACATGACATTAAGTTGGGGATGGTACAGTGTGGGCTGGGACAAAATGTTACTAAATTGTTACACACAGTAACTTCATGGGGGTCAATCCTATATTAACAACAACATCTATGTGCGTCCTCTGATACAGACAACATAATACTGGTGTCACTGGAGCTTTGTTAACCTTTGGTTAACATACTGTAACCCCATCTGACTGTGCAGGTCTCAGCTAAACCACTTCAGTCTGTCTGCTGGTGTCTGCTGAGACAAAGAGGATTTACTGCTAATCTGGCCTTAACAACAGCAGGAGAACATACTCTCCACGACAGCACTCTGGAGAATAGGACTAATCAAGACATCATGAACATCAGACAGGGAACAATTACCGCTAATAAAACCTGCGAGAAAGAGAGCGAGAGCTGGGCTATTATGTTATTTTATTGGAGTAGATTACATTTGAGTGTTTTTTGCAAGAACAAGCAAAACTAAAACAAAAATCGCCTCAACAAATGATTTCAAGCGATCTGATGTTGAAAAATCTGATACACAATTTCTTTTTTCACCACAAATGGATTAATTCAACTGCAGAGTAGCATGACTTGAAATATAACTCTTTGTTTTAAATTTTCCCTGAAAATTCTTCAAAAACATAAGCAAGTTAAATTCAGAAAGGCTCTTTAGCAGAGGGTCACAAATGTTTTTTTTTCTGACAAAATGTAGCTTTCCTGACACAGGCCCAACAAAAATCATCACTTATCAAATGGGTTTGAGTACCAAAACGGCACAAAGGCGTCTGATGAGGTGACAAACATGGGTCTGATTGTAACAGAGAACAAATGCTGGATTTGATTGCAGTAATAAGCAAATGCCTTTAACAGGTGGAAGTGTAGCTGGGGAGGTGTACAATTTGCAATCCCTCCTCATTAGTAAGCAAATGAATTCAATCACCTCTCTTTGGTAAGCGGCTTGATAAATCCCTGCAAAGTGGTGTCTGGCTTCAACCACAGCAAGCAGCTTTAATAGATGCAGATCTGCTAATGCATTATTCTCATTGACTCTGCACTCGCCATTCCGCTAAGATCAGCCTCAACACAATTGTTGGCCTCAAGCAAACAAACCCAAGGGAGCAGTGAGGAGTATTTTCCTTGCGCTAGCTCCAATAGCTTTACAAATTTTATTCATACGTCCCTTGAGAAAACAACTGCAATGTGCTTGTGCTTGGAGGCAGGGCATGAGCTCCAAACGGGCAGGGCAACGTTAGAAAAGGCAGATCTAAGCTGACAAGCTTTATGTTGCACTGAGGCTAAAAAAATAAATTTAAAAAAAAATAGCTGGGGCAGCTCCTCTTACCCCAAGAAGGGAGATTTTTCACACACATCAAAGCAAAGCAGTGCAGCACCATCATCACCACCTGCTGCACCATGATGTGCTCCTGTAACACAGTGTCCAAGACACAGCATGATGGGGCCAGTAGGACCGTAACAAGCGGGAGACAAAAGTTAGAAGACAGAAAGCAATCAGATACAGCGTTTGAAGGAAATATGGAACAGCTGATAAACACAAAAACTCAGATGGTCTAGAGCTTTTAAAATGTCTTCACCGATGCTGTGGCATTTGCAGTATCAAAGGCCAATCAATACATATAATGTATATTTGTTGTGTTCAAGCAGTGAGAGAAGTGCAGCATTTGGCAAAAGCTTAGATTGAGTAAAATACAGACAAAACTAATCTCTTCATGCCTGGAAACAAATCCATTCTGCAGGCCTAATCAATTCGTTAGACAGCATCTTCGCGAACACATACATGAACACATGTGACCAAGGCACTGCAATGATTAGCTTGTCCCACTTAATCACTTCCTATTACAGACACCTGCAAAGTTGCAGCAGTCTTGTGCAATTATGTGTAATCAGAGAAATGTCACATTTGAATGATGAGCAGCATGAGGAGATGACTTGAAACATGTCGCGCTGCATATTTACAACACAGAATCATCAGTTATTCTCATACATTAAAAAAATATTCTTCATACGTGTCTCGCAAATACATTAAAAAAATCATTCACGCATGACTCAAGCATAATCTTCCACACAATTTTGCATATGCAATGTGAGTGTATAAATACACACAACCTCCCATACAAGAGTGGGGGGGGGGGGGGGTTGCTCTGGATAAAAGACATCCCTTATCAGCTTCCTCATAGAAGAACTGGGAATGAATGCATTTACTCAAATGAAAGAGGCAGCTTTTGGAGATAAGCTGAGAGAGACGAAGCTCAACTAAGCTTTCAGATTGTTCTGGGCCTGCAGTGGGAACAGAGGAGGACTGGAAAAACAGAGAGGGAGAGGATGGATGGACGGACGAGTAGATGATGGATGGCTTGTTAATAAAGTGATAGGAGGATGGTGTGGGAGTGTAGACTGGCGCTGTGCTGTGCTTTGAGGCAGATGTGTGTGTACAGAGGAGGAGGGCGTGGCTTTTATCCGCAGTGGAATTGGCTGTATAAAGTGTATTCAGATTATGAGGGTGTGAAAGCTATTGTGTTGACCCCAGTATTTTGTGTGGGCATGCACATCTGCCTATACCTTTTGTCTATCCCAGCGCTTGTAGCTGGCCCTGTTTGCACAGTGAGCTGGCACGTCTCTGCTGCGCTGGGCTCTGAGCCGCGCTAGAATAACCCACTTCAAAGAAACCCATTGTCACACACTAATGTGGCGAACGGCAGCTAGCGCCACAGAAATCAGCACACAGTGAGACTGGATATGCCCTCTGAGTTTCTCTGAGATAGAAGAGGAAGGGTGGTGTCAGTAGGGATGAAGACAAGGGGGACTCAAAGAGAGAGAGAGGAAAAGAAGAGATATAGAGACAGAGAGATATAGAGAGGTTTGTTCATAAACACTGGTGTGAAAACATTAATCATGTAGACTCTCATAAAATCATTAGTGCCCATCCTTCCCAGTCTCCACAACATCTCAGCACTAACAAAGAGAAGCCAGAATGCCAATTTCTGTTAGAGATGCAAGCCAACACACACCAGACACACGTTTTTGGAAACATCACACACACATACACACTTTTGCAGTGGAAAATATTAACAAAGAAGTGAGACAGCTGAACTAAACAGCAATATTCATGTTTTTAGTGACAGTTTGTCATATTCTGCGTTTGATGTATAATTATGTTTGAAACTCATAAAAATACTCATTGTATTTATGTACTTGCAAGTCATTCCACATTATTCATATACTCTATGTATGTAATTGTGAATTGCATTTAAAGTGAATGTCTGTGTGTGTGTGTGTGTGTGTGTGTGTATAAAAATGCCAGCTGGAATTTAGGCACAGACATAAATTGTGGTTTTCCATGTGTATCATGAATTCCAAAAGTGTGTGTGTGTGTTTGTGCAGAGAAAATGCACATTTAGTGATGTGATATACGTACATTCCTCTGTGCTGTTTGGTTGCAATTCAAAGCTGAGTTCAACCTTTTGTGTATTCTGTATGTGTGTCTTCAAAAAAAGGATAATGCAATCTATACATTGTGGTTGCATGTTTCTAATAAATGATACTGTTTTTTTTTAAGCTTACATAATTTTGAGATGTTTGTTGTTGTTGTCTGTTTACAAACATTATAGATGTAAACAAGCCTTTTAACCATATCAACAAGATGATTTAGCTGCTGTTTTGTGTTTTTCTGTTTATTAAGAGCTGGTTATCACTTTGAGAGTGAAGTTGTCATCAAATAATACATTAAAAAAACAGTCTTTTTTATGTACACTAATTACTTTTCATATGATTTGTGTTTGTGTGTATGTGCATCTAGGATAACAACTGGACATTAAATCCCAGCCGTTGTAATTAATCTGGAGAGCAGTGGGCTGGTAAATGCTCATGAGACGGGATGCAGTACAGGTGGAGGTCAGCATCCTGATGGGAAACAAAGCTGGAGGAGAGACATCCATTAGAGTTGGATCACCGCATCTTCTGTTTACACTTACAACCATTTACACACTAGCTGCTCTCTATTATGCGCATTGCACCCTGGAGTGTTGCACATCAGTGCTGAGGGCACCAGGTTCTGATGGCTGGAACTGACTGTAAAATCAATGACCTTTGTTACTTTTCCAGCCACTGATCCTTGTGCTTTTGAGAGCTGGGGTGGTGATATACACAGTCTAATTCGATGACTCAGAAATATGCTTGAGACAAAGACAAGTGAGAATAACTGATCTTTTTAGGTTGTATAGTCTATGTTTCAATCCTCTCTTCGTTTTTTACTCTGTGCTGAATTTGCTCTCTTTTCCTTATATGTGTATATCGTCCTTCACGCTGTTGCTCTTCTAAAGGTCTTTAACTCTTATTTTGCTCATTTAAGTTAAGGTCAGAGCATCAATTGGACTAGTCGACCACTTCAGTTGAAAGCTGCCTCACCTGCTGAAGTCTGATGAATTCACGAGCGAGAAAAACACACAAACACACACACACACACAGCCCTGGAAAGTGTTGTGCTGCTGCTTTTCTTCAAGGCCTCAATCTTTAGCCTTAGTGCCCGGGCAATGAGAGGCTAAGTGGTGAGGTTTTGGTGCAGAGTGCAGCGTGAGACCATTTCTCATGTTGTCAGAGCTCCCGCTGGGCCTCACATATGCCTGCAGCTCTCAGCATCCAGAAGCCATCACTTCAGCAGGGGGGCCAATCAAACCCATGCTGTCACTTCAGTGAAATGACTTGAACTGTCACTCACACATGGGCATTTTCCCAACGGGGGGGGGGGAGATGGGGCAAGGACTCAAAGGATTGTATACAACACATACATACAAAAACTGCATGTACAGAAGAAGACACGTGTAATTCCTGTCACAACACAAATCTTAAACATTATATATTAACAGCCTCCACGACAAAGACCATACAGCTGTGTGTACATATACAAAGAAAAGATCTCATGAACATTCCTGGTGCTCAGAGAAATCACAAAGGGCATAGATAACATCAGAATCAGATTTCATACTTCAAAGTACCTTACCAATTCAGCAATGCACTCTTGTACCATTGATGGGCCTACAACGGACAATTAAAAAACCAAAGACAGAACTTGACAGCTTCACTTCTTTCTAACTCCACACTGACATAATTTTTTTTTATTTTCAAACTTTAGTCTTGAGCCTCAGTGGACACAGACTCAAGTGACATTACTGATTTCACACACCTCCCTGTGGAGTGACAAAAAAGCTTCATGCAAAATTTCCCACTTATGCTGCAGAACTTCCAAAGTCCTGTAAACTGACTTTGTGTTAAATCAATGGAGTTTCTCTTTAATATAATGCAATCAACCAGACAGAAAAGAGTTATATATATTTTTTGCTTTACACAAAAGACCACACTATGTGCTGCCATAAGAAACCAACATTTCATCACAAACTGACATGCACACTGAAATGCACTACACATCAGAGGTTGATGATATACAACACTGTGAGAGCTTCCATGAATAGAGTCTTTAAACTCACATCACCTCCTGGACTGATCTCTACTGGGAACGATAAAACAAGGTCAAGAATAGTGACTACAGCAAACTTGGAAAAAATAAATGAAAGAAAAGCGTTTTGGAGTGAAAACAGATCCCATTGTTTCTGTTACCTGGAAGCAATGACTGACTGGCACATATTCGTCGACTGCTGCATGAAAATGTGGGATAGAACTTTACTCCAGTGAGTAACTCATAAAATGCAGTAGGGTGAGCAACAATAACTGTGAAATTATATATTATCCTATTTGTGTTAGTACTAGACATGGCATTCATTCCCATAGGAGTCTTTATGGAGATGACAGAGTAACAGGGAGTGAGGTAATGAAAAATAAAAAAAAAGTCAGTTTGACTACAGCTTCGTCATTTGAGCTGAAGTGTTTTTTGAGCTAATAGAGCAGTGGGTTATTTGTCTTTGCTGTGTGTGTGTATGTGTGTGTGTATGAGAGAAGGTATAAGTGGGTTGAGCAGAAGTTGGAGAGCTGCCACTTTCGTCCCTCTGGACCAACGAGAGATGAATGAAGAGACAGGAGGCTCAGGAGATCCATCCATCATAATGTCTCACTGGCTCGCACGCTTTGTTTTTGCACGCACGTGCACAGAGACACGCACCCACGTACAATCAGTCAGACCAGACAGAAGCCCACAGCTGCTTTGACTAAAAAGACACAAACAATTACCAACACACACACTCGAGAAAGAGCTTGTTCATCTGAGAGGGTGATGGTTTGATGATGGTGCAGATGTGGGGTTGGTGGGAAGCAAACCAAAGCTCTGAGTCCAACAGTGCTGCTTTCTCATTAGCCTCCTCATTTACACCCTCTGCACCTGCACAGCCACTTCAAACAGATAAGCTATTGCTCCTCTCTGGATGGGAACCCTTCCAGCCTCTACACAATAAAACTGAAACATCTCAAGGTCAAGGACTCCCAGCTGGGTTATACATTTCTCTGTCAATCTCTTACTGCCTTGCTTTCAGGGTGTGGTCACAGACTGTAACAATAACCCCATGTAATTAGCCCTGATCAAGCTTGGACCCTGTTTAACCCAGATTAACCCTCCTTCCCATATGTGCCCTTCCCCCCACCTCAGTTCCTATAGTTAAAAAAAGGGAGTGGAAGGGGAAGAATGGCACCCACTCCCAAAAGGACAGGCCTGTAATCATCCCTCCCACAGCCCCACAAACTGTCTCTTTCCTGGGGGGATGGTGGTGGGGCTGCGGATGGATGGGTGAAATAAGACATGGTTTAGCCCCCACTACCAAGTAACGTTGAATATAAACAGAGGTCTGACTCTAACAAGGAGACAAAACAATGAATAATCATGGCTGCAGTCAACGAACAGCTGTTATCTAGTGCTGAGAAGAAGTTGCAGCAGCTACAGAGCTCCCCTGTGAACCACCGACCGGCTTTTAAGACGACATAATAGCAGAGGTGCAATCAGCACAAGACAAGGGCCTGAGTAGTTAGGGCTCCACTTGACAGTAAAGCTGCTCTTTTATGAGCTGACTAAAAGGATGAGAGGGAGAGACCCGTGACACGAGAGTGAAGAAGACAATGCCTCAGTCAAACACCTCAATCCTGAAGGTTTTGGTGTCTCATATGCATCTTCTCCTCACCGGTGGAGGGTTTAAGAGGTTCTTTTTGGAAGGAGAAGTAAATATGTGGAGAAATGCTAATGTGGCATCCATTTGCATGAGTCATTTGCCCATGCACCGAAGCCATTTTAAGAGCACCAAGGTCTCAAAGCACCCCACAATTTCACTTATAGCACACTAAATCACATCCAGAGGCCTGGTGTGCTTGTGCTTGTGTGTGAATACACAACCAATGCATCCGAGTCAGTAAACAAGACTGTCAGCATTTTCTTTTTGGGGTGTTTATATAATCTCATCTTTTTCACTTCCTGAAATGGCAGGAAGGGCTCACAGCCTAATCCCTCTGCAGAAGAGCTGATATGTAAGAATTTTTGGCAGGAGAAGGGAAGAGATGATTGAGCCATGGCTATGAATCAGTCTTTCAGGTGAAACACTGAGGAGAGCAGCCCAGGTATATTAGCTATCCCTCCGCTCAGCCCACACAAAAGAACAGAACACCTTCATTTAGTGAAATAATTATTGGTTTGAGTAGTTTCTGCAGTTTGCGCATTTAGTGGGTCAGGTTTTTTCATGAAGATCTTGAATATAGTTTAATTTTCGTTCAACCTGTTATTGTCCTTTGAACAGCAAAGTGATCAGTTTTATTTTATTAAACCAAACTGAGTATCAGTTGTCTGAAGTCTAAAACTGACTGTGATTTATTTTAAAAAGGTACTACAAAAAAAAAAAAAAAAAAATCCAAGAGAAAAATTCTTGACAGACCCTGCTCTTTACAGCGCATAACCTCCATAACCCGGTCTCACTCTGTCAAATTAGCACATTTATAAAATAGCCAATAATTCCAGTACTGTCGCGTTTTAACAATATTATTTTTTTCTTGGCTCAGGTAATGCTTCATTTTCATTCGGCCGACTCGTGGCAGAGCGGCGTTTAAGAAGACGGGTCAGATTTCCGTGGGCCTATTTTAAAACAACTGGAATGAAAGAAAACCCCAAAGTGGTCGTTATTATGAGGCTCATCTATTAAAGAAGGACACTTCATTTTTTCTGATATAAACCTGAACTTAAACCACATCGAGGGGAAGAAAGAGGCTGAGGTGCCCGTTCCTCTTCACCGGTCAGGACGCACGCACATATTTGGCTTTCGGGATCTATTTTGAGCCAAATAACTTCGAAATCGATCGAAACTGTTTCCGTTCTTATATGGTCGAGATACAGCCGCGCGTAACCTGAAGGCTACTGATAAATTCCACACGATTTTAACCATAAACTCTGAACCAACAGCGTGCGTGTCCCATTAATTAAAATACCTTCAGCGGGCTAATTCTAATTTCCCTGACAGCAAGTGTCCATTCTTCTTAAGAATGTGTTAATAATGTGATCATTTTTCCTCGAATAGTGCCGCTGCAACATCTGTATAACATCCAGTGGGATGTAAGCGGTGGGGTTTTTGGTATCCTTCATAAATGTGCCATAAAGATCACTACACTCAGCGCAGCCACACCATCACAGGTAAAAGAGTGGAGTACCGAAGGTGCTGTGACACTTACCGATCAGCATCGCGCGTCCTGGACCGTATCCGCGTGTGTCCAGCTCGGCGTGTCTCCGTGCGTAAAAAGGGTTAAAAGAAATATACAGACTTTAATCCCTAAAGGAGAGAGGACATGCGCTACGCACAGGTGAGAACCGGAGGCGTCCTGTAGTTTTGAAGAGCCTCTAGGTCTGCTGGAGCCGATTTCGATCGACTTGTTCCCCTCTCGTCTCTGTAAAGGCAACTCTACTGTATCCTTTTCTCCCACGTCTTTGGTGACCAATCCCCGGGAAAGCTCAGATCCGAGTGATGCGCGTTATCCCTCAGTGAAAATCCTGTCGCTCGGGCGCTTGCTGCTCCTCTCGGCCTGAAAGAAGCGAGGAATGGGACCGTTGGAGGGGAGCTGGGTATTAAAGCCTCTTCCTTCTCTCTCTCTCTGTCTCTCTCTACATTTTCTGAGCCCTCTCTCCTCCTCATCCCTTCCTCTCTGTAGTCTTACCTCTTTCTCTCTCCAGCTCTCAGTGAGCACCTGTCAACTTGACAGCAAGACACAGAGATGGGAAAATTAGCTGCTTTTTTCCCCCATATTCTTCATACTTGTACACAACTTAGCAGCACATTAGGTCTCTATGACAAACTTATTGCTGTACAGGTCAGCACTGTAATAGGTTTTATACATCCTGCCATACGGATCCAAAGAAGAGAGTGAAAGAAGCAAAAAATAGGAGAAATGCAGCAGGAGACTGAAAAACTTCAGGTAGCAGAACATGATATAGGAGCACTGTAAACATTAAGGGATATAAAAGGATATTTTCAATCCGTGCTCTCATACGTGATTTGTGTGCACTTGTCAAGGCAGCTGCCTTGTGTGCATGACAGTGTGTTTAGTGAGAGAGATGTGAGAGTGACTGCAAGTGATGGTTTCTCACAGCCATCCCTCTTGCCAGTCTGCTCTTCCTTTGTCTCCTCTTGTTGATGCATCATTTGCTGAAGCTGACACATATTCTGGGACTGAGTATTGGCTCGAGAGCACAGAGTGCCTGCTTGTACTAAATTTCTGTTTGTTCAAGTCAGTTTATGTGCGTGCATGTGTGTGTGTGTGTGTGTGTGTGTGTGTAAGCATAGATCGTTGGTTGAAGAGCCTTGATGTCCTGGAGCCACGCCAAAGCACATCTCCCAGGGTGCTATCAAGAACTTAATTACAGCATTAAATTGCTCCCTCTCTGCCTCTCTCACTTCACTTCCGCTCCCCCCCCCCCCCCCCCCTTCCTGCTCTCTCCACAAACTGTGTATCCATTTAATCTTAGACTTGTCGCTCTCACTCTTTCTGTGGTTTTATCTCTTATTGCTCTTTTTTTCCCATTTTCTTGGAGTTGCTGGTTTGGCAGAAATGCCTGCTGGTGGGGCTGTTTGTGTCATCACTGTGGGGTGAGGCCTTCAAAATGTGTCTCAATTGTTCACTGTGGAACCAATAATAATAGTTCGGTCACTGTCTCTATAGTGCATTTAAATGTTCTAACATTATGCTTACATATAAATCATACATTCATGCCTGTTGCTGTTTAATCATTCAGCTTGTTATGGTGTCTTTAACGTGCCATTTCCCAGAGCCACATTGCAGGTATAAAAACGGACAGTGGCTAAAGTAAAGGGTGGTAGTAATCAGATTACTGATGGAGAGTTGTTTCTGAGAATGAAATGTTTCTGATAGAGTGTTATGTGGGGCGTGAGCTACCTTTCTCCTCCAGTCCAGGATTCTGTTCCTTGCCATTCACCAAGGCAGCAGTGGAGCCAGAAACTCCCCCCTGGGGCAGAGTGGAGGACACAGGGGCAGCTGGGCTGTCCTGCTGCCTCATGCCAACCATCAGCTTGATGGCTGGCATGCCAGAGCCAGGGCTAATTAGAAACACGGGAATGGCTCCAAGCTTTACATCAGTCAGCCTCAGCCAGGATGATTTGTTCTAGCCTATTTGTCCTGTATGTTAAAAGATGGTCACTCCACTGGAATAGAAATACATCTCTCTGTAGGGGCAGTTGGACTGTTGAAGGGTCATATTACTTCTGCAAAAATGTTCATTTTATAACCCTGTCTACTAGAAACAACATTTCATACTATGAATTAGCAACAGCAAACATATTTTAAGCAAACTATAATGCCACCCAGGTTATGAGCTGTTTTCTATTAACATAACATGGACTTATGGACATAAATGTATTGGCAAAAATTTGATACTGATGAAAATGTTCACAGGGATTCATTATTTTTACTGTTTTATATACAACAGTTGCAATTACAATACAATACTCACAGGAACTAAATGATTTGACATTTTAGAGTTATGTTTAGGAAACCAAAACTTACAGAAAGGTTGTGGCTTTAGCTTTCTTACATTCTTACATATTATTATTGAAATTTAACCAAACCATTAACCAAACTGCTTCTGTTGCACCTAAACACATGCAGAACCCAGGATTCCAACCCCGGTCAAAGCTCTGGACTTTGTACACCTAATGTCCCTTTTCCTACGACTCATGTCTGGTATGTAATTGTAGTGGTTCTTACACTAGAAAAGCACTGTCAGGTAACATAACCCAGATAGCTTTTACTTGAGCAAACATTTTTCTTGAAATTTCAGTCACAGGTTTTTGGAAAGCACGGAAAGTTCCACAATTGACGTAATTCCCTTCCATGTGAATGATTAAATTTTTGTTTTTTCATTATGAAGGATTTTGAAAAATAGAATATTTCTCTATGCACTATGGGCTGATAGTTAAAAGTCAACTTGAATTATAATAGCAAACCTTGGCAATGTTATGAGATATCTTTTTTCTTTTTAAAAAGCTATTCCAGTTTCAGTATATATTTCATCAAGGCTGATGTTCAGTAGTATTGAAGTGATTTGTTTTTACTTCTGACATAAAATCTTTCCAAAACAATTCTTTAAAAAAAAAAAAAAAAAAAAAAAAAATCACAGAATTTTCCTCAGTGGCAGGAACTCTTAAGACCTAATACTAGACTGACTTGTAATAGAAAACCACAACACACATCCTGAGTTAGAGACAGTGTTTGCTCCTGGGGACAATACTGTTTATACTGTTCAACTAAGCACCAAGACAGTGATTTTGACAAACTTTAAAACTGATATATATATATATATATATATATATATATATATATATATATATATATTTTTTTTTTTCATCATACTCATCTCCAGTCACCATGGTATGAGAACTGTAATTCATATGAGATCAGCTAGGCAGAGCACATAATCTTTTCCTCGCTGGATATTCTGCAGTTAACACTAACACTGACTTTGTTAATCCTAATGGCATTTACGGGGTTGCCGAGAGCCGAGTATCTATGGTGATGAGTGGCGGACCCTGGAGAGAGGAGAAGGTCAAGTTGTCACACTCAGGTCTAACAAAACAGTGTTTTCTTTCCACAACTCTGTTCCGCTCTGCTAAAGCCACTGATTATTGATAATCAGCCTCTTTAGTGTGAGTTTGTGATTTCAATGTAGTAGAAAGAAGCAAATTTAAATGATCTTTATGTAGGGTAATATTTGATTATCACGAAAAGAGTAAAGGGAACCACTGCTGGGTCAAAGATATTTAAGTGGAAGATTTGTTATTTGTGACATAAATGCTGAATGTGCACCGTGGCACTGTGGACTGTTTACACTGTACGTGTGATTAGGAGGATGGGAAGATAAGGTGGAAGCTACAGAAGAGGTGAACAGCGTTGAATTATTATGCAGGGTGTGCGAGCGCTGTAGTGTGCCAGTGCTGTCACACGGTGGGGCGGGTTGGTTTGGGGTGGATGGGCTGAACGCTGGGTGGATGTGGAGATGGGTGGGAGTGGGTGTTGGGTGCTCTGGGACAGCGTGACAGCAAGGGCATGAGACCTGAGCAGAGGGAGGAAGAGGAAGCGTGAAATATGGAGATAGCTGCTGTCACCTGAGAAGATGACAGTGGCGTTCCGTGCCGTGCAAGCCTAATACCATGTGACATCTTTTTAGCGGTGGCATCTGGGCATCTCTACAACATCCTGACCCCCCCAACCTCCCCTCCCTCTCTTCCCTACATTCACCTCACATATCCCAACTTGCATTAGTCATTAACAGATGGCAACAAGCCCCCTGAAAACCTCTCTGTTGCTGATGTGAAATTATTGTAACTGTGGATAAATACCTGACAACATCCGACAGCCTCATAATGTCCACATTTCTGTTTGCCAATATGCAGTGGGCATACAAAGGTGTGATGAGAGTGACAGAGCTGTTTTTAATGAGCAGGTGTGTATGTTCTCTAGGCTAATGTGCATATGTAGCTATAGATTAGCTTCTTTAGTCTTTATCTATAAATGTTGGAGAGTAATCTTTCCTAACATTTACACCACAGTTCACTGCATATATGTGTGTATGGTGTTTATCATAAACAGAACAAAACAATATGTACACCAACACGCTCTGGAAATGCTTCTTTATTGTATGGGAACTTGTGACAAATGCAGATGTGTTTGGGAATGGCACGACGTAATGAGTGACAGGCTAATTTATGAACAGGCAAATAGGAAAGCTTTCCTTGCCTCGCTCGCTGCTGTTCCGAGCCACCGAGCTCCTCAGTTAGAGCTCGCGCTGCCAATCTGCCACTGAGGCCTGACTAGGTAATGACTGGCAGCACCAGAGGAAGCAAATGACCATCTATCTCTTTTCCTTTCTCACTCTCTCAGTTTCTCCTCTCTCTAAGCTAAAAGCCACCACTCTAAAGCACCAACTCTCTCTCTCTGTACAATAACATCTTTCTCTAAACTACTCTGGACATTCTCTTCCTTCATTTCTCTTTCTCAGTCCCTTTTCTTTGAAAGTCTGACACTAAGCTCTGAGTCTCTAAATTGACATCTCTCTATCTCTCTCTTAGTCCCTCTATCAATTTGCCTACTTCATTGGAATATTTTTTCCTTTGCATTCTCCTTCACTAGTCCACAATCTCAGTTTCTCCACACCCCCACACCATTTTTTCTCTAACAAACAAACAAATAATTTGAAAGGCACTGGGAGGGAACAGCCTCGGAGCGTGATGCCTGGCCAGCTACCTGACTGACTGACAGACAGACTAACTAACTAAGTGACAGAAAGACTGACAGGAGGTTGGAGGAGCACTGAGAGGGTTGACTTTGAGGCGCTAAAGTAATTTGAAGATGGGTGGACAAGAAAGACAGATGCTGATGGGTGACAGCATAAGATGCAGAGTCCCATAACAGAACCTGAAGACAACTCTTATGGTGTGTATTAAAGAGACTAAAGTTTAGGTGATTAGCCTGTAGGTCAATTTGCTCATCCATGCGTCCTGATAAACTGCATGATTGCTGAGGAACAAAATAAACATTATTAAAGTCAAAGTGAGAATTGACTTAACACTGGTTTTATTCTCTCTGTGTTTGGGGGATCCCATAGGCTCTAGTGCTTTATGTGTAAAATTAATTATACTAATTGCAAAATTATTATAATACATTGTTTTTACATATTTTTTTAATTATTATTTTCCTTTACTTTAAATATATATTTTTCTTTTTTATGATGCAAGTGACAAAACACAGAAAGACAGAAAAAGAACCCAGTTGTTTAAATGGTTTGGTTATCTGGTGGTAAACAGTCCATTAACATGCTTTGCCTTAAATTCATAATTTAAGTCACCATTATTCACTTTCTGTAAAACAATTAAACACTGGACCAAAGTGCTTTTATGAATAACTTAGCACTGCAACATTTCCAAGCTCTTTAACATAAAGTAAATGGACTTGCTGATAAATTAAAGAACTGGGTAAGAAGACAAAAGGACACCAGTAAAAGGGACTTTTCACAACCTGGCAACCCAAAAGCTGTTCTTTAAAATGACTGATTTATAGCCATTAATAAAGTCTTTAATAAGAATTTAATAAAATTATTAACCTTAAATTTTAGTAAACCTTAACTTTAAATGCCACATGGCCAGGTATGTCATTTGTATGCCTGAGTAAAAATTTACATGGTACGAATACCATAACGTTTTGATTCACCCCTGTTTCCATAAGATGTGGACATTGTGGGGGATAGCTGGCAAAACTACGTGCAGCTAACAGTCACTGTGCAGGGAATGAAAGTGCGATGTTGTGATGTCAAAATAACGTTGGGTACGGCAGAGAACTGAGAATATTTCATCTTTAAAGTGGTAATGTATGAACTGCTGGAAATACATTGACACTGGCACTGACATCTGTCTGTTACTAAAGGGTCTTTTAAGTTTCCTGATGTCGATTACACTCAAGATTCTGGCAGCTAAAGTGTTTTTCTTTAAAATATAGAGTAGATGGTCTGAAATATGAACATCATATGAGTTAACCAACAGAGCAGGAAGATGCTGTCATATCAGCATGACACTGCAGAGCTGCAGAGGACAGAGGTGTGTGTGTGTGTGTGTGTGTGTGTGTGTGTGTGTGTGTATTGTGCTTGTAAGTTCTTCCATATGCACATTCAATCTCATCACAACAGGAGAGACGATGCCCCATTTAGCATCACTGTCACATACAGTTTCACAGACAGACAGACAGAGAGAGTGAATGCATGTGTGCTTGTGTGTATAGATGTCTTTCTGTGTCTGCGTGGAGAGATCTGTTTGAAACCATTGCTGTGGGTACATTTCAGCATTCGAATGGCATTTTGGCTGGTGCTCACAACTTCAAATAGTTCTTCGAGGGGTAAAATGTTAATGTCATAAGGTTAAAGTTAGAATTAAGGTCAGGGCTGGGGCTTTCTTTGGGAGGGTTGAGGGGAGGGTAAGGGGCTGTATAACGTATCATGTAAATGAGTGTCCTCACATCCACAGAAAGAGAAATGTGTGCATATGTGCGAGTGTGAGAGAGAGTTGTAAGGGAACAGGGGGAAGATGGGTTCCCTAGCATAAATAAATCATCAGTGTGTTCGGTCGCCTTGGCTGGGCTCACGAGTGGAAGATGAAGGAGAGGAGCAGGATGAGGAGGAGGTGAGGGAGAGCGAAACAGATCAGGTGGAGAGAGAAGCTGCTGGCTGAGGGGAACCAAAGGCAGGTGGGAACCCTAACGTCTGCTTCGTGCATCAAGTGGAATAAAAAACACAAGCGCGTCTGCAGTCAAACTGACGTAATTTGCTGCCAATAACCACACGCAGTGGAAGATCCTCTTGAAAAATCATGCACATAATCTGCAATTTTGTTTATCTTGAACCTGACCTCCCTCCTGAGCTGTGCTCATGTAGGAAAACATATTTATCAGTAGAAAATATAAATTGAGCTTTTAAATCTTGACAGATCCATCTGTTGGTATCTTCCTTGGGTGATCATGGTGTTACATGACTGTAAGATATTATGAGTATAGTCATGAGAGAGGCAGCTTTCAAGTGTTTAAAGCATCACTGGTTTTGCTCCGTTAAGAGATTGTTATTGTTAACAATCTCATAAGGTTTTCTTTGTTCCTTAACTTCAATCATAGTTATGTTCCCCAGATGAATCATAATGTTTTAGGTGATAATATTGTAGAGCACATTCCAATGAGACTATTTGATGGAGTTACCTGATTTATGTAGTTTCACTCACTGTGATAAGAAACAGGGGTCACAGGTTTGCAGCAGTAATAGATTGACTATATTTACTAGATGTGTGGCTAAGCAAACCTGTTTTCAATCAGCTCCATGTTGTCTCCTCTGTCAACAATCTCTACATGTCTCAGAAACATGCAGGAGAAAACACAACTAGCCCTTTCTGACGATTCATAGTTCATGATGGTCCCTATGTGGCATCTCTACACCCACTGCAGGCCCAACAGTTACATTTCTGAGCAGTGCTACAGTGCTGCAGCATAACCACCTAATGCACAACTATAAATCAGTCTTAAATGTGGATCTTTGTTTGGCTTCTTTTTTTCATTTTCATTTTTAATGTCGGATTTGGTGTGCTAGACTGTAACACTTCCATCTTTCACTCTCCCCCTCCCATGGCCAGCAAGAGTGACTAACGTTGTACAATGAATGAATAATGCTGGATTGTACTTTTATGCCTTAATTGCAGCCTTGGCACTCCAAACTGTGATTAAAGGGGGTTATACATTTAAAAATGACTTTTAGAGTGAATTTAGCTGTGTTGCTGCCACATAGAAAATAATGTTAAAGAGAAAAATGTTGAACTTTTCCCTTGGGTTTTATTGTGGTCCACGCTTAGCAAATATTCATATTTCTTAAAGGCAGAAAAGGAAGACTGATTTACTCTGTATTGGCAGGTCGATGTACAGCTCCTATGTAAGTCATTTGTAAAATAGTGAAAGGATTACTCTGACAGCAGCCAGGTTGACTGACACTGAATAAAAGGATCATCTTCTGATTTAGTGCTCTAAAATAACAAATATTGCACCAGGACAAAAATTAATCTCTTTTTCATTATTGGTGCTGTGGTTCTCATTACCACATATAAAGATTCTCATGTTTTTCAGAATCTGCAAAATGATAAGTGAACCCTAGTCTATAATACATTTAAATCCAAAAAATATACATAAATATCTAGAAATACTTTCAATTTTTATAGCATTCTTCGCTTGAATTTCTATATTGTGACCAGTGAAATTAAGGTAAAAACAAATGGCTTATGTCAGTGTGTGTCTTTGGGTTCAATAAATAATGCAATGAGTGCATGTGAGTGTGCTTGTTGACTCAGATAAAGGGAAAGGGAGTCATAGCGGTGGCAGAATGCTGCTTTGTACGATAAAGATAAGGCTATTCAGAGTTGAAAGCAAGGCTTTTAGAAAAAATATGGCTAGTGACTGTCCTTACACTGAGCAAGGTCGACTTTGTGTTTATTTAGATACAGTAAAGTGAAAGTAATGCAGGGGTCATATAAGGCATCTTCAACACAAATGTTTTCTATTTTCATTTCTTTATTGATAGGAGGAGAAATGCAACCCTATTGTTTCCATGTACAGTTTGCTGTACATGCCATGCTGAGCACGGCTTTGTGTTTTACAGGAACATCACTGCAAATATAATGCTCCATCACAGAGGGCCATTATGGCTGTGGTGTTTTTACTGTTTGCCACACATCAAATGTGCATCAGGAATTACAGTGAAAACAGAGAAATACAAAAAAAAGAAGAACTCCCTGGAAGTCTGTGTCAGATTTACACCACGTGACAGTGTGGAGACAGACCATCACACAGAGGATGGAAAGAGAGAGTAGAAACAGCTTATGATTTGAGACATGTTGAAAACTAAAGCGATGGGAGAGGACACTGATGGTGAGATGGAAAAAAGAAATCTACTGAGGGGTATGCCTGGAGCTGTGGATGGCCCAATGGAAACACTGGGATTTGCTCTGCTCTGGAAATATGTCAGCACCTGATGAGCCCGATGCACCTGATGGTAGGTCTGGAAAATCTAAAAAAACCTCTAAATGGGAAAGTCTATAGGGTTTGGGCTTTGGAAAAATCCATTGTATAATGTATGCTGCATTTCTCTGTCCTCTCCTTTCATACCAATACCATACAACTCCAGAAGGCAGATAACCTCACTCTGCCCTGTCTATGAAGGCCTGCTGGGAGGAATTACTCTGCTTGAAGAGACATTGCATTTGATATAGACAGTAAAGTACCCATTTAAAAAAAAAAAAAATTCACTGTATTTTCCTGTTCCTTGTAAATGTTAGGCCCTTTAGGTAAAAACAATCACTTTGGTTGCTCATATCTTGTTTCTTGATCTAATTTAACTGATTTTGTGAGGAAGAAACATGTCATCCAGTGCAGTTGTGTGGCTCAATGCTGTGGTTTTAACAACCTTCTGACATTATAGTGTGTATGTAAATTTCATTGTCGGGTCTATTTCTGTGTATCAGATTTATAAAAAAAATAGTAAAAACACAGAAAATCATTGGCTGCATCTTTTAATATTTATAATAAATGAGTAAGCATATTAGTGAATTTTTTTTTAATTTCATGGTGTGTGCGTAAAAAGGTTTTTAATTATACTTCTTGTACTAAGCTTATCAATAAAAATGAATTATTTTATTAAAAAATTCAATCAGTTCATGATTGAGATTCTCTTCTAAAAATAGACTAAATGTCTTTTTAGAAGAGACTATTCTGTCAACTATTTGGATTCATATGTGTGTATATTTGTCTCAGTGTTTGTGTCTGTTTTGTGTCTGTTTCTGCTACTGAGGCATGTGTAGTGAAAGACAATTGCATGATCCTAAGGGTCTAGAGCCAGACATGCTGAGATTCATTTCACTGCCATTCAACCGGATAAAATATCACAGCAGTCGTGGTCTGCACCCAATGTCACTGAATGCGTGTAGGCGTGTGTGTATTTGTTGTGAGACTTGCTTGTCTGAGCATGTGTATGTGTGAGTGCCAACATGTTGTGCCAGGTGGGTCTATGGTTTCAGCCTTTGCTATTGTGAAGACACATTGCCCTCACTGCTTTCCTATTTTTCCATCCCATCCAACATCCCCCACCCACCATCTTGCCAGCCCGCTCCTGCATGCCCGGTCACATGGGTGCTGTGGGTGGTTTCACATCCCATCATTTCCTGTGGCTGACTGTCGGCGTAGATCAGGGTGTCACGCAATTTTAATGCTGATGAGCTAAGACAGCTCTGCTTTGACTGGGAGGGGTCTACTGGACCGAGCACAATCTGCAACAACCACCCCCTCCTCTGCATACAAAGAAGCACACAAATAAACAAAAATACACATACTGTAGCAGAGAAACCACATAGCAACAGTGTGTGAGCACCACTGTGCAAATGCTTTGTGTATGCATGCCCAGCTGTGTCACTACAGTACAAGTATGAATCATACTTGCCTGTATTTTTGTGGTAGCAGTTATGAATTATTTCAGTTAAAAAACATGACTCCATAATAAGCACAGGCTTACAAACAAAGTGAAAGCATAGTATTTTATTCACAGTGACTGGATGATGTCTAGTTGCCTTGTAGGGGTCAAAAAACAGACAAAGTATGACTGACAATCACCAGAGACAGCACAAGGTCCACTGGCACATAGACACAAATCAGCTATATCCAGGCAGGATGAGGGGGGAAAACAATATAGGGCAAGGAATCTAACCTTGCCTGTTTCATATTGTGATGTGGACTGGAGGAGGCAATGGCCTGTTATCTGGACTATGTCATATCTTACACCTGCACACCATCTGTGTACATGTCTGTAACTGCAAGCGTGTGTGTGTGTGTGTGTGTGCTGACGTGGATGCGTGTGTGCCCGTAATTTCATGTGTGAACTCATCAACAAGAAGACCCAGGACAGACACATGCCTGGGGTGCGTGCACACACGGAGACAGATGTGGTTATATATGATAAAATGCTTGGTAAAAAGAGACAGAGCAAGTGTCAGGATAAAGAGCGGGGCTTGACGAGAAGAAACAGAATGAAAAACTGTTTGACAGAAACAGGCTAACAGTGTGGAGAGGAAGAGAGCGCAGGAGAGACTGACAGACAGAAGAGTTCGAATAATAGAGGCAGTGACAGGGAGTCAATGTGATGGTGAGACAATAGACAGATAGACAGGTCCTGTCAGGGGAGAGAGGCGGAGGGAGAGCAGCGAGGCAGGCAGAGGGAAACGTCATATTTCTGTTGAAAGTTGCAAAACAGTGTCTAAAGCACTCTGCCTGCCCTTACAACACTTTCCTCTTACTACAGAGAGGGAAAGAGAGGAAGAAAAGAAGAGAGCGTGAATGGTATTCAAACTCACTTCAGTCTATAATGCCATCATCTTCTAACTCCCTGTCTGGCTCAATAATTCACTATTACTGATTATTGATTAAGTGACTTGAAGAGAGGGCAGTGACAGAATGATGTTGGAGTGTCTATATTGATTAGGGTTTAATCTTTCTGAGGGCTCAGAGCCTTTCATACCCTGAGTTGAAACTCTCAGACTGTGTACAAAAACATCCTCACTCACTTATATGGGCAAAACCCCCCCCCCCAACCATAGTCGTAAATCCATTCATCCATTTAATACACTGCTAATCCATTTATTCCTATTCCTATTTATCCCAACTCCATAGGGACTTTATATTCTGTTCTAGCTCTATATATAGTCCAGTGCTACATACCACAGCCTTTAAAGCCTAAAATACTACAGTACACACATATTGTGTTACAAAAGAAAAGGGGTGATAATACAAAGATACTGTAAATATCGGAACATCCAGGTCTACATGACTGATTCATTTTTAAAAACACTAATGGTAAATTATAAATCTTGAATCACGAAGTTCTGAGGAAAGGACTCCAAACATTGATCCTTAAAAAAAGAGGCAGTTATCTGTCCAAGGGAGATTTTCTAAAAGGGCACCATATAGTTTCTCATAGATGCAACCCAGGGTTTATGTCTGGCACTTACATCCATCACCAAACCACCATTATGTTAAAGACACACTACATAAATTGCAACCTGTAAAATGATCCAAAATGAAAAGTATTCCCAGCCTGCTGAACAGGATGCAATACAATGAGTTGTGTATTTATTTTGACGACTATGACAGAAAACTATTTGTGAACTTACACTTTTTTAAAACTAAGCACTGATATTTTATGCTGCATATTGTGCAAGCAACTAAGAATGTGCATTCAATGTGAGGAGCCACTGGTTGGCCTGATGGAGATTGGGGAGCCAGGAGAGATTAAAACTGCATCTCTCCTCCAGCTTCTCACTCCCATCCCTCAGCTCCGCTTCCTTTAGAAAGTGTGAGATGAAGACATGGTGACCAGTGGCCTCGTCTGAAGAGTGTCTGATTAATCTGACTGGTTGGAAATGAATGGTACGCCCTGGCACAGTGAGTCGCGGTGACACGCTGTACACGGCAACACACATCACCACACTGCAGCGTGACATCAGACAGCCATCTTAAATGCAGCTCTTGACAAGCAGGCATAGAAGAGGAAATGGGAAAGACGCTTTTCTGTGAAATGACTCAAATAATTTTCATGGCAACACGCATGTCGGTTTGAGCAGGGAAACATGGTGGCAGGGAAGGCAGAAATTGCGTGTCTGATGATGGTCATGACATGAAGCTGCACAATAGTGTCATCTTTCAAGCAGCTGGAAGTCCTTTCCCTGATTATGGCTCTGGAAGGAGAGTGGGATGAAGATTAGAGAGGCAGCGAAGAGAAGAGAGGATGGGGAGTGGTACATGACCAACAACTGGTTTATTTACTCTTCTCAGTTTCTTTCACAGCTACTCTGATCTACTGAGGTTAGCACTGAATTTCTTTTTCCCACCAAAGGTCTCACCTATTTGTTTGACACAGAAAACACAGACATGAGAAAAACACATAAAGCAGGTCTGACATGCAGCGGAGAACCTCTGTTCTACTTCTAGTATAAAAAACTGCCAAATTCCTGGGCTGTGGGGAGCTAAACAGATCGGCCGGTGCCAGGCTTGGCAGGAATGTCACAGGATCACAACCACTTTAGCAGGTGTAGACTCAGAGGGGAAAAACACAGGGAGGAGTAAGTGGGATTCGTGTATGTCAGGGAAAAGTAGAGAAGGTTGGGGACACTGTTGGCATGCTCTTGTGAAATTCCCACTGTATATTCTGGGATCGTGCCCTTCCTATGTGCCTCTCACATCCCAATCAGGTGCCAAGGCCATTATTGACTTGTGTGTGTGTGTGTTTCTCTCCCAGACAGAGAGCTCTTGTTGCCCTGTCTGTTGTACTGATTTCCTGATAAATGGCACTGGTCAGCGCCACAACAAAAGCCGAAAAGAGATTAGCATACTGTTTCTTCTCTATGGGATTCTAATCCAGGTTTCACCCATATCCTGGCTCCTCTGATGCAGAAATACCTCTTTATTACCTGCAAAACCAGGAGGTGTGTAATGAAGGTTTAGAGAAACATATAATATTCATGAGCAATGCACTACTGGACCTTGGCATGACCTTCAGTCCATTGTTCAGGATAAGCATGCTCCATTTACTTTGCACTTCAGAGCCCATTCTTGAGACAAATGTCTGCTCTTGCATGAACACACTGTATAACTTTCTTGGCTCCCAGTAATCTAGAAAATGCAGTAGTGATATTAAGAAGAATATGGTAAAAAAAATAAAATTAGTCTTATCTGCTGAATGAGAGAAAGGATGAGAGCTGGGATTGGACCTCTTTTGTTCACTGACAGGATAGAAATGATTGACCCCGAGTTAAAATTACATCCACACACACACAGACTCTCACATGTATAAAAAGATAGGTCTTGCTGACTAATCCAGGCTAGCTCCAGCAGGCCTATAGGGGGCTGGTATAATCCTGTTATCGGGCCCAACAGATGCTGTTGACAGAACAATAAACGGGGGGCCAATATGGCAGTGCAGCCCCAAGGAGGTCATGAGCCAAACTCATCACAGCAGCAGCAGGATCACTGGCTAGCTGGAGCAAGCTGGACACGCTGCTGGTCACACACACACTGGCTGGACGGCTCACTGTGACAGCCGTTCACAGTGATTTGTTTCCTAGTATGCAAATATTATTTTGCTTTGTCTGCAGTGTCAGAGGCCCGTACAGTGTGTAACTTTTACAGAACCACCAACACAGATGGTTTTTAGGCTGGATGGTCAGAGATGCAAATAATTTAACTGACATGTAAAGTGAGTAACATGTTGTAGACTAAAATTAGCTGACATCTAGACAATGCTGCTTTACCGTAAGAGAGACAGAGAGAAACCAGGGAAATAGCCAAATGCTACATGGTGCAACACAATTTGAACTACACAAAGAGCTATAGACTGTTAACTATGTGAGACTCACCTCAATAGGTTTTCTGCAGTGAAACCTTAAATAAATGAATTATAGAGTACAATTCTCTTACAATTGACAGCACCAATTCTTTTCCAGATTTTAGACTTTTTCCTACTTCTGCTCCTCTTTGACAACAGTCGTCGCAATCCTAGCTCTAAAACTCTGCATATGTTGCTGTGTAATGAGGCTGTAATTTTTGTGTGTGTGTGTGTGTCTGTGAGAGAGAGAGAGAGAGACACAGACAGATCACAGAGAAAAGAAACCCCCTGGGGCTTCTAGCTTTGTATCTCAACTTCCAGCAAAGGATCCCTTCTTCTATACACCAGTTCTCTACTGCACACAACATAATGCCTCAATGTAAATAGAAGATACAGTATAGTTCTACAAACAAGCACTAACACACACACATATTTGCCCACAGACCTGAGTTGTGTCGCCTTGCATAGCTCTGTAGCAGCAGCTCATCACACACACACACACACACATACTGTTGATATGAATCAGAATATAATTGGAACATTGTCTACAACCACTGTGGACCAACAGAGGAAGAAGCACATGAACACAGGGAATGGAAGAAGAAAGCCTGACTAGTGTCGAAATACTAAACAGGAGAGAAAAAAAAAATCATGCAATGCAGTCTGCAATTTTAAAGCAGGTCTGTGATTGACATTTCTCATAGCCAATAGGAAAGAAGAGGTGACACACATATATGTTAGATAATCCCATCATGCAACTCAGTCATGCATGAGAGCAGAAATAACAATGACGTTGGCTGTGATGATGAGGAAGCATTTTCCACCCCTCTTCCTGACTTTCTGGTTTGTGTCCCAGTTTAACTAAATCCCATTAAAAAGGCTTTCATCTCACTGCACTTCATTACTGGCATAAATGCTGTGGCTCACCCCAGAGAGAGGCAGGGATTAGAAGAGACGAGTTCATCTAAAATGTTACGCTCTCGAACCCCAGCAGCTTTTTTAAATAAAGACACTCAATTTAAATTTCCATATTGGATTATCCAAATAGACCCTCCAGTTTAGAAAGTGTCATGAAGGTCAGGCTTGTTGTGTTATGTATATTCTTATGCGTGTCCTTTAGCCCCTGAACATTGGCAAACAATTAACTGGATTTCAAAAGGAAAGGTTGCTGCACATTCCTGGAAAATGTTAACAAATCCAGAGAAGAGACAGGAACTGAGAGATGGGGAAATAAAACACAGCTTTACAGGTATAAGCAGGGAAAGTGAGAAGAGAGAGGAGAGCGGGGAAGGAGCTTGGCATTGTGCGTGTATGATTGGATGCGATGGGTCAGAGGCTTTCGCACGCATTTATGAATGTTTATTTTAAGCAGAGCCCAAGCTGAGCTAATCTTTGCTGCTCGCCTGAATGAGGGTGCTGATTAAAAGCTAATTATACGCTACAGATTTGGCCTCTGGTGAAGACTCTGCTGATTTGACACAGCTTGGACTCTGGCCTGGGTACACGCCTGCAGGATTCATCTCCAGATAGCGATGCGGTTGTGTCTACAGTTCTGAGGGGAACAAAATGTCAGGATACATGAAGGATGCTGTGAAGCTTGTGTTTTTAGTGGTGGTTGAATGTAACAGACCACTGTAAAACACTACAGATGCACAATTTTGAATTATTACCATTTTCTGTAACTATATTCTGTTCTATTACATTTCAGTGATATTATACTTTATTCTCTGTTTGTAAGTTTTACATTTACTTTGTAGGTTAATGTCAATAAACAGATGCAGCATCACCTATTGCATGCTTATACACACGCAGTTGTAACTTTGAATCAAAACATAGCCGTTTGTTTACAAGATATATTGTTTTAATACATCTATTACATTTGTGCTTATCACTTGTTGATTGGATGTTAGTAGTATATAAGGTAAGCCTGACTTTTACACAAACTCTATGAAGTAAACTATACTCTGAAATTAGGGTAGAACAGCAATAAACACCAATAAAATTCATTCAGAGAATATCATAAATGCATCTCTCATCAACTTTACTCCTGTTTGATGATGCTGTTTGTTTGTGTTCATGGCTCCTCAAGTTGTTCCCTTGATATATTCAGTCATTTTGTCTCTTGCATTTTTTTGCTTTTGCCTTTTACATCTTATAAAGTGAAACAGAAAATGTTGTTAATTAGCTTCCAACCTATATACTCTTAGTTTGCAGCGTTGGTACACAAAGTTTTGGTACACAAAACTTTTTTAATGAAGTTTGAATTCAGTACTTAGTCAACAGTATCAAGCTGTTTCAAAACATTATAGTGATAGTATTATTTTATTTTAATAGTGCTATGTGCATTTTGCTTACATGATATTAAGATATCAGATTTTTTTTTTTTTTTTGGTCTCAGTTGACAGTAGCTGCATATGTGCATCTCAAGTTGCCTTTCATCTTTTCATCTCCTTTTGAAGCTGCACTCTTCCTTCCTCTTTAATTTAATTCAAAATTTGAGTCATGCTGCCGTGTGACTCACGTCAACTTTCATCTGTCTCTATATGAACTTTCCCAGGGTCTCTCTCCCCTTCTTCTCCTCTAGCTGCTGCCCCGATCACTCCATCCCACAAACAGGAGGGGGTTAACATCTCTAAATGCAGCTGGGAAGAAAAAATAGAGAGAGAATCCTTCGCTGCCTATTAGCATCTTGTCCTTGACATCATTATTCCTCCGGCATGGCAATGTTCCACGCCTATGACCCTCCCGCAGGAAATAACCCCAGCGCCACACCACAACAAAACATGCAGGAAACAACATGTCTCACAGGCAATTGCCCACAGGGTGTCTTACAGTCCTTGGCTATTTATGTCTTGAGCATTAACACAGTCAGTTTGTTCAACTGCTTATTTTCTTTCCTGGACTCCATTACTTACAGCAAGCATTTCAATAAGGAAACACATAAAAATGCATTAGCTTTTTAGCAGCTGCATAACAGAGATATTTATTTTTCTTTATGAGCTGAGTAATAAAGGCTGATGCCAGAAAGGGTCAAAAAGAAGTTGGCGGTAGCTTTTTAAGCCACACTGCTGGTAAATATCTCTGGGTGATGACATCTTGTCATTTTAATTGTCCTGTGGGTTAATAAAAGTGTTTGCGTTTTAGCTCAATGTATTGTTACATTAAGTGCAGCCTGTTTAAAATCAGCTTCTACTGCTCATTTAAGGACAGAGGAGCAACAGCCTGGACCTGCTCAGGCATCTTGTCAACAATACAGAAAGAACAACTGTACATGCTCCCCTCCATGTCAAGGACAGGATCATTCAAAGCAAGATCACACCTGGTCACTGCCTGCCTGTGTGTCCCTGTCAGTGTCGATGTGGAGAAACGGGACTGGGTGAGTTGTTTTAAAGTTGGTGCATGACAGGAGGTATCTCCAGCCTTCCTCCCCTCTCTCTCTCTCTCTCTCTCTCTTTTGTGCTGTCCCCCACCCCCTGTCCTCCTCCACCTCTCTTGCCTGTCTTTATTATTAGTGGCAGCTAGATGCAGTGGACTGGAAAATACCCATCGAGAAACAAACCCACATCTGCATATTACAGCCCTGTTTCACGTCTGCCATGAGCGAATAAATTAATACATGAATAACAACGAAAATCATCCGTGAGTTACTTTGCTCGCTCTCTAAATGGCATTGTGTGTGTGCATGTGTGTGTTTACATGTTTGTGTGTGAGGACCAAGAGGAGTTTTAGTTGTGTTTTTCAGCCATGCTCACCAGGGTCGGGGCGTATTTGCATAAAACCTTTACAAACTGTTATATAGACAGTACAAAAGGTAATATCATGTTAGATGGAAATTAATATTGATTTAGAGTCAGTATATCCTAAAACATCATTATCATTTTGCCATTAAAACCAAAATCTACACATTTCACAATTTATTACTATAACTACATGCAAGACATGTATATGTTTTGTTGTTTTTTTTTTTTTTATTTTACCTCACCTTATTCAACTCTTTAGGTCTGTTTTTTTTCTTACCCAAAACTGAGGGTATTACCATAGTAGATGCCTGGTGTTGTACATAGTCTAAAATGGACTGAGATCGTTTTGTAAATTTGAGGCTGTACAAATAAAGCTGACTTGGGGACATAAATTAATTTTACAACTTCCTCTCTCCACCTGCCATTCCTTAAAAATGAGCTCTTATATAACTACCATCCATTTATTACAGCATGCACTATAATATGACATGAATATGCATAAAAGCAATTTTTACACACTAAAACTATGGATAAAACAACAATTTAGGTTACAGGAAATGCACTTGATTTCCCTACTGGTTCTGTTTATCCTACTGCAAATACAGAGTGTGCTAACATTTAGTTAAGTGTGTCTTTTTCATTTAGCTGGAATTTGGAACAAACCCAGATATGACAACGTTGTTTGTTTCTCAGTGTGAAATAAAGGAGTAAAGATGTGAGGATGAGATGATGTGTGTTTTCCTTTGTGGATGTACTGTCATCCATGCTTGTGAGTTGTCTATTTCTGTGTTTGTTAGTGCATCATACGTGCCCTCCTCCCACTCTCCCTCTCTTCCCACTCCACCTAGTTTACATCTGTTTACTAATGCTTGTCTACTTCAGTTTAACAGCGAGGGTCTCCAGAGGTCTACCATGCTGCACACCAACAAATGCTCCAACGCTGTTTGACTACTATGGTGCTGATTCCACTGATTCAATGTGATACAAGGGCTCTCATGAGATTAGATCAAATTCCAACCTTGAAACATCCCTAACATCCCAGAAACTCTGGTTCTGGCATCTGATAGTGCATTGCTTCCGTTGGCAAAAGGCAGTGGATGTGAAGAATGGGAGGTATGTGTGAACTTTGTGAACTGTGAGACAGAGCAAACTTTCAGGGGCCATATATCATGTATCCATCAAAAGACATCTCTGCCCCACTCTGTAAATGACAGCGTTTTTCTACTTCTGTTTCTCGCTCTCTCACACCACCCACCCTCTCTATTCAAGCAAGCCTCTCAATCTCCTTTCTAATCTTTACCCCTTCCCCCTATCTCGGCCTTGCCAATGTGCTCATTCCCCGCTTAGAACCTCCATCCTCCTTGTTCCTCTCCCTCATCTGCTTTATCATCTCCCCTTTACTCTTGCCTAGCTTTTCCCTCACTAAACCTCCATCCTAGTCCCTGGATACAGCTGGTAATAAGTCACTCTGCTGTAATTTTGCCCTTCTAAAGGCCCATAATGATGGGGCTCAGAGGATAGCTAAGGTGGAGGAGAGATGGGGGGGTGGGGGTTAAAGGGACTCTTCCATGCTCAGAAAGTAAGCATTTCATGGCCCTTTTTGCAATGAGCCTCTGGAGAAAGAGGGCTAAATCAGCCAAAAGAGAAAGAGAGAGAGAAAGAGGCTCATCAGATCCCACTGTACGTTTGTTATTTCTATACCTAATGCACGGCATGTCTGATGTTGTTCAGTCTGTGCTGGAGGAGACACACACACACACACCGATGGAACATTTTTACACCAATAAAAAGCCAATGAATTAAACTCCATTGGAGTCTGAGAATAAAAAAGGGCACAGTAACAGGGAATGAGGGCAACAGTAAGTGAGAAAGAGAAACAGAGAGAAAAACACTGATATTTTCTGACATTTAGCAAACTGGCAAACAGTTCAATTCATTTAGCAGATATGTCTGTGGCAGCTGTGGCAATATGGGTTTGTGTGCCAGACAGGCCAGATAAGGGCTGATAGTGAGATTCGCTTGGCCTTCTCCACAGACAAAGCCAGTCAACCTGTCAGAGTGCGGGTAAACACAGACATCGGATGATTTCTGAGAGATGTGCCCCGCTCCCTGTGGCCTTATAAGCAGCGCTCCTCATGTTTCTCGCTCCACTGGACCCTGTGTGTCAACCCAGTATGCCTGCCGACCTTTTCTCAGTTTGAACTGCCGTCACACACAAGGGCGCACCCTGGGGCAAAGCAGAGCGGAAGGAGAGAAGGACACGAGTGTGTGGGGGGAAATCAGAGCTAGATGGGTGGGACCAAAGTGCAGGAACTACACAGTCATTTCAGGCATTTCAAGAGAAATACAGATTTGTCCACAGCAGAAGGAAACAGCACAGGAAAGAGTGTTTTTAGTTACTAAAATTCAATTATTTGGAGCATTAACACCACGCAACATCAACATGTTATGCACATGTGTGGTGTGTACCAAAACATGGGGAGGGAGAAGTCATTTCCCTCTGCTAGGGGGAAAAACAATAGGAAAACAGCAAGGCAGCACAAAAATAAAACGCAGATGCACAAGTGCATTCATGCAGAAAATCCTTGTCTTTAATCCAATTCCTCACACTTTATTAAAACAGAGTGAGAGAGATAGAGTCAGACAGGGACCGTGATGAAAAGACTAACCAATAAGAAAAGCCGCACATTACACAGGCACGTACTAACATACACACACACACACACACTGCAAAAACTATGCACAAATCAAAGGAAAGTGAGATATGGAGGACCACGAGAAAAAAAAATGCAAATTCTCTTTCTCCTCCACATCCACACATGACACATTTATGCCTCCTCACAAAGCTAAAGAAGATTAACACAATAGAGAATGCAAACAGGACGTTGTCACACTGTTAGATTTACAGATCCACAGGCCCCTCTGTTGGGTCATATCAGGACAAGCTCTTGCCCACTGTTTCCATCTATTTTCTTTTCTTTTCATCATCTGCCCTGAAAAGGAAGGTGATTTATAGAAGCACACAGTTCAGCCACGTGTGCGTTAGTGACAGAGAGCATGAGCGCAAGTGTGACTGCATTTGCATGAGGCATTTCCATCGGGGCCGTGGTATGTTTTAATTGTCCGTCTATATTTTGGTGTGTCTGGCTGGGTGTCTTTGGTCAGGATTAATAACAATCCTAATTATAAAGGATTAAGGGTTGTCTCCCACCGAGGGGCCCACTCTTTGCAGCTCAATGATGGGTCAGAAGAAGCCCAAGGTCTCTCAGCCTCTCCGCTGAGATGGCAGCACTGGAGGAGAAAAGGAAGCAGATAGGGTTTCATGCTCACATCACCAGGACACTTAAGCCTACTACCTAACACACAGACACATGAGTCCTTTACAGTAAGTATCCCATAATAAAACACATGTAAGGGTATCTGTGATATCCTACCGATTTTAATTATGAATCTACTTGAACTAATAATAAGAGCAGCAGACTGGGTGACAGACAGTCAGTATTGTGATAACTCAGAAAAATTAGGTCTTGAGATTTGACTTGGACTTGACCTACTTGAAACCTAATTTCCTTGAAGGCTAATGCACGCTGAATACATTTTCTCCTTATAAAACATTATCGTTATGATTTCTTTTGCCTTTTGCCAGCAGGACTGTGTCGCATTTACTACACCATTGTATAGGGATCCATTTGTAAACACATTTCTATGTAGTGGTCAAAACTCCATCATTTATGTTTAACATTACAGGACTTGAGAGTAACAGGTCTATAAAGATGACAGAAGCAGAGACATTTTACACTGTGTGAATTTAATCAACAAGCTTTTGCATTGAAAGGACTGTGCTGTTAATAAAACCTTGAAAAGAAAATTGTTGAAGATCTGAAGGACTTCCAACTGACCTGCACATACTTTCCTTTCTCACAAAAACATGCAATTGCCTGTCCAGATTTTGGGAATATAAAATATAAATATTCTGCTTTTGAAACAAATAATGTGTTATTAGTTTTTATAAACATGCTGATTTGGTGACAGGTTTGATTTATGCAATGTACTGCATTGTGTTTCTTTTAAAAGTGTCCTTGAGCAAAGGACTGAACTCCTGTCAGGAGCAAATAAATGTGTCCAATATAAATTTTGTGGGGACGTAGACAAATGTAGAGTCATTTAAAGGTGCTCTTGCAATAACACATTCATGCAATCAAACATCTTATACATACCCTTGTGAAAAAAAAAAGTAAATTAAGAAGCCAGAAAACAAACAAGCTACAAGACAATTAAACTGTATTGCAAACATTCCTCACTATGAATGTTTGGATGCACTGCAACTTTCCTTTGCGCACATGACACACTAACATGTGTGTGGGCAAAATCTCCAACAAGACATTCTCCAGGAGATCAACACAACCCTCCACCTATTAGTAGGATCAGTATCATCATTACAGGACATGCTATAATAGGGGGCCTCTTGTAGCCGTAGCATCTTTTATAATGACAAAAACGAAGGAGGAAATTAGGTGACGTGTATTTTCAGGTAGCACGTGTAACGTAAATGACATAAATAGTTTTTATTTATCAGGTAACTTCATACAAAGTGCAGTTGAGGGAACAAAACCTAATCCTAATCAGTTTTGCAGCTCTCCCATTTGCCCTTAAACCAGCAACAGTTCTCTCTGGTTTGACCTGCACACAGTTTCTCCTGGTACTGTGCAGCATATATGGTGACTTACAAAGGTTGAAAGAAAGGTTTTTGGGAAAAATAAGCATTATTAGTGCGAATGCAAGTGATGTCAATGTTTTTGTCAAATAAACAATGACATATCAACAGCCGGCAAATATCTTTCCACCAGCAGTTACTGCTCTAGTTACATTTTTTCACTGTCATACTGAAATATTGCAAGCGTTGCCTTTGTGTTACTTTTTAGACAGAATGAAATATAGCCAACATTAGCAGGCATAAAAGAACTACAACAACCTAAAAATACTTTATGTTTTCCTCTTGTTGAGAAGTTTTTCTGAAGTTTCTTTGGGAAAACTCTTTGCTTCACATATGTTGATGGGAAACACAATTACTGTTTAATTTTGGCCACATTTTAAACATTCCCTTAAATAAGCAACATAGTGTCTTCAATAAGTCATTACCACATCAATTTTAAAATGCCTGTATAAAACATGTGTTCACAGTTCATTTTTACCCCTCATTTTATCACTCATGAAGCATTAATGAGCATGGCTACATAAATTAGCACTGAACTCACATTGTCAACCAAACATCTGGATGTCTTCTCTCCATCTGTATATGTCAGCAAGCTCTACACATTACTATCCATGAAAACAGAGCTAAACTACTTGATCATTGACACACACCTCTTTCAGTAGGATTGGCTGCACTGCATATCCAGCACCCAAGCCTGAAGGAAGGGGAGAAAAGGAAATATAGAGAGGAAGGAGGGGATACAGAGGAGAAAAGGAGAAAAGCCTGGACCCACTGTCAGCTCGCTGAAGCAGAGACGGAGGGAAATACACGCCGACACGGAGATGATTTGCTTGGGAAAACACACACACACACACGCACACGCACACGCACACACACACACACACACACACACACACTCGCGCACACACAGACGTGCGGACACACACACACACACTGATTTAAAAGAAAAAAAATAAAGCAATCTATAAACATCCACCAGAGACCAATGCCTTACTGTACATATTTAATGTGACATAAACACAGAGGCACCAAAGGACATATTTATGCTTCCACTGTGCAAGTTACAGACTCCGCAGCATGTACGATTTCTAAAAATATCTGAAGCAGACATGCAGGATGCACACATACATACACAAACAAACAAAAACACACACGCACGCACACACACACACACACGCAAACACAGCCAAGATGCTGTGGTGGAGCTGAGGACACAGCATGGCTGGCTGCCTGGGGGAGTCAGCAGAAGGTGAGCAGAGATAAGGCTGTGTGATTGTGACTGCATGTCAGAGAGAATCTGCACACCACAACCGTTCAGCGTGCCCTGTTCCACACACACACACACACACACACACACATATTACACAACACATAAACACATACCCACAAACTGATATATATGCTTTCTACATCACCTGCAGCAGTATACCAAATATCTCTGCATATGACATGAGATTCTGATATATTATAAAATGTATTAAGTTTGTTCCATGCATGCTAGTCTGCACAGCGGGGCAGTATCCTGACACATCAAGCCAACCTCAAAGTCCAAATGATCAAAAACTTTGCATCGCCTTGTGTGTTTTGTTGCACTTGAAAAGACAGCAAACACTACGGCTGAGGAGGAGCTGACTGTGAACATGCTCTTTAGGTGCAACTGAAACTGATCGGTCTTCTTTTTATTTGTAATCCAAAGACCCAGCATTGAGAAGACAAACCCCACATTTTTACACCACTATGAGTCTATTTCAACAGTTAAGCATATGTTTCATAAAAAGTTGCAGATCTCTAAGAGTTTGCTTTGAACAGAAATAGTGGAGTCTTTTGTTTGTTGAACAAAATTAAAAAAAAAAGGTGGAGTTGAAAATCAAATAGTTATTGCACAAAATCTGTAAAATCACAGATTCCCTAGTTTTGAACAGCCTGTCAGACAGCTCCATCCCACCGCCTGCCTGTGCTGTATATTGAACATGCTGAATCAGGCAAACAGCTGCTGATATGGGCTGATTAGAACCTAGAGAGGCAGTGCATGAATGCTGTGGATGGTGTGTGTATGAATGAATGGATGGAAATTTTCATGTCTACATGTCATGAAAAAAGGGGAGGATATATATATATATTCACGTAAAATAAGAAAGAAAGCAACATACAGATGCACATGCAAAAGTAAAAAAAAAAGACAAATAAATAAAAATGGACCTGTACATGTAAAATGAAAATAAAAAAAACAGAAATAAGACTCAATCAGTCTGTGTATGATTGCTAAAAGCTGAGTTTCAGCCCTGGGTATATAACATTCTTATAAGCTAAGGCGTTGACCATACTAACAGAGATGAATCTGAAAACGCTGCTGGCTGTTGAAAGTTTTCTGTCAGTTGTGGCATTTCCGGAACAATTTCTAAATGGCTTGCTGCCCACAAAAATGTTTAAATATCTCCCTTCTCTATTTGCAACAACAAGCTACATTTGCACTTCTGACAAACTCTGTGATCTACTCTTCTCCTCCTCCTGTCTTGTTAGATTTCAGCTTCTATAGAACCATATGTTGGCTCCTCGTGTTTTTGTGCGTCTGTTGTCAGATAATGCACATAACTATCACAACTGCTACCTACCAAATTTAATATTTCATGTTCATGGAGACTTTTGACAAAATAGAAAAGAAATTTCAATGACACAACCATGAATTAGGAATCACAGGCACTAGAAAACAGCCTCCTAACATTGCTGGCAAGTTGATGTACAGTTGCGTGTTGTGGGATGTATCTCGCCCTGTAGCAATCACCAGCATATTCAAAAGTCTCAGTTTTTTATGTCTGCAATTTGAAGTGTGTTTGCCAACTTTTGATGATGGAGGCCAAAACAGAAATAATATATATTTCAAAGTACCGACATTAGCATGATAGCCTTCAGGGTCTGCATTTAATTTCTCATTCACTTTTCTCACAGTCGAAAAATACTATATATTCTGGCTGAAATTGCAGTGCTTTCAAGTCATTGATTCTTGAATTTATCACAGAGTACACAGAGTACACTGCTTTGTGTATATAAAATGATTGTGGCCCATCAGAAAACACAACACCTTTGAGATTTTCAGGTTCTTGGATCACTTTAGACATTGTCATATTTACAGTGAGTTTCAGTCCAGTCCCTCTCAATTAAATAATCCCAATTTGATTTACACATATGACACATTATTAATGATAATTACTAACATTCTTGCATAACCCTTTATGGAGATAAAATAAACAAAGCCTAAAGTTATCCCAAGAGGACAAAGTGGGATTATATTTATATTAACAGTCCAGTGAAACAGCTCTTACAAGGATTTTTATATCAAGACAGATTCAGAGCCTCTGAGACTCAGTGTCATATAAATATGAACAGTGAACTATAAACATCTGGAAACTGCCACTTTGACACAAGACAAAGTTCTTTGTTTTATTTCTATAAAGGGTAAAATAAGTTATTGCAAACTGAACTACACTGAGCTCACAGGATGACTCTAAAGCACTAAAATCATCTCATTTAAACTCATTAAGATAAACAATGTATTTTTAACTTTATGCAACTGTTCCAGTGGCACAACATTCAGGTTTACAAACAGAGCGTTCCCCAGATATCACCCAAAAGGAATGTTTTTTTTATTTTTTAACTTTTATTTAATGGCACTTGTTTGTGTGTTTAGCAAAAACCGACTTAAATTGCACAAAAGGACTTCCATAAGCATCGGTCCTCTGCTGCCTTAGAAATATAATTCCAGAGTCATAACCATATGAGTTTATCACTGGGGTGATATTATTCCACTTACTTTTAAAAACGTAATATCCTGATGTTAAGAAAAAGCCTGTTTCAAATGGTGCTGGTTGAAGTCCTGCCAAGCTGTTTTAGAAACACAGACTGAGAAACAAATGCACAGATACAAACTCACCAGCCTCCAAACAAATCATGTACCAGGCTCTGGTGACTGTTGACAGTGTGCATTTCCGGAGGCCATATATAAGCCATGTCACACAGACATTTTCCAGCTTAGAAACCTGCTGTGCACAGACACAATCACCATGTTTCTCCCTGTCAAGAACCAAATAAGCAGCCATTTAAAACTGCAGCCCTTCAGTCTTCAGACAACCTGTCGTGACTAAAGATCCATTCACATGACAATTAGCCCTTGAGCTGGGTTTCCAAAAAAAATATTTTCTAATATGTTTAACTGTTTTGGGTACCATGTGTGTGTGTGTGTGTGTGCGTGTGTGCATCCTTTTCCATCCAAGGCTGTAGAAAGAGCAAAAGACAGACCAGGAGTGTGAACAGGTCAAACTTAACTGAGAAACTGATTCCCCTACAGCAGAGTCCTAATTGAGACTGTGACTAGAATGACAAAATGTCCAACTTCACCCCAGCTGCATCACTCCCAGGAACATGACCATCAAACACAACCAGCACTTAATTAGCTTCTCACTTAGCTGACTTCACTCAGCTCTGCTGTGTGTGTATGAGCGTGTGTGTTTGTGTATGTCCTCAGCCCAGGGCTCTGTCTGAATGCATTTCAGCAAATACAATCCAATTTGTTTAACTTCTACTGAATACAAGTAGGGGGGGGGGGGTGGGGGGTATTGGCACACGTAGGCTGGTGACTGTGAACAGTGAGAGTGGGATTCTGTTAAAATGCATTGCCTTATTGTGCTAGACAGTGTTAGAAAATCCTGTGGCATAGAACCTTATCCAATGTTCTGCATCTATATTAAATTTTGCAGCAATAAACAAACAAACGGGCAGTGAAGCACTGCTCCAAGCCTACCTGTGTTGCTTGGCATCTTCCCATTGCTGATCTGCTTGAGTCTCTTCTGGTGGGATTTGCCATTGTAGTGAATCTGGGCCTGTGCAGCTGAGTTGAGTTGGATGTTGCAGACCTCACACAATGTATAGCTCCGCTGCTTCCTCTCCTTTTTGGGTCTGTAGAGTACAGAAGGCAGGGCGCCTCCTGGTGACTGCTCATCTGGTATTGCACCTTCATCCTGCATATCGTAGCCAGTATCGGCATCCATCTGAGCACTTATCCCACAAGCAAAACCCTTCCTGTCCAGCTCAGTGTTCAGCAGAGCTGATGGGCTGAACGGACGTTTCATACCTGTGGTAGAAAAAGAGTAGAAGTCAGGTGAGCCTTCCTTTTCCAAAACACCTCAGTTTTAGTATTTGCAGCACAGTGTGCAACACAGTGTCCTGTGTCCTGTGGATGGACGTATCACCTTCTTCAGTCTGACCTGATCTGGCTGATCCAGCATACACAGCCACCTTGTTAAAACCTGATAGCCACAGAGGGGCCACAGGCAAAAATATGCTTGATTCCCCAACATTTGCAGAGGAGGGTGTGGAACCTGACCCCACTCCTGTCTAACGTAAGTCGTGCTTGTCAGCATCCTCCAAACACTGTGGCACCTGCACTCTGTGCACACTCACAAAGGCAGGGAACACACCAAACTGGGCACAAATGCATACAGTTCAAGTGGCGATGATCCTCGGGTGCAGCAATGCACCACTTGGGGGAGACAGAGTGCTGCAGAGGGGCTCTCTGAGGTCCGGTGAGGCCCCTCAGTCAATCAATTTCACTTGTGATGACTCCATGTCTGCTTGCTGTCTGTGTACCCTGCAAGCCAAAATGCAGTAGCAGTGGCTGTGCTGCCTCTGTGGAGGACCTCAGCCAGAGTGTGCCTTGATCAGATAGGCGGCAAAACACATGGGAGGGATTATGTCAAGGCACTGATGGTGTTTGCTGACATTAAAGTTTAAATTAAAACAGCTCCAACTATGTAACAGCAACTGCATTAAATAAAAGTGCACAAGTTTTTAAATCGGAACGCATCTCCCAGAGACAAGCAAGAAAAGTGACATTTTTGTCAAAAGTGGCCAACGCACTTTTCCAGGGAAAGCTCTGTGGTCGGAGAGGAATTCTTCCCAGGACAGAGAGTCAGAAAGAAGAGCTGTTTCATATGCAGCTATTGTCTCTATAAATAAATGAATAGATAGGTCTACAGTAGCTCTGTGAAGGATTGAGACATTACCGTTGGAAAAAGTCCCTGAAAGCTGCTCCTGGCTTTTTGCCTCTACCTCGAGTTATTTACGTAAACACCCAAACTGCTGAAACACACACACATACACGGAGACCGAAATAAAGTGCGGTTTATGATGCATACATACTGTACCTATATTAGTTGTCCTAAACTCACACAACACACATACACACAGCGCTCAAAAACACATTAGGACAAGCAGCCGCCATGAAAGCTGCTATTCAGGTTGCCAATCTGGGAGCACTCAAGAGGCTCGATCAGATGTTTTCTCAAAAGCTTTGAGCAATCCTGCTTTCTGGCACCGAATGAAAAAAATCTCTGTGGTTCTTAACCATACAACCTCCTCAAACCCACTCAGTTAGCTGCCCCAAATTAGCATGGCTGTAAAAGCAAAACCCTTAATGAAGACCTACAAACATAACATGCAGAGAAAATTATATCTGTCTTCCACCACAACCTTATAGCTGGAGACACTATCACAGAACATCAACCAATCCTAACACTCATATAAAATGAGTTATCTGACAACCTCCATGATCGCTCGTGTTTTGTAGATAAAAAGATCATCTAATGTCTAGTCTGCAAAAGTGAGTCTTGACCTCATGCTTGCGACTTTGTAAAAGTGTATTTTAACTACTGTACTTGTTGTCATAACCATGACCATTACCATAGAGACCGATTTGGCACATATCAGACACAATCTTCTCATTGTCGAAAAAAAAAAAAAACCAACATGGTTTAGCTTTAGATACTTTAGATATTTTTGCTTTTGTGCAATATTTCTATAGGTAAAACTTAATTTGGAGCTTTCATAGCATATATACACTCTATGTCAAAAAATTGGAGAGCATAGAGAAAATTTCTTTGTTTTGGAGCTACATAAAATATATCTCATATTTCCAGTCTTTTGGTGACGATGCTTTTTAACTCAGTTATCTAAAAAGTGAAGAAAATGTCATTTTAAATGCCAAATGTGCAATTTTGCATGATGTTTAATCTGTTTAACATCAAAACAAAACTGTGCCAGACAATTTTGTTTTGATGTTGAACAGATTTGAACTGAACCTTACTTGCCACAGTTATAACAGTTTTGGTTATTTCAGAGATGAGCTTGGTATTTTTGTTCTACTGTTTTAAAGTGGATGGGCCTTAGTTAGAAACTGCAATGAAGTCAAACATTGATGGCATGAACCTTTCTATAACATAAATATTTATTGTAATACTGAAGTGAAGGATCTTCAGTATTAAGTTTCTGGTACCTGGACAGTGAACACGACAAGCTGTGAAGTTGCTACAGTATGAATCTACCTGCAGAAAGGAGGTTCACCTGGGCCAAGAGGTTTTTACAGCCTTCACTTATGCATATGTTACTGCGTTTGTCCTGAATGGCCTGCAGAGACTTTAAACTCTTACAGCTCTCTGTAGGAGCCGTGTGAGACAAGAGGCCATGCTGTAACTGCACACAGAGATCTGTAGGCTGACACAGGACAGGAGATTGTCAGGGGGTAACCCTGGGGGAGGCGAAGGAGAGCAGGCTGCTCTGCCAGCCTTTCCATGTCCACTGTTTCTGCTGTCTGATGCGCCCACCCGCGAACACTGCGCACCCTCCTCCCTCGGCACATGGGAACCATCAATCACTGCTGTGATCTTGCTGAAAGACCCGCTCACCCAGCACAGCAGCTCAGCAATAAAATCTCTATTTATGATCCGGTGTCTGCTGCTCACTGATCCTGAAATACTAGAGCACTTTCCCCAGTTCTAACCACTAGCCCACCTCGAAGAAGACCCCCACCCACCCTCTGTGGCCACAGTTGGTGTGGTGGCGTCAGCTCTTCCTGGTGCAGGGTGAAACTGCCCTTCAGATGCGCCAGTACAAACACTTAGGGTATGTTAGCAGCCCCTAAATCTCACTGATGAGAGGGAGACACCGACAAGTGCAAGCCAGTAGGACACAGAGATTCTCATACAGGAAGGCAGATGCTTGTGTGCACACCGCTCACACATGTCTACAGTTACGGGCGCAATCGCAAACATACGTTGCCCTCAGACTCTGTAAACAAGGAGTACACAAACATGCACAAATACGCAGAGGCATTTGGACTTGACTATATATATCCTCTGCTACTCAGGGCACATGGACTGACCTTAGCAAGATAAACAAACACCATCAACAAAAAAATGAATTCCAGGCAAGCCGACAAGCATCGCAGCAGCCAGGACACATAAATATTCTGTATACACAGCCTCAGAGGAGGTGGGCTGGCAAACATGCATAAAGAAAAAAGCAAAAGGCAGTGAGAGGAAAAAACTGCTTATTATACAGTTGGAGTAAAAAAAAACAAAAAAAAAAAAAAACAAAACAAACACCAATAGTCAGAATTCCTCAGCATTAAACAGTCCTGACAGTGAGGAGATTTGGTTTCCCTGACATGTCTCAAACAGGTAAGGATCAAAACACTCCTGACAATCAACCAGCACTTACGACACTTCACTACATCAGGTGAGTGATGGCAGAGAGACAGAAAGAGACACATGAAAATTAAAGTGAGAAGGAAAGAGAGAGAGATATATGAGAATGGGTTGGAAGAGAACACAAAGGCATATGTATAATTGGCAGAATCAAAGTATCATTACTGTCATCACTGCTGTATTGTCATTACTGCCACTACTAAAAGGGCCTGAGGTTTTTGAAGCTTCATGTCTTTGTGTCCAGTGCATCAGTGTTGATCATGTCCAGGCTACAGTTTTCTAATGAGTGCAATTATACAGGAATCAGCTCTGTGCTTCGAAGAAGCTTCAAATACTGTGTGGCTGGCTTGGGAGTCGAAGGCTGGGACCGAGTGTTTGCCATCCCTATCACCCGCAGCCCGTGCCTGAAAGTAGATAAAAAGCAGCGGCACATAAATTCATGTGTTCTTGCTAATCTTTGTTTGCAGCAGTTCTTTGGCAGCACACAGGGAGGGCATTTGTTCCCTGTGTGTGTGTGTGTGTTTGCTTGTGCATGGGCGTGTACCTGTGTGTCCTAACAAAATAAATTTTAAAATAAAAATACTGCATCACAATGGTACGGTCACTGAAGCTACATTGTATTTGTGTGTGCATGTGTGTGTGTGTGTGTGTGTGTGTGCACCTGTGCAGGTAGACCTGCACTTCAGACAGACAGATATATGAAAAAATTTGAATTTAGAGCAAACATGAGAATGAGACAGGACAGAAGTGTGGTTTTGAATATTCAAACGGGTAATAAAAAAAGAGCAGCTTGTTTAACAAACAACAAACAAACAGTCCTGGACATCCAGTGTCAACACACTCATTTAAAATCACTGTCAGAAAACAGGTATAATTAAGGATAATTTTAAGGATATGAATTTTGATTTTGTTTGGAGTAATTGCAGATTTCAGAGACACGGACATCTACGGATATAGTAGGTGTATATGGTGGAGAGCATGAGTATTACAAAACAGTGGTCCACAACCTTTATTTTTCCAATGCCTTCTGCTCATCTGCATCTAATTTGTATGATTTGCTGATTGTAAAAAACAAAGATAGATGGAAATTGTGTTCTTTGGAATGCATCCTTCTTTATTAAATACCTCAGGCATTTATCTCACCCAAGAACCTTCACTCAAACTGCAGTTCAAAACATTTTGGCTTTGTCCCAGAATTTTGCTTTGTTTGTTGCCTATTTCTACTGTCTAATTATTAAATTACATTTTTCATTGGACTTCCTGTGTGTGTCATGCACCCAATCAAGCCTAGCAGGAGAATTCAATGCCAAACACCAGGTTTTACAATTCTAAGAAGGCACACAACCACTGAGCTGAATATAAGGACTCTATCCAGTGTGGCCCTATTCATTTTTCAGCCACAAAAACAGCCTAGTCCAATTTTTGCACTACTATCCAAACATCTGTCTGCCTGAAGTGTGCTAAAGTTAGCCCATACAGGAAAACAGACCCATATTCTCACATTTCGCCACAAACTCAACTGGGGAACTGCCCAACAAGAGTAACCACAGACACTGGGAGAGGTTCCATACAACACTGGATATACTTAGACATGGGACAAACCCAGGCTCAGCCACAGTCACAACATCCACACAGAGATGAGGGACTGTGAACCAGCTGCACACACACACACACACACACACACACACACAGACACACACATACACGAGTCTTTATTCTTTCACCCTGCAGGGCAAACAATTTGGACAGTAATTTGTCCAAAGGCCTATGTGTGAGGTGTTTATTTTACAACAAGACTCAGGTACAACCTCTTGCTAGTTTATTTGAAAAACGTGTTGAAGAATTTGTTCTCAACTGGTAATAAATCCAACTAATTTCTTAAGTAGATGCCAGTTTTATCCCAGGAGGCATCTGTTGGTGGCATCAAGGACAATCGCCACTGCTGGCTGAAACAAGCACTGACTAGTGTTAGCTTCCCCTTCACTCACTTTTACTCTATGCCTTGCCAGTAACTTTTTATTCACTTCAACTATAAATTAGAGAAATGCACAGCCATTGGTATCTGATTTAGAAGATGCAGTGTTTCCTTTCAGATGTCTGTGGAACATGATTAATTCAGAGCTGCGTGGACACAGATTGTGCAAGAAATATAGATGCTTTTAGATAAGACTTTAATCCTGTATATATTTAAAAATGAGGAAAAAAAGAGGCTAAGTGAGAACGATGTGCCTCTTTCAACTCACCTCCTCTAAACACAAGTGCAATTATTGTCTTATACGCTTCAGTAGTTATCTGCAGGGCCCATACAAGCGCCTACACACCAGCGCCAGAGCCATGTAATTTTCCCACACAGCTTGTGTGACAAACAGGTAGTGCATGTGTTATGCAGACAACAGAGTGGCAGCTCCACTCTGTATAGCATGAGTGGTTGAAATGGGAGGTAGCAGACTGCTTTGAGGATAGAAAAGAAGAGGAAGGATGGAAGTTAGGCACAGGTGGGGCATGCACAAAAACACATAGCATCATCACACAAAGACAAACCTCCATCCATGCAAAACATATTTTTCCCACTAATATTTTTTTATGTGGGTAGATTATTCTACATCCTTAAATAAAAAAGTACACCACAGTGAATCAGCTGGCATCTGTGGCTAGGAATAGGTTTTGGTCTGTTTCTGTTCAAAGAGCAAAGATGATGTGTAGAGCAGACAGCTTTGTGTCACCCGTGTATGACTAAGGAATCCATTCAGTTTTGACCACAGGCTATTTAGACAAGCTTGACGAAAACAGATTCAGATACCTCAGCTGGCAGAGAGGAGAAGAGAAAGTTAGGGCTCCTGCTGTCGTGACATTAATACAATCAGGTTCGTCCTCAGTGCTCTGTCAGTGCTCTGCTTTAAATCTGTCACGTCAGCTTTAAAAACCTGTCACTGTAATGGTTTTCTACTGCAAACTGTGGTGACACCCTTACCTTAAAGGTTTCATGATGTAATATTCTCAAACTCATCTTTAAAATGTTACTTCAATTATCAGCATGAGCCTATTTGAGACATCATTTATTTTAATATGGCCCAGCCTATGTAATACTTGCATCAAACCTGCCAACACAATTCCTTTTAACAGGTCAGAAATCAGCATACAGACACAGTTGCTCCTCCTTCTCCTTTCAGCTTGATGTGCTGCAAGCATGTTGTAAACACTTTCAGGGAGCGAGAGTAAGATGTTGAAAAGCGACTGAAGGATACTGTCACCCCCCCCCCAATATACCCCATTTCTAGGTTTTGAGCTGCCAGATTCAACCTGTTACATTTCCTGTGTATTACGTGTCACTAGATGTTCCTGTAGGCACTTTCAAGGAAAGAGACTGCTTTGCTGATGCCAGAGCTGTAATGGTTACAAGCAGTCATAATGAGCTGCTTCTTTTCATGGCTGCGGAGTATCTGAGCCCGGCTGGGGAGAGTTGTAATTACTATAAGCATTTGATTGCATTAGCCTCATCCCTACCTGTCGTTAATGACATTAGTTCTGTAGGAGGAAATTCATTAGATGCGGAGAGCTGAGTCAGTCTCCCTCATATGCTGTTAGACACACTGACAAATTGCCTGCTCCACTGTACACAAATGTAATTTAGTGAGGTAGGTATTTATGCAACGCATAAGCAGACAACCACTCAAGCAAGTTCGACTCTAAGCATCTCGCATCAAATGTGGAGTATTTAAGAAAGGAAGAGAAATGGCTGTGATTTAAAATTAAACAAAATCCACAAACCTGAACATATGCACATTCGCACACACCATCACCAGTCTCAGAGAAAAGTCCAAAGGCAGAGCTGTCCCAATAAAGGCAGATATAGCACTTCTGCTGCTCCTGAAATGCTGTTTCAGCATGTGGATAAGTTGAGTGTGTTTCGGCTGTGTTGTCTGTCTGTGTGTTTGTGTGTGTTGTGGTATCTAAAAGTGAGTATCCAAACACATTACCCAGGGATCTGCTGTGGTGTTGATACAGGCATGCAAGCTGTCCTTGCCAATAAGCTGTCCCCTTCACACTCTCAGTGCCAGCTCCAACAAGAGGAAGGAATACCTTCCTGGAACTGCAAGTGCTCGATATTTATGTTGCTATACAAGGACAAGTAGAAAGAAGACATGAGAAAAGAGGACAGGGAATCTTTAAATACACTATATGGAAGGAGGCAAGATACATACAAGTACGTGGTTTACTGTACATATACTTCAAACTATCTACACTCAAACAAAAACATGTGTAAACCAGAGCCACAAATAGTATTCAATTGCTTTAAGTCAGATGGATGTTGAATCTGACAATATCATTATATATGTAAGCAAACAAAAGAAAAAAATGCAGTGCCGTTACTGTCTTGAATAGTCTTACCCTGAGACACGTTTAACAATCCAATTCAAATTGTGCTCAGAAATATGACTAGTCCTTAAAAATAAGGAGTCTTTATCTTTTTGCAAGCTATTATGTGTTTTATAAATGACCTTTTCACAGTGTTACCAGTTGACAGAGTAATGCTAGTGACATATACAGTGCCAGTTGAGTTCATTTTCTGTTTTTGCATAAACACATCAATACCAGCCACTGCAATTGAGCGCACACAGCACATTGTACTGTATATTACAAAGCATCTCACCTACTGAAAAGACACACAAATGGCTCTCAGACTATGCATCTCCCTGCCATTACTCAGATGGAGCTGTCTGCCACTCACAGTAATTTTTGCCCGCATTACAGCTCTTTGATCATGAGGCTTTGCCATGTTGGGATCTGTGATTTCACCTAATTTAATCTAATCTAGGTTTGCTTAATCTAGAACGTTTGTCAAGTTCTTAGTAAAGGAATATATTTCATTTCAAGTGTGAAAAATTGGCTGATGGCAGACACAGACTGCAAAATTAAGCTATTTGATCTCAGCAATGAATTAGCATTAGCAAAGAAATATTCAAGTTCTTTTTTTAGATTTCCATTTTAGAGAACAAAACAGTCATTACTCAACATAGCTAATCTGTTTGGGAGAAGTATTATCTAAGTGACTGAACATACCATCAAAAACGCTACAGTTTGTTTTATGCTTATGCCAATCAAGAGAAAGTGCCACATATTTGAAGTGCCAATGTGTATCTGCTGCATATGCATGGAAGAAATTATAATCAAGTCTATGGTCGTATCGGAGCATGTGGTGGAGCCTGTGCCCAACCCTTGCTGTGATCAACACAGTCGGAGCAATTGGAGCGAGGCTGCACTTTGCTGCCCCTGCAGAGGCTCCGAAAGGCAGTGATGGAGAGCAGTGGGAGTGTGGGTGGAGGGTGAATGACACTGGACTGACTTCTGTAATCTGGAGTTTCATCCACGGCAAGTTTTTGATGAGAGTCTGCTGCTTTGTTAACCCTGTGATGCTTTGACATAAAGACTACAGATGCATTCTGTGCTTGGAGGCTTTCCAGAAAAGGCCATAAGCATGGTCAGACTTGACAAACTAATGTGAGCAGGCACAGCAAAACAGACAAATGAACCGACGCATTTACACATTCACGCTCATAAATCAGTCTGCAGTAACCTCTATGCAATATCTGGATCACATGCAATCTTTTAGTGCAGAGAAACCCAGCCAGTCTGGGAGACACTGTGGTTGTGCAATGATTGATGGATTGCAATTACAGCAACACACACAGACTTCTTTTCTAACACACACAAACATGCACAATAAACACAGTAGACACTTTGTTCAAGTCCTTCATGTGATGTCTATAGAAAACCAAACTGCCATAATGCTTTAAAAAAAAAAAAAAAAAAAAAATTGGCTGGACCTTTGAACTCTGTGAGCCAATTAAGTTGTCCCCTTAATATTCCTCCCTTCACTGTGACTAAATCTGTCTCTGAACGACTAAACATCATGTTTTACCCTTCACTTCTCCATCCTGGGCCCTTTCAGTATGTGGACAGTTTCCTGGTTGATGCGAAAAGGTCAAGGGAGTCTCATGAGGAGAAATGCTGCAGCATGTGTGTGTGGGTAAAGAAATGATATAAACACCATACGTAACAACACACACCTACACACACCAGCAAATAAGCCCTCACCCCTCCCTCTTTGCAATGTCTTTCTCTTTTCTATCAGAACATAACAGACCCCGAGGAACCTATTAACACTGTTAAACTAGGCTAATTATATAGCAAACTGTTTTAACACTCAGGACGTGTGATAAAATGAGTATGTACGAGAAAGCACACATTTGCATGATTGTGTATGACGTGTGATAATGTCTGTGTGTCGTCAGTTGCTCGCACAGGATGTGAAGTGAATCAATCAGGTTGCCACTCACAATTACGGGGCTATTAATAAAAAAACATTCTGCTGTTGCCTCCTCAACATCCATAACTGCTGCAATGACTCTAGTAGGAATAGTTTTATCACCACATCAATTATTCACCACTTGGCAGTAAACAGAATTTGCATGCTCTTTATGACAGTGCAGACAATTCACTGTTGGTTATGTATCTGTTTCCTAATGTATTTTGGGATAACAGCTAGGAACAAGGGCTCGCTCTGTCACTGTCTTAGTGGTAGTGACAGAGCCAACTGGTGCTGATAGATCACACACTAAATCGCTACGAAGGAATAAATGACTGGACTGATTTAGAAGCAAAGGATCAACTTTGAGAAAAGCCCAGGAGGTGATGAGGAGCAAATACATGAGAGTACAAATATACAGGACCTACTATTCCTGAAATTATTTAGAAAGAACAGGAGTGTGTATATAGTAGAGGTAGGTATAGAAAGGGTTATTAAACAATAAAATATTTAAAATATAAAATTATATTTGGTTATATTAACAGATATTTAAATTTGAAAAAAGTGGCAGGTTTTCTGCTGCTGTGTATAAAGCAAAATGTGGTACAGAAGGAAATCAGGCAGTCCGATAAATAAGAGAGCATTTGTAAGTTATGGCATACATTTCCACAGACACATTTTTTTTTTATTTAAATAAGATCAGTTTAAAGTAATTTTCATTCAGATTTTATGTCCTAAAGTGCCCAAAATCTGCTGGAGGGAAATTTCAAACTTTTTATTGGAGTTATTATTATAACCCTTCCAGCTACTGGATAAGGCATTGTATTTTACTGGACACCTTGATGAGATTTAGATTGAGATTCAGATTGCTGAGTCCAAAAAAGTGTAACAACTGCTCATCAGGAGAAATAATAAATATCTTTTTAATCAGGAGAAATAATAAATATCTTTTTATTATCTTGTCATAATTAGCATAATTCTGTTTTAACAAAGACAAGCAGGAATTACAAAATGTAGCATAAAGGCTCTGATTGCTGCAAGTAGCATTTGTACTTGCAGCAAGTACAAATGCTACTAAGTAGGACATCAGGATAATCAGAATGGTGATGCAAAATGAGAGGATCCAGGTTTAAAAAAGTGACAGAATTTCCCTTTAAGGTTCCTGCCGTAACACAACACTGATTACTACACTATACAGTAATCAAAGTCCTTCTGTGAGTTTAATAGAAAACATTGCCAGTGAAATGCTTTTTATTGCATTTTTAAACCCAAATTATAAAATGCCAATATCATGTAACTGATTATACTACACAATCAAAATACTATTTGTTTGCTGTATTCTACTGATTACAACTTCAGCCATATAGCAGCAAAGTAACAGTCATTTGTGATGGGATATATTTTCAGTGTAACCTCCCCAACCTGGCGGCCTGGCTAACAGACATTTAACACATCATTGGGTCAGTGACATAATGATAAGCTGTTGTTGCTGTTCTACGCTGGTTATCAAACAGAATACACTCTTTGAATAGTGTGATGGATCAGTAGATACACTGGTGACAAGTGAGAATGGCACTGGGTGTCACATTAGCACTATATTTAGGTGCTGTGTGATATATGGATGCACTCTTACTTTGAAAGTTAGCCTGGGATTACTCTTGTTGATTGGATCATGAGTATGATTTAACAAAATCAAAAACAACAAAAAAAAAAAAAAAACAGGCAAACATAAAGATAAGAAAGTGAGTTAAAGGGACTTCAGTTCAATCTGTCTCTCTGAGACAACAGCAAACCCTGGAGCTTATCCATCTATCCCAGCCTGGGTGGAATAACAACTAGTGCGATATTGATACTGTATGTTTGTCTCTTATCTAATATCAAACATTAGTGCACTACAGATGGTGTAATTTAATTTAAGTGAGAAGATAGCAAAAATTGTGAAATTCATAACAATACAGTCATTATAAGTCAATGCCCTGTAGAAACCCATTAAAAGCATCTCATTTCTTACTTTATTGGATAAGTTGGGCATAAAGTACATATCATCCTTCCCACAATTCAGTATCCAGCAACAGGCTATTTTTACTAGTTCTTTGAAACAAATGTTAATCCATAAAAACTGCACACTGCAGCTTTAATGAGGACAAATGTGAACTTTTAATTGGACTTGATATCTGTTTTGATTTAGTAATTAATCGACAGATTTCTAACTGGTTGTCTTTAGAAACCAGGTCACAAGGCCAGGTCACACCAGAAAGTGGCACAGCACATCTACACAAAATATGTAGTTGTACTTGGTGATGTAGCAGCTGCTTGCAGTTAACAGTGTATAGAAAAATTGAGGGATTTGGCCATATTGTTTCAGAAATTTTCCCACCATGACAAGAACAGAGGTCTTGAAGAAACTTAAGATGTTAAATGTTTTAAGGATATTATAATAACGACTCTGAAAGTGGCTCTAAAGGTTTTTTTCTGATTCATCAAGCAGCTCCTGCAGTGTAATCCCTTCATTAATATTCATATTCATCCAAGGTGACCAGTAGAATTATGTAGATCACAGAGGCAGGACAGGGAGAGGTTATGGTGGGTGACTACTGATACATAACTAACAGACTAATGATTATGATGACTGTGGCTGTCAAAGTAATCACTGTGATGATGATGATGATAAATGGGAAAAGTGTGAAGAAGGTAGTTTCAGCACCTCAACAGTCAAAATGAAGCAAAAAGATTTCTACATTTTCACTGTAGCTACCTGGCCCACAAATGCTCTGTCCATGGACAGAGGGCACACACTAATTCTTCAACCAATTATGCCATTATCACCCCATTACTCATGAACTCGTTCAATTATTACCCCAGGTAGGCGAATGGAAATGTGCAGCCATTACAACCTATTTTGCACTACAAATGATAACAGCAGCCGAGGTTGCTGAATGAGGGCAGAGAGATGAAATCACTTTTCCAACACCAAATGGACTGTCAGCTAAAAACAGGAGTGACTCCGATTGTGTCTCTCCATCACTAAGAAGAATGGTGGGTGAGAGCTGGAAGAAAACAACATAAAGAGGGAAAGAAGAATGAAGAAATGAGAGCTGGTCTCGGCGCAGAGATGAGATAGAAATAAGATGCCATTGTACAATGATGTGGAGTTGGAGTGGTCCAGGACTGATGAGCAGCTTTGATTGGCTACGGCAGATGCTGAGCTCGCATGTACACACGCACACACATAGACACACAGATGTGGAGATGAGGAGGGTTAATGATGCGTGAAAGAGAATTACCCCTCTCCACGGAGGACAGTCACTCTGCTTGTCACATGGACAACACTTATTTCAAATGACCCTACTATCTATATTCATGAGGGATATGTGTGTGTTTGTGTGTGTGTGTTTCGAGACTCTTTGTGCTCATAGTTGCGTGCGTACACACACACACACACACACACACACACACACACACACAGACGTAGTCAAATACACACTGCCAGCCTGGAAATACTGCAGTAAGATGAGTATCTGGGCATGTAGATAAATCTTTCATTTACCAAAGAAAGTCAACAGTGCACTTTTTTTGAGCAACACAGTTTCTCAACAATTATACAAATTCCTATTAAAGGAACCCAAAGTACAAAAAAAGTCTTTTGTGATGGGCGGAGTATTCAAAATTATTAAAAATTTAAAAGCAATATATATATATATATATATATATATATTGTTTTTTTTACAGAAAGTGTGTCCACAATGATTCACACTGTGATCTGTGAATTTTTCCAAGTAACAAGGACGTTGTTTCTGCAAAGACACAGGTGAATTTTTTGAATTCAGTTTTAAATACTGTAAGCCTCACAAAAGAAATTATTTTTACCTTCACTGCATTCAGGTAGTCTTAGAGCAGGAGATCTCAAAACCTGATGACATAAAAACAAAACTATCTGCATGGATGTATCACTGGGGATACGGTCAAAAATGTGTTTGTCTCAAGTTCCTCATAAACTTTAGAAATACTAAAGCTCACTAACTTCACAAGTTGTTTAATTAGTACAAAACCCAAAAAGAATTCACTGTTTTAAAGGGGGTTAAGTGCTGCACAATGGGACCTGCAACTCTCTGGAGGTTTTGCTGGTTGCCTGGCAACAGATCCCAGTGTACCCACACTTCAGTTTTTGTATAAATTAAACATACAACATATAACATATTCCTGTATAATACGCTTCATTGATGCAGATGAACATAGTCAGCGAAGCTATTCTAAGATACAAGAGTGTCATCAATCGTCTCATTTTATTCTCTGCTTGAAAGCAAATAAGTGCATTTCCCGAAATGTCAAACTATTCCAGTGCAATCTTTAATTGTCAGATACAGCTTCCATTACATAGCTGAGGATTTAGCTATTGTGCTCAAAAGCACATTGATGACTGGCCACAAAGCCTTTTCATGAACTGGGACATGCAGGAGACATTTTACCTTTCCCTCATCCACTAACAGGATTTTAGTCCCCTCTGTGCAGGTTATTGACCATCTGTGAACCAGGATGATAATGTAACCTCAACTATGTGGCAGAGGGGCAATAAGCAACAAAGTGGGACGGGACAGTGGGGATTTTCCAACTATGTTGTGTTACAGAAGGTTTGGAGACAGTGTGATAACTGAGTGACAGGAAAACAGTAAAAACAGCTGTCCCAAAGCCAGTGCTCTATTTACATTGTGATGGGTGTCAGGGTAAACTGTTCTTGAGATACTGATCTATTGCTTTTCCAGTAGGCCTACTTATACCATGGTCATCTATGTCGTAAGGGGAACAAACATGTTGATTAGATATCACAGAAAAAAAACAGCAAGTGGATGCACTGAGCCAGTAAGACCTGCCCTGTCTCTGTCTTACTCCTTCTATACATTGGCAACATTCCTATTCTTGTAAAATAATACGTCTCTTCAGGGGGGCCCGAATTAGCATGAAGCCACTCTGATTGGAATAAACTTTGGCATTGGATGTGTTAAAGAAGGACTATGAGTGATTAGGATTTGGTACATGTGTGGAGGGATTATGAGACTCATGCAAAGGCACATACTGCACTTGCACGTGGACAAAAAAAAACCCCACACTTTACCCCGTGGATGACTTTCCTAAGTGAAGGGCAGTGGATTACAAGCCAGTGGGGGCTTAGCAGGAAATTCAAATCATTTTCCATCGCATTTGTACTCACTTGATGTCTAATCCTATCTGATTAACATGCCAGTCAATGAGGAGGGCACCTGCTATAGTGTCATACAGTGCAAACTGTATTGGCTTATGTCATCATTTTTACTCATAAATGTCTAAGAGGAACTGCATACTAGAAAATCAGTTTTTATTATATACAGTATATGATTGGTCATTGTGTAAATGCTGTCTGACACACCTGCAGACTATACCTTGAAAGAGATAAAATGCGGAGCATTTATTTAGGACATTTGTTCCACCTACAACCCATCAACATCTGTGCCACGTGGCTGCTCAACTCCTCCACACTGTCAAACTGCCGCCCTACAGCCAAGCATTTTCTGGTGGATTATTCTGCTTTTAGTTCACATGCACTGACACACAGACAGAAAGGATTAAATAAAGAGCGCGTCACTCCAAACAATTTCATAGTTTCTACAGTATGAGAACGTAGCAGAATCAGATCAAACCAAAGTATAATTCGGATGTGGTGATCCTGCTGACTTCCCTCATGAGCCTGATGGTATTTTTTTTGCTTTGCTGGTTTTATTATATGAATTGTCTCTATATATACACACATCCTCAAGCTAGTGATAATCTATCACACAAGTTTTCTGGGAAATCCATGACAGCTTCCTTTGCAGGACCTATTCCAATATGTATCCATGGCTTTAAATTTTCATCCTCAGTATGGAGGTTTAGGGCTTCAGCTGGGGCTGCCTGACCCCAGTCAATTAACAGTCCTTTCACATAATTCAAAATAGCAACAATACAAAAAGGTCAAAAAAACAATTGGCTGTATTATGGAAGGGATCTGGCAAGGCACAACTTGAAAACAACAAACATAACAGACATTAGCATATAGACATACAATGTACCTAAACACTGGAGTGGATAAAATAACAGAGTATCTTTCAATAATTTCAGTAAAATCTAATGTCTGGATTATGATGCTTTCATTTCAATAAAAACAAATGTCTGGATTATGATGCTTTTATTTTGATATGTACTAATGTCTGCATTATGATGCATTTATTCTGATAAAAACTCATGTCTGGATTATGATGCTTTGATGTTCATCCACTGTAGTTTACGTGATATCAGGTAGCTGATCAGATAGTATACGATATTACTTACTACAGAAGTAAGAGTGAACCAAAACATTAAAGTTGTGTGTCAGACAGCTAAACAATGAGCTGCATCTTAATGTACATAAATGCTCTCAGATTTAGGTGATAATTTTTCATCACTGACAGTTCCTTCAACATTGTCAGATTATCACATTATTATAGTTTCATACAGTTATAATATAAAAAAAAAATCACTAAAAGACATTTGAAGCCTTGCATATACAAAATATGGTGTAAAGCATCTTAATATACAGGGTGTCCAATATCATTATGCTTTTCTAAATATAGTCTGGCAAGGTTATGGCCACTGACAAATCAGAGTCATATACTGTACATGTCAGACACATAACCTTATTGAGGACAGTTAGTCAGGACATCCAGTGCTCTCTCTCACAATGGATTTTTCTTGCCTGCCAGTGATGAGAGCAGCTCTGCATTACAAACACCACAGGCTAAAGAGCTGATGTGATGGAAGACTGGCCTTGTGCAGAAAAGATATCAAGGAAAGACGGGCAGCATGGCAGTGGGCAAGGTGTTTTACCTTCTCCTTAAATAAACAAATACTAGTGATGTCCCATCCAAATGAATCAGTCTAATAGAGCACTGAAGGGTCACAGAGTTGTGAAGTTACATCAGAAATGTCACAGTAAAGTTTGGGACAATTAGGTTACTTGATTTCAAGTAGGGACTGGTGACCAGTCCAGGGTGTACCCCTGCCGTTCACCTAAAGACAGTTGGGATAGGCTCCAAGCAGATCCCTTTGACCCTGGTTTGGAATAAGCAGGTATAATTAATACAATCTTATACACACTGGAATGCACTCCAGCCAGAAGTTATATTTAACCTGAACAACAATTAATTTCACTTTTCAACCAAATTTAGCTCACTTCTAAACCAGACTGATTGGTTTATCACTAGACAAACAAAAATGGGACTTCAGCGACCAAGTTTAGACTTTAGTGCTTTCCAATTCCCAACCTGTTCCACTATAGACAAACACACAAAATGCAATGCGAAAAAACTGATTCGTTTTTGTTGTGCGACATACACTACAAAAAAGAAACAAAACAAAAAAAAACTTAACCTTATATCCAGCTTCTTCTTCAGAGTATTTCTTTCATACACTAGTAGGTGTAAATAGGACCAGATTTCTTAAGGGCAGAACATACAGCATCAGTAAAGCACAGTGTCAGAGCTGGAGGATTCACCAAACTGCTGGTCTCAACCCCTGGGAGTCAAGAGAGTTCAGGGCAGACCTGAGAGCTTGTTCTTCTCCTCCCACGCTAATTCTGCACCTGAGTCCTCTGCTTCTCTTCAAATTAGATAGAAACACTCTGAGTCAACCTACACTTGACTGTCTAAAGAAAGTTCTCCAAAACCCACCTTAGTTGTTGCCAGCTCCAGGAAGGTCAGACGACCTTCACAGATGCTGTAATCTTTCCCAGCCCTACCACATTGATACATGTGTTTAGGAGCACGATTAGAGATCTACTCTGATGAATCCAGAGGCAGTTTTAAGTTGGTATAGTATCCAATATTAGGATCCAATACACACCTTTCTCATGGATTTGAAAAATGGTATCCCAGAGATGTGACACTCCTCTGCTGGAACATTTTAAAGATATGGAGAATATAGTCTTGATGTAGGTACTGGAGAAACTTACAATTTTATACCACATGCTACTGAGATGCTGGTACACAGAGGTCTTATTTACCAGTTCATGAAACTATAAAACTGAAAACAGCAGTGTACAGGGGTCACACACTGCTGATTCAACTCATTTCTGAGAATTCAAAACCTGTTGTGGGTTGGTTGTTTTCGTACTTTTATGAACCAATGATTGGCATTAATGTGGTTTGTTTGCTCTCCTTTGTTCGAGTCCCACAACAGAGTCAGGCAAATTCTGTGTTTGGAGGGTTCAAAGAGAATGTAATACTTGCAGTATATGTTTAAGCAATGCTAAGGATTTACATTCCTGAAAAAGCAAACAAAAACATCTTCTTTCCACACACACCAAGACACAATAGGCACAAGACCTTAAACAGTGAATTATGAATGACAGAAAATGGGCTTTAACATTTGTAAAAATCAAATTTAATCAAACCAAAGAAAAACATTTGTGTGTTTCCCTCCACAAAGGAAGGATTTACCTAATGAAACAAAACACAAAGCAGAAAAAAAGAGAGGAAGCACTACTTAGTACATCAACATTGTTTTAAATCAGCCTTACATCACCCTAAAAAAAACAAAACACTGGTGTTAGATCAGGCAACTCTCTGAAAATGGACATAAAATAAAGGACAGCCAAGCACAACCCCTCCCTTTGTGTTTGTTTTTTTGCTGGAGGTGGAGGGGAAAGGGCCTTGACACTCACCCATGCATGCAAGGCCAGTCTGTTGTAATTTAAAGGCTCACTTGTTTAATAAACTAGGCCTTAATGCGCTCATGCTGCTCCTACAGAGAGACAGAGGAAGCAAGAACACCATTCACTGAAAATAACGAAATGCATAAAAATAAAAAGTACAACTTAAAAGAACGTTTTCACTTCAGATTCCTCTGCAATAATCAGTACATCAGTGCAAACACTGTGTATGGCATTTTCATTGTGAGGTGGTGAGTGGATAAATCTGTCACGCACTTATCAATGCAAAATGGAATTAGTCCACACGTAAACTTCATACACACCATCCATGCAGATTATAAAGTGGGGACAGGTATCACTCAACAGTAAGAAAATTTAAATATGACTGCATTTATGGTATATGTTGCAGTGGAACATAATCCTGCACAAATCTCCCTGGATCGAGTGGCCATTTCCTCTGGGAGTTACTACACAGCAAAGTGCAATTTCAACAGACACAAATTGACACTTCCTGAGCTAACATTTCAATGTGTAGGCGCAAAAAGAGATCAAAGAGCGAGTCCAACAGATCCTTGAAAGAAACAAGCTTTGTCCTGGGATATTTTGGTTGTATGAATATGTATGAGGCCAAAGTCAGGGTCTAGGTGGGAGTCCAATTGGCATGGAACTCTTACTGTAATAGATACTCTCAATCTTTCCTTCTCCTCTTTAACCAGAGATCACTGGCCTAATTAGCCTTTTAGTTAGCACTCAACAGAGCAATTAGATTGAACTAAAATTAGAACAGATAAACAGAAAGAGAGGACAGAGACGGAGAGAGCAAGACCTCCCAGCAAATGTATGAGCGTACAGCGGCATGGCTGGAGTTGACACTTGGGATAAAGTGTATTGCAGTCTACGCGGCACAGGTAACCATGCAAAGATGTGCACGCATGTACACACACACACACAGATAGGGTTCCCAGGACACTCTGCAGCAAAAAGATTATAGTGCTTTTTCCTTCAGCTCTTGCCTGGATGATACATATTTTTCCCACAAGAACAAAGAAGAATGTTCCCCTCTACATTCATCTATCGATTGTCAAACAGCACCAGTGGTGCAGGAGATCCAGCAAACCCAGAGTTCACTTGAGCAAATGGCTCAGCCGGCCCCAGAGATAATCATTACACTCATTAGGGTTCCACTGTGTTCTCTTCAAATCATTGGCCACCTTCCCCTCCCATGCCATTACAGCAAAATTGCCATACTGGTCAAGTCTGTGGGCCAGCCACCCAGCTGGGATAAATGTCTTCACAAGCTGCTGCATTGTCTTTTTATTGACTGGATAACAAAACATAGTTATAGGAAAGTTAATGTCACCAGTCAGAAAGTGCACCCCACCGGACTGTCTCAGTAACTTTAGGATGGTTGCCATATTTTGCCAAATATGGCAACATCTATTGATGGACTAACATAACATTTTATACCAGATGTTCCTGGTTAGCAGAGGATTAATCCTAAGGCCTGAACACAGCATCCACTTTACATATGATTTAGTTCACTGTAGTGAAATTTATTTGGCGTAACTGAAATCTCAACTTTCATTTACAGTTGGATATGAATGTGAAGAAGACACAGCAAATACCCTTCCTCATTTCCATAACACTGCTCATAGGGAAGGAGACTAGTAACATTCCTGAATACAACACCAAAGCTTTTTAAATTCTGACTGAGCACTATGGCGATAGCAGCTTCTCATAATCACACAGTGAATGTGCTGAATGGCGTTCCACCGACAGCTAATTGGTGGAGCTGCGTCTGACAGCATTATACTGACTGTGTGTACGCTGCCAGCTTTGCAGCAATTGCAGCATTAAATACAGATTTATGTCACACTCTTTTGCTGAACTTATTACATTCTTTTTCCTCCCTATCATCCCGTCCGTCACCAACACATGATTGCACAAGCTCAGGCACAGCCTTAATACCGCAATGATTCCCTTCTCTTCAGAAGTCCACTGACCATAAAAACAATCTAAGAGTCTGATACTAATCATTGGCAAACGTCAACAGGTAAGCTGCCACTGCTGAGCACTTAATAACCTATATAATCCACAAAACAATCAAGTCAGCTAGAGATAGACATGGCAAGAAAAGGAATGAGCCCTTAAACCTGCTGAAATAGCACTGCAGGCTGGACATCGGATATAAGGATGAATAGTGAAAGAGAAATAATTCAAATTCAAAGTGTCCAGCGGTTTATGCTCTCTTTGTTTTCTACTTTGCCAGAGAAATCTTACTGCATGATAATAAACTCTGCCTCCACACAGTGATACCCACTTTCTCAGTTTATCCATTGTGCACCCATCAACCGGAGGTTTTGTGTGCGACTGTTTTTTTCTGACTAATCGCTTTGACCCAGCACCTCTTCCTCCACCCTTTCCATCCTTTCCTGCTCACTCCATCCTTGTTTCTGTCTCTGGGTGATGAGTCAGGGAGCAGCCAGGTTCCAAGATATTTGCATCTCTACCTTGCCTCATTTCCTGTCTTAATGGGAGAGATGGAGAGATGGGAGCATGGCAGCAAACAGAAATGGGGGCTGTGGGACAAGGAGGGGGGATAGGTGTGTGGGTGGAGGGGTTGACAGAACAAGAGAGACAGACACAGAAAAAGAGATGCTATAAAAAGAAAATCTGAATCATGGAGTGTGTTCAAGTAGGGAGGTGGGCACCAGAGAGCACATTAGCATTAAAATAGCAAACAACCAGTAATGCAAATGATGCACTCTTCCATCAGTGAGTCATTTGTAGCCTAAGTATGTTGATTAAAACTGAGGCAACACTGCAATTCATTGTTGTTGTGCTGTGTGACTAGATCAACCTAGACAACCCCTCCTCCTCATCTCTGAGATGCTAGAGAGCTCACTGATTCATCCACTCTGCTAGTACTTCAGTGTTGATACTTCTATGTGCAAGCATGTGTGTGGTAGAGATTTTGCACTTTTTGGTGGTGGGCAGTGAAGCACTGCTCACCGGTTCACTACAGTAGAGTGGAGTGGCCCACACACACCATCCCCATGACAACACTACCTTTGCTTGCCAGTAGAGCACCTCTACCTATCTCAGTCATTAGGCAGGCTGCCACCGATGCATTACCTATTATCAGATTGTGCATAACAAGCAGCTAGACCCTAAGAGAAAAAGATGGACCAAAAACAACAACGCGATACAAATGTACTCTGAAACAAATGACTATGATGACAATTCAAAATTTTAACTGCTTAAAGACCTACATGCCAGCTAATGGGAGTGCTACAGCAAAACAGACGCAGTAGGTTCCAATCACCGCCTGCCCACCTTTTACCACTGTGGGACTCTATCACCCAGCTGCAGGAGGTGATTTGGACCTGCGAGCATTCCTGTTTGTCATCCATCTGGTACGGTAGTGCTGGTAATGAATTTAGTGAATGTGGGCTTCTGTTTGCAGCAATGGCCAACTGCATGCCAGGACCCTGGGCTGGCACAACTGTGTGCAGGATCTAATGCTAGGCTTATTGCTCTCCAGGGGAAATGGGTTTGTATCCCAGCACAGCTGAGCAGCCTACAGGCTGAAGCAGGGGAGACTATGAAGGTTAGGGCTGGAGGGATGAAAGAGTGAGTTGCCAACCATGAAAGTTTTCACTTGGGGTAAGGCCTGCGGTGAGAGTTACAGGAAGGAAGGGAGGAACTGTACACACTAGGAAACAAACATCCACCCTAGGCCTTGTGTGCTGTTACTGCAGGAAAATTATGAGCACCTCCTTCCAATAGCAAAGCACTACAGAAGCCTGTGACCGAAAACCTCATAGTGGCATGTACTGTATCAGACCACATTTACCCCACAGACAGATTTTCATGGTTGAAACTGATGTAAGTAAAGCTAAGACGCTCCTCACGTTCAGTCTCCAGTGTGGTTCAGCTAAAAAAGCTACAAAATGTCTGGATCCTCAAATTCCCGTAAAGTCTGAACAATCACTAAAGTCTATTTGTAAAGGGGATGTTATGCTTCAGCAGAACGTGCTTGTTAGATAGATGAATAGCTCAGGGAATGTCTACCTCCATACCATGTTGATATCAGAGTTGGATGGGTTTAGATGGCTGCATCCAACAATTTTTTGTAATTTTCTAAAACCAGCAATCTGACATTCACACTAACTTCACTGGTCAGGTGTGTGAGGGTGAGAGTACGCAAGGTTTCATCCTTTACACAACTCATCCTGCCTGTGAATGTCTAAAAATATGTGCTTGAGCCCCACATTTAAACATTTATCAGTTTTCACACCTCCCTATGCTATGGACACCTCTGCTTTCTGACATGGTTTCTGTCTTCAGACCCCTAGCTGAGATAACCCTGGTGACACCGCTCGGGTTATTTTCTCTTGACTTGACAAAGCCACACTAGACTCATAGATAACATTGTACAACTAATCCTCATGACTAATAAACTAATACTCGATAGTTACCCTTTATTAATCTATATAACTAGTGGATTCCTTGATTGATCTGTCAGCCATCAGATAAGATCAAACCTTGTAATATTAGACACTGCACTCCAACTCCCTTAAAAGCTGATAATAGCAGCTGTGGTTGCAGCACTAAGACGTGGTGAAAACGACTGTCTCCTTGGTCTGTGTTTAATTGGGATTGACATTTAAATGAATTGGTTAATGTGTGCCAAGGACAAAGTATGCCGTGTTAACAATTACAATTCTGCTTAATGGGGCATGCCAAAGCTATTTTGGGTGCATGTTGTGGGAGAAAGAATAGGGCATACTCTATTAGTCAGAAACCAGAGCATTTCCCTGAAGTGGGCCAAGGTTAGAGCCACTCCTTCGTTTCTAGGCCAGCTGCCCATCATCCAGGCACTTTAAAACCCTGACTAGAGTCATTAACATAAACGGCAACCTGGGAGAAGCCTTTTAGCATACAAAAAGTGGCCATCGAGAATTTTCTGTCATTTACGTAACACCTCTCTAGGAATGTAGAAAAGCAAAGGCTACGCTTACATGAGAGCAGCGAAGTGCCCTCAGGGTCCATTACTCTCCTCTTTGAAAGACAGGCTTCCTCTCACTGGTATAAAGCACTGTATGTATGTTCATGGTGGAAGATGGACTTGAGCTCATTGGTATTAAGGAAGCTGGATCAACTTCCTACAGCTTTTGGGTTTGGGAGATCATAGAACAGAAAGTAAGAGCAAGCATGGAATCAGGAATACAGCAGCCGCCAAAATCACAAGCTACTTTGAAGGCAGGAGAGAAACTGGATGGAACACAGGAGAAGGAAGTTAAATACAGAAATACAGAGCTCCAATGTGTATCCTTCCCACCAATCCCCATCCTTCTGCCTTCACTCCTCTAAAGGCTCCTGTGTGCTGCTTGTGTCCCAGCCCAGAAGGGAACAGGGCTGCCCTCTGTGTTTTCCACACCTTGTGAGCGGCAACTCAAAGCAGGCAGCGTTGAGAGGGTGCTTTTGGTTTAGATGTGAGTCCCTGCCTGAGGAGAGCTGTGTGTTCATTTGCTACAGAAAAGTTTACAGTGAAGGAGGAGTACCCTGATACAAGCCTGTGAAGTGGGCAAGCTGTCGAGATGCAGCAGAGGCAATGACTGAGCACAGTGTTAAGAATTTTAAATAAACCCCTTGCACTTGCTACATGTTTCCATCTTGCTGTCAAGAGGATTTTAAGCAAACTTTTAAAATGCAGCAAAAAAAAAAAAAAAAAGGATGTTCCTGTATGCTCACTATTGCAAAACAGACAAGGAAAGGAAAAATTAAATTTGTCATTTGATGATTTTTGAAATTACATAAATAGTCATATTTTGCAACATTCAGGTCGTGGGCTATGCTTCTATTTAAATGTATTTTTAATTCTAATTTTGTGAATAAGTGTATGTTTATGTTAGCTGGAGTTATGCAAATATTATGCAACTCTACTAGAACATCACTTTTCAAAGCTACATCCCACCTCTAGTGACATTTAAGGTATTTCATCTTAATGTCTCCTTATACTATAATGTTTTTATCTGCCACCATGGGGACAGACTGACTTCCAACAAGTGTCCCAGCAAGAGGATAATATTTGTTGTTTCAAATGCCAGTGTACAATATAAACAAAACACAGTCACATCTCCATGAAAAATAGTACAGTTTTGCTAAAGCAGAGCTTTTGGAAAATGCACTTATTCCCTTTCTGATAGAAAGTTACATGAAATGATCAATACAACTCTCCAATCTGTGCATTAAATATCAAGCTACAGCCAGAAGTTAGTTAGCTTAGCACAAACATTGGAAACAGGAGGAAACAGCTAGACTGGGTCTGTCCAGAAATCTGCTCACCATCAGCTTTAAACCTCACTGATTACCTTCTATCTAGTTTATATTGTACGTCCAGACAGATATAAAATTAGCATTGGTTTTCTCATCTATCTGTCCAAAATCAAGTGAGTGGATTTCTTGAAATAAACTACTCTGTTAAAACCAGGGGTGTGACTGTACTTGTTCTTAAACATGTGGAATTATGGGATATATGAAAAAAAGAATATTTTACATTGTATGAATAGCATTTTGATTTTTCTAGCATAATTAATCAACATTAAGATTTTTTTGTGTGCATTTACTGGTGTATCAAAGTAGAAAAGAATGAAAGAGAGCACGAGAGATTATCTACATCCTTGAGGTTGTCTTGCTCTGTGTCTGTTTTCTCCAAGTTGGCCATCAACAAACATCAGTAAAATCCAAAATGTGTTCTTTCAGTACAGTGATTCTAGCTATTGATTTCCCACAGACTTTGGTGGTTCAATTTGGCTTTGAAAAAGAAGAGTGCCTTGTTTTGATTCCTGGCTTATTTCTTAGAACAGAGTCACTGAGGCGTCACTGGGTTGCAGATCCTGTACCAACCTGTCCACATTAAGACACAATAAGCAAAACATTTTTTCTAAGTAAAAAGCCCATACATTAAAAATGCTTGCGTTATAATGACCTAAATGTTACTTAAAGCCTATAAAACAAAACAGAAATTTCTCAATTACACTAACAATAAAAAGCACTGCATGTGAAATTTCTGTTAAAGTCTAGTTCAATGTTTCCAAATCATGTCCATATTAAGAAACACAATACAGAATAAGGAGATTTTAAAACCTGAGCTCAACCAAGCAATGTAAGGCAACAATGTACCTAATGACATGATATGTATTTATGCATGAGCTGAGGCTTTATTTCTTTGATGTCACTGATCACGTCAGTGCAGGACAAGCCTGATGGATATATGTTTGGTGCAATGCATTGATGCTGCCATGTTTGGTTATGTGTTACATGTTTGGAAATCAATTTAAAAAAACATAATTTTAGATAGTGGCTGTTTTAAGCTTTGTCATAGGATGCAGAGGAGAATTAGTAGTGCCAAGCAAAGGCAGAATATCTGAAGCATTTCCTCATACAATACTGTTGGTATTGTATTCAGCCTTTTAGAGTCAGTATGTCTATTTTCCACACCATCCTCTCTCTCTTGCCATCTTTTGCTTAACAAACAACAGAGTGCAGCTCCTCCAGAGAGCAGGTGCATTCATTTCTCCACTCTCTTTATCTTTTGCTGTGCCCATTCTCTGACAGCAGTGTCATTACAACCTCAGCAGACCCCCTTTTGTCAGCAAAAACGTTCCCATGAGCCGACCACTGAAAGATGCCCCTTCTCCTCTTCAACAAGGGGGAAAAAAATATATGGTTCAATTTAAGAGTCTGTCAGGCCAGTACAAGTTTGTGATGGCCTGATCTGAGCGGGGGGTGGGGTGGTCTGGATACTAAGGCCGTACAGGCAGAGCTCTTTGTGGGTTCAGCTTTTGCCATCTTGAATGAGTACAGCTTTGACTATCAGACTGACAAAAAGAAAGAGAAAACAAACAAACTGTGATAAATGTGGACTGCATCACTGGTAAAATCTATCTTATTCAACTTTGCTGGATGTACTTTACTATAGAAGACTGGCTCACCAAACAGGGGAGATGGAGAGTGACACAGTGAAGGTTTGGAGTGAATCAGTGCAGTTAACAGAAGTGATTTGGTGGATCTGTGAGTCGACGTGTGCGTCAGCCGTGTGAGTTAAGGGCCGATGTGTCGGTGGCTGCTGCTGAAGGGCTGAGAGGGATTTTAAACCGGAGGAAGTGGAGTTAATGTGGGCTCTTGAAGAGTAGAGAGCTGGCATTTGTTTCTTCATCCACTCTCAGCCCACTAGTTTGACACAGATGATAAGAGGCCCCAAGCAGAGTGCAAAGGCACATCATCCACACAACACTCGTGCAACACAGAAATGAAACTCGGCGAGAAATGAGATGAGAAAAAAGGTGCAACTGAAAACTGTGATAGAAACTGTGGAAAAAATAAACAAGCTCAGTCTCTGAGAGCTGCTTAGTCCGCATATGGTAAGACTGTGATAATCTGACTTTGGCCAAGCCACCACTGAGAGATCTGGTAAGCCCTGGCTCATTGTGACCTGAATGAAGAGGGGAGCTGAATGATATAAGAAATTCTGAGTCAGTTGCTACGTCAATAGTGGCATCACAAGTCCATCTTCAGCATCACGAACTCTACCAGGCTATCTGGGGGGGTGGGACCTGAGCCACACCCATCAATATCCAGGGTCCTCTGCTCACAGCTTGCAAGGTTCAATACGAAATGCTGTAAAACAAGAGTGTGTGCCTCCAGACGGTGGAAGCTACTGCGATCAGCATGGATTACATGTCTTTCCAGCCTGATCAATGAGAAATAGAAGTGGGGGTTGGTGGCTTGATGGTTTCGGAGGAAGCTCTGGTACCACCTCCTGCGGGTTGTAATCATTCTGATAGCTGATATCTACAGCTGTGGGAGGCAGGAGAGGAGCTGTTTGCTGTGCACAAGATAAAACAGATGCTGCTCCCAAAATGAAAGTAAGCTGAAAACCACAGAGAGACGAAACGCAGAAGCACGGTCACCACACACACAGAGTTAGAAAGATGATTTCTTAAATTATTTTCCTGATGAAATTAATTTTCAGAGTGTAAAACTGTGGATGAACAGTGTAAGAGCTCCACTACACATCATCTTCAGCTCGTTGCTTTAACAAGATGAATCAGGTCAAGTGCAATATCAGTGTGACTGCTGAGAAAATCACACATCCACTTTATGAAACAGGTATGTCGCATTCATGCAAAAAAAGAACTTCTAACTTGTTAATTATCCAGTTTCACAGCAAATACTTGAAAAAGGTATTAACGTGCTAACATTTCACAGAATAAAAAAAATAGATGTTTTTTTTTTTTTTTTATTCAACAAGATTAAACCAGACACATTGTTACTGTGATGCTCACAGATACAAGTTCACCTCAGCAGTTGAATGTGAAAGAGTAGACGCATAGCTGTTCCAAATATCTGTGGGGTGCTTGTCTTACTTCATGGCTGCAGATGTTACATATTCATCACTTACTATGGTTTCACATTTCAATGGCAGTAGTGACAGCAAAATATCACCAGCCTGCTGAGAAATTGCCTTTTCAGGTCTCGTTATTTTTTCAGAAACCATGTTTACTGCTCAAACACTTGCTGCACAACTCCACATTGTTTATTTCTATTCCAAGAGTTATCTGTACACTTCAAAGTCCTCTTTCAGTGGATATAATGGAGAAGACAGTAAAGGCAAATAGATTTTGATAAGAATTCCTAGATGTAGAAACCTCAGTACAGCTTTGTGTCATAACTGATGTGCAGAAATTTAAGCTGCTGTAGTCCTTCACTACAGTAAAAAAAAAAACACTTGATAATGTGCAGGCCAAAACTAAAGCAAAGAAAGAGCAATTTGTGCTAAAAACTGCAATGTCATTTAAGAGCTTTTAATGCTGCGTGATTCTGAATAATCCCTAATGCATTTTATTAATTTAGATTTAACAGCCAACCAAAAAAAAATGCTTGAGATGAATGACACCATTATTTTTCACCACAGCACTGCCTGGGATTTCACAATAAAAGCTCAAAACCTAGCAAATAAAATGCCTATCGTTATCATAACCCCAATGGATGAAAAGACTGGGAAAGGACACTTACCATCAACAGTGAGAAACTAGTGAGAAACTTGTCTTGTTATTTATAAATAATCTATAAAATTATAATTTTATAGATAAAAATAGACAAATAAGATAAAATAATAATATACAGCACTTTTGCTTCGTACTTCTTACTTACTTATTAATACTTATGACTATTATTCGCCTTAAGCAAGGCAATTAACCAACGACAACTCCAGCAGAGTTCCAGTGAAAGACTGGATGCACCATGAATGAATATGTGTAACTGAATGAATGACTGTGTGACGTGGGGTGCTGTTAAAACAAGCCATGCATGCTCATCAAACCACACCTATGTAAAAAAAAAAAAAATGTAGAAAAACAAAATCAATATCGTTTACCACACATACACACACAGTACTGCATGATATTTGAATATTCATGAAAGCTGTCCATAATAACATGTTTCTGATCAAATGACCTCAGCCTCCACCCTTCCTGCTGAGTGGGACCCAAACAAGTGGTCTATTTAGTGTTTGCTGTTGTGAGGAGTTGTTGAGGACGTTTACCTGGCTGCATACACAGAGCCAGTGTTCACCCAGGAGCTGTGTCATTCACCAGCAGCCCCGCAGCATAAATACACCTCTGTGTGCACGCATGTGTTTGTGTAAGTGAATGAACAGCTCTAACACTGGGGCCACTGTCAGTGTGAGCCATTACATTTTCAGGTGTGTGTGTGTGTGTGTGTGTGTGTGTGTGTGTGTGTGTGTGTGTGTGTATATCTAACACTGTGAGGCAGATTTTTGGTGGATTCTGTTAAGGTAATGATTTCATAACAATGAATCAAAATGAGACCAAATGAAGCTCAACACAGGTGCTGACTGTGTCCCTGAAAGAGAACTGCTCCCTGCTTCTACTGTAGGTGAAAAACTCTGGCTCCCTCTCCCACCTGCCATTCCCTTTTCTCCTGTGTTCTAACTTCGAGCTACCAGATTGCCTTCTCTTTGGGCTTAAAGGAGAGGTCAAGGGGGAAAAGTCTCTCTGAGTGGACAGGAGGCGAGCAACTGAAATCAAAACCTTGCAGTGACAGTGCTAACCACAGCAGTGACACTTCTCCCGCTCTCCGCTGTGGAGCAGGCAGCCTCTGCTATCCCCGGGCTGTGCACCTCCGGTCAGGCATGCCAGTCAGCCAGGCAGGGGGGCTGGGGGAGAGGGGGTTGGGGTGAGGGCTCATAACTTGAAAAGGGCAGCCTGTAAGCCCTAAGGCAGGCTCTGTGCAGCTGTCAGAATCTCTGACCCCCGCCCTCTGACCATCTCTACCACCTCCAGCCTCACACAAGGCACAAAACCGGGCCAGCGGAGGGGTTTGAGGGAGGAAGGGTACCACCTCCTTCTGGGACAGAATGACGGAAGGACTAGAGGGACCAAAAGTGTTCATGCCTTTTTATAAAGCTTTCCCCTTTTCATGTCACCTCCCCCCCACAAACATTCATTGAATAAACATGAAACGTGGGACTGTTTTGTCACTTTTGATTTGTCTTGATTATTCCCGACAGGATATGATTAACAAAATAAAACGTTAATCTTTAAGCCATAACTTTAAAATAGCTATAGCTACTGCATGGAGAGGTGTACTACACAATTTAAAAAAAAAAAAAAAAAAAATCACCATAAATCTGCATTTCAGAAAACATAACCACACTTTTTTAATGCATGAAAGGCTCAATTTTCTTTTTTTCATTTTGAATTAAATCCTTGTCTGCTTCACTTTAGCAACCATCAGCTATGAAAGCTTCGGATGTGACAGCGCTGCTTTTCCAGGCCATGACAGAACAGTGGTGTCCTACAGTGCCTCGCTTTCCCCCAGTTTAATTGCAAATTATCTGCGTGTTTGTACTGGCAGCTGGAAATGTGACTAGCAAGTGAATCACAGTTTTAACACAAAACTTTTCAGAGAATCCAACTAAAGGTCACTGTGCTACTCTGATCATTTCAAGCGAAGGATGAAATCGGGGGTAGCAGTCACACAGAGGGAGAGAGAGAACAAGAGAGGTCAACAAAGATCCAAAAGTATATCAATTCAGCCTTGGGTCTTGCAGACTCCAAATGTGTGAGCGGGCTGGTCACCTTGGCTCAGCAGGAGATGATGCCACAGATAGCAGTAAGTAGGAGGAGCAAAAGAAGGTCAGAGCAAAATAGCAAGAGGTCATTTGAACAGCAGATGAACAAAATCACAGAGAAAATTACAATGTGAGAGGCAGTGATGCAACAGCAGGTGCCTGACACAAAGAAACTGCTGAATTCTGAAGAAAAAAGAATCAGAAAACATGAACAGCAGTGAAATGTGTGAGAATAAGGTGTATTGCATACCTATATTTACATGATTTTGTCAAACAACAGCACAAAACACCTCAACATCCTTAGGATACAGAAACAAACTCAGCTGGGTGCAAATGTGTGTGAGCGAGAGCCCAGCCTGCTGCTGATGCCTGATCCCAGCTGCAGGAGATAAGGGAAATGCTGGAAACCCAGAGGTCAACACAAAGAGGTCCAGACCAGACACTAAGAGTGAGATGCTTGGTTTCACCATGCAGGGTGGCCATAATGACAATGTCACTGAAAACGATTCAGTCAGACTCTTACATACAGCCTGTTAGCCACAGTTTACTGTGGGCTGTGATGTGGATGGGAAGCTCCCAAATTACTGACGTTGTTTACATCTTTCTGCCTGGAGCTTTTTCTTTACATTTTCTACATTTTTTTGCACAGGCTTTTGTGTAAGACTTGTCAGTTGTCTCTAGTAACCAAAGTGAGAGATGGAGTCAATGTTAGCATTTACAAAGTCAAACTAAAAATCTCAGCTAAGCATGTCCTAAAAAAAGAATTCATCTTTTTTCAATTCAAGATTAAATGAAATCACATTTAATATTAATACGATCAAGAAGTGTCATCAGCATTGAGCACTTGCAAGAAGTACAGCTTTTTTCCAGGCTGGGTTCCATCACTGATTACCTCAGGTGCACGTTAACATGAGTATCCACAAAAACAAAAACAAAACAAAACAAAAAAACAATATGGATATGAGCTATAATTAGGATACAATATTAAATATTCCTTTGAATAATTCTGTCACTTGCTCATGGTAGTATTATATTGAGCGGCAACACGTGAGTTAACAGACTGAGACTTCAGCACTTCGAGAAGAAAACACGTCTTGTGGACTACTACTCTGTGTCATTATACTTTAGTGGCAAACCATAATACTCCCAAACAGGGGATCTAAATGATATGGAAGGTTTTTTTTTTTATCTCTGTTTTCTCATTTGTGTTCACAGCAGAGCAATGTAACTGACTTAATCCAACTAGTGTGATTTACTGCAGGTAACATCCGACAACTGAGACAGTGGAAACATTTTCTAAGAGGAATTTGCACTTAAATTTCTGTTCTGAGAGGCCACACAGACTTTAATCTCTGTACTGTATTTCTAAAAACACTGGCTCATGACATACTCAACACATATATGTACCAATAAACATCACATCCTGCTGCTCTGTCTCTTCTACTCTAGGTAAAAACATAAATGCCAAATTCCCTGCAGCAAATGATTAAAAAAAAAAATCAAATAAATGACTGTGAGAAACTTATCGCACGCTTGATCATAAAAGCACGACAGACTGAAGCATTTATCAGCGAGGCCAATTCAGCAGGAGAAACCAGCTCTAAAACGTGCTGTTCGTAAATAAAGTCTGTACAGAGCAGCGACAATATAAGTCAATGTCTCTAAATTAGCCCTATAATGTTTAACTTGATTTATCAGATCTCGTAGTACAACAGCCACTGAGCAACAAGATTACAGCAAAAGAGGTGTTCAGGAGAAAATCCAATATAATAATAATAATAATAAGTGAGTTTCACATAGTCCACAATGTCTTTGCTTGCTTTAAGAAGATTGACTGATTCCATCATGTGTACCGAAACAGACTGGAACAAGAATTACTTCATAAGAAAAGGCTGCTAAATTTGTCTCTCTTTTTTTTTTTTTTTTTGGCTCCAGTAGATCACTCTGACATAAAGTGTGTGTTCAGAACCAGTGCTCCTCATGACAACATGTCCTGCGTGTCCTTAGGAAGTAAAATGTTTGCCCATGTCAAAGGCAGGGAGCTGTAGCCAGTCTTAGTAACTTTAACCTTTGTGCTGCCTTATGTCCATCAGCAGGGCATGTCCATGTGTTAGAACAAGCTGAACATTTTACAAAAAATACCAACGCAACGCTAGAAACCATAAAAAACATTATCTACTGAGCAGTAGCCTAAACTCTTCTCAGATCACTACAATTTTACTACAGTCAATAATATTTTGATTTGTAGCTGATGCCCCGTCAGAGGAAAATAAACATTGTATTGACTATAATTACACTAAATGTAACCTAAAGAGCAGAAAGTGTACAAGGAGAAGCTAAGCTCTATTTCTGAGGAGGGCATAGATAGAGTACAAGTGAAGGAAATGCCTCTTGTATTCTCTCGACTATGAATAACCTGAATAGTTATTTTAGAATAGCACACCTTCTGTTTTAGGAAGAATTAAAAACATCACTTTAATTTTTTTTATATATTTATTTTATCTCATCGTTGATGCTGCTATCGCATTTTTTATTTATCACTTATTTTTTTAAAAAAAATGTTAGTTTATCACTCCTAAAGCAGTTTCAGATGTTTATTCTACTGGAAGACAAGTGTTGGGAGGTGGGTCAGACCCTTGTGTGTGTACATTTCTCCAAACGCGCAGTTAATCCACCGATGCAGCGAAAGCGATGAGCAAAATAAAACTTGACTAAACCACGTTACATTTACTCTTTCTGGAACCAGCAGAACTGCGGCTACACCTGAAATCACCACATCAGGAATCAGTTCAGCCAAATCCAAACTTTTTCTTTGCAGAGACAGAGACAGCACACTGGTCCTCCCGTGTGACAACAGCCTACAGCAGGATACAAAAGCGCTGCGCCTTACCGGTCCCGTTCCGTTTCCGACTTTCCCGGTGCTCGACCGTGCCCAGCAACAGTGGAAACAGATTGGTGAAGACTGGCTGCCAACGCAAAAAGCATTGCTGTCCACTGCAGGGGGTTTGTCAAGTCATAAACAGCGAGGGCAAGCTGGGGCTGGAAGTGTCTTTTCACAATTAGAGCACAGACTATGTCTGCCGGTACAGAAAATATGAGCCTGTTCCAGATGAGGCATTAAACGTACAACGCGTTTTTATTTCGTATGGGCTTTTCATCAGGAAACCCTCTAATAGTGGGTCTATGTAGTAGGTCAATTTAAAAACATGCTAATTGACAAATTACACATTTAGGCTGTAAAGTTTAAGTTAAATACGGCCGATTTTTATTACATTTACCAAACTGATTTTATAGCCGGGAATCAAACGGAGTCTTATTTTGAAATATAAGGCCGGATGTCTTTGCTGCTTTACTGTGTGGCTTGACTGGTCAATTTACACTGTCCTGCTAATGAGCAACTTCAGCGCTTCATCATCATAAATAGTTTTTTTCTATATATTAGTACAATAGGCAATAAGCCGTTTTTACATAAAGGTGACTAAACATTCTCATTGTCTTGCTACCATAGGTTTTTAGCTGGATTTGTGATACTTGTACCTTTAACATAACCTAATATTTGTCAACACAAGTAAGACAGATGAAAGGACTGTCAATGGGGAGTGTTCATTAATTTACATATAGATCTATATAATACAATAAATGCACTGCTATGAGGCCCTACAGACATTCATCCCTAATACTTATTGGCAGTGTACGGATGCATTTGACCTTTGACTGCACTGGCCTTCAAAGTAAAATCTACTGGTAAAATCTAAAGTAACAGACGGTGTATGGTTTACTCAATGAGGTGTTTATGCTGGCAGATTTGAACAGTTTCCCAGGCTACAAAATAGTTAGTGCAGGAACAATAAACATCCCACAGTGCCAGCCTGTTCCTTTCATCCAAGAAAAACATCATTTAGTATGCTGAGTTTGCTGATGATTTGATTTAAATACCAGTTTTCAAGCCTTTTATAGTTCAGTTGTTCCATTAAATTCTATTTTCCTGTTTGCTTGCATACTGATTTTAATCAGTAAAACAGAAAAGGCTATTTCTGCATTTATAGCTTGCTGGGGCTCTTTAGTATTGTGACTGACAGAAATGCAAAGAACAGATTGTCATTAGCTCCTTTTACACTGGCCCGTCAACACAGGGGTGTCACACTGGGTGATTTGTCGCTTATACTTCAGATTCAGGTGGACTGCTGACTGTTGTCCTGAGGAGTCGGCTCTCCTGTGGCATGTCATGGACGTCCGAAGAACTTGTTTTGTTTCTTCAGTGTACAAGTCTTGTCCTTAGGGAGGAGCAGGATCTGTCTCAGAGAGTTTCTTCTTTCCGCTCTGCCTTTGTCCACAAAGGTCAAATTATTTCCTCTGCATGTGACCTTCATGTTGCCGTTTAATGTAATGATGTTTTCTGCGAAGGCTTTCACTTCCATTGTTTACATTTTGACCCAGGTGTCATCCACATTTCTGAACCAGTGGCTGGGTGTGGTTCCTGCACAGGAGCTCAAAGAAAAAAAATAAAAGAAAACTCGGATTTGGGCCATTTCAGCATTTAATGTGAGCGTAGCCTCAGTTTGGCCAGATGGCCTAGTGGTTCCAAACTTCCTGTCTCAACCACTGCGCTCCTGGGAAAGCTCAAAGCTTCAAAAACGGTTTTACATCCTTGGCCTAATCTATGCCACAGCACCACATTTTCTAGACTATGTTAAATGTTATAAAGGAATGTCTCAGTTCAGACGGCCATAGATGGATTCAAGTTCTAGACACAGCTTAAGGATGCTTGTAAGAGACTTCAGTTTTTACTTTAATAAATTAAATAAATCTAAAAAAATGTTTTCACTTAGTTATTATGGGTTATTTAGTGTATTGATGTGCAAAATGGCAAAATTCAGCCATTCAAAATTCAACCTCCAACACGATAAATAAGTGAAGGGGTCTGAATGCTTTCTGAAGCCACTGCCCTTGTTCATGTAAATGTACTGGCACTTGACAGTGCTCATAAAAATAACCCACAGTCAAGAACATGGTGGGCACAGAGAATGAAACACAACACCATCCTCCCCACTAACCCCAGTCATTACCACCTCTGACCAAGATGCCCTGAAAGTCTTCAATCCATTAATGTGGGTTTTTATCATATACACAATCATGTTCAGCCTTTAAAGAATGAAATGAGCCAGAAGGACAACTGCATGGCTTTTAATTGCTAATGCTAATTTTACTACTCCTATCCCTCTGGACTGGTTGTCTCCGCCTGCAGACTAAGCCACTGGTAATGGCTAAAGGGCAGAATGTAAGCCTGATTCAGAGCCCTAAGTGGTATCTGACTGGTCACTGTCCAAACCCTGCACCCCATCAAACCAGCATGCACCTGCCCCACATAAGGTTCCAGACCACACTGTTACTTGCCCTTTCAGTGCTGACAGTGCTGATTATAGACTGCTTATAGTGGTAAATAGAGAGGTGAGTAAAGCTTGTGACCTTTGTTCAGTGGGCTTCATAAGGCAACAACAACAATATGAAGAGAAGTTAAATATAAGAAGCACTGAATGCATGTTTTATTTCTCAAAGGAAAAACCCAACATTTTATGATGCATGCTTTTCATTGTTCTGTGGCAATTACTTAAGAGGATTTATACTACACTTATGTCAGTTTGATCATATAAAACTATCGACTGCAGCCTGTTAGCTTTGCTTACAGTAGCATAAACAAGAGCAAACAGCAAGTCTGGCTCTGCCTAAAGGTGATAAAATCTCTACCTCTAAGCCTTATTAATACCCAAAAAAAAAACAAAGTGTAAAAAAAACATTTGAGGGTTATTTACTGAACCATCTTCCAGACTCCAGTAATTACCTTGTCCCTACCAAGAATAGCTTGACACATAACTCCTCATAAAAACAACAAATTGTCAATGTACACACTTACACTTAGTTTTTTTGTATGGATTGAACAAATAACACTTAATGTGTTACTTAGTGAGCTTTGGAGGCCTTAGTAGGTGGATTTTGATACCATGGGACTGAGCAAGACTTTTCCAGCCTCTGTGCTAAGCTTAACTAGCAGTCTTATGGTTCTCATTTAAGATGACAGTTGTATCACTCTTCTTATATATTACTGTCAATAACATAAATAAGTGTGTTTCCAAAAATATGAATCTTAATATATAAAAGTAGATAAAACAAAAAAAGGTTAAAGCAATTTTACTTATTAAATGCGTTTGGTTAGGATTTGCATTTCTTATTGTCACTTCTGTGTCTGCGTGCAGAAATATCATATTATTTCCCCTTCTTTTAGATAAATCACCACAAGGTAGAACTGTGGAACTGTACAGTAAATCCATATATCTTGACAGGCCTCTATAGCCTCTCAAACTCCCACTCACATTGTTCTCAATAACCATGTTCATGCGTCAACCTGGTTTCCACAGCAACCGAAGTGGCAAGCTGTGTCCATCCAACGTGAACTTTAAAACCCATCTTTAAATGGAGCCTCTGATGGACCAGAGTGAGTGGAGTCAGCAACAAGCACAACAAAAGGAGAGCAGGTGAAGGAACGATGCCTTCAGGCAGTTGATTAACTTCGGCGTGAGTGCAGACAAAGTGGCATGCATGAAGAAAAAAAAAAACAGGAATATGGGAATGTTAGGTTAGAAAATAGCAGAGAAGAAAGGAAAGCATGAAACCCCTTCTGAGCAGATCCATTTAGATCCAACATTTCCTCTGGACTTTCACACATATGAGTGTTCACCATCAATAACATCTATCTCTCGCTAACAATGAAAAATAAGTGTGTTGCACTAGGAAGGCTGCAAAACGGTACGACTAAAGAATGTATATCCATCTTTTGAAAAAGGGGATTTTTTGTTGTTGTTGTTCTTCGGTATGACAGGACCATAAATAAACTCCACTTACAGAGCATACTTTGTGTTCATCTTAAAGCAAAAGTCCACTCTGGGATCATTTCACGGTTTGTTACATGCTTTCCTTTGTCAGTGTCTAAGGATGGATTTGGTCTTGTAATATGGCAATGCTACCTCATGTTTTTGTATAAAGTGCCATTTTAATGTACAGTTGCATACCTGGCTATTGCACCATAAAGACACAGAGCTCCCTGGGAAATAAGTCATGGATTTAATATGCCCTTTATAAAAGAAATGGGCAGCCACTTAAAATCCCATAAGCCACTGCAACATGAGTTATGGTTGACTTTTGCTCTTTCCCCACAGTAGGGGGCAGAGTGCTGGTTTAATTATAAGGGTCTGGCGCGATTACCATAGAGCTAATCACGTCATTGGGCCATTGAGGCACTAATGGCAAAAACATGCAGGTACAAATGAGAGGGCAGCACAATGACTTCGGTAAGAGGATAAAAAGCAAAGACTGATCAAAACAAACAAGTTACTGTGGAGAAAACACCGTGTTACTATTTCCTCAGACAATTATTGACTTCCAGGAAGATAATCTGCAACACAGACACTGTCAATCAGACTTTGGTTGTCCATCTAGGCTAAATCAATTTTCTAGATGCCTGGAGTGGGACAGATTGAGGTGTGAGTGACAGCTACCAAATGAAGAATCACTGGTAAAGATGGAGAAGGGTGCACAGGGAAGGGTAGGTTTTGCTTTGAGATGAAAGAAGTGCAGCATTATTAAAACTGATACATTTACACATTATTATTTGTAATATCGTATAGAGATATATTAGGCTGGTGTTGCCATTTTATTAACATAAAACACTGGTCATTCACTGCCAGTTTTATATAATATTGTTTTATTATTCCAAGATTCCAAGTGTTGGTTAGTAACACATCATGGACAAAAATACCACCAACAATTACTAATTAGCACCTGATGTGTACCTACTATAATTTGGGTTTCTTGTCTTACTCTGATGGTAAAAATATTTACACTGTCAATATTTTTTGAAATGTGACATCTTGAATTTGAGATGAGCACATTTAACAAACATTATGTCTTAGAATAAGTGCAGCTAGAGTTTCTTGATTAACAGCTCGAAGGTTAATCAGAACACGCACTGAGTTGATTAGTATGCACAATACAAACCTTTACATATCAAATGAGGGCGTCATTGCTACTCGACTCATTTTGTGATCAGGTTCTATTCATGGCCAGTATGAAAACTCAAATGGATATTAATATCAAGCTAATAAATGACAACTCACCATACTAGAGCAGATAGGTTTGCCATAACCTGAGCAGCTATAGCCATATGCAAACAGCATCCACAGCCAAGCTGTCTCGTGTGATTTATAACTTAGCAATTAACCCCCGAGAGCTGCTGCTGACTTTCAAGTCTTTTTTTTTTCCAGAATAGCACCAGTGATGGAACAAACCCTCCCAGCTCTCACAGGTATATGCACTATCAGGCTTTTAGTCTAAAGGGAGGACAAGGAAGCAGGAGTTATACATATTAATAAGTAGAAATGCCTATTCTCACACCTTTCAAGAGTCCACTGCTGAGTTGAATCACTGCCAGTTTACCGAGTTCACTGTCACTGTCACTGTCACTTGTATAGCTTATGTGAGCATATTTCTATAAGCAACCTTAAGAATAGTTCATTGGACAATGTAAATGCAGCTAAGTATCTGTCATCTTCTGGCTCTTGGCAATGACCCCTCACGAGAGTCTATTAAAGCATTTCACTCTGTTGAAATGGATGCATTTTTTACACATTGTGGATAATTACTTGCTGAGTCCCAACAAGATTAATCGTCAAAGTGATACAGGTTAAGTATTTTAACACCTGTTCGCTCTGGGAAGAAAATTTCAGAGGTTAAACTTTACCTGTGGAACAATATCCAATAAAACACGATTTTCTCTATTATTAAAGATCTATATACTTTAACAAAATGATAACAGGTGTTTTTATTTGAGTAATACAGGACATGTTTGCTCCTTTATATATTGCCAATCTAAATTCCTGGCTGGGACTTTAAATACACAGAGGCTTATCTTCAACAGCAGTGAATAAATCATCAAATGGTCACTGTGCAAAATATTTTTTATAGACTTGGGCTGGTGCTGAATGAGAAGTATGCTGCAAATGTTAGAATAAAATTAATAAAGCCTCTGGTAATAATGAGTGTATTGAATCTCACCCTCACCCATATCAGCACATCTTGGCCTATTCAAAAGTAATGAAATAACCATAGCTCATGAACCCACAGCCCCACTTAATTACACAGGGAGACAGATTTATAGGATATAAAATGCATAGATAAGGTGAATACATTTGTATCTTTACAAAGTTTGTCATTATTGTGACATTGTCATGCTACAAAAGAAAAAGGCTGCATAAAGAAAAATAATATATTCTTACCCTCCTAATGGCTTAGAGTCATTTGTAGGAAATGAGGTTGCTAATAATCAGGGTCTATTAGAACTACTGATATAATCAGCCCTCTTTTGGCTACACAGCCACATGGAAATCATTTATTTTCTCCCACACTTTTCACTTTCTCCTGAATTCTCTGTCTGATGCTGAGATAAGTCCTTGAATTGTGTGGGAGACAGAAAACCTACAGAGCATGCAATGATATAGTCTACTATTACAGTAGAATATTTTTGGTCTGATGTCCAATTTTTGTGTTTTGCTTTCATGCCATGGTGGCATGTGCTTTTGCTTGTATTCTCTCCTGCAGTCTGAAAACACACAGGTTGACACAAATAAAATCTTGTGACGGACAAGCAAAATCCCCAAGGTATTATTCTGCTTTTCAGCAGTGCTAGGGCATGTCTGGATGGCAGTGGCAGTCTCTCAGTCAGTATAATGCTTTGAGCCAGACTAAAAAATCATTAATTATCGGATGTTTTTCATTGAAATACTGTGCAGACATTCAAGTTGTCCAAAGGATAAATCCTAATGATTTTGGTGGTCAGGTTCACATTGGTGGCTTTGAGTATAATAACTCAACCACTATCAGATTTTATAATCAATGCTAATGCTAAACAAATGCTAATCCAAGTGGATGAGCACGGTGAACATTATGTGCCTGCTTAACATCAGCATGTTACTATTGTCATTATGAGCATGCATTTAGCTCCAAGCACCAAGTGCTGCCTCATTCAGCTGCCAGCATGGCTGCAGACTCTTTTGTCTCATCATTCAGTGCATGCTAGACAGAGTGGCTTCATCTTGCCAGGTGCACTATAATACTGTTTATAGTTAATATTGTTGTTGAAGGGAAATACCTTATAGCATATTTCCATTCATTATAATTTATAAGTTCATTTTAATCTCTTGTCTGATGCACACTTAAAATTCCTGTCTGACTTCCATTTGTGCAATAGACATATACAAACCTGCACTGCACCTACTGTATGATTTAAAATGAAGGTAACACAACATGACACAAGTAACCAATGGAAATATCTGCTTATATTCTGTTGTTCAATAATAGTAGTAATTGAGCTAGTCTGCATGGCCAGTAGGATTTAGACTTGCGTAATTTCTCTCTCATGTCATATCAGTACAGACATTTTCAAGGCTGAGTGATTTACATGGTTTGATAACAGTGTTTAAGAATCACAATAAGGTGAAACGCTGTTATGAAAAGGCTGAAATGTGTTGTTTATTGAGCTTCATTCTTGTAGATTGGATGTAAGTGTTTTGTTAACCTTGTCTGTCGTTATTCTCCATTATTCCCTGTCTTTTCTTGATTTTGCACCTGTCAGTCTCGGTATTCTGTATTTTCCTTTCCCACCTTACCATGACCTCCGCATAATTTGTCTATTTCTGTCCAACTTCATTTCCCTATCCCTTCTGCCAAATTCAGTCATTTCCAGTCATTTTTAACTCTCCAATGCAATCCCCTGCTTTCTGTCCCACCTCTCATTCTGCCTCTCCCCTTCCATCTCCCCCTCCTGTTTCTTTAATTGTTCTGTTTTCTGCTGAAGGTTACTCTTGCCTGTAGGGCTATGAAAATGTCAGAAAGGCCCACTCCATTTTCTGCTACGTAAATAGTCATTTCCCGCCAGAGCAAACCCACTTTCCTGAGTCTGACCTGTCACATTGCACATCACACTTTTCACCTCCTTCTCTACACTAACTAAGCACAATGGGGGTAAAACTGAACAGTGCTCTTTCATTGCTCACCTGCCATTTTGATTTAATGGTCTGCTGCCACTGTCCTCTGTATTCATCTACATTTTAAGCACCTAGATTCACAAGGGAGAAGTTTGTCTACACAAATAAAATTACACTCGCTACTAAAAATTCCCACATATACAGTATATTTTGATAAAGAACGTTTCACGAGGGAAAATTATATTTATTTAGAACAAAAATTACATCTGCATTTGGAAATTTGGCAAAATGTTATAAACTATAACAAGAGAAAGGAGAGTTTGGATTTTCAGAATTTACAGCCACTAATGAAAAAAAAATTATATTAATCTCATCTTAAAATATGGTTGAAATATTCAAATATATTCACAGAAATGTGCAACAGCCATGTTGAAATAAAAAGCTAATTCCACTGCCAAGACTCACAAAAGAGCAGAAATGGAGTTATTAACCTTGCCTGAAACCACTTTGTACTCCCCAACCTGAAATAACGTGTTCACACTGTCATTACAATTTATCAGCACAGGAAGAAATATAGGGAAATGTTTGTTCATTCATAGACATGGAGAAAGCACTTACAGTGGTGAACAGAATGACAGTGACGGAGAGAAAAAAAAAACATCCTCTCTTCTTCCTTGAAGTTACTCAGAGCTTTAAATCAAATTTCGGTTCCATTAAAACTTTACACTCAAGGGACAAATGGTCTTTTAAGGCTAAGCAAGTGTGTTTTGTGTAACTCTCCAAAGGTTTAATGTTTTTCTCCGAATTAGAAGAACAGCTTTGGATGCAGTGGTGAGAGAGATGCTGGAGAAATATTAGACCTGGATATGTGCCTTGAGTCTTTTTAGTGCAGGAAAAAAAAAGTCATTTATTTGTTCTCTTGTGTTTTCTAAACCAACTCTTCTTGCTGTATCCTCACTCTTTAAGAGCAAGCTCCTGCAGGTCATGCAAGGCTAGTTCATTTCCGTGTGCTGTGTCCCAGAAAACCCCTGACGTCTTGCACATCACTCCACCGTCCTCCACCTCTTCTCCCCACCCCTAACTCTCCCCTGATCTTCTCTTTCAATTTCCTGCAGCTCTGCAAGACAATAGGGAGCTACATCAAAGGCCTGCATGAGGGGTTTGATAGCTCACATCAGAAAAAAAAAATAATCAGTCACACACACAATTCTTGTTCAACAGTATTTGGACAACTCATCATCTTTCAATGCACTTGCAACAGAAGATCCATTTTCTACAAGGTTTCCTTTGGAGAAAGTCAAAGAGCTGAAAGCTTTTCAGACACCGTGTGTTGGTTTTCTTGAGACTGAGGAGTGGAAAGCATTTCCAGGGAGCAGGTAGCAAAATGTAGGCTCAAGAATAAAGATTTTGCACGACATCTGGCCCTCCACACATATTGCCAAGGTCATGCTATAGACTAAAAATGCCATTTCTCATGGTCTTGTATGTTTTTCTCAAGTGCAAACACTGACAAGCCATACTGATTCATGCCACACTCTGATAATGTTATTTTGCACTGAATGTGACTGTAAAAGTATATATCCATCTGCACACACACATTGCATGATAGGGCAGAAATAAAAGGGAAATGATGCACACAAAACATAATTGAACGGTCCAGATATAAAATTACTTCTGGATCCATTCGGGCTAATTTACTTTGGTTTACTCTGTGTTGTTCCTCTCTTAACAATGGGTATAGTGAGTCAATGCTGTCAGTCTGGTGCTGCCCCCCTGCTGCGACTGAAAATGACTTTCAACAGCTTGATCGAATTAATTGGCTAACTGTTGGGCAGAGCGAGATAGATAGACCATTACCTATTGAAAAGAAAAAGATTGACAAGTACGTTGTTTCTCAGGAATAATTGAGAGGGAGGACTGCAGCTGGAGGGAGAGTGACGAGTACAAAAAAGAGAGAAGGCCTCAGACGAGGACAAAGGAATAAATTTTGCAAAAATGAGTCTGCTTTGTTTCCTCTCTTGGCAGAAGTCAGATGTTTTGCTCTGCTCCATCTTGTGAAGCATGACTCCTTTTTCTCCTTAGACACAAAACCTATCATTTGGACATTTGTGGATAGACTAGAGAAAAGCAGCTTTACCAAAGACAGGAATAGAAATTTTGAGGGATGCGGAAAAAGGGGGTGTGGTGGCAGCATGAAAACTATTCAGTGTGAAAACATGCATTACTGTATATGGAGAGTGTGTGATTATTTTTTACAAGAATATCCAAAGCCATAAAGAACAACAGAAACAATAATGATTGGCTTGGATGGTGCCTCTTATTGCTAATGGGTGTACATGCAGTTCTTTGTGATGCACCAAAGAGTCTGGTGGAGCTGTGTGGATGCCATGTTACCACATAGCTGCATGTGTGAGGGTTGCTTGAAGTGCAGGGCAGTGGCAGAGGTATGGAGCTCATTCTAATTGGATCTGTCAAAACCTGCCACCAGTTAATGTACAGCCTCTATTAGGAAAAACTGCAGCCCATGACCTGCAGCTCTCCAGGCATGATCAAGGGCTCTATTTGTTATTTTGCTATTGTTGCTGCTGCTGTTTGCTGTTCATAGTAATGATATTAATGATGTTGTCGATGATGATGGTTATATTTCTTTCAATACTTTTAACATTTACTGGCAAGGCATTGTGTACGAACCCCCATTTAATACTGGTGGTGGCCTGATATCATATACTGACCTTCACTATGCCCTACCTCTCTTACTTACTGTTGCTACACCTAAAGCTTTCCTGTTCTCACATGTCACATAAAAGAATTTACAACAATAACTGTGTAAGTGAGCTACTTTTCTGTTTTAGCTAACCTTAGCTCCACAGGTTAGGTTATAAACACTGCCTCTGGTTGTCTTTCTTATTTCTTCCAGCTAATTTCTTTCAGAAAGAGCAGACTGTAAACAGGTCTTAGATATATTATTCATGGCTGCATATTTAATATTATCCTAAAACACTGAGGGTTGTTGCATGTCGTAGCTGCAGCTGATAAACAATGTAGAAGATATGATGAAATGGCATGATAAGGAAAACGTAACCGAAAATGAACTTAAACATAACCATGTTTAGTTGTTAAGCTTACACACATGGACAAACAGGACAAGGGTTATGTGTGTGTTAAATTGTTGCAAACTGCAATGCCAACTATTCTCCAGTTAAGTCACTGGAAATAAGCACAACCACACATCCCTAAACTGTAAATGTTAAGTAAACCATTCTAAGGTTTGCAGTAGCCTTCACTCTCCTTTAGCTAGTTCACACGGGGTAAAGGGATCAATACCTCGTTCTGCCAGAGCCTCATAAATCTTTTTATGCTATATGAGTCCTCTGCTTATCTCCGGCCCCAACTGGTACACAGAAACAAAGCTTTTTCTAGGTTTAACTGGACGGCTTGGGGATTGTAACGGTGCTTATCAACCAGCTATACTGCTGTGTTGGTGATGTTTCTTTCTGTTTACATCAGATTTCTGGGAGTCTGTCCTGTGTCCTGGCAAGGTTACAGATGATGAACGACTTCACTTTCGTATGACAGTATTCCTCCTCCAGGACATTTGCTGCTGTTCCTTTTCTCTGGTTCAACCTCCCACTTTCCTGCACTCTGAATGAATTCCTACCTCTGCATCTATCTGCTTTAGTCTGTCTCCCCATAATCTCCTTTCAAATAATCACCATGTTTTCCTTTTTGTACCTTCTCCTCTCTGGCCCATTCTATTTTCATAATTTCTCTCTTTGGGCACATAAATTTCTGACACACTTTTCAGACAGCTGAAGTCATTTTTATTTTTTCTTTCTTATTATTTTTGAAGAGGGTATTGGAAATAACAGAGCTTGCCTGTCTATCTTGACTGTGTTATACCAGAGAGCTTTTCATGGCATAATCGATACCCCCAGCACAGACCTCGGAGATAGCCTGTTTTAGTCTTGCATGTGCAATCATTTCAGCCCATGAAAGGCACCCATGGTCCTGCCTTATGAACAGGAGCTTCAGCAACTATCTCTAACAAACACACACAGACTTGTACTTCAGTTTTTGTGAGGACACTTATTGGCATAATTCATTCCCTAGCTCTTTACCCTAACTTTACCTGTCACAATTAAATGCCTAGCCCTAACCCTACCCTAACCTAACCCTAATTCTAATTCACTCAAACAGGAACCAGAAAACATAGAAGTACAAGTACACACACAGGTGTTGCTTATATATATATATGTGTGTGTGTGTGTGTACATCTATCTATCTATCTATCTATCTATCTATCTATCTATCTAACATTTGGATTGATTTGAAAGTCACTCAATTTATTCAGTTAACCTTCACATCCATCCCCTGCTCACCATGCACATGCAATTAAGGCCTCACTCAATCATCCACCAATGATTAGCATAGAGAGGAGTAAATAAAAAACAGTGGGCTGTCAAAAAAGTCCACATAATCCCCACCAGCCTGAAAAACTGAGCAACTCAACACGGATTAATAACAAGGATTACAGTGACACAAACTGCAGTCAGAAACAGAGACAGAGGAAGCAAACATTTATTTTAGTCCAAACCAAACCTTTAAACATACCTATATACATACGGACAACCACTTGGAAAAAAAAGCACCTGAAGCACTACAATTATGTCAGAACATGATTCTCTCAGTAGTTTGGACTTCACCCAGACAGGCTAATATTTGGTCTGCTGATATGTCGTAATGTTCTGTGGACTGAAACAGCTGCACCTGTTTGGGTTTGTAAAGTGAATTCTCTTGCTGGTAAAACAGCTGTACAATCTATGAAAGAGGGGGCATTCGAGGATCCTGATGAATAACTTATTAGGATTTCATCCTTTAGTTCTTAAGACTCTGATCTAGAAGTCAGTTCTGTCAAAATGAAGGCAGAAGAAACAAATGAGATAGTGAGGAGCAGACAAAGGCTCAGTCACAAAAGTGGCAGACAGCAAAGACAACTGTCTGCTTTATAATAAAGCATGAAATAGGTTGGTTGACTCTCAAATCTGCCAGTGGCACCAGAGTTCCAGCCCACATCCTAAATCAACAACAAGCATGTACTCTTTGCATACTGTAATTGCTTTCATGCTACCCTGAAAATACACACCAACATGTTTCCAAGCATTAGGGCATTCAAAAGAAATATACAGTGAAAGTGGGTTCAACAAAAAGAAGACTATAATTATAAAAAAATATCTACACCCTGGTATTAAAGTAAAGTAATTCCTGTCATGAGCCAGGGAAATCACAGCATTTTGATGATTTGTATAAACGCAGACAACAGCTGTCAAAAACACCTAACTGCATCCTGTTAAAACAGTCCATTAAACAAAGATTTTAACAAAAACAGTGACCAGTTTCAGTTAATTATATGAGAGCAGCAGCAGTGGATAATGTAAACAGGTGGCCATTTTGCATTGGTTTCAGTGTTTGTTTGTTTGCGTCTTTTAAGTTAAACACACTTTAATATTTAACCAAAGTTAATGCTGAGCTCAACAAGCATCTATCTAGATTTATTAATATTATAGGAAACAAGCACATCATATTAACAGCTGTTAAACTGATTCACTATTCTTGATACAGGGCTAAAGTGTGCACTATAATCTGTACAGTGGAGGAAAAAATGACTTAAAATACATTTTGGAATATAAAACACGGTTATGACCTTTATAAGTAAAATTCTCACATTACTAATGCTGCTCCTGAGACTGTTTAACTTATAGTCAAAGATACTCCTATGCAGAGAACAAGATAAAATTACAGCAGGAATATAAATAACTATGATGATGTTCTATATCATATCATCTGCATGAATTAAACCAGGGCAAGACAGAACAGTCAGCTAATAGAGACAAATGATATTGATGACATGGTGCAGAAGTGAAGCTGAATAAAGTTATAACTTTAAAATATTAATTAAAGTATCACATAATTATTATAATTGTTATAAAATATTCTCACAAATGATCAATCGCCCAAGGAACATCAGGCACCAGAATGTGGTGGCTCTGACGCCCCATCTTGAATTGGCTCTAGTGAATTAGGTCAAATGTCATAACCAGGCAGCGATGTCAAACATGCAAGCTACCCTGAACCACCAGGCTCCAAACTTAATTGACTTGCACAACTTTACATAACACACTAGTTGGACAGCAGCAGGATAACAACTTTGAACTACAAATAAAGGACAGACAGTATTTATAACAACAAACAGTAGGACAATGCAAATGTCATCCCCTTTCTCCTCACTGAAAGTAACCTGATCTGCTGCTGTCGCCATGAGAATAGAGACAGTGAAATCCTATCATCTCTACAAGAGGGCTGACAAGGAACACTGCAAGCTCTCAGACAGCACAAGCAGCTGGCTGACAAGTAGACCAGTCTCAGAGGAAATGCCTGTCCTGGTGACCAGCTCACTGCTCTGTACGAAATATTTGTGTCTGTCATTTCTTCTGTCCGTATCCTGTGTGGGAGCAGGTCTGGGACAGAGAGCGCATGAGAAAACTGCACAAGCAGAAGACATGAGTGCGTTCAAAAGTGTCGACAGCGTAAGTGCCTTGCTTCGTGTGAGTCCAGTGTGACACCGGCCCAACAGCTGTGACTCCTGTCGACAGCCAGGAAGCTGTGCTAGTATTGGGTTGTGCTATATATGCCAACCACACAACTCTGAAGCACAGATTGGGTACAGCTTCTCTTTATTTAAAAATTAAAGGAACTCAAGATGGACATTTTTCAAATGTACACAAAGGAATGATTAACATTTTATTTAATGTAATGCCATCGCATTGCCAATCCTTCACTGCACTGTATATATACTGTTATTTATCCTGTTAATCATCCCTGCCTCCTATTATCCCTTGGAGCATGGATGGATTACTGAATAGGCCTACTGGGCCAAGGCCCAGGGGTCTAAGGGCTCAGGTGGCCCTAAAGGAGATCTGTGATGGAACTGTTAACCTATCCATTAGAAAGTCTATAAACAACAAAACACAAAGACAAACCAATGCAAAACATCTACAAAGAGATGCAAAACCACTAAAAACAAACATTATGAGGAAAAAAGAATGTGAAAACAACCCCAAACACTTCAAAATGACAAAATATTACAAAAACACAAAACCTGAAAATATAGGTGCAAAATGAGTCAAGAAGAAACAGCAAAGTACAAATAGCATTAAATGATATGCAAAATGCAGTGAATAAAAACACCCAGACCAAAGGGCATCCTAAAAACCTGACTGTGTGTGTATTAGTCTAATTTTGTTTAATGAGGAATATGACTCAAATACAGTGTCAACTAGGGCAGACTTGGCGTATTCTATGGCCCCATCTTGTAAAGGGGCCACGCTCTCTCATGGCATATCCTATACTGTGTCCTATCTAAATAAAGTGGTTTCAGTGAAAATGACTATGGGGGAGCCCATTATTTTCTCATACAGCTTAATCCACCCTCCTCCACACATCAAATAACTTCCACATCGAGTTCAGCCCAATACGAAACCTCCGTGATGGCACACCTGAGGTAAAACCCTGAGAGACCGTCTGCGCATGCGCCAAACAATCACCGCAACCCCACACACGAAGAAAAAAAGACAAGGTCGGTGTTTGTTTTCTTTTTATGTGAATTTGAAGATGAAAAGAGAGAAATAACCCATCATTTCAAGTAGTAACAAACAAGGTGCCAGTTCAGTAAAGTTTGAAACACTTACCAAGTGCTGAGCTGCAACACTGGAGGTGCCACGCTGCGACGCATCTCGCACTAAAACGTTGTTTGTTTTGTGTTGAAATGTCCCCTGAACATGAACAGCTTGTTGTTTTTAGACCTTGTTATTATTAGGCGGACTGGACAGCTCTGTGTTGCACTAGTAGCTACTTCTTTGCAGAGGTCGGCAGGTCACCTCGGTTCCATTGCGAGTAAAGCGAGTTAGACTGTGGGTCCGTCAGTTGCACGTTACAGGTGACAGCCATTTGAGCATATTGGAGAGTCAGTCCTTATGCTTTTTGTGAAAATATGCAGTTAATCTCCATCTACTTTTCCATCCATCCATCCATCCATTATCTAGTGCTGGTCCATTTAGTGCTGCAGTTTATTATTATATTATTAGATGGGACATGTACAGTCAGCAGGCTGCCCTGGGTACCCATGGCAAGAAACCTAGTGTGTTAGTATGATCCCCCTAATGCAACACAACCTCACCTACACCATGTTATCTCTCTTTGCTCAGCTCCTCCAAGCTGCTTTAATTTTAGAAGAGAGCTAATTGCAATTAAGATGCATGGGATGTTGAGCTTGGAAGTAAAAGGAAGTAATCAGTGTTGATTATAGAGCCCAAGCTTGATCACAGTAAATCATATGCTACACAGCCCCTCTCTGCCTGCCTGCATCTGAGTGAGGCATGACACCAGAACAAAACCCATTTTTAGCGTGATTATGTCCATGGCAGTGACGCCAACTCTCTGGCAGATTTGAAAGGATTACGCCACATGTGACACAGAGAAGTTGACCTAATCATGTCTTGCCTGGAGATGCACATGTTTTGTGGGTCAAAAATGAATCTAGCCAATACAGCTGCCAGTCTGCAATCAGTGGTTTCCTTGCCGGTTGGTTTGGTTTCATAATCGTGGAAAGTGCTCGTTTTAGCTGAAGCTCTGCTACTGTTCAGCATATTAATCTTGATTCATGTAGTGTATGTAAATAAAGCAACAGCAAAATGAAACTGTAAGTGATTAGCCGATTAAAGCAGTCTTTTGGGGATTCCTAAAACCAAGCTTTGAGGGTCCTGAGGAAGTGAGATTATTATGCACTATGCAAGCCTAATAAATGTATTTCTCTATGTAGACTGTTTAGATGGTGTGAAATGATCCAAGTTTAAATACATAACCCTGTACTGATTCAGTGACACAGAAGCACCATAGTTATTTTGCAGCAGTCAAAATAACCAATATTCTATTCAAAAAGAACCTCTTGTATGTGACATTTATCTATTTCTCTCTATTTCTATCTATGTATCTATTTATCTAGGCTGCCGTGCACTAAATGTGACATTTCACTGAAGCTGTGCCTTGCTCATCTGCCACCATAACAGCAAAATCTTGTGACTGTGAGTAGCTTCATATTCATGAACCTCATTTTTAGTATGTCATGGGCTGGTATCAGAGTCATTTGTGTAACCCCAGAGTCTCTAGGCATCATTAGCCCAGTGTGTTTAGTTTTAGATGAAACAGAGAAATATTCTGTTATTTCTGTTTTTATTCACAGTGTTAGAGGCTACATAGAGGAGAGAATAAATGCTGTGGACATTGACTAACCAGCACTGACATCTAGTGGTTTATAAATGTAAAATAACTATAACATAATCTTTTGGTCATGTCAAAAAGATTTATTATTTCAGTGTTCATCTCAACTTTAGTTAAGTATACAGCAGCAAAATGAAGTGACCTATTTCACGTTTGGTGGATAATTTTCATACTAGCCTCCAGTAAAACACCTGATGACAAACACCTTTTAACATAAGTGTCTATATAAAATCTGCATAGCACACAGAACTCATGGAATACACATCAGAATTGAAAGTATTTAAAATAATTAAAAGAGATCTCAAGAGGAATCATCTTCATGAGGAGATGTCAAGTGTTCATGATGGGTAAGGTTCATGCTACAGCAGAGTTCATTTTGTGCTTTGTTTCTCAAATTGATTTGATTTGAAGCAGAGAAAATACACACAAAGACATGCAAAGGGATTAAGGACCTTGGGCATAAACAAAGCTGTCATGCTAATTTCAAGCTCGATCGATGCATAATGAGTTTTAGCACAATGCTGCCTCACTGGCCCACAGCACAGACACGTGTGGAGTGAGTTTCTGAAAAACAAGTGTTCATATATATACATACAGTGTTTGATGTTTTTTTTTTTCTAAATGATACAATCTATTACCAATTGACTGGAATGAAAAACAAAAACAAACCCTCGTGTTGTGGGTGGGGGTGTTGCCACTAAGCTTTACTGTTGGACTCTCAATCCAAAATGTCAGCGAAGTTGTCGTTGCAGTATTCTTTAAAGCTGAAGGCCTCAACAGTGAATGGGACATCTTTCCACTTCTTCACAGTTATCCTTCCATGTGGGGTCTCCAGGGCAAAATTCTTAATCGCTAGGTTGGGCAGCAGGGCACTTTTCTTGTACTTTATCTCAAATCCCCATTGCTGTGAACGATAACAGTCAGACCCCAACAAATAATGAGCACCACTGTCAGCTCTGTTGACAAACTGCCTTGAGTTGAACAATGTTTGTTTCTGAGTTTTGAATCAACATTTGGCAGAGATCTCACTGTACCTTGTTGCAGTTGCCGTTATTACAGCTGATAGCACGCCCAGGCTCCCAGTCCTCAAAGCTCTTTGGTAGTGTCACCAGCCCGCCGGCTTTGTACTGTCTCCTGAGATCAAAAATAAGGCAAATTTAGAGCAGTAAAGATATTCTGTAAAGACTTTGGCCTGAATACATTTGAACACAAATATAGCACATGAATACAAGTAGTTCAACTCACACAAACTGAGGACTGACGTTGACATAATGTGCATTGTCCACAAGTTTAATGTCACTGCCGGAGGCCACAGACTTGAAACAGTTTCGACACACGAACTGGATGCTGGAAGCATTGTAGCGACTCCTCTTCTCTGTTTTGCGGCTCTCTGCCAGTTTTCTGGCAATAACTGCCTGTTCCTGTAGCTCCCTTATCTGAACAAGAAGTATAAAAGGCAACAGAAATGCTTAGCAGTAAGAGCAAGGCATAAGGATAAACAAAGCACTGTACCCTCACCTTACTGCGAAACACTTTGGGGCTCATATCCTGGACCTTAGCAATGGCTTTTCCAGTCAGCTCTTCCAGATATTCATTGGTGAGTTCTCGCCGCTCTTCTCGTCCCCCTTTCTGGGCGACCACTGAGTAGTGGCTGTCTTGCGCTCTGGCACGTCCACTGGCTTGCTGCTGGGCAATCTCATTTGTAAGGAGTCCATAGCGCACCACCAGGTTGCATTCAGGGATGTCAAGGCCTTCTTCAGCCACACTTGTGGAGATCAGCAGGTTTAGAGTACCATGGCGGAAATTGCGAATTGTGTTCGCCTGCTCAAACTATAAGGAACGTATACAAATAAAAGCATGTAAGGACAAAGTCATACATAACAGACACCTATCCAAAGAAGTTGCTAATGGATTGGCATGACTTCAGCTCACAGGTAAAGATCACATCATCACACCTGGGTCATGTGAGTGACGCCATTTCCAGCCCCAGTAAGAATGGCTGCCTTGATTCCAGCTTCTTTTAAGGCTCTGTTGCTGCTGGCCCAGTCATTCAGGCAGTGGGTGCTTTTACGGGTTTTGCTGAAGAGGATGCCCCGTGATTGCACTCCTTGACAAAACTGTTTAAGCAGAATGCTTTCAAGTTTGGCCATCTTTGGGTTCTCATACTTAGAATTCCTTGCAAGTTTCTCCAGCTCCACCTGATTCTCTGTGTAACAAAGACAGTGGTATTTAGTGTATGTGTGTTTACAAAGAGAAAACTGCATTGTGAGGTTCAAATGAATTAAACAATGCACTGAGCAGCTACAACATTGAATCCACTGGAAGATGAAGTGAATAACATGGATTATTATGTTACAGTGGCACCTGTCAAGGGCTGAGATACACTAGGCCACAAGTTAATTGTCAGTTCATGAAGTTGATGTGTTGGAAGCAGGAAAAATGGGCAAGCATAAGGATTTGATCAACTTTGATAAGCGTGAATTGTGATGGCTAGATGACTGTGTTAGAGCGTCTCTAAATCGGCGGGTCTTGTCGGTGATTAGTACCTTCCAAAAGTGGTCCAGGAAAAGGTGACCAGTGAACTTTTGACAGGGTCATAAGTTACTACGGCTCAGTGATACACACACGGACTAAAGCATAGTCAGTCTGGTCCAATCTCAGAGAAGAGTTACTGTAGGGTTGCTGCAAATGGAGCTGTGTATCTACAGATTGGTAAAAGTGCCTAAGCTGACCCACTAACGCCACTGAAACTGTTTACAATGGGGACATTTTTCATCAGAACTGCACTATGGAGCAGTCAAAAAAGGTGGCCTGGTCTCAATGACATGTTCTTTGACATCACATGGATGGCTTGGTGTGTGTGCACTCTTTACCTAGAGAAGAAATGGGATTTGCTGCAAAGATAAATTCAATCTATGAAGGCCCCACCCTTAAAGGACTTAAAGAATCTGCAGCTAAGTTATTTGCATCAGATACCTGAGGACACCTCCAAATGTCTTGCAGAGGGTCAGAGATGTTTTAGCGGTCTGAGGCACACCTATAAAATATCGAACAGATGTTGTGGCTGATCACTATCAAGACGTGATACATTTCTGCATTCCCACCTTGGAAAAGCCCCACCAAGAAGATGTCTGTTCCATCCATTGCTGTGATGGACTTTTCAATGTAAAAGTCCTCTAGGGATCTATAAGCATCCATCATTCGCAAGGTGTCATTGATGAGCAAGGCGTCATTGTACTGTCTGAGGTGGAGTGCACATTGTGCTAGGATTCTGTTGTTGTCTTTTACCCCTGGTCAACATAGTGCACAAACAAGTATTAATATCAACAGAAGATTTCAATGGCATCACAAAAACTAATGGGTTGTACTTGTACCAAGAAATGAACATCCTAAAAGGACAAAAGGAAGATAACTCCTACCTCTCTGCTCTAGAATTACCACATCTGCCTCGTACTCTTGTGTGCCACACTCTCTCAATATAAATTGTGGAGGTAGGTTCATAAACTCATGGATCAGCTGCATCATCCACTTCAGATGATCCCCAAATGGATCCTGCAAGAAAAAACATCCACTCTGTGTAGAAACTGTGTATTTATGGTTATGGAACTTTCAGTTCTTGCAATGAAATATGCTTTTCTTTAAAAAAAAAAAAAAGGCACATACAGACATCAGAGTGGACCTTAAGTCAGTCTATGTTGCTTTCACACTGTTCAAGTTTACCAGATGTTTTTTTCAATTCTACAACTAGTGATTTTAATACTTTATATACTTACCTCATGCCTTTTGTCCACAATGTCAAATGTTTTCACGGGTCGAGGAACCTTTTTCTTCAGTTCAGGGATGTAGTTTTTCGTAGAAACTATGGCTGAGTCCAGGTTGGCACAGATCTGGGGGAGAGAAAGATGAATTAGAAAACAGCTGTGGTAGATCGGACTGGCTCTTTTTGGTCACAAATATAATAAAAGCCAACCAGGGTCTGACCTGCAGGACATGCTCAACAGCCATTTCCAGGATCTTTGCGCCCCCGGTTCCGGGTGATGCAGTGAGACCCAGGATCTGTGGCAGTCGTTCTCCATTCAGCTTCTTCTCCACATAGCATCTCATAATCTGGTTGTACACTGACTCCTTGTGGGTGTGGTGACACTCATCAATGATCAGAAGAGTAATATCTGTAAGGAACCAGTAAGGCTCAGTTTATGTTGTCATCACAACATTGCAGTCATCTGTTAAAACTGACTTTCACTGACCTGAGAGCTCAACATGTCTGGCTTCCTCCATGTTGGTCAGAGAGTTATATAAAATCTGTGCAGTGCAGATCACTACATCTGACTTCTCTAAAACTTTCCCAAAGTAGTCTTTCACCTCAGTCTCTCCACTCACTGGCACCAGGTTGTAATCACGGTCCAAGTGAGGCTTGAACTCTTTGTTGTAATGCTGGTCTACGAGGTGAACCTACAGGGTGGAACACACATTTATACTCTGGTAATGTTATATTTGGCCTTCCTTGATCATATTGGTTGAAAAATGATTCTTAACTAATATTTTAATGAAAATCTTTCTGTACTATTCATGCTTTCGTGCATCCTGTTTACCTTGTTTACCAGGACCACCACCTTAGCCCGCGGTGTGGACTCCAGGTGTTTCTTGGCCACATACACAGCAGCACGAGTCTTTCCACCTCCTGTCGGCAGCCAAATAATGATGTTCTCTCTCTGAAGAGCCCGTTCCACCACTTCCTCCTGGTATGCATACAAGCTAATCTCTTCCATTCTGCACTTCACTCCTGTTGGTTCAACAGCACATCAGAAATACACAAAGTCCAAACTGCAGAAAAACAATGAACAGCGCAAATTCTGGCTAAACTGAAGTTGGTGAAAGAAAACCAGCATTTTGTGAGAGATGCTTGTTGAATGAGCTTCTCTGTCATTTATCTACGAGCTGGTAGGAAGAATGTCGGCTCTTATTAACTCACCAGTCAGCTGTGGAGAACTGTGTGGTCTTTCCAGCTTCTCTTAGTTCACTGTCAACACACACTGCAGGTGGTGGGGTTTTAAATTCACTTGTGATCAGCTGTGTGACGAAACGAAAGCAAAAGGCCTTTGAACTCAGAAAAGTGGCCCGACTGAGGGGGACTCAGGAGGAACAACAGACAGTCTCCTATGCAGCAAGAAGAAAAGCCTGAACTACACTGACTTAAAATAGGTCTTTCTTAGCCCTGCTTAATATGGCCATGCCAAAGCCTAGATTTATTTATGTATTGTGTTGTATGGGTGTATATGTATTATGTTTATTTATGTATTTACTTACCTAGTGGCTTACAGGCAAAGTGTTTTTGTTTAGCATGTTGAAAATGTCTTACATTTCGCATGTACCCTAAATGGGCCCTATCTGTTCTTCAGTACATCAGGAAAACAAAACCTACAGCCTGTATTGTTGATGCTAGAAATCCCCATCGCTGTGTTTACGTCAACTCCTTTGGCCTCCAGGTACTAAGCCACTTTTTGATTTTGCTGTAAGTTAAATGTAGCATAAATGTTACCTTTAGCTAACAATCTGGCAGTACTACTCTCTTCATAGCTTCAAAGTAATAATAAAAGAGCTATAAAAGATAATCGGGCTATTCTCTACATAAACAGGAAAAATAAATCCAGAGATTACCTACATTCTTGGCTTAACTACTTTCACCTACACCTGTGAAAAGCAAAAGCACAGTGAGAATCACCGGGTCAGCGAAAAAGCAGTGTAATGTTTGAATGAAATACTGCTACTAATAAAGCTTCAGTATAAGGAAACTCACAGGAAAGTGTAAGAAACAGATTCAGTGCTAGGTTTCATTGCCAGCACACAATATAAATCACCATAAACTGATATACCAAACTATACACACAACATACAGGCAGCATTCAGTAGTCATTATAAGGTTCTAGGTGTGGTTTTTAGCCCTGTTGTGATCAACATTTAGTCTGAGAAATGAAAGCAAAACGTGTGTGTGTGCTGCTGGCAGAATGGCCCCGACTGAGGGAGGCTCCGGAGGAGCAACAGCTGGACTTCTTGGTGCAGTGACAGATGAAGACTGAACTTCAGTGCCAAAAGTAAGTCTTTCACTTCTTACACTTATAAATGTATCTGTTCTGTGTAAATGTGTCTTACAGTTGTGGTGTATAGTTAAAACTGAAAAGGTAGAGTTCACTGCCAGGTTTGTCAGGCTGTGCACACATGGTACCCTAACTGGGCCCTGTCTGGGACTGTTACATCAGGAAAACAAAACCTACAGCATGTTACTATAGAAATAATTAGAAAAATATAAACAAACACATCACAAAAGATATACCTATGTACAGTATGTGCCTTCTAATTATCTAGGGTACTACACTATATTATGTTTTTCTTCAGCAACCTTTAAACATTATCCAACATCAAAATAAACCTAGTAAATTTTAAATCATTGAGGAAAATGTGTGATTTTTGGACTGCAGCAATAAAACTGAATTGACTTTATAACTAAACAGATTAAGTGCAAACCACTAGGTCACATCAACTGTAGACCTAGAAGTAGGTTTGACCAGAGAACAAGTCTGGATGTTTCCCCCTGCAGCCTGTTTGAAAATGTAGTCAAACAAAATGAAGTTAAAAATGTATTCCAAGTCTTAAATCTAGTCTCTCATTTCCAAAATCCCCAAAGTCATTCTGACTAGAGCGCTAAGCATCTCATCTTAGAGACCACCAGTACAGTTAGGTCTTTATAAACAACTTTATTGTCATGTATTACAGTTACAGTAAATGGCATTTGTATCTTCCTCAAACAGGTGGAAAAATCACTCTGTCCTTTTTTTAAGAAATCAGAAATGTAGCATAGGTAGACTGAAGAACTACGCAGTTTTGACAAACCCTGGATAATGTAACGTTGACATCACCTCAGTAATTCAAAGCTAGTTATGGTTCAAGTACAAAATAAACATCCACTCACACACAAACACACACTAGTCAGTGAAAGTCAACACGCAGGCTCAACCAGCGTTGGACAGTTACTTCCCTTAAAAGTGAATGCATGTCAGGAAGCACTGTGTTCGACACTGAACTGTGAACAGAAGGTTTCCAAGGTTTCATTACAATGTGTGTAGCACTGTAAAAAACTGCAAACCTGCAACAACAGTGACTAAAATTTGGGTTGTTTTTTTTAATGCAGATTGTAGCCTAAACTGTCCACCATGCATCAACACTTACTACAGCTTGTGTACGGTGAATAAACCGGTTAGCTTCTTTTCCAAGCCCAGGTTCACTATGAGGACGGCCAGTTAGCCTCTCTCTCACCATGTCTGGGTCTAAATAGAAACTATCCAAGTAAACCTGTGACACCACAGAAATGTGGCTATACACAAAAAGACTATTTAGTAAAAGTGTGGAAGTGACCATAGTACAGAACAAAATAATGCCAACAACTACAGTATCCCCTGTAAGCATGGTAAAAGCTATACCAATGTGTTAACTCATCCTAAATGGTTTGCCAGAAACAGTATGTGTTATCTTTGCTGTATAAATAAGCATCAGTCATTGTATGTTAACATAGTAACAGTGTTGGCAACAATGGGGGGGGGATTATATTAAGCACAAGTGCTGGAAATATTTGATGCCCAGTCCATCAGTAGCAGCCTTGCCATGTTTTTAACTACTCGAGTACTCAAACCAAAAGTTATTTTTCTTATTGATTGATCTTATTAATTTGTTATGTTTAAAGATGAATGTTATGTTATTAGAGCCCGAATGATAATTGCCTTCTTTGACTTAAGCAAATCCAAAGCCATTAAGTATAAACTGGAATGAAAGAAAACAAATCTTCATGTCTGAGGAGCCAAAAATCAGCAAATGTTCTAACATGCAGATTAATTTCTCACCAATCAGCTAAGCCAATAGTTGCAGCACTACAACAGTCACAGTACTGCCCATCTGTCAAAGTGTTTTATGGATTTTCCTTTATACCCAAGAAAATAGCTGGGATGTTCAAGTGTCTGTCAGTAACAGAAGGCAACATGGTTTTAGGTCCCGAGGTCCAGTTTTCTGTGAAAGAAAACCTGTATACACCTGCTGAAGCAACAAGCAAACTGGAATGAAGAAATATTATTATATGTGATAAACCAGGTTATTAACATACCATAAATAATGTTAGAAAGAGTGGCATTGTTATAACTTGGACCTATAACTTTGGTACACTTATTGAAACAAGTTTAAGTACTGTGAGTACTTGAAAACAACGTTAAGGGGAAAGTTAATGCCATTTGGACCCTTTGGAACGCTCAACTGGCTCTGATAAAACAACCCTTGTTTGTTCGAGTCCAACAATTCCCTTTTAAAATCTGTCAGTCATGTACATACCCTTTTTTTAAACTCAGATATGACAATAGCTGGGGCAGTTTCCTCATGATCTGTGGCATGTTGGTACATGGCAGCTATGACCGTTGCTCTTCATCTGTTCATCTGGAATTTGTAATTACATTTTTTGGCCAAGTTCATTTCTCAATCAGGCCACTGTCTTTTAATTTGAAGTAGAAGAACTTCTCCAAGGTGTTGGCACACTTGCAGTACTCGCTGTCTGGAGGATTGTACTCTCGACAGTTGGTGATGATTCGCTGCAGGTCAGCAATAAAAAGCTTCTTGGTCACATAGTATTTGTTCTTGAGTCGCTCTGTCATGGTCTTCAGGTCTGTGGGGACCAAAAAAAGACAACAAATGGTAAAAGTAAATTACTCACAATTTAACTAATAGAGTTTGATGAATAGGGCCTTAAAAATGATCAGTAAGAGGCAAAGTTGAAGAGATAATCACAGACCAATGGGAAAGCGGATGATCTCATAATAATCTGGAGCCTCTGATTTCTTTACAGGTTCCATGAAGGGCCAGGCATCAGGATGAGTCTGTTAAAGACAAAGTCCTTGTTACTCCATTGGTGGGTGTTCCTGTCTGATGTCAACAGGTGACTTATCCAAAAGTGCTATATGTCACAACTGGACTTGCAGCTTCACAGGGGGTTAAATACCTCGCTCTGCACCAGCCAATCAGAACTGAAGATGTTTCTGTGATGACCGGGGAAATGTCTTCACAAACCACAAGCAGGTTCACATGCAACCTATAGCACTTTTGGATCTACCATGACCTGGATGACAGAACCTCCACAGACAGCAGGTGACTTACTTTAATCTGGGCCAGGAGGTTCTTCAGCATGTTGTACAGCACATCAGGGTCCTTCACCTCTTTCCTACAAAACATGTAAAATTGTAAGTAAAAAACAGTGAAAATACAAACAAAACCTACTAAATGAGACTCTTTGCATTGTATCAATTGGTTGAATCATATGTACAAATTGTGTCAGAGCAGGGTCTTCTTTAATACCTAGTAAACAATTTTTTAGAGGTTTTGGTTTGAATAAAGCATTATCTAGTTTTTGGGTTTTTTTTGTTATTACTAAACATGTTTTTTGTAACTAAAACATTTTTAAACTAATAGTTTTGCATACTCATGTTTAAATTCTGTCTTTGTGATGGAGTTTTGTCATAGATTTGAAGTTTATGAACTTTTATTTTGCAGTTTCTGTGGTGAGTATATGTTGGTTATTGACAAATTTTCATCTTTTTTGTCCCTTTGTGGAAAAGAAGATGCATCTAGTTCAGTGGTCTCCAAACCTGGTCCTCGAGAGCTACTGTCCTGTTTGTTTTCTAGATATCCCTGCCATACCCACTGCTGATTACTTAAATCAGGTGTGTTCAGCTACTCAGAAACTGGAAGAACAGAGATAGCTGGAAAACCTGCAGGACAGTAGCTCTCGAGGACCAGGTTTGGAGACCACTGAACTAGATGCATCTTCTTTTCCACAAAGGTGGAGAGACCACTGATCTAGTTTGAGTTGCTTTTTCACTCAGGCTATTACCTGAGCCCCTAATTGTCTGGGGGAATAGTGACGGCACATGAAGATGTTTCGGTCTTTTTTTTTCAATTTTTTTCTTTAACTGTGGTGTAATTCTACTTAATTAGTTTTTAATTTTCATTAAAACCTCCAACCAGCTCAAATATTTCTATGAATATTAAGAAGTGTGATTGAACTTCAGTTCACACAGCCTGTATAACAGACAGCAAAGATGTTAACTTTACAGCTCAGCTTTTTAAATACCAAGTACAGCAGTGATTAAAAAGTGACTGGTAGCTTGTGGTGTTGTAGAATTTGAAAAATGTCGGACTTTTTTTGGCACAACAAATTAGGAAAAAGAATACCTCCCATCCTCTTTCATACATCTCAACACAGTGACTTTTAATTTGTGGGTTTATCTATCTATTCCAGTTATTATTGCAGAGCTTCTAAGCACTGTAACCAACTTAAAAAAAAAAAAAAGACTGGATAAACACAAACAGAACCTTGTTCCAGTCATGATACTCATACACATTACCAGACACAATAAATAAAATCTATATATGAAGTTGATTACCCTTTGTCCTTGTTACTGGGTTTCCACCCTGTCTCTCCTGGAAAAAAAAACAAAACACAAACTAGTAATTATGTCAGTTTTTTTTTTTAATATATATTTTTTACTGTACACAAACAGAACACTTACTTATGCCAGGAATGCTCTCCACTGGGATCTGCCGTACTCCTTCTTTAAAGCAGGTGAGACCTGGGTAAACCTTCCTGATCTGGCTCTGTTTCCTCTCAATCAGTTTCTTAATAATCTGGAATACAATTTCAGGTACATAATGTATTAATAAAAAACAGATTCAAGGCAGCAAACAGATCTGCAAATAATGAGGCAGCCTCATATACCTCCTTCTGCCTTTTAATGATATGAGAGAGTTCAGTGTAGGGGATTCTCGGGTTGAGCTCACACTCCATGAGGGTCGCGCCTTCGTAGTCTTTGATGTATCCCAGGTATCGACTCTTCGGCACTTTGATGTCTTTGGAAAAGCCCTGGGAGGAAAGAAGAAATTACAGAGAGGAAAGATGGAGGGAGAGGGCAGGGGTAGAGTTAAAGTATAGGGTCATGTCTGCAGTACCTGCTTTTTGAAGTAGCCGATGGCGTACTCATCAGCGTAAGTGAGGAAAGAGAGGATGTTGTGTTTGATGTGGTATTCCTTCAGATGGTTCATCAAGTGGGTACCATAGCCCTTACATTCAAAACACCAGAGAGAGGACAATGTGAATATAGTGAATGTTACAATAGGCATCTCAATACTATCTAGTAATGTGAGACGTCATTACATGGTTCAATCAACATTTTTAGTGGTGAAGTTTATAAAATGGTATGATCTATGAGACCATTCCAAATGTAGAAGAGGTAATAAAATATTGGAAAAAAATTTTAAAGCACAAATCACAATGAACATGACTACCAAACTTGTTAACCCATCTGGACCACCTCATCTCCCATGAGAGGAAATGGTTACGTACCTTAACTTGCTCATTGGATGTGACAGCACAGAAAACGATTTCCGTGAAGCCCTGAGTGGGAAACATCCTAAAACAGATGCCTCCAATGACACGGCCATCTTTAATCAGGGCTAGGGTCTTGTGCTTCCTGTGAAAGTTGGAGACATCAGGACACGTGCACACCTCGGAAGGCCATGTGCTAAGAGAACACCTACTTACGGGTCAAACACCAGTCGTGTGATGTACTCTTTGGGCATACGGGGTAACTGATGAGAGAAAACATTCTGCAGGCCCACCAGCCACATCAGGATCTTCTTGTTGGACTTCTGAGAAAGTGAGTTTCCAATGACATGAAACTCTATAATGCCCCGCCTCTCCTCCAGCCTGGCTGTCTCATCACGGGCAGCATTTGGTGTCAGTAGATTGGTCTAGCAAAATAAACAAACCATAATTACTATGGTCTGAATTTGTAACAGAACAACACAGTCCCTTTCCTTAAATGACAAACTATTCACCTCTGGTCCGAGCATAGCAGCAGGGTCAGTGATTGTCATCATGACTTCATTGACCAACTCCATGGGAATGTCTCCCATCACACGGATCCGCTTAGCATCCTCGAGGGTCAGCGCCTCAGGAAGTTTACGCTTCTCTCCTGAACAAACGGCACCATTGCTTGGATCAAAAGACCGAGGTGGCACAGCTAACAATGCTCTCAGAACAATCATTGCTGAATAACAGTAAATGTCACTTTCCCATTTTCAAAACACCCATTTATATTTAGGCACATAGCAACAACTGGATGAGTTCGATGTTAAAAACAAAGAAATTTTACTGCATGAGACATTTTAGAGTCCCAGTTCCACCTCCTGAAAGTATAATGGCAGCAGAATCTGCAGTGCTCACAGACCTGTGATGGGCTCTGCACCTCCACTGTCCATACTGCCCACAGAGGAGATGCTGCTCAGACCTTTGGACAGAGCTGGGGAGCTGGACACTGCAGCAGGACTGATTACTGCAACAAAGACAAATCAAGGCAGAGGTACTACCAACTGTACAACTACACAACAATACTTGCAACAACAGCTAAAGCCACATATGTGTATGTATATAATAATTACAATTATACTTAGATATTTGTATTTGAATATAACATATATTGGCTATATTGCAAGACACAAATACACAAGACTAAAACAATTACAATATTACAATTCATGAATCAAACAATTGGGCATTCATATCTTTTTTACCAGAAAATTGAATTATTTTTATGTCCACATGGAGTGTAAGCGACCTGATTTGAGAGCAGGACTGATTGTTTAAGGCCAAGCAACATCTGAATCTCTTTGTGATCTTGCATTGTCTGATCCCAGCCTACTAAAAAGACAATACCAGAGTGTAGGGCCCTCCTCACCTGTCTGATGTCCCAGCTGCGTGCCATCTGAGGCAGGCATAGTGAAGTCAGCCTCCCAGATGGGGGAATTCTCGCCATAGATTTCCTCCTCCAGCATGGACAGAAACCTGGTGATACACACGTATAAATGTAGAAAAATACAGACGAATCTCATACAACCTGCTTGGATACTACAACTACTATGACGTTTTCCAACACATATCAGTTGAAGTGGATACAGAGCAGTACCTTCAGTAAAGAATGGGATTAAAAAAAAAAAAAAAAGCATCGAGCCACTGAGTCTAAATATTTTCAGCCATTTCTCTGTCATCAAAAATCAAACAATGTTTCTAGAGTCTGCTCTTACTTGGGGAAATGTGTGAGGATGAGTGTGCGTTTCTCTGGCAGCAGTTTATCCTTCTCCACTCTGAACTTCTCCAGCAGCTGACGTCGGGTCACGGTAAAGATGGACTTGAGTAGGCTGCGGCCGAACACCTGAGTGGTTTCATAGCGCGGTAGGCTGTCATTACTCTGAGGGACATGGCAGTAGCACAGCCACCTGTGTGTCATAGGAAAAAAAAAAAAACAACAAAAAAAAAAAACATCTAAGCTATTGAACAAACTTATAACACAATTTGAAACACAACATTAACCAGCATCAGCCTATTAACTAATGAAAAAATAAAAAATAAAAACCTGGTGTAGTCCATTTTGTACGCCGTGCCATCATCTTTCTGGGTGCGCTGGCGATATTGTGTTGGTGTCTCCAGCTTCCAATAATTTAGGCACAAGAGGAACATCTTGGACAGCTCAAACATGGTCTGCCTTTCTTTTGGTGCCAGATGGCTGAACTTATACTGGACAAAATTTAAAACCCCCTTTGAAATAAACGGGAAAACATGATCAGGAATCGATTAAAGAGACAACCTCACATTAATGTTAAACGTGATAAGTTTGTGTTTACAATTTTTTTTTCTACAGATGACGCAAACAAACCACCACCTACTGTCATACCACTAATGCAATACACTACTATATGATGCAATGCAAAACGCTTGACACGAAATTGAGGCATGCAGCTTCAGAGACAGGCAGTGTAGTCATGTTGCATATTTTCATTAGGTGCTAAACAGGTGTGACCTGAAAATGCTTTTAGGTTCATCTTCACCTGTTCGATGTTGGGCTTTTCAAAAGGTGGATTTCCCAGGGGCCCCTCTACAACTGGCTGACTCATTTGCAGGATGCATTTCCTCAGCAGCTAAGGCAAAGAAAGCCAGAATTAACAACGCTGATTGTTAGACAACGACAGATGCCAAACTGGCCTACAAACTATCATGGTACTTATGTTTTACCTTCTACGCTGATGTGAGATGCACTTTGCATACCTTGAACAGGTAGAAGTAGACCTGTTTGGTGTCGGTGTCCTCCTCTTTGTGCACAGACATAAAAAGGTTCTCCACATCCACCACCATCCCCAGCAGTCTGTTAATCTCATCCTCAGACACATTCTCCAGGTGGGACACGTGATCAGCTAAATAAAACATACAGAGGGCTCAGTCACAGCACAAACACGGCAAATGTCAAATGATGTGGGGATTTTGAAGTCACTGGTTTCTGTATTTGCTGGTGGAAGAAATGATGGGGTGGGGGTTGGGGAAGCTGTTTGTACCCAGAGCATGTCCACAGCTGCGGCACGGCTCGCTCAGGCTGGCCGCCTGCTGCTGCAGGTCCATCCGAGTGGCCGATGGTGGATTTGGGTTTTTCCATCCATTGCACTTGCATGTGTCACTGGCCTGGGAATAAGGAACATATGCAGAGACACGAATAAATCGTCACAAACAAAAGGTCAGCTGCTGTTTTCTAACGTCAATGAGCGGCCAAACGACTGAGCTAGCTGCTCGTAAATGCACCTTCAAAGATTCAAAGGGAGTAATACAGCTGGGACAGGAGACCGTCTTACTCACTAGCTGCTAAAGTTAACTACTACATTGGTTCACCGAGACGTCTATTTATGTTTACGTGTTGCTGTTGATTGTTGTGATGAACTTTGGTTAGCCATGCTAGCTACCTTGCATGCGGAGAATACGCCAAGTTTCTCAAGCTTTTTCGCCCGTGGGAAAGCTCGGACTTGGGCTTTCTTCTGACTCGCACGTTGTTGCTGACTAAGCCCTGGTCTGACCGGATCACTATTTCCTGACCCGGAGCCTGTCGCAGCATTGCTGGACCCAGCTGACCCAGTAGTTTGGGCTTGGAGAAGCCGGGATTGCAAGGCCTGCGCCGCCGGGTCCGACATATCCACGCTGCAACGAGACTCTTCCTCTACTCCCGGTTAGCTCATCCGTTGCCTTCAGGGGCTGTCGGAAAAAATAGGATTTATAAATTTGCTCTTTTTTGGCTTTAAACAGATTTGTTAAACAGTCATAAAAACACCGTCATTAACAAGTGATTTAAGACTAGGCACATATCCGCCAGGGCAGCTTACAAACTGTATTAACGCAAAAACATAAAAATAAATATTACGCGACCACTACAAAAGAGGCCTCATCACATCGGAGCGAAATTATCCACAACTATCACAGCACACATTTCCAGTTGTGATATTACGTCTACAACTGACTTTTAAAATATACTACATAAATAAGTTTGACTTCTGTAGGTAACAGTAGCGAAAGGTTTTATTTTGAATGTTTTTGAACCAACCTGCAACTACTTCTTCTTCGCAGGAATTCCCATGATCATCAGTTGCACTTAGCGCCCCTGCCCTCTGGTGGTCACAGTAAGTAAGTACACCAGAGTAGTGACTATTATTAATCATGATTATTAATAATAAACTAAGAAAAAGAAAGTCAGAAGTCAGTAAAGATGACCTCCTTGCAGTAAACACAGAGTGAATTAATATAAAATATCTTTAGGGTAAGTAATGTTAGCCTTGAAAATTACCCCACTGATTCGTGTGAAATAACATGGTTTCTACAAAACGTCGGCCGCCTGCGTCACTGTCTCAGTCCGCATTATTTCCATAGGTGGTGATAATAGTTTATTAATGTGCAATATGTTGTTAAACAGCATACTACCCATGCACTATGAAATTGATTCCAGCAAGCAGCCTGCAATAAAAACAATTATACTACACTATAATCTTTATTTTAGCCTTAAACACTGTATTATATCATCTACAACGACAGGAGCACGGGAAGTACATGTGAAGGCAACACGGTTCACCGGTGGTAATTATAGTTAATGTAGTTTTTGGACTATTTGAGAGCGTTGATCATAGGTATAAACCAAACAGGAGAAACAAATTAATATTTCTATACCAATGATTTCTTTTTTGTGGGTTATTTACATTTTCATTATTCACATGAAGGATGGACTAATTGATTCAGATAAAATCAATTTGATCAAATTTCATACATTTCGCAGAGAACATTCCTGTAAAGTGAATCCAGTCATTTTTGCTTACAAAACCTGTTACATTTAAGTTTTTGGAATAAAATGCTCCAGGCAAAACTGAACCTCCAGTAGGAAAAATACATTACAAAGAATAATGCCCAAAAAGCTAATGTGTGACACACTGCAGAGAGTTGGTTTAAGAATTAAACAATAATTAAAAGCACACATTCCACTTGTGGTTGCCACTAGTTTCATACATGCCTGTACCTGTAGGACTTTATAAATGCATGTAGAGTAGAAATCATCAAACAGGCATACAAAAACAGATACCTTCTCATTGTTTATTCGTAAAATTACATTTTCTTTCCTTTCCTTCTCTACCCATGACCACACCTTCCCCATTATCCCCCACAACAGTTGCTGCTGTGCAGGTATTGTTGTGCTAGTAGTTGATGCCATAACAGAATGACAACACATTGAAAGCAATCCCTCCCTGACGAAGAGCAAAAGAGACGGAAATGAAACAAGAAAGCCAGCCGAAGATAACATCTCAATTCAAAAAGATAGAGACAGAACCAGTGCATTTAATACCACAGAGCTTCAGGGAAAAAAAAGAAATAAAAAAAAAAAATCCATTAGAAAATAATTAAGGTTGACAAAACATCATGTAGAGATTGGGAAGATACTGTTTTGACAATAATTACTGACTGATTATAAACTTGAAAAGTCAGATACAAATACAGCAATATGTTTTCAATACACACCTGTGATTTTGGTCAAGAAAACACATGTTGCTTTGTGTATTTGTCGTTGTACACTGATTCAAAAACATTACATTAATGCTAAAATTACTTATAGGTGACGATGTTAAAGTACTATTTACTGTACATGGTTTGATAACGTGGATGAGTGGTTGTAAAACCTCGAGTCAAGGCTTTGAAATTATACTGAACAGTCAAAAGAAGTTGAAGTTATAATAAAAATGATAATGTAATAATTCAATCTACACAGCTCTACCAAGAAGAAAAGATCTTTCCATCCCTGTTCACCTGTCTCTTCATCCTTTCCAGGAAGCTGAGCAGGACAAGACAGAAACGTGAAAGATTGCTGCACACACCCAGACTGGGGTTTTAATCAGTGTCATGAAACCGTGATGGAAATACTTAAGAAATGTATGGTGTGTGGGAAAGGAGGGGGCAGAAAGGAAAGGGCCCATGAGCCTACTTATATAACTTCCTGTTATTTTTTTTCCTCTCCTCACAAACAGATAAACAAAGGTGAGCGAAATGGGCCTGTTAAGTGCCAATAGTCAAGACTGAGCTTTTTTTTTTTTTTTTCTTTTTCGTTTTTCTTTTTTTTAAACCTTCCATGAGTGGGACATTTTCCCCTAAGGTGATGTCAAGTGTCCATCATCAAGAGAGGTCATGGATTGGCAAGTCCTGGAGTTAAAACATGATTCTGTGAATAAGCTTGTGGGTTGAATTCTTGGTCTGTTGATTGCTTCGTTAGTTGGAACCATCACTGGGGTCTGGCAGTTTACTGGCCAGTGGACTCTCATTTGCCAAACAGATTAACTGGTGCTGTGTTTCTTGTGGGGTTAGTTGGTCCGAGCACGGTTCGGTCTGACCAATGGGACATTGTTTGACAGCTGGCTAATATCTGGTTGGGTTGATCGAAGCTGTGGATTGATTGGATCAGCTGACTCATTGTTTTAGTTAGTTCCCACCCCCACAGCATTGGCCACTTCTGCCCTGTGGGGCTGCTTCCTGCAGGTCCACGCCGCCTCTGGCTCGTCCTCCAGCACCTGCTCCACCCTGAGGCTCATTCTTAGGAAGCTTCTTGGCTATTGTGGAGGAGGAGTATGATGAATTAATTTCTGTACTGTGGTTACATGAACATAAGGATGCAATGAATTACTATTGCCATAATTGATTCTTCTACCAGTTATTTTCTTAATAGTTTCAGCCCAGTAATGCAATTTACTGTAATTTATCATATTATTCTGTCAACATTCACTGATGGTAGCTTTTCATATTCTTTCATCTTCTGCTCTGGGAAAATATATTGATCACTTTCACCATGTCCTGATATTTTATAATCTAAATGGCAGATTAATTTGATAAACATCTTCAGTGACAGTTCAGTACAGAAAACCAATTTGATGAATTGCTTGATTCAGCTCTATGTGACACTGAAATGTGTTCCTGTCTGTGCTGAGTATCACTTACCTATAGCCATAAAAATCTCATTGACATTCATAGCAGTCTTGGCTGAAGTCTCCATGAAGAGCAAACTGTTGTCATCTGCATATGCTTGTGCTTCCTAAAGAAATAAACCCAAAGCATCTTATAGTTATATCTTTATTTATTCATTTATTGAAGAATTGAAATAAAGACCTAGAAGCTTCAGACTGTGAAACAGCGACTTTACCTGGAAATCTACAGTTCTCTTGTTGGCCAGGTCTGCTTTGTTCCCTGCCAAAGCAATAACAATATTTGGGCTGGCTTGTCGTTGGAGCTCCTTCACCCAGTTCTTTGCACGTGTGAATGTGTCCTTTAAAAAAAAAAAAAAAAAAAAAAAAAAAAAATACAATAAAGCACAATCGTGGTCATGTAATAATCATGTGCCTTTAAGCTTTAAATTACAGGTGCAAGTTGCAAATGAGACATTTGACTGTAAGAGTTAAAGAGAGCAAAGGTATGTAGCTGTCTGCTGGATGAGGCAATCATCAACACAGGCTGGTTGACAAAGGTCAGCAAACAAATGACATAAGACTTTATTCAGCTGATGTCCTACCACAGTCCATGTAACTTACTGTGTTGGTGATATCGTAGACAACAATGGCGGCCTGGGCTCCTCTGTAGTACATAGGTGCCAAGCTGTGATACCGTTCCTGTCCTGCAGTGTCCCAGATCTCAAACTTGACTGTTGTATCATCCAAACATACCGTCTGTGTGAGGAAGGCAGCTGGGGAATAAGATAATTAAGTAAATCATAGCTCTTAAGCCGTTTTCACTGACAGGCTTGTAGAAAGGGCTGGACTTTCACAATGAAGATTTTAATTTAATTTGAGGAGGTAAGATGCTAGATCGACCACATAAAAGGGTCTCAAACATACAGCAGTAGCCACTCTCAGGTTTTACAAACAACATGTCAGGAAGAACAAAATACACAACAACTCCACAACATACTCTAGCGTCTGTAGGGCTGAAGGAGGCACAGCTGCATTCACCTCGCTTACTCAGCCGATTGTCACATGACAGAGGAAACGGAGCGCTACTCACCAACAAAGCACATACTTTAAAGCTTTGTAATCTCTGACTAGGCATGCAGCTGACCACAAGTTCAGTAGAATCAAAAATGCTGACTCCTGTTGAGCTGTTGGTTAATGTAAGCACTAAGCATCCTGTCTCCATATCCCTAAGCCCTATTACTCATAAGACACCAAGAGAAAAGAAAAAAAGACCTGACAGAAGAAGTTTGTGCCTGTACATTGGTTAATGTTTTCAGAGCATTATACCTGATTACACCAGGCCACAGTTTGCCAATAAGGCCAATCTAAATTGTAGTTGTTTTTCCACGATTCATCATTCGTTCCTTTACATTAAACAAAACTAATATGTGGGTTTTGGATTGTTATTCAAAGATAAAGATAAATAAACCTTGATCTCTAAGACCCCTGATCTCCAGATAACAGACTTTTTAGACCTCTTGTAGCACTGTGGAAATGTTTTTCTATTCATTTTATTTATGCTGTGCACATGCATGAAGAGGCACGTGCACATGCATGAAGCAATGCACAGTACTATGATTAACAGGTGGCTCTAACATGCCAAGAAATGCTGCAATGTGCTGGCAGAGGCAGAGTAGAAGTAGTAGACAAATGAGCAAACATGGATATTAGCAATGCAGGATGCCCACTAAAACTTCCACTGTTGTTTTCTAGCTGGACTGGGAATTTGCACAACTTAGTTAAAAGTTTAGTAATCCCCAGGCTGAAGTCACCATAACAGAAAAACATATTTAAACCTACCACTGTATACATTTTCAAAGTCAGATAGATTATCATATTCTTGCTTTAAATGCTTTAAAACTAAGCTTTGATCAGCTTCACTCATCTACAAGAGGTCCAGGAAATCCCCATTGTTGTCTCAATTCCTTCCTGTTTCAAGTAACCTCACTACTCTACTGCCTGAAAACTGGTTTGACATAATCTTCTGTTCATTTTAATCTTATTACTCTCAAAAGAAGTATATTAAGAAATGTAATTTGTTTCTGCAAAATCAATATCTGTGTCTGCCTTGTGTGAGGAGCTGAGTGGCTCATGGGAGAGTCAGGTGATCAGCTGCCAAAGAACTGGTTCTGCCACTCCTCCTGCACAGCCTCTGACAACAGAGAAGATTAAGATGTGCAAACAAGCAGTTCCTCTGTACTGGCAAGGACATGTTTTTTTTGCTACTTTAGTGCTGATGGTTTTACACAGACATGTTAAGTGTAAAAGAACATAACAGCACAATTCAGACTCTGTAGAAAACCCTAATGCATTCATGACCATTATAGTATTGCCCCTAAATAAACAAGGGTTAGTGGTTGTGTAATAAGGCATGAAACCTATTACTAATTTCAGAGGTAGACATACCAGACATGATTTATGCTGTACCAACTACACAGATTGACTGTACACAAAGTCGAGATAGCAGGCAAAATACTGTCTTGTCCTTGACTGCCTACGTTAATAGAGATTTGTAGCTATGATACCAATAAAGCATGATTCAGGCCAGAGACAATTCTGAGGAAAAAAAAAAAAGCAAAAAACACCCCACCTCCGATGGTGCTCTCCTGGTACTCATGGAACTGGCCTTTGACAAAGCGCAGCACCAAGCTGGACTTTCCCACCGCCGATTCCCCCAGCAGCACTAGCTTAAACTGGCAGATTTTGTTGCTTGCGGCAGTGCCATTGGTCCGTGCTGGTGCACCACGACCAGTCATAGTGCAGTGTTGGAAACTGGGAGAAGGAAGGAGAATCTGGGCGAAAGGGGAAGAAGTCCAGTTGACTTTACGCTTGGTGCAAATTCACGTCAGACAGGTAGATGAGCCAAACGAAGAGGAGACCTCACCAGTGGGAGCTGCAAAACACAAGGCAGAGTTTATTATTTTACCATAGTTTAGTTTAATTGCTCAAAAGAACATGCATAATAAACTATTAAAATGATGTGGGCCTGGAAGATTGAAGGTGAAAATGTTCAGGGTGATGTCTGAATGTAACACATTTAAAGTAGTGTCTACATATACCACAGAAATTAGAGTGAGACCATACCAAACTCCCCCCTCCCCCTATAGCTTGAGGTCATTACATCTGTTCCTGTGACTCATCTCTTAACAGATATATGGCTGCAGTTTTTCTTTTTTTGCAATTTATTACAAGGACTAAACTTGAACAAAAAAAGTCTAAATGTTTTGACTCAGCACTGTAGGCAGATGACAATCGGATCTAAGAGGAGTCTGTAACACAAACACTAACCTAGAAAATTGAAACTTTTCCAATGTTTCATCCAGTCTAATTTGGCACCAATGATCTACACAGTTATAGACATGCCACTCGCTGGGTTGTTCTCTTTACTCTGGCTTGTCTTTGACTACCTGAAACCTTGCCTGATCTCTTCTCAGTTGTGTGATACACATGAGGTCAGCCAGCTTCTGCTTGGTCAAAAGACAGGAAACACAACTTGACTCAAAGCAGGAAGTGAAGATTGCAGAAGACATTTTACTGCTGAGCACATTAAAACTGGCCTCAGGGATGGCCTCGGCTTTGTCACTGGAACGATTTTGTGTAGAAACACAGTGTGAACCCAAAACAAGCAGAAAGAGAAGCATAATGTCAAGAAAAAAACAAGTAAAGACATTACTGCTTATAGTCTATGAGGTGTGGTTATGCAAGGCTTTCCCCCAGCCCACTGCTGAGCCAGGCTTAATCTTAAGCATGTGACAGGAGACTGTGGATGGCTCTGTCCATGAAATATTCAACTGGCATATTTAATTTGACACTGTACCAACCATGCTATATAGATCCATTACATTCCCTGATTTCTACTGTGCAGGTTTACATCTACCATTATTTTTATCACATTAGTTTCATGTAGTATTCACAGCTACAGAGTGTCGCAAGCTATAAAAACCCACCACCTCCTGTTTTCAGCTCTCACTAAAACAAGCTGGCTATAACACACTACATCTTCTCTAGGTGTCACTGGACTGAAATCAGACACACACACACTAACAAGGCCTTAAACAGCAGAGGGAATCCTTCACAACAGCTCTCGCCTGTTCACATTCCTCACCACAGGATGCAAAGAGAAGGTGGGTTTAATGGACTGCATTTGTGGGGAAAAGAACTACAAAACACTGACATCTACAAATCCAAGTTTAATAAAGGTTGGCAGTGATAATTCTTCAAAATGTAAATTTGCCAACAGAAACTGCTAATTTGAAAGGTTTGCATAAGACGTGGAAGATAAAGCTATATCAACAAAAAGCCTTAGAAAAATGTATTTGTCAAATCACAATAAAAATGCTATTTGTGTCTATTATTTTCTGGGCACTGCAAAATACTGTGCTGCTGCCATTCATGCAGGAGGAATATAATGAAGACAGGTTTCAGAGACACAAAGAACAGCCTGTGTGTGTCCAGGCTGAAGATGTGTCTTTACTACTAACAGATATCGCAGAATACGGCATCCAGCAGCAGAAGAATCACTCCTCTGCACACAGTCTGCAACCTGCTCTGAGATCATGTAGTAAGAGTTTAGTGCCAAAACACTAAACCAATGCTTAGTCACAAAGTACTGCGCAAAAGGTATTTGCAGGCTCTACACAGACACAGACTGACACACATCTTAAGCAGCCTGCGACGGATGCTTTGATGATGCCCTAATGGGCTCTGAAGACCTCCACAGGGAAGTGGGTCAGAGAGAAAGAGTGGGACATGGGTCAGTGTAAGGGGGAGGAGAAAAAAAAAGCCAGGAAGAGAGAGCAGAGCCTGTGAAATATTCATCATGGCCTCCTCTAAGCTCTGCTGCCAGCATGATATCCACCCACAGCAGGGACTGCACTGCACTGAACACCTAACTCTGAGAATGTGTCCACAGATTAAATACCAGTATGGATACATGGAACCCATTTATGGCCATGTTACAGTCAAACCCCGCATAAAAACTGAACAAAAATGAGATTTGCATAATATGCCTATTAATAACCACTGTTCACTTTATGATAGCACATGCGTTGGATTCTCACAGTCAAATCATGATTCCCTTCCTCGGTGTTGTACTGTCACATGTTTAGTTAGCTGCATAAAAAGCAATTATGGACTGCAATATAACTTTGTACTACGTCAAATATGTCTGTTTAGGATTCTGCCCATTAGACGAGTTATCTCTGCCTGCGGACTAACTGTCATCTGTGCTGTCTAGTGCTTTTTGCCTTATTAATTTATAAAGGTTGACTGGCCAAAGAAAAGTATATATATGATTGGTTTAATTTTATCTTTTAGCTGTCTTATGTGCTCTTTGTTATACATTTTATACTCACCCTGATGAAGGCTATAAGTCAAAATGTGCCAGCTCTACAAAGAAGCTGCTTCTTTACACAAAGCACTGCTGGAGTTTATAGTTCTTATACTGACTCCCTTGCTCCAAGCAATTTGTTAGTGGGTGAGGTTGCATCAGGAACCTAAACTGCACTGCAATATTACTCATTAATGACAGTTATAAAGTAATGTTACATCTCAATGTGATAAAAGTTCAGGTTCAAATATTCACTGTACTACAATGTCAGGAATGTGCTCATAGGGACCTCCTGTGTGTTTGTCTCCTCCAGTTTCCAAGAGAAGGAGCATTTCATATTTCATGTCCTACATGACATTTTCCACAGTGGCCTTTGGCAAAGAAGTGTGTTGTGGCATAAATATGTGCATTTTAGAGACCTAATTTTGCAGTAATTACATAAAAAAGAAAAATACCTGGTTGTTGGGTTTTTTTTTTTTTTTTTTTTTACACATTACAAGATGATTTTTGTTCAGGGAACTCAGTGTGTGAACAGGGGATGAAAAAAAAGTGAACTCCTTCTCCCTTTCCATGTAAGTAGTAGCAGTAACCTCTAATGCTGGTGTCACTATACCAGTTAGAAGAAAACAAGCAGGGACTTGTGCTGTTAACTTCATTTAAAGGGTGGTGTCCTGGAAGAACTGGTGCTGTCTGATAATGAGGGGCTGCATCACCATCCTCCTTTTGTCTATTATACCAAATGGTCAAACTCTTGCCTGGAAGTAGCAAATTTCAGGTAGAGCAAAACCCTGTATTCAACTACACAAGGGCAAAAAGCTTTCACAGGTGAGTTTCTGCCCCAGGTCAACAACACAGATACAGCAGCAGAACAACCTATAAGATCTCAAATGAAGAATTTCTCACAAAAAGTGAATCATCCAAGGATAACATACCCAAAACTGGCATCATCAAGTGAAATCACAGTCGGCAAAATAAAAAAGCAACCAATTAGTATAAAAATATTTACCCACTAACCATGAGTATATACAGGTAGTTCTTAAAGATACCAAGTTACAAAGTTGATCACTATGAGAAAAGTCTTATATGTTGCTTTTGAAAAAGCAAAGAGTACTGTTACAAATGATTCCTATGTGCATGAAAAACTGTATGCAAATACTGTTTCACATGAGCGGCAATGAAAATAAAATCCTTTCTGCACCTCATAACTCACAAAGCCACATAAAACATGTTTTGCAAACTGTTTTTGGTAAGTGATCAGATCAAAAGCTTCAAGTTCTGCTCTCATTTGCAGATAGAAAAAACATAAGCTAGGCCAAACTTGAGTATTCACTTCACAACAGACTTCAGGTAACTCATTCTAGCTCTCAGTCCAACAGTTCTGTCTTTCAACTTCAGACAGTGCTGAAACATAGGCCAAGTAAGAAAAGTGAGGCATGTGTACAGTGTGGGAAATAAATTTCTTTAATCAGGACTGGTTTCTTGATGCGTCACCATTTTAGAAGGACAAAGTCCATACACCATAAACATAACAAGAGCTCAAGTGAGCATATCTGTAAATCCCCTCTTTGTCTCAAAGGTCCAAGCTGAGCTTCCTTCATAAAGCCATAAAAAAGAGCGCTGCAGACACATGCATATGTGAATACATTTGCTAGAAAATGCATGGAGACACGTGCAAACACAAAACCTCAATGAGGTGAATGGGCAGAATTACAACAAATACCATCAGCAGTAACGCCATGTTTATGAGATTTAATGTGACAGCACTGCTGAAAGTACAAGAGAAGCTGTGATACGTATTTACCTGAGATCAGGCCCTGGGTTAAAGCTTCAAGGCAAATGTGGAAATTGCTAAATCAAACAGATGCATTTGGCATTACAAAAGAGGAATACAGTTGTCAGTGCAGCCTATTAAAAAGATCTAGACTTAAGCAAATCAAATTGTTTATGGCTGGATGGTAAAACCTCAGTCTCAGACTTTTCACATTATTTCTAATGTGACACAGTCAAAGTCAAAGCATGTTACAGATCTTGTCGATTACACTCATTTATAGTTAAGCTGCAGCTATTTCCAAGGTTACTTCTGTCAGTCTGTAACCACCTTTAAAATCTTAATGTTTATCTGTTTTAGCTCTTTACCGTCACACACACTTAGTTACTGTTGTAGACAAAATACCGGCGCTAACCACAATGTAATGTAACGTTAGCTATTACGTTACTGGCTGTAGGGAAAGTAGTGTTGTGTTAGCTAACGTGGTAAACTAAAACAACCTTTAAAGCTATGGTTAACTTAGTTAGCACGACGTTATTGCTGATTTGTAGTTTGTCAACTATCAGTCTCGTTAGCTAACGTCAGGCTAGCTGCGACAGCCAAGTCCCGAAAACGTCATTAGACAACTTTCCTCTGCTCGGCCCCAAAGCCTCGGCTGTTTAATATTTGACAAACCCTGCTGGTCTGGGCTGTTATTGTTCCTGCTGCTGGTATAAACCGACAACAAATGCTTGTCAGCAGCAGCCGTGCCGACGCTTTTGGAGCATTTTGTGCTGTGGCACAGAGCTACGAGCTCTTAGCCTCCACTGAGCCAGTCTGATGGACATTTCGTCTGAACCCGGACTTGGCTCATCGGCGGAGCGAGATTGGACACAGGGGGTTAAAATACGGTTAACAGCTCGCTGGTACAAAGGTCCAACGTGTGTATCTCTGCAGACCAGTGTTTGATAATTTTAAGTTGTTTAACTTACAATACTTTTTCCTCTCTCGCTGGTGTCATCGGCGGTGGCAGCAACGGCGACGGTCTTCTTCTTCTTCTTCTTCTTCTACTTCTACTTGGGCTCCGGCCTTCCCTTCCGGTTAGCGAATTTTCCGGGAACCTCCCACTTGTGTCAGCTGCTGTGACCGATGACAACGACAACAACAACACAAAGAGCACAGTCTGCAGCCGGGGGATAGTTACATCCTTTGGACTCACGTCATGCTCTTTATTGCGCCAGTGCCCGCAGCTGTGCTATGAAGATCATTTAATTGCGCCACTTATTGACTAATGTGGTGCTATTTCTTTTTGGTATTAGTTGAATATATCTGCGATTTTATATTTTGAAAGATCAGATCTGACAGCTTGGCTTTTACAGATCAATGGCGGATCTAGACATTTTTACATGGGGTGGCAAAAGGTTTTGGTAGAGTGGCATAAGAAGGTGGCATATTATCCAAAATAACATTGCAGTTCTACTTCTGTAAGTAAATGAACAAAAGGACTATTTTTACTGAACATTTTTTTTATTGTTACATTATATTAATTAACACTTCACACACATTCTTAATCTTAGAGAAAAGGAACAAAACCAGTGTGGGGTATGATTTGGGAGGGCAGCTGGGGGGCGAACAGTACAGCCCCTGTCTGGCATTCATGCAGCTGTGAAACACTGTTTCAGCTGTCAAATGTTTAGAAATCTTTACACTAGCAGAGATGTATTATGTTTTGATGTATTTGATCATTCTAAGTCTAAATGCCAGCGATCAGCCCATATTTGTGCCATCTTCCTGAGTGGAGAGCAGGACATTTTTTTATTATTATTATTTTGCACGCATGCCAATTATATTTTAAAGACATATTTATCACAGAAACCAAAATATACCCTACATTCAATATTTGCAGGTTTGTTCTTATCCATAGAAACTCCTTCCTTTGGCCTCTCACGAATTGCTGCTCTTTGCACTCTCTCTCTCTGGACGTTTTCTTTGTGTGTGCCCAAATTTGCATGATGACCACTGAGTTAAATCATTTTACATTTTACCATTCACAGCAGGAACAAAAGCCCCTTCCAAACCGACTGACATTTTGCAGCAGGAACAATAAACTTTTAAAACTTTATTGATTATTCTGTGAAAGATGGACACAGTATAATTGCACATAAATTGGTTACTCAATAATTTAAAAAAATGTAGTTCCTTTGTAAAATTAATAATTACATCTTAATTTATGCTGACATGCTACAGAATATTTAGAAAATATTTCATGCAAGTTACTAATTATGGTAAGTGGGAATGTGTTTAGTCAAAATAAGCAGCAATCATGTTTTCTTTACTTTGACAGTTATTAATGTTTATCAGGGCCCTACAGTTGTTTGTTTTCTTTATCAGAATATCACAATTTTGTAGAGGCATCGTTGCCCTTCACCTCAGAGCAGAGTGCAGTCAGCCATTCCTTTGTGCTTGGGTCACACTTTGGGACCCTGGAGGTCTTTTGGCCAAAGCCATAGCTATCTTCTATTCCTCAAGCTGCAGAGCATGACTTATTGCATTATAGCCTGTTTTACTGTTAAAACTGCCATACCTCATTTTACGCTTCACAGTTAACAAGCCCCCAACTTCAACACTAGGCCAACTGACATTTTAGCTCAACAAAGCTGCTGTACTCTTATTAATATGAAGCGTCTTACATGTAAATAACGCTCTGTCTCTGTCATCTGACATTGGCACTGTTTGGTGGAAACAAAAAGTGGCAACAACTAAAGTCTCAAAATACCTATATATTTCACACCTATAAAATTCACAGTGGCAAAATGATACAATGAAACATGCAGTCTTAAATAATAATAATAATGATGATGATGTAGAGAGTCAGATTTCATGCTCATTCTGATGAAAATTATGACTCAGGTAATTTAATCCCCTTACTCTCAATCATGGTAATCCACTTGAATGATGAGACCAAGGTTTGAAATGTAAAATCTGTAGCATGAAAATAAAAAGAAAGTAGCACATTTTTACAAAGTGTTCCATACTGTGATTTGCCATTCATTAAGTGCACAGATTTGATCTCTATGTTTACTTTACCTGATTTTTTTAATGTTTGTTTTCCTTTGTTCATTGTAAGGAAATATGAGTACTTCTTGTTTTTTTTCTTTAGCCACCTGTCACCACCAAGTGGTGCTGCACCATAACTCATAGCTTGTATGTCATACCTGTATACTCTAAGGCAGGTTTGGGTAACACTCTGGTCCTAGAGGGTCACTGTCTATTGCAAACTATTACAGCCCTATCCAATGCTGGAAGATACCATCTCAGATGAGGGTGGAGGTGGGGCAAGACAAAGTCATTTTGTATTTTCCAGCTGTGGAAAGTCTGATAGTGCAGTATTTACTGTAGATCAAAAGAAAATTTTACAAATGCTATAATCATATCAAACATGAATACAATTCATGTACATACAACATGTTTATTTAGTTGTGGCAGTAGGGTTTCAGGGTCAAAGGGTTAAAGTTATAATAAATCATCACTGGCATACAGTAACAAAACAAGATACTGATGTCATCAGTGCAGGGTTTGTATTCCCTCCATATCCAACAGAGGTGGTTGAACTTCTAAGGTTGGAGTACTACCATCCGTACACTGAGATTCAGTACTATCTGCTCTCTCTTGAGAAAGTGAAGCTGTACATTCTGTATCTGGTACCTGCCCCAGCATAGGACATCCAAGGTCCTGTGTGTGGAGGAAAGGGCTGGATCCTACCAGATCATTTTTTCTGGGGCCATTGGTAGAGCTCTGTTGACCTGAGATATACCCTGTGCATACTGATGTGTGGATTCCTGTGGGGGTCAGAGAGCTGAAGGCAGTGTGATACTGTGGCTCACCAGTGGGAGTGACGGAGGAATGGATGGGTGTCTGGGAATTAATCTGATAATGTATGGGATCAAGGTTGGTTTGAACACTCAGAGGTGGATGGGGACAGGCAGAATTTACTGGAAAACATAAAGGGTAAGAGCTGCTCATTGTGGGAATAGAGGCATTGCAGGTTAATTGTGGAGCCTGACAAATCACTGGGAAGCTACTGTATACAGAACTGAGCCCCAGGAGTGATGGACCTACTTGGCTTTGAGGGCGGGTCATATAAGGAGAGTTTGGATTTGATGTTGAGGTTTGGAAGGGACCACACTGGCCCTGTAACCTCTGAGCTGTAGTTCCTTCTCTGTCAGAGCAGCACATGTGTAAACATGATGAAACAGGGTTAGAAGAGTGCAGCAAGGTGGGATTCCTGCCCTGGGAGGGCATCCCACCACGATCCCACACATTTCTGGCTGGGTGGCTAATTGCTTCATGGTGGAGGTGCAGCCCAGTGGACATATTTAAAGGTGCAGGAGGTTGCCAGTCACTGGAAGCAGTCACAACAGTACTGGTGACCCTCTGCATGCCAAAGGAATACGTGGAGACAGGAGGAGTATAATGTAGCATGGCTGTGTTCGACTGTAGGAAATGCATCATATCATGAAGCTCCTTTGTGAGGTTGGATACTTTTTGATTCAAGTTGGTCACCTAATAAGAAAGAGAATAAACAAACAAACAGTGGGGTATATCTGTGGTTTATGTGTTTTTATATTACTGATCATAAAATACAATACTCAGAGGAAATACACGATTGCTTCAAAGTCTACTGTTAAAAATCATAGCAAGTTCATTCATCATACATGTAACAGTAAAAACCTGTCCTGACCATATAACTTGATTTTGCACTTATAGTGGCAAAAACTAGGTCCTGTTAATAATGCCTGACCATAGCACCCAAACAGCAGCGAAAATACAAAAGATAATAATAAAATTTTTAAATTCATACTTAATAGAAAGGTGTATCAGCTGAAGTAGTATATTGGATCATAAAAACCTAATCCCAAAATAAATGCAGTGTATATCACTTTATTAATATTGATGATACCTCTTTGTTGAGTTTGCTGATGTTCTGTCTCACTTCCTCTGTCTCCAGAAGCAGGTTTGCATTCAGCTGTAAATGGTCTGGAAAAAATAAAAATGAAATATTCAACGATCTGTGTAATGTGGTAGCTAGTCCCAAAATGAGTAGGATTATAGGCACACGTTGAACATAGAGAAAACAAAATGAGATATGTTGTATTGAAATATGACATTTTACTGAAAAGATATGTTTGTGAAAAATGTTTTTAATCAAGTATTTTTATCTGCACCAGTTCAATACAGTTCACTTTTCATCCACTGTACAGCTTTCAGAGACTTTACCTGCTACATTAGTCATTGCCTCGCGCTGCTCTACATTAAACTGAAATGCATCACCATTGTCCTCTATTCCATCCACGACTCTAGCAGAGACACAAATGAGTGCTGCGTAATTTTAAATAGATACAAACTGATCACACATTCATGTTTGAATAAAGCACGATGACACATTACCTGGGGCTAAGGTTTAGTGGACTAATACAAAGCATAGATGGCATGAGGAGCTTGGGAGGCTGATGGCTCAAGCCTAGGCCACTGCTGAGACTGGATAAAGGATTTGGAGAGAGCTCCTCATTAGTAGCAGGCTGAGGAGAGGGGCTGCGACCTCTATCTCCCTGAACAGGTGAGCGACAGAGGCGGAGTGGGTTGATGGGGCTGAGTTCCTCCCCTAACATGCCTTGTAACAGAGGCACCCTCTTCTCCTGAGAGTGCCTCATATCTGCATCATCTCCCTCAATGATAAGAGGTAACTTATGGTCCATAGAAACATGACCCTAAGCAGAAGATAGTTAGAAAGTTATGTTTGTTGTTTTAAAATAAATTAAAGGTGCTAGAGTCTGCAGGTTTTTGGTACATAATAATTCTATGATATCATTATACACATTATATAAGGCCTTATAAGGCCTACACATTAAATGGGATCTCATTTTGTGTTCATTTCTTATTACCAGCTCTCTGCTGCATTTTTCTTCTTCTATAAACTGGGCTTTGCTGTTTCATTTTTCCTTTCTCTGTAACTTAACACTATTGGATATACCCTTGTTTCAGCTAAGTGTATGAATTTGGGCAGTGCCATTTTCACCAGCATACTATTGGCTTAACATGTAAATGCAGTTTATGTTGTAATTGATTGCCAGCTGAAACAAACAGATTATTGCTGAGGTATTTACCTTAGTAAGGCACACATACCTTAGAGAGTTTAGGAGTCCATGAAAACTTTGTTAGTCCCTAGAGATATTGAAAAATTAACAGGTTATTCAATCTATATTACATAGTGAGCCAAAGATACTCTATTAATGAGGAAGGCAAAGACTTTAATCACTGGTATCTGTTTGTTGACAGTATGTAAATGTCTTACAGGAGTTTCACTGCCCTCTCTCAAGTTGTAGGTGAGGTTGCGGTGGATATCAGAGCTGAACCAGCTGCTGTACTCTGGGTATAGCCCAAGGACCTCTCTTAATGCCCTAACACTGATGTACTGCAAATCACAGTAGGTTAGTGCCTTCACATCTGCATTGGTTTTGATCACTTGGTCATGTTCTGGAAGATCCGCACCAATAAGGTCACCTTTGCCTGTAGGGATTTAAATAAACAGGTTACAACAATATAGCTAAAATATGCAAAATGAAGAAAAGAGGAAATATTAGTTGCACACCCACCCAGGATGGCCAAAACCATGCCATTTCTCAGAACCTCCAAGGAACCTGAACAGACAAAATAATTGGCTTGTAGGGCATCTCCATGCCGGATAAGGTATTCTCCTGGTGCACAGAAGGAGGTTTTGATGTGCAGAGAAAGGGAGCGCAAACATCCTCTGCTTGCTCGCTCAAATACAGGCAGCTGCAGGATGTCTTTGTTCAGGTGCATGGCAATGTCAGCTCGCAGTTCATCTGGGAAGTCATGCAGTAACTAAGGTAGAAGATTGGAAAAATTAAGGTGTTAAATTATATTTGTCTCAATACATAACCCAGGTAAAATCTTGATTTTAGTTCTGCTTGATCTACATGCAACCTCTGATACAGTGGGCCACAACCAGTCAAATCATACACGACAGTAACATTTCTTATCACTGCTATGTAGGAGACACTTTGCTCTTTCACCAACTGATTCTATTGGTGCTTAGAGAAATTAAATACCTGGGTGCAGTTAAATTTCTATTAATTAAATTAAGACAAAACAAACAGTTATTATTAATCATTACAAGCAGGAAACAGTAAAAACTATTGCTCTGCTTGATTCCAGAGCTATAAAGACAAAAGGTCAAGGTAAAAATCTTGTCTTGTCAATTGTCACTAGAGACCTGCCCTGTCAGATACTGGGAAAGGCCAAACCAAAACTAATAAGCAGTTACATTTTGTTTTTAGAGTGATGGCCACCATACCCTCCCACATGCCTGGATATGGTGCTAGAACCTGCAAGTTTTTAATGGATAATATATCCTCCACCACTTAAAAATACAAAAGCAAACAATGATATGGTTAGTGGTTTCTAAGGTTGAATTACTCACGACGTGTCAAGTGATGCTCGAAAAAGCACATATGAGGTGTTAGAGCCAGCATGTTCTCAGTGTCTGTTACCTTCAGGGAACAGTGAATTAATTATCTACAGATGGTGAAGGTGAGGGTGTTAAGGAGTATTATCTCAATTTCAACTCCTACCCTAATAATTACAGGGAACGTCTAGATGGGTTTTGGCACAGTTACTAAAGTTCTATTTGCAACAATGGGACAACTACTTAAGGAAGTGGAATAAGACGCTGATTCTCTGGAGTCCAGAGAATTTGAGGTGACCCACTTTATTGATGACATTTCTGAATCAAGAATCTAGCAACCACACAAAAAGTACTTCTTCGTGAAAAAGACATTTCTGCAGCCTGCACAATTAATATTTTATATTCCACTCAGTTTCTTATAAAAAAGAGGCAACATGTAACAGAAAAACAGAAGATACAGAGGGCTACTCTATGATGGAACCACAAGACTGGTTTTAATTTGTGATTCTTCACCCACCTCATTGGCATTGATACCATTGTTGACTGACCAGGTTGCCTGAAAGTACTCCAGCATCCTCTGCTTCAGCTGTTGCGGTAGCCGATGCACACGAATAAAGTCCTTGAGATCCTTCATTCGAGTGTGATAGAGAGAGCGTCGTGAGTACATGCGTTGAATGATGGCAGTTACATTGCCGAAGACCACTGCATGCATCAGGGCTGGAGATGGGAGAGGAAGTAATTTTACATATTCTCAGAACATTTGCCATAATGTGGTGAATTATCTTCACATTGCCAGGAAACTCACCTCCCATCAGCATTATGCAGATGGAGAAGATTTTCTCGGCGTCAGTATTGGCACACACATTACCAAAACCTACACTGGTAAGGCTACTGAGGGTGAAGTAGAGAGAGGAGATATAGGCACTAGGCATGGAGGGACCACCCATGGTGCTGTTGATGTATGGCGTCTCCAGCCGCTTTCCCAACTCCTGAAGCCAGCCTGGTGGATGAGGTTACAAGAAGGTTGGGTAAGACTTGTGGTCTGTCTTAGGTGACTAACAAATTGTAGAAAGTGAGTGTTTTACTTTCTTTCTTTCTTTTTTAAAGTCTGCTTCAGTGGATGAGGGTCATCTGCTTTAGTCCACCATATAACGTGTCTTAGGTGGCATAAATAGGAATGATTTCAAGCATTAATGGTGATATAATTCTACTTTATTATATTGAATATATTGAGTATACCTAATTTCCTTTATCTGCCTTATTGTCTTTTTTTCTGTAAAGCACTTTGAATTGCATGAACCTGTGTGGAAGGTGCTGTATAAAACTTGACTGATACTAATGAAAATAGTCTGTGACCTACACTTCCTCTGGATTGAGGAGATGAGCTAGCGGTTGAAACGATGCTTAGGCACTCAGGCACTGAAGCGTGACTCAAGAGATGTGCAGCACTGGACCACTGGGGTTGCCAAGGGAGGCAGCAAAATGATTCAACAAAGCTTAATGATTGAGGAAGAATATTATAGCCTTGATTCAGTGGTTTGGGAGCTGTCAGACATGTGCTCACCTATGTCCCAGGTAACGGGGTCACTGCTTTCTATCTCCATACGTCCGATGACGTACCAGACACAGGCCATCCAATGAGCCAGCAGGGCAAACACAGACATGAGCAGGGTCAGGACCACAGCGCTGTACTGGGAGTAGCGATCCAGTTTCTGTAACAGGCGCAGCAGGCGCAGCAGACGAACTGTCTTCAACAAATGCACCAGTGAGGTCTGGACAAGGAGAAGGAGAGCATCCAAGTTTGTGCATCTTTATTGTGTCACTTTTTAAATATCTTTTCAGCACATGCAGATTTGTTCCACTCTTGACTCTATTGTGAAGAATTTGCTCTGAATTTAATATTAGTTACTATTAGCAGGAGGTTATTTTAACCAGTCAGTTTTAATAACACCAAGGCTACAGTTACAAAATGTCCTTGTGTGTCAGCTGAGGCCTAAGGCAAAGTAAAAATAATCTACTAAATGTACTAGTGTTTATCTTGAGGATGAAACTGAAGCGAGCAGAGAAAAGAAAATGCTCAGTGACATGGATAAATGTAGAGGGATAATCATGTCCAGTCCAAAGCTCCAGTAGAAATAACACTACTAACATTAGTCTTCAAGTTAGTGCACGTAAAAAGGTTGTACAGTACAATGGAAGGTATAATGACATTCTTACCACTGTAATGTTGAAAGCGTAAAGAAGGTCAAAGGGTAAAGCTGCCATCAGATCGACAAAGAACCATGTGGTGCAGTAATGGAGGTAGATGGATCGGGCATCGTACACTACCTGACCTGACTGACTCACATAGGTGGTCCGGAAATTTAGGATGATATCTGAAAAGGAGCAGTGAAAACAGGAGAAAAGGAAAAACAGAAATAATATATAAAAAGAAAAAATATTTCATAATGGCATGACATACTGTATTTAGGTCTAAGATGAGCAGTTTGGGACTACAACACAGGTAAATACAAACAGGATTTATTACCAACCTACAAATCCATTTGTGGAGATAACAGATTGTAATACAGCTGACATCATTTAGCAGAAGTAAATCTGAATATTTGATAAGATTATTAGTCAGTTTCAATCTTGCAGTATTTTTTTTTTTTAAATGATGGACATCAGGAAGATTTAGCTGTTGTGTTGGTAACATCTAATCACAATATCCTACCAAAACCGTGAATTTTTTCCTAGCAGTACATGAAGTGACATGACATGAGTCCGGTAGTACATTTAATTTTTCATTAAACATTAAAAATGAGGGTTTTTGTGCAAAAAGAGTGAATGTAGTGTGGCAGTTCAAAGAGAAGTGTTTGATTCTGAACGTCTTCAGTGAGAATTGCCATAAAAATGGATTTAGGAAAAGGAAAAAAGTTAACAAAAGGAAAGAGCAACAGCTTGTGATGCCAGGTGTGTAAATTTTGAGGACAAAATATCCCCAGACAAAGTTATTGAGAGAGATGAAGTCAGAGAGCTCATTCACAGATGTGCCATCACACTTCCTTTGGAGGAAAAGTGGGACAAAGTGAGAGAAATCTAATTATGATTCGTAACCTGGGGCAACAGAGACACCCTGAGCGCGTGAGGAAAGGTAAAAGGTTTCTAGGCATCACCAGGGAAACCACTGCAACTGCACTGGGAAATATAGTAGTTCTTAATTTAAACTGAACATTGGTATCTCTCGCAATACTTCAAGATGCTTCAACATAAAGGTCAGCTGGTGTGCAGTATGCAATCACTGTACAACTTGTTATTTTAAAATTATAGAGGCTGCAACTAACACTATGTTATTAAAAAAAAATTGGAATAAAATTGCCTACTGTCTGGAGGAAGAAAATTATTAGCTGAGGTTTCGCAGAGATAGTTCAAATTTTTAAAAAGTATTTAAAATAAGTCATTCAAGTTATCACCTTTACAAGAATTATATTTTAATAGAAAATAAACACATCATACCAAGTATGAAGAGCATTTCAACTGCTATATCACTGCCCATAGTGGTGCGACTGACAAGTGAGTGATGGTCAGTGCTCTCGTCATGACTGACAAAGCAGACATCGTAAGGCACAGTGACAGCCACGTAGAAGGTGGCCAGTAGAATCAGCCAGTCCCACAAGGCCTTGGAGATGCTGTAGTGTAGCAGGATGAAACGTGACTTCTTCACAGCTGCCACCTTGTATTCAGGCAGAGATGGTTTCTGGAACACACTCTGAAAAACAGGACATATTCAACTTGAAAACACATCAAAATCCTGAAAGTGTCACCAAAAACTGTGCCCGGTGATAAATGGAAGTCATGAGGTTTAAACCCTCTTATTTGACGAACTTACTCAGCCTTAGGAATCTGAAGCACTTGGTTTTACATTTATGGCCATTTTATACCCTAAGATATATTTCATCTTTTGGATAAATGATGTAAGGATGTACATTTTTTTCTGTGTCCCTTCAGACAATGTTTGCATACAACAATTAGTTGAGCATGAAACACTGCGTGTAGCTACTCGACATGCAAGTGGTCATCCATCTTCAATATCCACATCATGATAATGTTTTGGATCAATTAGAATGGATTTAAATAAACTAGGCCATTTATGCCCATATGCTTGGTTTGAAGATTGTCCCAGATTTAAAAACATCAATTTTTAAATTAGAAAAGCTTTTGAGCAGACTATTCAGAGAATTCACAGTGCTACTGTTTTGCATGTCAGTTAGTTTTAACTGTAAAAAAATACATTAAGTAGAAAACAAAAAGTGAAACATTTAAACTCTAGGGTTTCACGCCGTCTAGTGAATAGAGCAACTGGAGCAGCCTTTAAATCCTCATCTGTATTTATAAGACAAGTGACACACAACTTCAACACACAACAAAATTTCAATTATTAAGAGAAAAGAAATATGACATTTTCAAGAAAAGCTGCCAAATATCAAGGAGTAAAAATGAATAATGAAATACTGACATTTCTTTGTACATTGTAGGTTTCATTATTTTAATCCAGATGTTTACACTCACGTTGGTCAGTTTCCTCTTCCCCCTCCTAGTGAACAGGTCAGTCAGGCGGTGCAGAATAGTCCTCCCCCTCTTTCGAGCTTGGGAAAAATGTGGTAGATTGCTTTTCCTGCTGTGGTGAGCAGTCCCTGACATACATGTGAGCAAATTTACAATCACTTCCCCTGAATTGTGCAGTATTTTTTTTGTTTAGAATTATATAAACAAATAAGGCAGGATGACATTTTGAGGCTGAAAAATATCAAAATTAAGATAGGACTAGCCACAGAAGGAAATGCAATAGGCAGGCCTCACCTTCTCCTTTGGTGTAGTGATGACTTTTCCCATATGATTCACTGACATCTTTGAAGGATAACAGGACCAGCACCACCTCGCCTTTCTCATTTTTAATTGGCACAATATCCAGCAGGCACCAAAATGGATTTCCTGAGGATATTTAAAAAAAAAAAAAATCCACTGAGATTGCCTAACAATATTGTTCGACAACTTTCCTCCAAACCGATAATTGGATTTTTATTAATACTGGAACAAAAAGGCCAACCTAACCTCAATTCACTGTGTGTGTTCTCAAGTTGTTTTTCCTCACAGAGAATAAAAGGTCAGGAAAGAGGTTTAAATTGAAAACATCGTGACCAATTTTATAACCAATATGTATAAATATTTTTTTAGGTTAGGTTTTAGACATTTTAATTTTAAATTAAAAGTGTGTTTTTGAGTGCATGGTCTTCCTCACCATTTTTCCTATAGAAGCAAACTTCTCCCTGGTACTCCTGCTGGCCCTGCAGAGCTTTGTCCACCTGTTGGATCACATCTTCACTGGTCTCGGCCCCATGGAGGAAGCTGCAGGTACAAGTCTTCTGCATCACCTCGGTCCGTACAAAGCCGGTCAGCTCACAAAAACCGTCAGAGCAGTACACGATGGGGTAGCCGTAGCGACCCTGAGCATTTCCTAGTAGGAAGTTACTGTCTGTGAGGAAAATAATAGTTGACCAGGTTAGAGCTCAAACTACTACGTGGGATTGAGGAATTGAAAATTATGATATTTCTGTGCTTTTTAGCTGTGACACAGTTTGAGACAGTGACTCAGAAAGCACAACATTCAGAATAGATGATCTGATTGTGCCTTTTTCCCACAGCTACATACTTTACTTCAGACTTCATCATTTGTTGGTGTACCAACAGAAAACATTTTTTTTATAGCTGGATCATGGAGTTTGCCTTAAGCTTAGATCTCTTTAAAAGCCTGGTGCACGTCAGAGAAGGCTTTGAACTATGCTGGTGGTGTGTATGAAGACTAACGTTATATACAGGTCCCCAGCTGGCATCATGGGGGGCCATTGCCTGATTGAGGCTCTGGCCCTTAATTAGCAAGTGGAACATGTTTTCATCCTACCACTGGTTATGCAATGGACTTTGGTATTGACACATTTATTTCTGGCATTAAATGGAGCTCATATCTTTTAAAATACATTGTTTGTAAACAATTTTTAAATTTTATTTTTAGAAAAGCTGTGACTGGGAAACTGAAAATACTATTTACACTCAGTATTAGTTAAAGCTTGATAAAATCAATGTAGTCTAATAAAACAGCCCTGCTAAGAGTCATACCTAAAAGTTTTAATGTACAGTTTTTGGTGAAACTAAGAAATTCAACTTTATGATCATTTTAGAAAATGTTGTTTGTGCTGTTGAAATATACTGTACTGAATTATAACAACATAAATTGATTCTGTTAATTCTGTTAATTCTAAAATGGCACATCATCAATGTTAAAATACAACATAACAGAAGCTAACAAAGTTAGTGATTATATAACAGTGGACGCTCCCAAGAGAAAGAATACTTCTGCATACCATGAGCTCTATTATGCCTGAGAAATAATGGTGTCGATGAAGATCCCTGGGAAATCAATTCAGATAGAAAAAAAAATAAAACAATATTGCTGCTGGAACACTGACAAGTCATTTTAGGGCAGGAAGTGTAGGTGGTGAAGCACAAGAAAATCATTAAACTCCTGCCTGTTAACAGAGCACTATATTCAATGTGCAACATAATGTATGTATCTTATGTATTAAAACACAGAATAGTCAAATAGCAAAGATGTACTTCACACTTAATGGCCACAAACTGGCTGCCATGTGAAAAGAAATACATTTTAACAGGTTCCATTTAAGCTTCAGAATGGTTTGTACAAACAAATGACACACTCCACAATCTATTATAAAGACAAACAGCCAGATCTTGTTATAATTCACCATCTAATGCAGGTCTGCTTTGACTGGACATAAGCTTAAAAAGCTTTTCATTGGCATCTTTTAGAGATTCATCCATTCATTTAGAGATTCATCCATTCATTTGCTTTTGAATGCAGGCGGATTCAATTTCAAAAAAACATCTTTGTTTGACTGTGGTGCAAAACACTATAATGATGATGTAGCTGACAGGACAATGTTAAGCACCTGTGCTGCAGCCAGTTTTAATGATTGTTGCTTTGCATCCTCCCTGAGGCTAGGAGAGTAAACACAGCCTGATAATGCCACAGTTTGTTCAGATGCATGCAGCTATAAACCTACCTGATTTTTAAACCAAATATACAATAGCCAAGTAGGCAGCATTTAGGGTGTGTTAAAGTGTTTGTTCCAGAGGCAAGGACATGCTGTTGACATGCATGTGGATATATTCTTCCTGATATGTGTAGAGTTAATCTCACAAGAAACTAAATTAAGATCTTTCCACACTTGTGTTGCCATAGCAATTTCTGCAGAGGAAAACTAAAACATATGGCAATGCTGCAATTTGCATCAGTGAGGTTACCAAGACTCTGTGCCCTCTGAAACACAGATGTATCCAGTAAAGGATCTGCAGAGCCTGATTCACACTTAACTCATTTAATAGATTTGACTAACTGTAACTGTTAAAGCACTTAAAGTGTGCAAGAACGCATGTGTTATAATATTTTTAGTATGAATAAAATGATTCATGAACAGCATGGTTTATACTGTCATCCTTTAAAGTCCAAAGACCTATTACTGTGATTTGTCAATCACTGTTTATTCCTAATCTTTGAAAAGTGATGTAATTTAGATTGTTACAAAATGACAAATAATAAAGTTTTTAGTCAGTGAACCATTCTGTTACATCCTTTGCTCTATTTGCTTCCACTAAGTTTAACTGCACTCACACATAATAATCGTTATCACTATAATAATTATTATAGCACTTGTAAGCAGTAGAACGATGCAATTCAAACACCTACTTAGGCAATTAGCAGAAGATGCTGTCACCAAGGAGGAAGAAAAGAAACTTAGAGCTTTCTATACTGTATGCCTGGTTCTCTATATTTACTGTATATCACTGGAATATTTAAAATTCTGGATCCTGCAGCCAAAAAATGTATAAGATACCATATGTTGCTCTAAACAATCAAATCAATTCAGTCTTTATCTGACATTACCTATATTTTCAGGTGGTGACTGATCAGATTAAATAGTTTTCACCTATTAAAGTTATCACTGATATTTTTGCCTTCTGCATAATCCATTGTAATGAATTTTCCTGTTTATGTTTGAGGATCATGTGAACACCACTACCATTCCCCAGAGTCCAACATCAATTCACATTCACAGTGCAGATATTTGGACAGGATGTAAAATAGACTTTTAGCGCTGCACTTATCCCCTTTTCTTCAAAGAGGTGTCATTACAAAGAAAAGCTTTCAGTTCAGCTGAGACAGATTCAAGGCATCCAATAGATTGAATGTTGCCCTGCTCTTAAGCCATGGCATATCGGTTGGCCCCTTCAACTCCCACTCACTCACTTGGTCAATCCGCCCACTTGCATATCTCATACAGAGGTACTGCAGCAGCTAGGATTGAGAAAATGCCTGCTGCACTGATGTATGCATGTGGGAATCTGTTTGTACACACAGTGTGAAGAAAGGATGAAGGATTTGTGTACGTGTGTACGTGTGTGTGTGTGTGTGTGTGTGTGTGTGTGTGTGTGTGTGTGTGTGATGCAGCGTAGATATAATGTAATCACACTGAATTTGTGAGTTTGAAAAATATTGTTGCATTTCAGAGTGGTAACACACAAGACTTCCAATATATGCAAATGGTGCATTTAACATTTGTGAAGATACTGAAAGTCCCATCATGTTTTCATGTTATCAGTTAAATTTAACATTTTTAGTTGTGTGTGATTTTAACATTTTGAGTTCAAACTCACAAACTTAAGACTTCTAGTATAAAGGTTAGAATGAAAGTAGAAAATTATAATTGCTGCAGCACAGAGTTGTTGAATGTAGATTGATGGAGAAAGTTTTATTAACTTAAAATTCAAATCTATAACACAAAGACATGTTCAAAAAGTGAAAGTGTCTAAATGCTTTCTGGAGCTACTGTACAGACAACTATTAACAAATCTGTTTCTGAATAAGAGCTCTATTTTATATCACCATCACACCATTGATCCTACACCTTGCACAAAAGCACCAAAAGGATATGCAAAGTAAATACAATTGAATAGATCAAAAATGACCATTCATATACAATATATCATTCTAAACTGCACTGTTCAACTCCATTTATGGTTATGGTTTACTCTAATAACTTCTTATTCTTATAATTGGATCTCACTATTGTTGGACACAGTTGTTGACAGCAGTGTTTCTCAGTGTCAGCTACGATCATAAACTGGGTTGCAAAATTGCCACAGGCTAAAATCGTAAAAGCTCGGCTTAGCTGGTATAGTTAAAGTCATGCTTAAAATTGAGACAAAAACATTTGCATTCGGCTACTGCCCCCGCGACCCGGCCCTGGATAAGCGGTAGACGATGGATGGATGGATGGAACATTTGCATGCAGCACAATATTAACTGTGTAATGTGTGTCTCTAAAGAAAAAGTTTGAAAAATGGTGATGATGCTCTGCCAAAAAACACTTGTACTGGCAACTAGTACAAGGATGTACACAAACACAGTATTTACAGATTATTGTTTCTGTTCCACAAACTGTATCTAAGCTGCAAACTTGCAAAGTGTCCTGTTAACATAAGCAATGTACTATTCATGCACCTTTATAAGTAATGAAAGATATTCTCAGATGCATGTTTTCTGTTATTAACAGTATAAATGTATAAATGTTTTTTCCAAAGTACTTACGAGTGCCATCAAAGTGGTTTGCAATAGAATCCAGGAATGTGTTTTGTGGAGCAAGGAGGCCCTTCATCACAGGCATCTTGCACTAAGAGAAGGCTGCAGGCTCATATAGCAGTTTCCAGTAGTTTGTCACCATTCCCCAAAGAGGACCTGAAAGAGAACCACGATGCTTCTCCTTGGGCTCGCTTGCAACTCTTCTACAAGGTTGTATTGTAGTGTAAGTACTGTAGTTCCTATTCTGTGCTGTCAAGAGAAAACCACGGACTTGCATCACACAGAAAAGCAGTTTCTTCTTCGGATGAAGCTCCAAGGTGCTGCAGATCTCCGCTAGTATTGAATCAGAAGCTTTCAGGTTCAGCTGCGCATCCCTCTGCTCTCAGCACTACTCCAATATCACAGAAAAGCCTCAGATTCTCTACAATCAGTCTATCTCCACTCACCATGGTTCCTGCCATCTCCAAGTCCCCTGCCTCTCTCTCTACCTCCCTCTCTCACACAAAAGCCTGAACCATCCCCCTTTCCACATCCACACAATGGGAATTCATTAGTTATCTCTGTAACATTCTCTTTCTGATACTGAACCTGTGTACTACTATATTTCCAGTCCCCAGAGAAATTACTAGAAATTACTTTCTTCTATTTGCTATGTCCTGAGTTTATATATATGTATATATATATATATATATATATATATATATGTATGTGTGTGTGTGTGTGTATCTACCCAATATATATATATATATATATATGTATGCTTCCTATCATATACATAAATGTCACATTGTGTGTGCCTCCTCTCACACATAGTTGCTGTAATATTACTGTACAAGCCTACATTTAAATGCAGACAGTGTCATAACATTTCTAAATAACAGTGTTCATTGTATCTTCTTAAAGCATCCCAAACATCACTTTCCCTCAGGTAACATATGGAAGTGTAAAGCTGTTGTGCCCAATCACACATTCACTGTGACAAGATGCTTTTGTGCACTTGTGATCAAAATCTACAATATTTTAAGAAGAGTTTAACATCAGCGCCAGCTTTCATATCAAAGGTATTTTAGCGCGGTCAATAATTAATTAATCCACACAACAGTCATTTGGTCCCATTTGAATTACTTTACTACAAGCAAATCTAATGTCTGTGGGAGTGTGCAGCTTTAGTCAGGTGCTTGTACCATGTTGCTGAGCAGCAGCTGTTCCTGAATGTGTGGCTTGTTTTTCTGTGTCAATTTTAGGTGCAACTGAGTACCAAATCAGTCTAAACCATCACTGCAGTCACAAACAGCATTGTTACAACAGCAGTGAGTGATAACTTGCAAGATTCAAAAGCAAAGTCAACTCAGTAAATATCCCCAAAAATAAGAAACAAACACGTATCTGTATACAGCAAGCTCCATCTGCCTCTGTCTCCACATTGAGGTAGTCATTTCAATAATATGTCCAGACATGTCTAAGATAAAGAACACGTTGATCAATGCTAATATGGTGATTAGAAAATATACATCAGAAAGAGGACAGGTATCAGTCAGCGTCATAAAACACATGCAGTGGAACAGAAGCCAGTCTCTAAGAGGGCGGGAGTCTGTCCAATTGGCCTGCTAAACATCTGACCGACATCCAGTATTTTCATATTTAATAAGTCTTAAAACACAGAAGGGTTCATTTTGATATCTTAAAAGAACTTGCCGAGTGCTGGTAGTACTTCCTCTTATTATTCCTTCTTCTATCAAAAATTATTTTTTTTCTCATATTTACATAATGGCAAACATAAAAGATGACAGAAACATTTGATTGTTTACAAAACAAGGCATCCTATTGGAGGATGAGCTGATTTTGTAATCAAGCTATCATCTGTATCACCACTATCATACATGTTGTTCCTTTGTTTTCAGCGCCATCTTGGGGTTAACCTAATTCCTACACTGTGATGAGCTTCTAGGCATATACTGCATTAAATTAAAACACAGATTCAAGTGTGAGCCAAGTCACCCTGCTTCTATTCTGCCTAATGCTGTTTAAAGAAAGAACTCTATGACTCTGTATATCAGATAATCTGTGTCCTCATCCCTTGTGACATAGTTCCTGTTCATACAAGTATGTCTTTTTCAGTTTTGGTCAGCCTCTCTGAAGCCAGGAATCGATTGAAAATACCTGCTTTTATGTTTCTGCATTGAGTTGTATGTATAACATAGTCACATCAGATAAAAGAAATCTTAACATTTACATAAGATATCTTTAGTTTGGATCCTAGGAAACACATCCAAGAATGACTAAAAGCATGATGTCAGCTATATGTTTTTATTATATGTATTTATATACACTATTACACATGTCCCTTCAAATGGGCACAGTTCAGAGAAAATTAAAAAAAAGTTTCCACCTGAGGAAACAGTATATATTTTCTATGATAATATTCACAAAATAAGTGGGGTTGTTCTACTTAAGAGTCTACAGTCCCAACATACTTAAGGATGACTATCTAGCTCAAAACAGGTGGGGATGTTGTGATGATAGTTCCTATGTGAGACACCCAGTCCATGTACCGCTCTCGAGCCCTTTCTTCAGTCCTCTTGCCCATAGTGAGGATCCCTGCCGCTTGGTTCCTGGAGCCTTGGAGGAGCTGGTGGAGTCGGCTCTGCAAGTGATGCTCGCCTTCTCTCCGTTTACCCATAGTAAGGATGCCAGCAGCGGCATCTCCTGTGAGGGGTCCCCCCAAGATCTTACTGCCAGAGCGGCACAACAACACATAGAGGCGGCAGGAGCGAGATGGTTGTCCGCAGCACTCGGACACGTTGTGAGCATCACAGGTCAGTTGAGATAGCAGCATCATCAAGATCAGCACCAGGACTTTCTGCTGAATGAAAGACGTGTTCACACCCAAATAAACTAATACAGTTGCCATATATGCATGTAGTTCTGGCAGACTTAAAAGAAAGAAAAAGTGACAATTATTCTGCATATTGAAACCCTAAAATATCACCAGGGATACAGCTTAGCAATTTGCCTCTACAAACATCACGTATACTGTTAGAGACCACTGATCTAAGCTTTGCAACACTTATCGTGAGATGATGAAACAAAGAAAGAATATTCAATAAAATGACCTAGGTAACATGTCACGTCTACAGAAAGTGTTTAAAGTTTTTAAAATAACCCAATTATGGCCCATATTGATTCCATGAACAAAGAAATCCAGCTTTCTATAAATGCAACCCAAGTCGTATGGTTTGACCATTTGAATGAGATACTTAGGATCATAGCGACATGCTAAAACAATGTCAGGTGCTAAACATTCAGCTGTTGGCAGGGCCAAAAAGCATATAAACGAAGAAACGTATTGATATAGAAGTACAGTAGAAACAGATGGAAACATACACACCTACGAGTAAATAAGAACTATCACTATTATTATTTGTTAAACAAATTGTTGAATTTCAAATACAGGTAACCTTACCCTGTTAGATGTGTTCATCCCAGCAGATTTCTGGAAGTTGGCGGGGAACCACATCATCTTTTGGCTTGTGGGAAGGGACGTTATCTGATCTCCCCAGGGGAAGAGCAAGTGTCCTTTATATTGTTCTGTGTTGACCACACACACACACATACCCTCTGTGGACGTCATTCAGGACAACCACAAACATGACACAAAACCCACTAATTCTCTTGCTTCTGCTCCTTGTTGGTTTGAGAGTTTGTTTGCTAACATTAATTAGTGTTATGTGTCAGATCATCTCCAAGGCACTTGTTTGGCCCCTTTGGTGCACTACAGGTATGTCTTTGTGGCTGCACGCCAAAGGTTTATTAACACATACCATCAAAATGAGTAGTGAGGCACAGAAGTCAATTAGCTACTGCGTCCAGTCAGATCTCAAAATATCATAAAATACGGAGCAAAGTCCTGATGGCCTTTCTCAGTTCCACAGACAACCTAATTCAAAGGTCATACTAATCAGGTTTTACGGGCTTAATTCTCTCATTCAAATGGATCAGTTTGGTCCATTTTCTTGCTTTCATTTAAAACAGACCTGTCAATATTAAGTGATATTGTTTTAAGTGAAAGGGGAGAGGCCCTTACTGGTTTCCTGTGGGAGGCCAACAACCCCTAGTCTCACATGACCATGCAAGATAACAAAAACGACTTAAAAGCAATTATTGACAATCAGGATGTTGTTTCTATCTTTGCATCAGGCCATTTACTTAACATCTGTTGCCATCCTGTGGACAACAGGAAACGGCTTTAAGTAGACAAACTAATTCATGATAAAATAAAAGGCCTGCATCGTGTTTATTGATTAGTTTAGATCAAGAGAATGAACAGTGCATCACAAGCAATCAATGAAGCTTTCCAAAAGCTTTATTGATTAAGTTATATTCACTGTGAAATCTGCTTTCAAAATGCTCTAAAGAGATTGTAAGGTCTGTTTGAATGCAATCGAAAAAGTTACTTGACTCAGTCATTCTCATTCTCAGTTAAAACAGGCTCTAACCTGGTATTCCTCGTTCCAGGCCTAGATGCACTGTTCGTCTTGATCTGTACCAACAGCTCAAATTCAAGTCAAATTAGCAAGAACAGCCATATTTGACACATTCATTACATATGCATGTATCCCCATTTCAAAGGCATTAAAAAGCAATGGCTGAAAGGAGACAGGATAAACAACGAAGCAAGTTTTAATGGGCCATTTAAAAGAGCTCTTACAGAATCCACTCTCACTTTGCAGTGAAACACGTCAGGTTATTGTTTGACCCTCGTGTTGTGGCTCTAACCCATAATACCTCATTCCAGTCCCACATGCACTGGTTGTCCTGATCTGCACCACAGAACAACAGGTGTCAAATCACTGTATGTGGACGTAATGTTAAAAAAGAATCAAATATCAATAAAACTAACAACAATTATTATAATATCATCAATAATATCTGTGTCTGCAAGAATTCTTATAGCAATATATGTTCCCTTCATACATTTTACATACAGTTTACATCTATATTTATTTTGTGTTTTTATTGACAGCAGTATGATGTCCCTGTTGACCTTTGACCTATAACAGACAGGGTCAGATATTCCAGTTGTGAATGGCAGGTGAGCTCTGCCACATAAAGATGTGGGCTAGCTCCACCCTGGGGACCAAAACACCAACTCACATAACGTCACACACACACAGCCCCTGGGGAGGAGACAAGGAGACCCTGTGAGGAGACTCCAGAAACGCTCCATAACTTAAATCCTAACAAATGGACACTGGTGACGTGTTGGGCATGACGGAGGTCGACACAAGCAATGAATGCAAATGGATAATCGGTGTGACTGCACACGTCAAAAGCTGCAGTTTATTTTTTTTCTGTTTTAGCTCTACAGCCCTCAGTTTGTGCTGAAATGGTCACCTGTGACTCCTACTAAGCTCAGCCTACACAAGCTGTTGTACTTCATGCAGGTAAAAAGAAAATGGCATCCTCTACAACAAAACACGTGAGGGATTGTATTCTGCTTTATGTCTAAGATGTAGGAGGAAGCGCGTGACCGTGAAGAAACAAAAGCTCAGACGTGCCAAGGAGTCTTTAGAAATGAAAAGGCAAATTTGTGGCATTAAATGCCAAGGTGAGGTAACGCCTGTACCCACAGAGCTAGAGTACATAATAAAGGGCCACGTACTGTGACTGGCACTGCCCAGAGAGAGACAGGGATCTTTGACTTATTGATCCAACTACAGTACTGAGCACATTCGTGTACAGAAACACCAGCTGTTACTCTTTGTTTTTCAGAGAAAAAAAACAGAAGAGACCGAAAAATTTGTCAGATGGAAAAAAAAAAAAACACTGTCTTTGAGTTTTCCATCCTGTTTAGAAATGTGTGATTGTGCGGCCTCTCTTTCTTTTCTCCGTAAAACCTCTTGTGAAACCAAACCTCCTCTCAGACTTGTGTCTCACTTCTAACACGGCGAGTCTTCCTTACCATCATCTCTTTCACTCTGTCTATTATTTCCTCTGTCTCCCTTCCATTACCGGCCTCCTGCTTTGCCTCTACACCTTTCTGATTCTGCATCTCTACCTCATGCTCTCTGTCTCTCTTTGGATAGGATTCTCTGTGGGCACAGGCTGCAGGTCAGCAGGATCCCAGAGGATCATCACTGACCAGCTCTTTCTCAGGGATGACGTCGAGAGTTCCTGCTGCCCTGTGCTGCTGGCTCTGGAACTGAAACTGATGCTGGGGTAGGGGTGGGGGTTGAGGATAGGCTGGTGGTTTTGGAACAGCTTGAACCAGAGGGAGAGCTGGTATATGGGGGTGTGGCTGGGGAAGCGTATGGAGAAATGACTGAGGTGCGATCTGGGATTGGGGCTGAGTTTGGGACTGGTGAAGTGGTGGATGTTGGAGGTGGGGCTTGGCTTGAGGCTGCTGCTGCATCTGGACCTGGTAGTGGGGATAGTGCTGTAGCTGCGGGGAAGCTGCTCCATTTTTACTGAGCCCACAGGACTGAGCTGCACAGTGAATCTGACGCAGTGTGTCCAGTGCCTCGCTCTTCGCATGCTTCAACAGATCTGCCTGGCCCTGAGAATCAGAAAAGACAGAAAGAAAAGGAGAAAGAATGAGAGACAGCTTTGTCAACAACTCCTAACCATATCAGATTTTAGGGCATCAAAAACAGGAACAATCTTTGATATCCATTTCCTGAGGACTGTTTTCGAAATATCAACATCTATGCCTATGCTACCTTTGTGTCCTGGTATCAAAGATAATTTAGTCTCAAAAGGACTTTTAAAGGGTTACATAAAGATTAAATAAAATAACATGAAGGAAAACTGCTATAGGAACAATTACCCTTAGTGCATTGACCAACTGGATGCAAAAGGGGGCAGTATAGAGCTTTATATAAAGGCCTTTGGTTGCTTGCCAGTCCTTTCGTACTGTTCCTCTCAGTTGGCAAATAGTGCTGTCATATGGTGATAATATTACACTACATTTCTGTTCTTTATTTGGGAGCACCCCGAGATGAATCCCTGCCATATGTGGCGGAAGAGGTCAGGACAGGCATCCTGTTTTACAGCAGTGTCAAGTCAATCTGGGCCGCTGCCATGGCTGTCTGTGTCCTGAAGTTAGCTGTCTCTGCCACGTGCAAAGTCTTTTCCACAGATATTCCTGAGTGAGTGGTGCCTAAATTGTCAGAATTGGCCCCCAAAAAATCTGATCAAGTAAAAAAAAACTCTCTAATTTAAACGTACAGAACTGTCACCTGTCAGACTTTTCAGTCTGTACCAGTACCCCCACTCCAAAACTTTCTTTATACTATTATTCCTGCAACATCTGTTCACATGCAAGTTGAAAGCAGTTGCCGTCTCTTCTGTGAATCTGCATATTTTCCCTCTCTCCCACAGAACTTCAATCTGGACTGCACTTGACCTGCTGTGACAGCTCGATGAGCTAACATTCCTGTGAAGAGGCACAAACTGAGCTGTTTTTCACCAGACTGAAGTGTAAATGGTGAAAGGGATCAAGTTCTCAGAGCCACAGGGTAGGCGCAGCAGTCTGACATTTTAGAGAATGACTAAAGGTGCTGTACTTCACACAACACCTCACATTCGGCTCCCAGATGATGTTAAAATATGGGGTAAAAGGCCACTTTTACCTGAATCACTTCAGCATGCAAACCATGAGCATGAATAAGTCATATTTTTGAGAAAAAAAAAAAAAAGTAAATTATGTAAGTCATGACTCACCAGGCATAAAGTAAGACAGTAAGAAGCTTGCCCTGTGCTGCCACAACAAAAATCAAAACAGTGCTTGTATTTGGGTGTATTTACCCCTCCAAAGCTATCTATGAGAAATGGGCTATGTGACAAAGAAACATAAGCAACACAGAGCATTTCAACATGAAATGTACTTTGTGTTGTGGATTCCACGGATGCTCAGCTGAGCCAATAAATATTGTCCTTGAAGCATCCACAAAAAAAAAAAAAAAAAAAAAAAAAAAGTTTTTGAGTCAATGATTCCTTTTTTTTTATTTCCTTAAAATGCTCCACAATATACTTGACATTTTCTTCAAGGTCTCTGTTTCTGTTCCTCTGTGTTTCTCCTGACAAAGGTATAATGAGTGACATGTTGAGAATGCTGGAAAAAAATGGCCAAATGCCCTCATTCATCATGACAGCTCTGATCGGACTATAACTGTCAAAGTAAGGGTGGACTGGGAATGTGGGACACTGAGAGGGAAAGACAAAGAGAAGACATGACTTTCTCTCACTTCCTGTCAGCTCCCCATCATCTATTGTACCAGCAAGTGCTTCCCAGCCTGCTGAGAATCTGGAGAGGTTGACAGGTAAAATAACTGTACATGGCTGCCAGCCTTGGCAAACGGACACCAGGGTCTAACCAAATGTTCAGCATGAAACAAACGATGGAAAAACAGGAGGAGCAAGAGCAGCACGGAACATGCCAGAATGCCTTCATGTTCAGAGTGTAAATCACAGAAAAAAGTTAAAAGAGTTGAAAAGCAAGAAAAAGGGGAAAATATGTTTGGAGAGGCAGGGGTGGGAGGAACTAGATGGGTCTAGGAGTGATGGACGCAAAGGGAGGGTGGGTGGATAGGGATTAGGTCTTGGGGTACAGTACTTAAACATAGGAATTTAATCATTTTAGAGAGCGTGAAAAAATCTTAATAAATTAAAATTTTACTTTTGTACACACTGCTACTTGATTAACCTCTTAAAGTAGGATGCCCTTGTACCCATTTGTCAGCTTTTCCTATCTTGCCTCAGTAAATCACAGTCCTTTTATAAACATGGACACGTGGTGTCAGTGAAAACAGCAGAACCTAGTGATTACACAAATACCACATGTGTCCATTGAAGGACTGAGATGTAACGAGGCATGACATGGAGAGTGGGTGAACGAGGGCAAGGGCACCCTAGCAGAGTTTAGGAATTTAATGCAAGGAGAACAGGAGTACAAATACTTCGACATTGATCTACTAGTACTATAGCCAGTTTCACTAGTGCTGCATCAATGAACTGATTAATCAGTAATAGTAATTGTAATCAAGTACGCATGTCATGAATTTCTAAATCAAAAATAAGAGATATTCACATTTACAGCTCCTGAGCTTTAAACATTTGGTACTTTTATTATTTGCTGTTTTATATCATTGTACAAAACATTTATTAGGAAAAAAATAATAATTTTCAGTGCTTTTAGGTGTTTTCTAGCTGATATGCGAGCATGAATGGGCCAACGAGAATCAAGAAATCGAACATCTACCTAACCTGACACTCCAGCAAAAAGCTCAGCCAAGGCAGCTTCTTCACTCAATACTAAATGATTTGAGGGTGATAAGATGAGATAAAAATATCCTGGCTCCTCTGTCCTTACTTAGCAAAACAGGCCCACTGTGCAGAGCAGAGTCTGAGCAGCATGAGGTGTTTTATCAGTGCTGGTACTACAACCAGTGTTCACAGGGGCAATGCAATGCAAGGCAATGCAACAGGATGAGGGCATTAAGCAACCTTATCTCCTATGTCACAGGGCAGTCAGTGACAAGAATGGATTTTGCTAAGCATTATCTTTAAGGTATGTCCAAAGGGCCCAGTGCCTCTTTATGAGGAAGAATATGACAACATGTCTGCATCTGCAAGTGTGAACAATCCCATCAGGTCTCATGAAGATCGTTATATGAGCAACTAAATACAACAGTACTTAGAATCATCAGTAAGCAATTAAGAGATTTAGGGATTAGAGTTGAAGCAAATACAATTAGGCCAGAGAGCTTTCTTAAGACACCATGTAGTTTAGTTTCAACAACAGGGTCTGGGATTACTTACAACAGCTTGTTATAGACTCCAAAATAATCTTAGGCGTTGAGCTCAAGCAAAGGTATTAGTCAGTGCTGTATGGGGGTCTTGAAATGTGTAGTTTAGTTATCTCACCTTGAGCACAGTGATGTTCCAAGCGTAACTCTCCATGGCCTTCTGAAGTTTGCGGCCTTTTAGACCCTCCTTAGCTCCAATGCGATGCAGGTCCTCATGGAAGTCCAGACCTGTGCACAGATGCACACAACATGTAGAACATGAACAAAATGCACAACATTAAGCAGTATTAAACAAGTATGACTATGTTGACACATGAAGACAATCTCCCTACTTAGACCTTAAACAATTAAGGAATTTGTCTGGTCTCATTAAGAGCCGCTGCACTTGCTTGAAGTCAAATAGAAGTTAAACCGGTCATGCTTCCACGGATTTTATAAAAAACTGATATGCAGAAACATATAAACAGTTAACTGTAGATAATCATACATAAATACCTAATTGTGCTTCAATAAACTACACAATTCTTAGAAAGCAAAATGATTTTGCATTTCCAAACTTTTAAAATCTCTAAAAGTTTCTTGATCTGTACATAGATTAAATACTAGGACCTCAACCTTTCATTAATTGTAAGTGAAATCTGTTGACAGGTATCTAACCTATCATAGTAACTATTAAATAGACAAACAGAAACACACACATAACCCCTTTAATGAATCTAGTGAATTGCTCATATTTTCACTTTTTCCATTGCACACACAAAACCTGCAGAGAAAAAGAACTCCAGCTCACTGTATAATGTGCTGCATTTCTACTGAGGCTGTACAGTGCAGGCTAATTAGTCTATCAGTGGGCTTGGCTTCATTTAGCCCAAGCAGACCATTACTAATCCTCAGAGCTTTAAGAACAAACTCCTCCTAAGGCTGTAAGTCTCTACCTGCAGGTCAGTCTGTCCCTGACAGCTGGCCTTATGCCACTCCAGCTTTGATTCGCTGCAAAGACACTGCAGAAAAACGGTATAAGCCTATCATCACAAGTCATTCATTCTTTAATCCTCTGCTCCTTTCAGTAGCTAGTAACCAGATACTGCGCTTCAGTTGTTGTCAAGCGATGTCTTGAATTCAATTGATTTTTGTTAGGGAGCAGGATAATTACCTCGGCCCAGTGGAAGTCTGCCATCCTTGTTTTTTGTCTTGTCATCCTAAATGACACTTTCCAAGTGTAGCTATAACATGCATACAACCAAGATATGTTACGTTTACCAGAAACACAAAATTTCATGGTTTAATATGTAATGTCAAGCTTAGAATTTGTGCTGTAAGAGTATGTCATAGTGTGTATCAAATCTGTTGCATTTACGCTACACAAACTTCACTATGTGTGCACATGTAGGCACATATATACAGGCCTCATCCAAGTCAGAGCACCAGGACAACATTAGTATGGATAACAAAGTTTAAAACAAAGTACTTTGTTTTCTTTACTTCACCAAAATAAAATACCAGAGTACAAGATACATATCACATTACTCCATTATCATGACTCAATACACCAGGCAAATGTAATTCCAGGAACTTGAATAAATAATCAGAAGCACACTCAAAACAGCTCAAGAGATCAAGAGTTAGATACAGAAAAGAGCATTCTTGGCCTTCAGTGCACATCAGACACATCAGACCTTGCAAAAGAATCCCAGGACGCCATTCTTTGTTAACTTCTGCATGATGATGTAGAACCACTGCAGAATATCGGTTTCTGAGCCTGGAAGTTGTGCTAATAGGGTTTGGGGCTGATTTGATCTTGTAATCTGGTGTAGTTAATGGGCTGCTGCTGGTACAGAGCTGAGCCAAGGCAGTTTACGACTGCAGGACTTGGGGAGTGAGGGAGGCAAGGAGCTGAGTAAGAGATGAAATTAGCTTGTTGCAAAACAGCCTCTTTGAGTATTTAATTTCCCAATTATTTAGCATTTTCTTACCCCAACATTTACACGTTGTTGTTCCTTACTGTCACTCTGGGGGACCAAATGTGTCTTCAGAGTAGACAGACACACACACACACACACCGACACACACACACACCTCAGTAAAGGTTTACAGCCTCTGCATAGAACAGAGAGGGTTTCTGCCTTTGTAATGAGTACTGCAGCATCCCCTCTTATGCTCCAAATACACATGCACAGAAAAAGAGCTGGGCCAAGAGAGAGAGAGAGAGAGAGAGAGAGAAAGGTAAGTAAATAATAAAAATCAAACAGAATCTCCAATATGTTTGGAAGGAGACAGGCAATAACCACAGCCAGGCATGCAAGGAGGCAGCAGCTCCCAATCCCATACAATGGACATGCACCTGTTTCTTGGGCTGCCTTAACATGGCTGGATGCAGGGCTCTTTCCTGAATGCCTCACATTTTAAATACTGAAAACACAGAGATGCTGAGAGATGCACAGAAGCACAGAGATGCTGTATAAATGACTTAATTAAGTCCTGGCTCCTCTCTAAGGTACTGTAACCAGTTTACTACAAGCGTCTGAACTCAAATAGAGTTTCTCACTTCATCTGTAAAGCTTTTTGTAGGAGCGATTTCCAATTCTGTGCATATGTTTGTGTTAATTTGTGTTGATGAGGCCAACCATCCTTCTTTTGAGATAATTGTCAGAGATACAGTTAAGAGGTCAGTGTTATCCAGTTGAGACGTGTTGCTGCTTTGTGTGAGAAGTTTCCAATTAAACATGCTTAATCCCCAGCTTTTGTTTATGCCAAATTTTGTAATTTGTACACTGTCTCTCAGTATTTTTTTAAGAGGAAAAGGTTCTCACTGCACTGTCTATTATCAAAGGTACAGTAAATGTGTATCTGCTACTGTAGTAAAATCTAAAAATAAACAAATATTTTGTAGCTACAACTCAGTTTTTTATCATTTGGTGCATCTTCCAGCCTGGAGGGGGCTGTAAGTATTTGAATGCTGATATTAAAAAAAAAATCAAAATTTTATGACTTAAAATAATGAAACATTTTTTTTCTGGCCTGTTTACTATCAGATTCACATTTAGCTAATCATGGAAACAAAAGACCAGAGATATACTGAATTTTGGTCAGAGGGCATGAAGAACAACACACTCTACTAATAGAAACTAGTGCAGTGCGGTTAAGTTAAACATGGAGTAAGAGCTGAGCACTCCATCCACAAATATATTAGATATGCATGAAGGCACATACGCCAGTACACAGATACAAACACACAGTGGTAGCATCTGGAGGTGCCACACTGTGCATCCCAGCTGTCTATCTGGTCCCACCATTAGTGGTGTGTGCGATGGTGAGCCATCAATAGTGCCCAGGGGGGATCATCCAGCACCTCTCCATCTTTATCAACACGTCAGCTTCACTGCCCAAATTAAACTGATTAGCTGCAATAATGACTAGGCATAAACTGAACACAGGAAGGAAAGAGGAAATAGAGGAGGGGACGTTGGGAAGTAAGAATCATAGCAGCAAAAGACTGTTCTGGATTACTCTTTCTATTCTTCTATTGCGCAGATGTGATAATTCTGCCAGTGTGACAGCCATTCACATTTACAATAAAAGTCAAGTTAGTAGGGATGAGATAGTTCAGGTCCTTAGTTTAGGTTAGCTCAGCAAGTGCATCACTGTGATTCTGGTTTTGTCAAAGCAGCTGATGAGCAGAGCACATTTTTAACGAATAGAGCAAAAGTGTCAGGTCCAATCAAAGATCTAAAATTAAGCTTAAATGCAGTGCACAAGCACACACAGACACACACACAAACGCACACACATTTCACCCCATCCCATGTGCTCTCTGTGATGCTGACAACCCATCCTCTAATAGCACCTTTTTCCACTTCTCACACAGCCATTACACCAAAATTATACCTTTGGCTTTCATATCGATCATAGGGACAAAACCTTCAATTCAATTCAAATCCACAGTCGCTCTACATATCCCTTCACTCCCTGATCCTCAGTCTGTATTCAGGCTGTTGCTGCTGTTATCAGTTTGTGCATAATCATATTGCTTATGAGATGGCTTCTGAAGGGTGCATTCAGGGCTTGACAGTCTATCAAAAGAGGTAAATTCATGCCTTCCAAGCTATCAGAAAGATGTAGCATTTTTTATGGGAGAGCCATAAGTTCAACCAAATGTCTTTTGTGGTTTTTCTGTTCTCCAGACAATAAGAAATGGTTATAATGAGCTGAGATACAGACTAAACAACACAAAGATCACAGCAAAATAGGAGAAAGCCCATTTAGGGAGCATGGGTTGTACTATAGAATTGCATAGAGAGCCAAGTGAATCTCTGTGTATTAGAGCCACTGACTTTGTAAAATTAGATTTAAAATGGCTGTCATCAACATTTTCAACATTTATCATTTGTCACATCATTATGCATCATTATGATCAGCATCATTATGTCAAGTCAAAGCATATTTTAGAGCCAGTTCACAATGAACAGTGCATATTCTCAAATATCTTAAAAATAACATAATAAAAACAATTAATTGATCTAACTTTAAAGCAACAACATTGTCACCTACTGTAGATGTATTGAATTTTCCATTTGCACTAAACAATACAATGAAAACTACACTTAAAAATAAACAGACCATTATGTAAGACCTTTACATACAGACAAGAATGCCTGATGAGGCAGGAAGCAGATGGAGAGGACAGAGCGCATGCTGAGCAGAGGAGCAGGACAGAGGCTGCCTGCATTAATATTGGGAAGTAATTAGTTTAATAACGCAAGGGGGAGATTATTTTAGCATATCTAAAACTGTTGACTTGTGGAAGCACTATCAAGCAATATCTTTTCCCCATCAAAAAATTTTACTATCTTGTAATGTGCCTAATTGCCTTTCAAGCATTTCAGCACAGATACAAATTTATATTTGCTTCTGTTTTTATAAATGGACAGTTTTAAAACTTTGTGCTAGGTGTAAATAGAGCTGTTATATATTAGTAACCAAAAATTGCATTAGGTTTTTAAACTATGTGCATAAACCCTAATATGTGATAAATGTGATGAAATAGTGTTGTTAGACTCACTTTCAAGCATTATATTAAATGTTATATAGATTAAATTTAATTGAAATTTTCTAAAACTGTTACTTCCAAATTTTGATGTGGGGCAACATGTCAAGGCTCTTACACAAAAAGTTAAGCACTGATAACTGGACTCTGGGGCATTTGGTTCTTTGGAAACCTGCTGTAACACTGAAGCTGCTATTTGAACAGTATGTTTTCTCTTTCTCTTTTGTTTCCTCACTTACTGTTGTCAAAACTAAAACAAATATCTGGAAGCATGAATGACCAGACATGGAAGTTACAGTATGTATTGTATATTTGAGAATGGCAGCGGTTTGGACTAAGGCCTCTGTGGTAGCGCTGGGGGCAGGAGAGTGGGAGTGGATGACTGACAAAGTACTCTGTTTGCCTCAAGGCTGTCGCTCCAGCCCTCTGCCTCATCACATCATTATTACATAATGGTACACTTATGTGAATATCTGTTAACAACAAATATCAATGTTTTCGCTTTAAATGGATTTGATTGAATTCAACCATTGAGATTTTGTAACACTTTTGAAATAATTGAATTCCATTAAACAAGCATGCTTCACAAAAGAAGGCAGATTTTCTTGTGTAGCTCCTGAAGTTCTAAGGTTTTTCACCTCAGTGTATCCTGTATTGAGCTACTGACACTGCTGTGAGTGTGGATGTGTGGGGTTTAAGCTCTGCTTAACTCTGCAGTCATCACCTTTGAAGATTCTTTCAGCTCTGTGCTGGGGAAGCTCAGATCCAAGGGACAGCTCTGTGATTGATGCCCCAGCATTCAGCCCATATCCCTGGGTAATTGCATGACATGAATATCAGCTTGGCTGTGGTAAGGGGAATGAAGCATATGCCTGGATCTGTGTGATACCAGGGAATAAAGCTGGGCATAGTGGGTTTAAATTGACTATCCATGTTTACATTAGCTATTATAAACTCTAGATTATAATAGGCCTAAATCTGCAGGTTTCACATTTGTTTGAGGTGTGCCTTTGGTTGTCTTTGGCTTAAGAAGGACTCATAGAAATGCAAAACAAAGTATTCAAACGATCTGCTCCTTTTTGAGGAGCTCTTCAGTGGAGGCACTGCTGTGTGGTAGAAAAATGAGGAATAATTAGCGCTAAATGTAAAAGAGGCTGTGGAAGAAAAGCCACAAGTTTTCTCGATTTTCTTGATAATCTTACTATGGTCAATTTCATACACCCCCTTACAGACCAAATCTTTTACACCAAGCACTTCTTTTTTAAATTCTCTACTGATGTAATGCTTTTTTAAATTCCATCCCATCCTTTCAGGCTATTTTGCCGTCACTCCTCCTCTCACTACACACTCTGTCAAAGCATTTCATTTCTCTCCCCCTCTCAAAGTATGTTTATGCTCTCTGTCCTCTTTCTCCTGCAGCCCTTTGTCTTTGTGGCTGGCTGATTGTTATCACCTGCCCACTGACATGATAACTACTTGGTGCTGACTCACTGATGATGGCCTGTTCTATTGACAGAAGCCACTGTTGTTGCTGTTGATGGAGATGCTGTAGGAGTATATACACTATGCTCATTCTAATGGGCAGGAGGACATGGTACGTAATATCCTTAAAAGGCTGCAGATGCAGATTCTTAACAGCACATGATTGATGCGGGTGTTAAAACAGAAGAGATGAAAATATTAATCTCCTCAAATGAATTTTAGTACCTGCCCGTTGTGCTTGTGTGAGCTTGGAGTAGACCACGTCAGCTGACTCAATCAGCGTTTTGCTGGTTTGGATCATCTGGAAAACAAAGAGGACATGAAGTTGGTTTGCATCATATCTCAGTGTCATACTGTGATGTCAAGAAAAGCCTTGGGCACAGGCTAAACACAAGGCCCTCTTGTTACAGCACATGGATAAGAGGCAAAGAAAAATATCATATAAATGAATGAGGGGTATCTTTCTTGCCACCTAACAGATTTGATCCATTTAGTTGCCAGAGCTCATTTTATAGTGTTTGAGCTTTGGAAACGTCTTTATCTGGTTACTTTCATTTGTCCAAGATCATAGTGAGCATTTAAACAAAATACAATTGTTCATATTTAATTTACCTTGTAAGTACAATAGAAAGGTAGAAAAAAATCCTGATAAATGCAATTAAATCCCACCGTTGGTACCACAAGGAAAACAAAAAATGGGAGAGATGCAACTTCCTATTTTCCCCTCTACTATACTACCATCCCCGTACAGTTTGAGCCCTAAACATCTTGCCACAAGCTGAAGAGGAGCAGCTGGACCAGCCCTGCAGTGCTGAGGAGGAAGCTAATGAAGTTTCACACTCCTGTTAGCAGGGAAACAGGAAGTGGACTGTCACATAGTGTGTATGTGTGTGTGTGTGTGTGTGTGTGTGTGTGAGCATGACATTTCTTGTTTTTCTCTATTTTCTTATGAGAACTGCTTGTGGTACAGAAAGTTGTGTAAAGTGAGCTCATTTTGGACAGTCCCTTCATCATGGGATGTTTTAAACCTGAAGTAAAATCAACAATATGCAGAACAACTGATGTGTCACGCATGAGGTATGACAAACCCACATTTCCATGAATTTTTTTCACTAACCCCCAGATAACGGATACTGAAGAGATGAATGTGTAGGTGAGAGTCTCAGCAGTAGCGAAAGTACAACTTGTCTAGAGACTGCACTGCATTCTGCTCTTGAAAGCAGCACATCAACCTCTACTGTAGAGGAGTTCTTCTTGTGTGACTGTTAAGTGTTGGTGCACAGAATAATGAGCCTAAAAGACATCTAAGCTCTGAATCTAAGCTGACATTAGCTGTTGGAGAAGACAAGTGACTATTTTCTATTCCAATTATACAGACACAGCCCACTGCATTGTCCACATTTTCAAATTATCCATGAAAATATTCAAAATTCACTGACAGAATTAACACAGGAATGTAATGTACATAAACAATGACTGTTTATATTTTGAAGCCTTTTGGGCCAGTTTCTCTTTAATAGTTAGGAGATGACTGTAGTCAATAAAAATCAATAAAAGATTAAGAAGAGTGAGATTAACATGTGTTCAGATACAGTTATACAGGTATGTGTGAACAGAAGCTTGACTGGAAAGAGACCTCCAATGTACCAAAGCTTTGATCAGCTCAGGGTTATCACAGAGGCCTGTTGTAGTTAACATGGGGATAACTGAAGACATGTGCTGCACATTGATATTCTGCATTAAATGGCCTGGTGCTGTCAACCATACTTTCATGAGACACACACAGGATCCTTTGTTCTTGGTCGTAGAATGTGCCAGCTAGTCAAATCTTTCGAGAAGGAATCACAAACAGCTGACCAGGCCCTGCTTTTCAGCATGTCCCCAGAAAGATTTTTGTGGACTGGAGCGTGAGAGTCGCTCTGACAGTGCCAGCAAGCCCTCTGCTTGGTGCAAAGCCTCATAAAATACAAAGCAGATTCTATTTGGAGCTTCTCACTGCGTCTCTCCTGATGTCAGTGCACTCCTGTTAGTGTCAGGAGTAGAAGCCCCATTGACCTGAGCAGTATGGACACAACAACCTTGTTCCTCACTCATGACCCACTTCACCAGCTCGCACCAAGCCTCACTGGGGGAGAAGGAGGAGGCTATAAATAGGGAATAATTACAGACATAGTCCACCAACCCTCTTTTGAGCCCTGCCAACGTCAAGTGGTGAAAAAGGGGACGCGATGGAGAAGGACATATGAAATTGTACAATGAACAGATAGTTTTAGCCACATTTACAAGCCCTGAAAATCATGAGTAAATGTGTGAAACAAATATTCAGCAAACTAGCATTAAAGGAAGAACAAGCCACATGTCTACTTTAAATTGAGATCAATATTAATGAAAAATAAAGGACTTTCATATATGGTAAACAAAACAAAACAAAACAACACATTTCTATGTATGAGCTTCTTCTGTTTGCCTCACAGTATCACATGCCGGTACCTTCCCGTGTGTTATTTACCATGTCATAGGCGTTGAACACTTTGCGTAGAACCTCAGGCACAGGGCCTTGAGCCTCCATGGTAGGGTAGGTCTCGCTCAGGTCCACTGTTACCCTAAGTGACCGCTCACTGTTTATCAGCCAGGTAGACACTGTCAGGATACATTGCTTCATGTTGGCTGCAGGAGTAAGGCCGCACAGCTCTTTGAAGGACACCATGGCATTCTGGGAAGAAATAAAGGATAGCAATTTGGATATGAAGACATAAAAAGGGCGTAAATAAAAGTGAGGGTTAAATATTCCAGTATAAATAAATACATACATGTAATTATATACATGTAAATATTTTGAATGTGGTGTTATCTTTGTCCTTCTGCTCTAAACCTGTTTAATGTCTCTGTTTCAGTAAAACCAAACAAACTAACTATCCAAATTCTGGTTTACCCAACTATGCCAAATTCCTCAGGGGTTATTGTAGGCCTTCTTGGGCAATGTGGTCCTATTGGAATGGCAAATATTACAATTTTTTTTTGGGATGGCTTTAATGAGCAGATTTAATGAGAAGGATCTTAATAATAATAATAAAAACAATAAAATGTTAAGCAAATCCCAAAACATGCTTCTCCCTGTTTCTACACAGACCACTGAACATTTTAGCTTTCTGCTGCTAAATTAAGAAATCCCTATCTCAGCCTGCCCAGTAGATTCCTCCAGTACTGATAGCAAATCTTATTCTTCATCAGGGGCAGTTGTAGCTCACTTAGTAGAGTGTGTCTGCCATCAGTCAGCTGCTTAGTGATTGAAACCTCAAGCTCCTCCTCTCCATATATGGAGGTGTCTTTGAGCAAGACACTGAATCTCAACACTGTACAAAAGCATCCAACAAATGAACGTAATGTCATCAAAGACAGGGAGGAAATCTAGCACCGTGAGCTGATTCCACTAGTTTCCAGTCAAATCTGTAAGAAGAACCTGCTCATTTGTCATCTTTATTACATTACTCTGCCTTACACCTTATATATTTACTCCAAATAAACAACTAGTTTGTCTTGCTTGGATGGGTAAACTCTGGAACCTAAACTAGCTTTGAATTTACTGTGTAGTTAGATATCTATACATCTATCATCACTATACATCTACCATCACTTCCCTATAATATCTTAAAACTGGTTAATAGTGTGATGTGACTTCTCATAAACCTCTGTACCTGGGATTACCACATGAAAAAAAAAAACACACATTAAGTTATTGGTACATTATCATTTGTTTGCATCATGTTCAACAGCACTTTGTCAGCCTAAACTCAGTATCATTTGTAGTATGCTGGCAGCCTCACTTTCAGCACTTGTCACCTTTCAAGGCGCAGCCTGTTTTCCAGCACACTGAAGCCAGAGTTTCTGCATGTTTGGGTTCAAAGGCTCTGCAGCTCCAGCAACTAGGCAAGTGCCTCTAACACTGTGGTTTTTGTGCCAGCATGGGAATTTAAGTAATCAAACCAGGCTCTGTGTTTTTCACAGAGCAGCTCATCAGTTAGCTGAGATGAACAACAGCAAGAAAAGATGTGGCCGTGCTGCACGACAGAGCAGGAGAGAAGCACAGAGAAGAGAAACGAACAGTGAAAGAGAAGCAGAGCACATAAGCCATCTGGGCTGAGGAAGAGCCGAGGCCGCAAAGAGTGAGGGAGATGATGAGAAACACTGAGAAAACACAAATCAGGTAAGAGAGCATGAAAGAGAATTAGAGATGCAGGTTAAGCCAGAATGTGAGCGGGCAAGAAAAAGAAAAACAGAAGAACAAACCACTGCTGGTACTTGTAAGTCAATCCACACACTCTACATTCTTAAGTGTGGGAATAAGTTGTCTCCCTGAGCTAGACCTCCAAGCCTGCAGAAAAATCCACCCAACCACCCGCTACCCTGGAGGATGTGCTGTCACACTGTGGGCCCTGACCTTCCTGCAGCTGAAGAGAGTGGCCAGTGGACACAGTCTGCATGCTGAGCCTCAGCCACAATTAACACCTCTTGGGCCATTGAGCACAGCCCCACAGAAACACAATATTGGAAACAGGACAGTTTTGAGGCTCTAGATTTAAAACAGTGTGTGATTGTGTGTGTGAGAACCATTAACATGTATGGCTGACTGTGTTTATGTCCTGGTGTGGTCTGAGCCGAAGTTATTAGCATTCATTATGCTTTGTATAATTCTACGCATGTGTGTATGGGGCCACATGCATAAATGTTTTTCGATAATTGTTGTGGAATAAAAGCCAAACTGTTTCCAAGCCACGGTGTTACAAAACCTAATGAGAGGCTTGTGTTTTTAATTACTCCCTTCCCCCCACGTCACTCCTCTTCCAACATTCCCCAAATGAAATCTCCACGTCCAGTTACAACACTGCTTTTGTTTCTGTTTGCCCCCCTCTTGCTTTTTTTTTCTGCTTCCATGTGTTTCTCTCTCTCCTCTCTCTGGCCCACAGTACTGAGTAATAATGTATGTGTCTATGATGGCACACACACACACACACTTTTCAGAAAATAAAAAGGAGCTCCAGTCGAATCTTGGCTTTAACTCAGAAGATGTGAAGCTTCCAGAACTGGTCGGGCTGCTGCCTTGTGGTTTTTGGCGACAGGCCCTGTAGCCTCTCTGTAGCTCTCTCCAGATCCATGATACCAAGCTCCACACAACTGACCATTACAAAGCTTTCACAACTATTCTTTTTTTTTTCCATTTAAAATTAATGAGCTTTATTCTAAAAACACAGTTAATTATCCTTTTTAAAGCCTTCCTCTCAACTTTACCGCCTTCATTTATTTCATCGGCTTTTATCTATTTATTTCAAAAAGAAAAATTTACACTTCAAACCTGAGGATAATGTGGTTGGGCTGGCGGTAGTGGCGTCAGTGTTGTTTGATCGGATTAAAAACCGCCGATTCATATTCAATTATTAATCCAACTACCAACATTTTTCAGGTAAACAAGTAAATTAGATTCTAAAGTCGTTTGTTATGAGAGATGATTCAAAGCCAAAGAACAGATTAGAGTGTTAGCTGTGATACATGGCATTCCTCTGATTATTTCTATATTTAGGAAGAGTTAGTTGATTGGTGTTTGACTAACTTCACATGAGCCATAGTTCATGTCTTAGTCATGAAATGCTTCCACGCTGACTCGAACCCAAGAAAGGATCACAGTCTTTAAATGAGCGATAAAATACTGTTTTGTCACGAGTGTTCATTAGTTGCTTGCATTCACACTTTCATCTCTGCTAATTTTCCTGAAATTACCTTTCACAAATCCCATTCAGGATTTATTTAGTAATTAGCAATTTCACCTTAGATGCACAAACATATGACTTGGGGTCTTGGGGTGGAAAATTGTGTCCTTTTTCAGAAAATGCCAGAAAATTTCCACAGCTTAAAAATGCATGACAGCATGCCACAGGATCTCTAATCACATCTCTGCTTATTTAGTTTGGTCTTGTCTTTTGTTTGCTGTGCCATTAGACCGAGGTTACTGCTTGCTAAAGATAGATGGACAGACCTTCCTATTTATGACCTGGATACATGTAAAGGAGTGTATTAAATTTTGCTGCTCAAAGAACAAACTCTAGTCTGTCTAAGCTTTGGTATTTTCTTGTACACTCAACATATAAGATTATAACATAATATAATATATATATATATTATATTATGTTATATATATATATATATATATATATATATATATATATATATATATATATATATATATAGGCAGGGGGCATATATATATATATATATATGAATGACAGCATGCCACAAGATCGCTTTTATTTGTATCTTTTTTTCACTTAATTTAATTAAACAATTGTTTCTTAGGTTGACATAACGATTCAAAGTGCACAGCAAGATCAATTTTATTGTGAAAACTGCCTGCTGCTGAAACAGCCTGACACTCTAAACTGACAACCAAACACCACATTACGTGGCATGTAAACGGCTCACGGTCTCTCCCTGTGTGGTAATTTGTGAGCAAATGAAACAAGTTTTATATCACACCCGTCAGTCATCAGACAACATCATAAACTGCACCGAGAGGCTTCTGCTACTGGTCATCACTCTAAAATACACTCTGGATACTAGTCTTCATTTGCTCATTTAGTAAAGTTTTAAAGTCGCTCACGAAATGTCTAGCAACACAGTCTTCTCCCTTGAGCAGTAACTCTCCCTCATTAATGATTAAACTATTCATAAACCTCATAATTGTACATCAATGTCACTTTATTACTGTTCTCTCAACATTAATAGAGAGTAACGACAAGCCTTTATCCACAACAGCAAGTGAAATGGGTCCACGCAGAAATGTGCATCAATTTGAACCTATTAAAGAAATACATCATTAAAAGATTTAAGTTTTTTTTTTTTTCAGGCGTTTTAACCTTTATTTTATGTCTTCTGGGTCACAGAAATAAAGCAGACAGCAAAACACTAGAGACAGCAGAGGAGAGAGAGGGGTGAGATCTGCGACAATGACCGCACTCAGACTCAAACAGATGCATATAGTGTATCAGGGCGCCACCATTATGCAGTTTAAAGGCTTCTTTGTTTTTTTTTTTTTAGATCATAGCCCAGTATGTCCATAACATTTTGCAAATACATTCTTGTTCCTCAGAAGATGTGTCTTTTTGAACTCTTTGTTCATCCTAGCACTGCATTTAAACCAAAACTACTGAAGGCAGTGTGAAATGTGTAGCCGTGTTATGCATCAAAAGTTTCACCAGTGTTTATGAAAATAATATAATAATATGCTTTATAGAATTAAAAACATATTATTCAGCTGTTGAACCATAAACATTATCATAATCATATCCAATGACCTCTTACACCTGTTTTGCATGGTCAACATCATAAACACTCCACCTGAATGTAAAAAGGCTCAAATGTAGGGATTAACATCAATCACCTTAATGACTCAACCCAACACAAAGCAGTTTAGGAATCAAAAAGCAATAAGTTGTTCTATGCACCCCTGGGCATGGCTGTGAAATATTGTTTTTGGTTTTGTGATTAAGTTTAATAAATTCTTTAAAAACATTTCCTTACCTGCACATTTTCTCTGAGGTCTGTGGCCTCCCTGAGGGGCTGGGTGGATGCTCTGAAGAGCTCGTCCACTACTTTAATACCTGTGGTCTTGGTGGTGGTGTATTCTCTGGCCTTCCTACCCTTCCTGACAGACAGACCCCTTTTATGTGCCTTTCCTCCACCCCGCCTGTTGGTGATGGCAATATGGACAAATAGGGTTGTATTGGGTATGAACTCTCCAGTAAGGGATTGCAGAGGGACATGTCTATAGCCTGGCTGTAGGCACTCAAAGGGGATGGTGTATTGGCCAATAAACTCATCTCCAATGTAGTCATCATCTAGCACTACAAAACGTAGCACTGAAAGTTCTGGTAAATTGATCTGGAATTCAAAACTCTCATCAAAAATAGGGTTGTCACCATTCTGGGACACAGTCTTGGTTCTTTGCTCAGCACAGTCAGCTGGGATGCCATGGATCTCCACATATATGTAGGGCTCCACCACATCACCTTTAGCAGCAGAGCCACGAGGCTTGGGCAGATTCTGCCCACTGATGACTTTAATGTGAAGAAGCTGGGCAGACACCCCTGGCAGGGAGTCCCGAGCATTGGCACTAAAGTAGGACACCTCCTCCCTCATGATGGCTGGCCGCAAAACATACCCACAGTTGCCATTCTGCCTGAACCAGCCCAGGTTGAGGTCCATCATTAAGCCTGGAGTCTGGTAGTTCATGGCCACAATCTGGCATCCACATTTCCAAAAATCCTGGGGGTTCATGTTGCTGGCATCGATCCTCATTGGTGTGGGATACACCCTGGAGAGAAAGCGCTTGTTATAACAGACAAACTCTTCTGGGAACTCATTGGCAAACCTGTTTGCATCTAACTCATTGAAGGAGCAAATCTCCCAGTATTTTTGGTCCCTCTTAGAGATCTCAAAGTCTCTGAACTGAACAGACTTGCAGAGCGATACAAGATCAGAGAGCTCCCTGCACAGTCTGAGACTTTTGTAGCCTAAGCCATTCAGCTGGTCCTTCTCATCGACTCCCACTCTTCGGGACATTTCAAGACCTTCCTCCTCATCCGTCACATCTCCATCAGTGTCAGTGCAGCTGGGTGGTAGCTTCTTCCCCTTGATGAGGATTTTACCTTTGAGTTTCTCAGGAGATGGTAGGTAGGTTTCCTCCTTGTTGGGAGGCTGAATGTACAGTTTGTCCCCTAAAATCTTCTTCATGTGCTGTGCCATGACCCTTTGCTGGGGAATACAGCAGTGGGTCACTAAGCAGAGAATCAGGGGATACTCTGAGCTCTCAAAAGCATATTGATTTATAATGTCAAGGACTTTAGAGAATGCTAGCTGTGAGGCTACAGAACTACCTACATACACCACTGGTTCATTATCAGGACCATCCCAAACAATGACCTCAATGCTTCGACAGCCCATCCTTAGGGCTCGGATGTAGCTGCTGATGTCAGAAGAGCCCCAGAAATGGTCTTCCAGAAGGGAAGCATTATGTGAAGAATTGATATAGTAGTGGGACAGAGGCTGAGTCATATCCTGGCACACACGCTTGTGCTGGGGGTCAAAGATGTGGCATTCTGAGGAGAGGAGGTAGTGCGTAAATCCATCAATGGAGAGGTACCCTTTTTCCCTGCCTTCAGCAGATGGCTCAAATTTCTGAACAATATCCCTGCACATGTCCTCTGTTACACCTTCCACACCCTGCTCAACCTCTACAAATAGCATCAGATCTTTACTGTCCAGGTACTCCTTATTACTGGAGAACTGCACCAGCAGGAAGAAAATCTCTGGCCGTGTACAGAGTTCACAGTAGGCCTCCACAAAGGTATCCATGTTAATTGCCTCCCCATATTGGTCTTTAGCTTTCTGAAGTTCTTTGAACTTCAGCTCTATCCTTGACTCTTTCATTCCAGGGTTAAGCCCCTTGATTATCTGGGTGGCCCTGAACAAATCTATGTGTCCTTCTTTTTCCGTATCTGCTAGCTCAAACACTGAGCCAATCCAAGATGTCCGTAGACTTGGCTGACTGGGCTCCATCATGTTCACTGTATGCCGGCCATAGGATACCAGATACCTCAGGCCCATCACCCAGGTGCTGACAACATCTGCTGTGCTGGCTACCAAATCTAAAGACTCATAGTTATCCCCATAGATGATTGAAAAGGCGCATTCATCAGGGAACTGATCTGAGAGACCATTGCTGCGCAGAACAGGAGTTTTCTTTCCCAAACGGACTTCTTTTATGCTCTTGATCTCTAGTTTGGCCTTCTCTGAATCCTTCTTGGATGGCTCCCAGCGGAGCCAGTGCATGTCTGGATCCAGCAGGAAGTACCGGTTGTACATGCGCGAGTTTGAGCGCACTTTCTTCATCTCGCAACCTTCCATCATGAAGGCCATGCAAGCAGCTGTGCTGCTGATCTTGCGGTCGCTTGGCATTGAGCTGAAGGAGACCGTTTTCTTCCTCACCTGCCTCTGTTTGGAACCATCCTGGAAACAAAATGGGGTGGGGGAGGGTTGGAGGAGAGAAAGAGTTCTCAGTTAGCCTGTGCATGTGAATTTTTAAAATAGCAATGAAGACTCCAATGAGATTATAATGGTTAGAAGAGCAGAAATAAGAAAAAAGACCTTAGACAAACACTGTTGTAAAAGTGCCCCTTTCATTTCAGTGACTTTACCCCTACAGATCTGCACACAGAATCCTAAAAGATGGACAGACATGCATCTAAAAATAAACTGTCATCCTGCTTAAAGTAGTAGTAGCAGCACAATTTCCTATATCCACGGTTCAGCCAAAAAAACAAAACAAACTTGCACCTTGTACACCTGTTACAAAGCCAGCTTAGCTCTCATAACTGTTAGAAACCTGACCTAAAGCAAAGCCTCAGGCAGGCTCCTTCTGGCTAATGGTGGCTGGGTATGTTCAGTTAGGGCCACATTTTAAAACCTGACACCTGCAGCATCTGTAACTCTTTTAAAACTTTTTATTTATGTCTGACAAAAGTTTTGTTTTTCCTGTTTCACTGTGTTTCATGTGTTGTTTTACTATTTTATCAATTTCTATTGTATTTAGGGGCTTCTTGTGACATTTTTGAAAGGAGTTATATAAATGAAATAAAGTGTTATGAAAATTATAATGATTATAAAAGGTAAAGAGAGACGTGATAAACTGATCAGTTAACTGTGTTAATCTGCCAAATGCAACTATGAGAGTATAATGGGCAGCAATTAAACCTCCAGTTGTCAACTGCCTAGTAGGGGTCTATTTTGTTTTTCTCCTCAGCAATGAACCAACATACTGGGGCCCCAGCATCTTTTTTGATGTTTGACTGTTAGAATGGCAAAAATAATCATTAATTTTCTATTTATGAGAGAACAATAGCCTTAGATGTAATTACATGCTTATTTAAAGTGCACATACCCTTGTATAATTATTCTGGTCATATATTAAATTGCATAACTTCATGTAAAGACAGTAACATTTGGTGTTTTCCCTTGAGACAAACTGTAATATACAGAAATGCATATGGAATTAGACTGTTTCATTTTAAAACAGGATTGATTGATGTCTACAAAGCTAGAGATAAGATTTCAGTTTGGCTGAAGTGACAATGGCTCAAAAAAAGTGAGGAGCTTTAAAACCCATATAATGTAACCTAATAATGGCAAAGATTTTTTGGTTTAACATTCAACCTGAAGGCAACATACATTTCTTGCCAGACGATTCCAACTTAATAAGAAAGTTTGTTGAAACGCTGAGGTGGCTGTCTCTCAACAACATTTCATGCTAAAGGCAAGCCTGAAAGTGCTGAAAGAAACTGATGCACAACACAGCACCTGTCACGACTTTTGCGGCTTTTCTAGGTCTATGAGTGAAGCTGGCAGAAAGCAGACAGCACTGCCCTATTTCCAGACAGGGCTGTGGTTAGCAAGATAGCCTGAATGCAGATGGCCTGGTTTGGGGCTTGGAAAATGGGCTTGTTGAATAATGCATACCATAGAGAGCAGTACATTAAAATCAAACCTAAAACAATCCACAAATTACCATTACATATTAAAGATTCTAGACACAAAGCCTTTGAGGGTGTCATTATGAGACAAATTCTCTTTCCAATAAACATCTAGTGAAAACATCTACTACCACAGTTATGCATCAGTGGTGCTGCTTGATTACTTACACTTTCAAAATCCCACTAATCTTCTCCATCTTGTTCCATGTCTCATGTTTTTTTTTTTGTAATCTAAACACGAATAGCTAAAACATGCAAAGGGCCCCAGGGCAATAGAAGAGTCAATATGTATTCCCCCCAAGACAGGAACTGCCTGAACAGGTTTGACGGCTCTCCCCAGAGAATGGTTCAACACTAGCCACAGTTAAAAACTCAGGACCATTATTCTTCCACCTGATGCTAAGAGGAAGATGACACCTAGCAACTCATCATGATTAACAAGAACCACTTGATGCAAAGCTGAAGAACTGACATGATCATTGCTTTCTCGTTTTGCCTTTGTTTTACGACCCTATCTCTACACCCTACGCAGTACTCAATATAATAATTTCCCAATCTGAAAATCTTCAGAGAATAGAAATACACAACATCCTTTAATTTGGATAACAATACTTCCTCTGAAAATAGTAGTCAGTGGCTTCACTGCTCTAACACCAGATGGTGTGTGTGGCCCAATGATGCTGGGACCACCCAAGTCAGAAGTGTTGCTCTGTTAAAATAGAGTTACTCCACAATTTATTTCTTTCCCTCAAGAAATACTTGCATGCAATTGTTGTAAGAGCTAGTGCCAAGACCCACAGGCACATGGTAATGCTTGCAACCTTGCCAACACTGTGAGGGTAGGAAGGGTGATGTTGGTTCAGCTGGAGGATAAAACAATCCCAAGTCTCTGACAGAGGTAACCTCAGAGTGAAAAGAACTTGTCAACCTAAGAAGTAGAAGGACCACAGAATTGATGTTAACCCTGTCTCTCTGTCATGATCTCATTTACTCCAAAACATCCTGCTCTCCACCAATTATACCGTTTGTAGTGGGAGATAAATCTGGAGGCTATAATCAAGAGATCATGTTTCAACCCAAATGTTATGCTCCTTAATCTTGTTAACCTACTCCTTTTGCCCCATGTGACAGAACAACTCAACTATTCATCTTTTTTTAAAAACAGACCAAAAAGACATTTGGCCTCTCCTTTGGTTTGCTCTCCTGGATCTGTTTGCAAAATCTACCAGATGGGCATCTACACTGACTGTGATATTGGAGATATGTGAAGAAAGATCTGTGAGACGGGAAGCAGGCTGCGCAAGTGGCAAGAGGAGGGAGATCTGTTCAGGTCTGATTGTTTCCAGGCCTTCTACAGGGAAGTGCTGTAACCACAGAGGGCTAAAGGGTGAGAGGGTAATCTTGTGTCTCATTAACATGCTGTTACAATTAGCTGGACAGTCAAGCAGGACAACATGCTCTTACCCTGACCCTCTCAATCAAAACCAGGCAGGCAAAGTGGTTCTGCTAGGGATCACACACACACATGCACACACACACTACTGACACTAAATTGTATGTAGTAAATTGAAATAAAAAGTCATAAGGCTGACATCTTAAAGAATTAATCATTCGCCTGGTCAGAGATGTTGACGTTGCTGATTTATGCATAAATACAAAGGTCAGGGCCAAAAAAAGAAACAAAATACATGACTGATAATGTCAACTTCCTTAAAAACAATCCCCTTTAAACATTTTTCCAAGTCTTGTCTTTCTATTTCCTACATACAGTCTTTTTATTAATCTTAATCAGCTACTACTTTGTTGCTGCCCTACTCTTTTTGCAGACCCATGGGGTCTTTCCTCATAGAGATGTATTTCTGTTATATGTGTGTGTATGTGAGAAAAGTGCCTCTGGCTTGACTGGCTGTTTCTGCAGCAGTGGTGAGGTATTTTGGTAATCTCACACACCTCCCCCATCCCTCTTCCTGTGGTGATGCTGGCGGCTCCAGGCTGGGTCAAACACTCCTTGATGGAAGGGTGAAGCTGCTTTAGATGGCCATGAGGTAAATTTCCCAGCATCCTTTGAAGGGCAGTGGTATGTCACACCCTGTCTCTCTCCCATCAGTCTCGTCACACCCTGTCGCTGGGCACCAAAAGCAATGGAGAACTTATCTCCAGGGAGGCAATTAATGCAACAAGAGCTCTCAGGTTGCTGGTTACAGCGCAGTGCCCCACCAAATGGAGTGTGCCAAAACAATAAGTCTTGAAAATAGTAGCAAAGTACACAATCTTTCATTCTTTGCATAATTTTAAATGATCATATTTACAATTATATGTTTATACTATCATCTGTAATATACACAGTACACCTGCTTAGTTTTACTGCACTCCTCTAACTTGTTGTGCTTTCTGGAAAGGAGCCCTATTGAAAAGACTAATGCCTGTTTTGTCTCTATAGAGTGCGAATGTTTGTGTGTGTGCACGTGGGTGTAACACAAGCACCCTGACCACCCTGTCAGCTGTCTAGTTATGTCAGAAAGCACAAACAAAAAAAGGTCGTCTCGCTCTGACTGCTGTCATGAACAACTTGATTGTTTCAGCACACACACATCATACTGTAGTTCCTCATCTGAGAGCTAAAAAAAGCCTGTGTCTCAGTCAATGGACTGTCAAATATTAGTATGACCAGAGTGTTAAGCTGCTCACCGTGCTTTTAAATGTGTATATGTTTCCCCGTAAGGTCTTCCTATAGGACTTTGAACATACTGCCTCTTTCATTACCTTGACCCACTTCCTCGCCATACCACCAAACCTCCAACAATCCCACCTCCTCTGTACGGCTGCGCTGGCTCCCTGCCATTTGCTACTCCTTGCTCCTATCACATCTAAACTCTAAAACGGGTCTGTAGAAAGTAGTCAGACACAGCACCGTTCCACTCGCCCCACAGAGCTAGTGTGTCATTTGTGTGTGTGCAATGTTGATGAGTGAATAAGGCAACAGGGAGGGAGCGTGGGTAATGCAGAGTGAAGACAGAACAGAGCAGAGCAGAGCCCTCTTCGTGACGTGCTCGCCAAGAAGTGAGTCCCAGGATGTGTGTTGTTTGCCTGCATGTGTGCTAGAGGATCACAGGATCAATGTCTACACACATACAGAATGCCCAGACAGACCAACTAGTCACAGCAAAGCCACAGTACACATCGAATGCACATGTTGACATGTCAAACACTGAGAACTCAAGCACACACATGTACCACGAAGACACATTCTTACACTTTTGATGATAAAGCATTACCATTAAAGTGCCCAGTGTTAATTTGTGTAACTAATTACTATTTTTAACTCAGTGATAACATTACAGTCAAGGCAATAATACCCCCTAATTATCAGATTAATGATTTTCATCATAGTAGCTGTCGTCAGCTGCCTGAAAGAAAACTGGAGTTCACAGTACCCAGGCTGAATTATTCCCATTATTTTATTTTGTGCATATCTACACACTTATGGTAACATTATACCTCAATATGATTTGTTTTCAAACATGGGAAGGATTGCCAAAATTTTGTGTGACTCAAAATGCAACAAGTAATGGGATTATCTACTGCAAAAAATATTAAATAAGTAGGGGTGATCTAATGATTTTGTGTGCTAGCTTTTATAAGATCTATTTTCTAGTGCAGAACACTAGATATGAAGCATCGTAAAGCTCGTGCGTTTGCCTTAAAGGACTTCATAGCTCAGTGAGCCTCAGTCTACTTGGACGACACAGGTGGGAGGTCATGATGACCACACCGCACTCCCTGCCACTCCTCAAGTCTCTGGGGCCCACTATCAGCCCAAGGCACCACAGTGCTTCCTCCTCCCCATCTCCAAGACGATTACACGAACTGACATCTGAATCCTGTCACACAGAGCTCAGGGCAAACATCATTCAGTCTCTAACAAACCCTACTCCTTAAAGCTGGATGGAAAGATGAGAAAGAGAAAGTGAGGGAGAGGTAAAGGCTATTTATGATGAAATTGTGTTTATGAAAGAAAGATGGATAGAAGGAGCAATTGACAGAAACTAAGAATAAGAGCTAGTTTAATTAGCTTAATGTTAACTTAATTTGTTGGACGTTTTAGCAAAGCTGTGCAACCTCAATGTCAATAAGGGCAAATTAAATCAAACTGAAAAGCAAGCTACTTCTACAGAGAAAAGGATGGAGAGATAAGTATGATGTCAGTAACATTTGCCTTGGCAGCGTGGCATTATTGTCATTCAGGCCAGTAAAGAATCTTCAAAGTAAATACTTTGGAATGGGAGGGCAAGGGAGGGATAGAGAGAATAAAGAGATAGAGAGTCAGGGGGAGAAAGAAGTCAGGCTTGTCAGTGTTTGTCACAGTAATCTCTTGTGGGCGATAGCTTCAATTCTCACAGCAGCAGTCTCAGCTGCACGTCATACAACTCATTGCACCATCTTAGTGAAGGTTTTACAGAACAAGAACATAATGTATGAATAGGTGTGAAAATCGAGGGTCTGTGAGGGAATGTGAGATGCGTGAATTGAATGTGTGCAGACATGCTTGTGGCAGTCCCAGTGCACGAATAGATTTACATTTTTATCCAGGAGGTCTGCATGACATTCGCTGTGCTTCCGATATAAAGCCCCGGTTCTGCTGTTAACACTCTTTCTGTGCTCTGATAATAAGTGGAAATCCCTCAGAGATCTCTGAACAAGCCAAAGAGCACCAAACAGTCTCACTAATTACTGTCCCACAGAGAGAGAGAGAGAGAGAGAGAGAGAGAGAGAGAGAGAGAGAGAGAGGGGGGGTCAATGCTATCGAGCTCTGGAACCACAGAATAAAAGAAAAGCACCAAGTGGTGCCGTCCAGGTCAGATACCTCAGTCACAAAGTGTTCTTTTCTAAGAGTGCATTTATTTATTTAGCATGATCAGTATGGCGTGTCTACAGGTTTTCTCATAAACAACATCACACATATGAGCCATTTGGATGCACACATGTACATATACATGCACACAAACGACAGGGTCTTTATCACACCATCCTTATTCTCCCCAGCTGCTGTCCTCGTGCTTTCCATCACCTTGCATCACCAGTGGGGCCAATTATTTCCAGCAGAAGCCATTTCATAACCTCTGTTTAGGTGAGTTTTGTGTTTCACGTGTGCATACTTGCTGCAAAGCACAAGGGACAGACACAGACAGACACAGATAGAGAGAGTGTGTCTCTTTTTCACAGTCCAGTCGTATTGACTTCATGATTTCCTCCTGGTGAGCTTCCTGTACCAGTGATCATCCTCTTTTGTAGGCAAGGTGTCCACCGTCGGTCTCAGCTCCCACTCATTCTGAGTGAGTGTGTGTCAGTCGGGTCATGTTGATAATTCGGTAGAAGCTGTGTTAAATAATAACAGTAGTTGTTTGTCCCTCAAATACCTCACAATCTCCTGTCAATCATGCTCTACACTATTTTCCCTGGTTTAATGGAGGATGTTTCAAGGTTGTTTTATCAGCTCATATTCATGATTTCACACCTCCTCCATAAAGTATGCCAGCTGTGTACAGGCTCTGTGCCCTCATTCAACTAATGTGTCTGAGCTTCCCAGAACAGAATTTGCCAAGATTACAGTGTTCAGTCCTCGGTGGGGGAACACACACATCTAAAAATACATGCACCCATGGCACTATCAGACAACTTTCATAAAATGGCACACTGTTGCTGACAAATGAAAATCTTTATCCCTTAAGTCATTCTTATGTTTTTACTACTTAAACCTGCAACTGGAACATTTGCACCTTGGTGTTGCAATCTCCAAAATTCGGTGACAGAAAAAAGTATGAAAGTTTAGAAAAATTCCCCTAAATCTTTATATTTACCAGAGTAGCTTTATTTGCCTCACTTTATAATGAATGCACCAAAAGGAGAAGAGAGGACTGGTGAGTATTTGCTTTGCTTCAGTGTAGAAAACACTGCAGTTTATTATTTTGTTTTAGGCTTGGGTTAGTTACTTCCTCTGCATGAAGAAAAACTATGAAAACAACAACTTTATCTGGGCAAACAAGCTGAAACGATGTTGTCCCTATTAGGAATAGGATGCTCTTACCTCTTGCAGCACTGATTTCAGTAAGACTGACTGAATATTAAAGTATGTGGACAACTGTATTACCATTCAAGTCAAATAAAATCATGAAAGTCAATATAAGTGGAGTTTCTAGGTTTTTATCTGGCAACCCCCTTATGCTAGCAAACAGATAGTTGCACACCGGTCCCGTCATAGCTACCACTACTGCAGGCACTCATCAAGTCCTATCAGATCTAACTGTTTAATACTCCCCCATGGTCTACACTGCTTTAATTAAACAGTGTTGCCTCATCTCAAAGCATTCCACTCATTGCATTCATTACCACTGTGTTTTTTCATTTCCCTAAATGGTTTTCAGCCACAGGCACCGGATCTTAGCTGTGTTTGCCAAAGATGTGGAGGATATGGCGGAGTGTGACATGAAAGTGTGTTTGTTCAACTCCCAGCGATGACAAGTGAAAGAACACTGTCACTGGTGCATTGACAGCTGGGTCATCAGTCCACTCCTTTCTGTCTATTGCTTGTCCTTTACTCTCTCGTTACTGTTCGCTCTCCTAATTTGGTTTCTTTCTTTTGTCCTGTCTTAGTCTTTCTGTCGCTTTCTTTACATACAGTATATTTCTTCATACAGCACCAATAAAGAGATTAGATTGATACTGGGAAACATCTAAGGTCAGACTTGTAGTATGCTGAATGTTTCCACCCTGTGGGAGATGATCTATCACTTCCTCAATAACATCTGACAGAGGCAGCTGCTCACAAAGAATTGTCTGCCTGAGCCTCGGGCACCACAAAACGGCAAGCCAGGGGAATTCTTTTGGGCACATATGCACATGCACATGCATGTACACGCAGGCATGCACACACACACACACACACACACACACACACACACACACACACACACACACACACACACACACACACACACACACACACACACACACACACACACACACACACGATGTGGAAATTTAACCATCCCTTTCTGTTTCTTCTCAGTAAGTTTATGTGAGACTACAGCTCACTTGGAGCAGCAAGTGAAAAAGTTGCAGTGGCTTATCACAGCTAGACAGAGGAAGCTGAGGATGAACAGGATGCCGGTTAAGAACAAATATCACCCTGCCAGGGTGATATTGATGCCACACATCTCTGCAACATTTAACCTCTGTCTCAGACACAATACCACCAAGAGTTTACAGGCAGCTCTGCACCACAGCTGAAAGTAAGAGAGAGATGTTATCTGTGTGGTATAAGACAAGAAAAGCTGCAGTCTTTGAAGCCTCAAAGATTCGGTATGGGATTTGCTTAGCTCTTCAACTATAAATAAAACCATTACAAGACAATGAGGCCACAAGTTTGATCACTCTCAATTGTTGTCTCGGATTGCCTGCACCAGCATCCTCAGTGTTAGGTCTGTCAGTGCGGTTGCATGGTGCATAACCTTGACTGCCGTCTGCATTGCAGCGAATGGCAAGGAGAGAGAGGTGCCTCCACCTGCCACCAGAGAGCTGTGCTGCTGCAGTACAGGACATCCCTGTTACACTCCTCTCCCCTTGCCCACACTGCCTCCACCTCACCTTGCTTTTTTTCCCTCTCATCTATTCCCTGAATGGGACCAGAGAAAGGGGAAATAAATCAGGAGCAGCATCCTGCACTGGCCTCTAACAGATGTGCCTCATGGTATTCACGGAGCAGTGCTTGGCTCAAATACACACATACAGCAGCCTGTCCTTGATGATTCTGTATTTGCCCCTTTGTGGTGTACACTGGAAAGAAACTCACAAGCACAGGTGACGTCCATGATCCATACCTACATTCTTGCCTCGCAATCCAAAAGAGGTTCTGTTTTCTATCCTACACCTCCTCATGTATGCCCACACACGCAGTGCTTCATTGTAAAACCCACACATTGCTGTGGAGGTACACACCTGCCTCCGTGTGCAGCACACTCACTGTCCAAACGCCCACAATGTATGTATTTTAAGCATCCAAAGCTGAGAAGCTATTTAGAAGCTGAAGTAGAGAAAGAGGAGAAGAAGGCTAATATTGGCAGGTGTTCAGTGAATTCCAGTCACCTGTGTAGGTGCAGAGGACTGTGTGTGGGCGGAAGAGCAAGCAAGCTTACTATAGCACAGTGCACATGGAGCCTTTGGTGAAGGCTATTGTTTTCTTCCAAACCCTCATCTCTGCTCACTGTTTGGCAAAAAATAAGACTACGTCTCTGAGCAAGCTTTGATCAATGATGCATTTTCGCTCTGACACATTCCACCCCTGCGTCCATAAAGCCCACTCAACGCTATAAATATTCCTCCGTGAGCCCAATCGTTGGCTGGGCTTCTTTTGTCTCGTCAAGAGGTTGGCAAACCGACTGGTGGACTGTTCCAGTGCCAGTTAAAAAAAAAAAAAAAAAAAACTGGCATGGAATCGGCGCCGCTCATCTTTGATCTGCAGGACGAGGAGTCTTCTTACACTGCTCCTTCCCTCTCCCTTTTTATTAGACCATCATTCACCATTAACTGGTAAAGTATATTTGATCCATGACTTGAATGTTTTACTTGACTTTCAAAATTTCATCACCTTACTAGTTAGTGGAAGATAGTCCTGCACTTAAGTACAAAGCTGAAGTGCATACTTAAAAAAAACACACACTACATTTCAGAGGGATATATACAATATATATTTATTGTATGAAATTATTTGATAACTATTTTCCTGATATCAATAAAGATCATCAAACTAACAGTGAGCCTGTAACAAACAATAACCAAACAATATATGAAATTTAAAAGTAGCTCCAACTCCACTGACTGACATTAAAACACTGCTTTACACATTATAATTATCAATAATACCAATCCAATTATGTAATATACAATAACACATATAACACTGCCATGGGCCATTTTGCACAACTAGTATTTTTAATAATGCATTTTTGTGATGTTTAATTGCTATACACAAGGATTTGAATACTAAACTTCTAGTTAACTAGTTAAGGATCACTGGTGATAACTAGTATGAGTTAGGAGTTAGGACAGATTCAGCTGCTGCTGAGCTCAGTAACTTTCATTTTTCTTCCAATATTAGAGACAAATGTTGGACAGGAGGGAGTGGGTGTATAAATGTACAGTAAAGGGAGGATAAAGGACATAGGAACAGAGTGTTTCACCTGTAGGTGAAGGTAACCTTGGCATTTGCCCGGCAAGCCTAACTGGCAGGACTGCAGTCTGAGAATCATGTCCATCCTGCACCTGCTTGGTGAACTGACTAGTGATGGAGCTGCAGTGAAAAGACATGGGCAAAAAAACTGGGGGTCTCTTACATAAGAAAGAAGGTGGTTGGCATGCAAGGGAAGAACAGGGAGAACAACGGTTCCTATTTTTAGATCTGGCCGCACTCCTTTAGTGAGAAGAGGGGGAGTCAGGATTCCCTGGGAGAGAAGTGAACAGCAGGAGGGGAGGTGAATCTAATAAGGATGCGTCAGAAAGCCATGCTGATATCCAGGCCTTGATACAAGCTGACCCAGTTTCACCAAAAAGCCAAGGCCATTATCCCCCATATATTTGCTTGGTAAAGGTCATGTGAAGGTGACCAGGAGGCCAAGTCTTAAGTCAACTATATTCTAACTATTCTTTAGAAAGTCAACTTTTCTTCTTCTGTTATTTTGATGCAAAGCAAGATCTATACAGTGTCACCTATGACCAGCATCATTTTTTTCTTTGGCATGACTACGGCTGACTCTAAACACAGTGGGGATGCAGCAGCCCCAAAACAATCAACACATTTATAATCAAACGCGAAGTGATCCTCAGGCGTCCTCTGGTATATAAAAAAAAAAAAAGTGCTATTTAAGAGGACATGGAATCCAATCTGCTGAGTGTCTCACACAATCCTCTCCAGAGCGGGCTCCAGTGGGACCACCATCTCAATGTGGTTTTCAAAGTGTCCAAAAAACATGTTATCCAAGCTTATTTCATTTCATCATGTAGTCTCCTTCTCTGTGTTTAGACAAGAAGCATTAATTTTCTGTCTCTTTTTTGACTAGCTCATTCACTCAAATTCACATTAGATGTTTCTATGTATTCTGAGTTGTAAAACTACACAGATAACAAAAAATTATCATCTTAACACTACACTAACCTATTTAGATCTCGGTTCCAACTGTACATACTCATACGAAACTAAAATTCGCATCAAGGGGCGGAAACAGCTATAATGAGGTTGATAAACAAGCAAAGCACCGCTGGACTATTTTGGTCTTTTGTTGTGTTATCTCTTTTTGTGGTTGACTTTACAGCTCCCTGTGGAGCACAAAGCATTGTAAGCCTTCAGCTATTAGCTAGAGAGGCAGTAGATCCACATCAGTGTTGGAGGGAGCACCTCTCGGTGTGGACCTTCAGACCCTGCCATTACCACTCAGGGTAGCCATGAGGCCCCAGTGACTGTTTTGAAGGTAAAACTTGCCCCAACTAGCATCATTTGTGTTGAGTCTCTTTGGAGATGAAATGTGAAATCCAACATAGCACATAAACACACGGTCGATGGTAGAAACTGACATCCGAAGTCACAGCATCACTCACTTCCCTTCAAGGACAACACATTTTGTGGGGCATTTGCATAATTATGGAGAGATAAGTGCTGAGAATGGTATTTGACACCCTTCAGAATGGAAAAATAAAAATACCACTGTGGAATAGCTGCTTTGACATACCAGGCTTATGTGTGTGGGTGTCACAGAGAGGGGTAGAGGGGGAATCCAGGGTCAGAACAGCTGTTTAGAGCTTTGGTGCAGGGGGCACACAACATAAAGCTCCATTAGCTGAAATAAAGATTTTCCCCCTACAGGGACAAATCCTGCCAAACTATGGCTTAAAATAAAGTGTCTACAGTAACAGTAGAAGACCTAGTAAATCTTCAGCCCTGAGAAAAAATGATCTGTGTGCTGTCCTATTACACGTGTTGTGAATTAAATTCCAATTTGAGCTTGAAAAATCAATACTTTTTCAGTGCAGAGAGTTTTTTGGTGTTGACATTCGCTTGCTGAAATGAAAAATCTTCTTCAGCTTAGTGAACTTAGCAGAATTTGAGGCCAGTCCACCAGACGTCACATGCACTGGTGATCCTACAGGGCGCTCCTCTGTTCATCCATGTGCTGCTCACTACGACCCCTCCCTTCCTCCCTCTCTTCCTCTTTTCCTCCCTTCCTACTGGCATTTTTTTTTCCTGGGTCTAAATAGACTCATCTGAAGGATGAACTCAATTCGACCATCATTTGTCTTGTGTTTTTGTTATTTCCCTCCGCCTGCACTGTTTACTAGAAGTTCTTCAATCACAGGGCCATTGCAATCGGAGCCTCCTTTGTCACTTCCTGTACAAAAGGTTTATTGTGATTCAAAATGCTGCGTCTGTGAGCATTCTGGCTGATTTACTACACCTGTTAAGAACAACAGCAATCTCAGTCCCGCACTGCTCCACTGTACTGTCTTAGCGTGCAGGAGGGATTTAACAATTGTAACACTGCAGCACAGTGATAATAATATCACTGAAATTTTTACTACATGGTGGCAGCGGCCATTAACAGAAAGTGTCCTCTTCCATTCCTTCTATCTCTGTTTATGTTGCTCTTCCTTCCAGATCTCTGTTTGCATTGCAGGGGCAGCTGAAGGACAAATGTCACACACACACACTTTTCACACACAACGTAATGCAAATGCTCAGCAGCTAATCTGATCAAACATAAGGAAAACAGACAAAAAACTGCCAGCTGCATAATCTTATAAGACTCTCATCAGTGAGTAAACATTGTGGGAATGCAAAACTCTAGGAAGGTGAGACAAGGAGAAGACCACATATATCAACACACTGTACTTTCAACATAGCTCTGGACCACAGAGTAGCAAAAGGGTTTACACCACTTCTCATCATAGATCTGTACACTATTGATTTAAGCACTGCCCACACCTAATTAGCTCCATCTGCATCTTTGTCTTTCACACTCAGATTTTCTTTTCACAAGCTACGAGTGTCCATTGCTGTCAATCAAAGTGCAGTTGACTCCAGATCACAATGAAACGCCAGTTTCTCAGTTGAAGAAGCTGAAATTCATCAGCAGTGACCTTTCCTCAGGAAAGCCAGGCACATCTAGCATTTTATTTTATTCACCAACTTGTCTGTGACAGATAACAGTGAAATTATGAGCAGAAAAAGGAAATCAAAGCCTCATGGATACAGAAAGCTTTCTCTCTTTTTGCACATTGTAAACACCTTCATTAAGTAATGATGTCAGAAGTAAAGAGAGATTCTAACATGATTTGCTGGAGTTCAGAAGGGGTAAAAAGCAGATAGCAAAACTCTTCGAGTGATGAATGAAAAAGCTTTGTTACGTATGATAATGCAGCTATGCTGACAGGGAGTGTGTTATTTTTATTTCAATCTAAAAGCAAAACAAAAATGTTATAGTACATTTTGAAAAAGAACAAAAAAACAAGGATGACTTTTTTAGTATATAGGTGTTTTTCCTCTGGCTTTAGCTGCTGCTGCTCTGGTCCTCCACAGACTACAAGATCAAAAAACACTGCAGAGAACCTCCATTTGGGGACCTGCATCTTGCTAGACCCATCAAAGCCCATATCCAGACATCATGCTAACAGGGCACAAACCTTTAGGAAATAGAAGACAAGTTAAATATAAGGGTTAGGAAAGCACTAAAGTGGCCTGATCTGCTTTCCTCAAGCTTTTTTTTTTTAGATAAAGCAGTTCTTTCTTTCTAGAAGAGGCTTAGCCTATTGACATTCACACAGCTATATTCAATGTAACAGCTTAAAAGCTTACATGTTCTGTTCACACTAAAGGCTGCATAACCTCCCCCCTGTCCCTCCTAAATATAGTGAAACTGCACCTTTTTTTTCTCTCATACCCTTCATGCAAAACACACAACAGCACAACAGCACAACAGACTGTTAGAGTAAAATTAAGCTACATTTTCAGAACAGACATATTGACTTAACGGTATGTATTAACACTAATGATGGGTCTGTTAAAACTAGGTGCTGAGACATATGAACGAAGAAAATAAAAACAGTTACACTGAAGGTTTTAATTAAAATACTTATTAACTAATACTTGTCTAAACTGATAGCTTTTCTACCGAGGGAAAAATAAAAATTGATTGGGCAGAAATGCAGAGGCAGCCTACCAACTCTGGGCACATGGGGAGTGGCCTCTCAATTAAAAATGGCTCTAACAGAAAAAAAATAAAATAATCACAAAACACTGTCAGTGTTGTCTAAAACACTAATAAGATTTTAAGAGATTAGTCACATTTGGTTCAAGCTGTAACAAAGTATGGCCTCCAGCAGTTTAAGTTACATATAGGCACAGTATATAGATTGTTACAAACAAATGCATTTTATCCATACTGTATTATCTAACATTAATTAAAGGCTACCATAATGTACATACAGTGGTGCATATACCATATACAGCAGTATGTGTCCGTCCAGCATTCAGTTCATTCATTTAAGATCTGGAGAGAAATGTACAGAGGTTAACAGAGTTCCCTGGCTGCCTAGCAACTCAGTGATTCCTTTAATTTGTTAATTCACACTCAAAGAAGGTCAGCGACTCAAGAGCCAACAGAGGAAGGAAGGTGTCCTCGGTATGACTAAGACTAGTGTGGGACTTCTGAAACATGCAGTTAATTGAAAAGATGATTGCTAAAAGCATTCAATAACTCCAGCTGATATGAACACTTTGTACTTTTACCTTAATCATCTATATATGCCTATATATATATATATATATATATATATAAATTTTATATATATATAAAAATCCATTTAAAGTGTCAGTGAGATTACAGTCACCACAGGTAGCATAGCAATACTACAATTTGTGCAATGGACACTAAACAGACCATTAATTTTGTTGACACAAATGCATAGAAATTTTATTTACAACTTTAAAATATGTGTGTCATATTTATAAGACAAATTAATAGCTTTAAACCTTTTTATGAAATGGTTAGGTAACAATTTGCTGCATTCTCTATGAGCACTACTCCCAAAGTAAGAGAAGTGGATTTGATTTTCTGGGGAAATAATTGTGGATGATGGGGATAGGAACGAAAAAAGATGCAGGTGAGACCGATGCCCACTCACTAATAGCAGGGCATTGCACTGAAAGCTGTGGCGCACCACTCACTGAGTCTAGTACATCCAGTTCCTGAGCTGTGCAGAGGTGGTCTGAAGGACACCAATCTCAGCATATACCGCCGGTGCATGAGGAAAACAATGAACACGGTGAAATGAGTCACCCTGTTTCAACTGTGCGGAAACGGAGTGAACATGCAGAAAGGAATCAATACACTGGATGATGGGACTGTGAGAGAAGATAGGTAAGGCTGTGGGATGTTTGCTTGTGTATTTTCCAGCACACCAGCTAATTCTGTCAAAGATAATAACAGATAAGTGCAAAGGGGCATGAACTGAGTTCTGTTCAAAAATAGGGTATCAAAAAAAAAAAAAAACTTAAAATATAAGTGAAGTCATACTTTTTTCCCCTCAGTCCGTGTCTTTGTCAGTGTTCTTCAGTTTGTATGCACACATTTCTATCACATCTTGTTACATCCATGAGGACGCAGGAAGGAAGGAATGAAGGAAAGTCTTTACAACCCAGGAGCGAGGAGCGGCCATTTGTGAGCGTACAGAGCCTCTCTGGCTGTGTCTCTGAGTGCTGAGTCAGCATGATGCAAGTATATAAAAGATTAACCAAAGCCTGCACATAATCACATCAGTTGGTCAAAAGACACTGACCTCCAAACCATGTTTAGCCTCTGAGCATTCACATGTTTTCACCTTCCTTGTCTCTTGTATCAGTGTGTCCTTTCAAACCAGGTCCAGCTGACTGGGAGTTACACCCTGTCCCATCAAAGGCCCATCATCCGTCCAAAACAAAGCCAGACATGCAGAGCAAACCTTATGAGGCATCACCTCACAGATGTCTTTCCTTCTGTGGGTCTCTCTCTCTCTCTCTCTCTCTCAAACATGCAAACAAAAATACAGCCGACTCGCCACTTTTTCCAGCTGATTGTTCAGCTTTTAGCTTCTGCTTTTTAAAGTGAAGAGAAAATCATTTCCAGCTGCACATCCTCATTCACTTTCGGTCATGTTCCTAAGCCTGCTGTGATTCTGTAACAAGAATAAAAAGCCAGAAATATGCCTGAGCTGACAACGAGGTGCCCACACAATGGCTCCAATATCATCATGGGTTTGCGAGTGTCTAGACTGTTCATTTTTTCAAGCCATGAGTTCACCAGATCCTACCTGGCACCACCCATTTAATTTAGAAATCATCAAAAAACTACAGGTGACTTTACACTCATAAATAAAAGAAAGAATTGTTTGCCAAGGAAAGCTGCTGTGGGTACCTTTTCTGTCATAGTTCATTAGCTGTAGCTATAAAAAGAGAGCAGTAACATGTCTGCCTGCATTGCCTTGTGTGAGATTCTTGGCTCTTACATTGAGTGCAGGGGCAGAGTGTCTGCATATAGGTTCACAGGCAGGTCTGCCATTTATTTCTTTAAGTCATCAATGCATTTAACGTTTTTTATTGCGTTTGGGATTAGAAGAGAAATTTGAGAAATGGAACAAAATTGCCTCGGAAAGGAATCATCAACCCTAACCCTTTAATCAACAGCAGAATGAATTTTGATGGATGACTTAAAAGGAAAATCAGTGGTTGAGCCCGTCATGCGGCACTGCTAGTCACCCTCCATGGAGTGAATCCAACTTTGGGGGTAATTGATGAGAACACAGAGACATGAAATTATTTGTCTCATCCAAATTCAGTGGAGACATTCCTCACTGATATGCAAGCAGCTCCGCTCTCAGAAAGCAGGTGAGGCTATGACTCAAAGGTTTTAGACATTTACCTGAAGTTGTCACTCAGATACAAGATAAAGTAGAAACTGTTTTACATTACTACCATATGAGAAAATCTATATATTTTTAAATGGTGCAGGAACTGGATGCTCCTGCATAACAACTAGACCATGCACTGACAACTTCACTGATCTCAAGTAATGCCTATTAAGATAATAGTCAACAGCTATCTGTGAGGGGCTGCAATTTTCACAGCTGACAGGACTTGCCATCGCACAAAGTGATGTTATTTTAGGATGCCTGGCTGTAATTCCTACTGTTTTCTGTTTATTGTGTCATTTCTGTTCATCCGTCTGGTATAGCTGTTTCTGTTTATATTATGCTCTGCTTGACAAATTTGCCACCTCAAATGTACTTAAAGTCACTAATGTACACTGTAGGTGTGAAACAAAGATTTAAAGAAATATTCCATTATATAAAACTTGACATTAAATGTTATTATAAGCGCACTCTGTTTAATTTCAATCTAATACAGGGTCTGTGGCCCTCTTATAAGGTATTGCTGAAAGCATGCGTGGCCCCTCCACCTCACAGGGCCTGCTGGCCTATACTTCACTTTATGGCCCTGGCTACGTCAATAACGCATTTCCACAGTGCAGGCCTCTATTTCAATTTATTTACGGTCAAGACCTCTATCAGCGAGGGCTGTAGCATCTGATACCACAAGCATGTTAATGACACTACACACGTCAGCCATAACATAAAGCAGTATGACAGAAGACCAGGCAGGCAAACACACCACCACATCTAGACTAGTGATCACAACTCCTGTCAGTCTGAAATCAATACTTGAAGTGGGGGAGGAGATTGTGGAGGTGCTTGGCACAGACAGGGCTGGAAGATGCTTATGACTGATAGCTGGCTGCCAGGTTGCTATATCACCTCTGCAGCATTGACATTAGGAAATGTGATCCTCTTTCCTTTTCTCCTCTATCTCTCTCTTGTCTGGAAATGAGTTGGAATATGAGAGGGATGGGCTGAGCAGGAGAAGAGGGAGGAGAAGTACATCCTCTAACAAGGACAAACTCCTGTGTGGACAGGAAAGCATTCAACACCATTAGCAAACATGTATGATGGCATGGCTGAGATATGTAGCTTGGCCTTCATCTGTGTTCCACTCCACTGCTCCTGGCATCCCTATTTGATAAACCAGCCTCTAATCAAATCGCTGTGCAGTGATCTGCTAATCTAAAGGCACCTTGTTCCTGGTCTCAACGTTTAGCTGATCGTCACGTCAAGCCTCCACCCCAAAGTTCCCATTTCTCTTCTCATCTCATCATCCAAATGTAGAGCTCTCCATCTGGTAAACACCCTTCACTCCCTCCAGCTTTCACCTTGACCTCCCAAGGCTCATCTCTGCCCATTCTCTCTCCAACGCTACATGCATTTTTTGCTTTCTCTGTTTTATCTGCGACATCAAAATACCCCCTCTCTACCACAACAATGCTATTTTTTCTTTTCTGTCTCACTTTCCCCTGTATCAATAGCCAGACCTCCTTTCCTCATCCTTTTATCTCAACTCTTTTCTTCCCCTTGGTATGCTCTGTCTGTGATAACAGGCGGATCCATTGTGGTGCCATTGTTGTAGGTCAATGCACACACACATTATGGAGTCTATGGGTCTCTAGAGCCTTAAGTGACAAGTAGGAGAGAGGCTGCACCACAGAGGCTGACATTGTTACCAGCACCATGAATTGCAGCTTCTACGGGACCCTCTTCATAGCCAAAAGCAATGTAAACAAAGATGGGCAAACGGGGAAATCCGCATCTGTTTCCCACACATGCACATATGCAAGGCCTGAGGGAGTTCCATCAATCTTAACAGGAGGTGTTTGTGAATACTAATTAACTGAGACGATGGAGAGACCAACATGCATTAATTGTGTTTGCACTGTTATTGTCATTTACCAGATTCAGCAGTTTCCTGGAACAGGTCCTACATTTCTGAGAAATCAAACCTCACTTAGTGAGAACAGTAGTTATCTCGGCTCATCTGCATTTGCTCCCCTGAACACACACTCAAGAATTGAGCAAATACATTTTATCAGATAAGCTGAGGTGAGCTCTTTTTCCTCTCAATAATGAATTCTTGCTGATATATATGTAGGTTGTATTGCACAATCAAATCTTAATTTGTTTCACTGATTAACACCCACTGAAAAAAAAAATATTAAAACTAAAACTTAAAACTTATAAACAACGTATAACAACAAAAGTATAAGAAAAGTTCTAATGTAAGACTAAGCTATGAAGAGGTTTGAAAATGCTTTGATTTGTTTATTTTTTCTAATTGTTTGTGGATATCTATATGTTGGGTAAAAAAAACAAGGATAAACTGTGTGAGTTTAATAAAACCGTGAAAACCGTGATAAGTAAAAATAAAGTTTTGGCACAAAAATAAAGTTCTTAAAAGCACATGCAGACAGTCACCACCCAGTTTCTTCATCAGTGAGTCTCTTAGGTATTAATTTCTGAAAAATCCAAGAAGAAAAAGGAAGTGAAACTACTGAAACTACTATTATAGTCCAGCTTTTGCAAAAATTTATTACTCAGTTAAATGAGGAAACTATGAACAGATTAATCAGAAGTGAAAATAATTATCTCACAGACTTATATGACATGTAGTGTACTAAAGCAATTGCATACAGACTAGATTGTGGTTGATAATACACATACAAAATACACATATATTAAATACACAGGCTAAATAAACACACTCGCACTGTTTTGTTTTGTCTGACGAACCAGTTACTGCACTTCAGTTCAAGCTGTCTCATTACAACTTCCAAACAACACACACATAATTGCGTCCTCCAGTCGTCACACAGGCAACGTTTACACTATACTCAGGTTAAATCAGGACAGGAAGACGGGAAGAGGAGCATCCTCATGGCTTCACTGAAGCATGTGCATGCAAAATGTATGGCTTCACATCTTGCCTCACTCCCTTCCTCTTTGTCTCATTTCCCTGTCTCTCCCTGCACCCTACTGCTTCGTGACTGGGCTGCTGGGTGAAGACTGCAGTCCTTGCTGTTCAGGATTACTGCCAACTGAAGGTGCTAATGGCTTATAGCTGTAGAACAGACAGTGCCCTCTCAGTTCTTCTATTTCTCCATCTCAATCCCTCTGCCTTTTCATACTTCTCACCATCTCTTGGCTGACTTGCTTATCCTTCTCCTGCCCACCTCCCTTTTCTTTTCTCTCCAACAGTGAGCAGCAGAACAGCTTGGACCTTAATTTGTGGGTGGTATAGCACAAGGCATTTAACATTCAGGTCAGACCCAATAAGCAGTATTTAGTAAAAAAAGCATGTCCCAGCCCTAAAAGGACCTCACCTAGCATACCCTATGGGAACGACACAAGGAACAAGTTATCTCTGTGTCCATTTACCTCCCATGGGTGTGAGACTTATTGAAACTTTGACTCACACGTTTACGGTCAGCCCCACAAAGATGACCGCTGCTTGGATCTCAATTCTAACTTGTTTCCCAATTAAATTTTCTTCATCATCTTATATATTTATTTTAAATACACCTTTTAGTCATCTGGGGGAATTTACAGATTTTCCATTAACATATTTACATTAACTGGAAAAGAGCAGAAAACACACACACACACACACACACACACATACACACACACACACACACACCAGATCTGAATTAGTTTAATTGAGATTCTTCAGCGTTACACACACTGACCCTAACCTGATTACCAAACCAACTTCCCGGCTGCATGAGTGTCTGACCTCTTCACCCAGTCACACACTCAGAGTCACCCTCACTCAAGTGCATACATTCGCTCCTCTGATACTGTCACACACACACACACACACACACACACACACACACACACACGCAAGTTTGAATTCCAGTGTCTTTCCTCTACACCTCTGCTTTAGTCTAAAAAAGGCTCAGAACAATGAGGGCTCCTCTCACACACCTTGTCAAGGCTGTTGACAACTGGGTCATCCTATGCTGAGAATGAGCACCCACTTACACAGACTGACCTGCCGTGTTCAGGCTAATTGGAATCTGACATTAATAGAGTGTCCACATAAAAAGGACACATTGTCAGTAACTTGATGGGCCACACAACTAATTTAATGTTTTGGGGTTTTCAGATTAGTTATTCCCAGTTCCCAGCTTTTTAAATTGTAAAAAAAAACAGCCTGACAGCTGAATTATATTACTGTACCTCGCTAGGACAACCTCGCTAGGACAACCAAACATTGACAAATGCATAGAGTCAACATGTTCTCAGTGTTTATCCATGACGTTCAATTCTATTCTGTGATGGCACAAAGAACTACAGTATAAGATGTCTGTATTGTAGAAAACTCATCTTACCTATCTTTCAAGACTCCAAAAATGCTCAGCTGTATGGTTTAGTAATGGCTAAAATAGAAAACATTTTTTGATGGAGAGGGAGGTTTAAGTGAATTCTGTTGCTTCAGTCCTTGTTTTGTCACAGTTCTGTGACTTTTATCGACCTTTTCCTGAGTCATTGTTCCTCTTGCTGTGAGGAAAAAAGGTGTTTGCTCTTCACTGAGAGGCTCAGCTGGAGCTGCAGAGAGGCAAAAATAAACATGAGGTGGGAGAAATAATATTCACTCTATAACAGCATTTAGCCAAAGTCAACTGTCAGACCATGTGGTGGCTGTGGTGCTGGGTGGTTGTGAACTTCTGCTTGTTTGTTGTTTCTTTTTTTTTTTTTTGGACTTGGCATATTATTCCATATTTGCTATTCGGCCAAATGAACCCTTAATTCCTTTTTACTTTGCTTTTTAAAGATAAGATGAAAATGAACTTTAACAAATGTGAAAGAGACCTGAAACATTTCATATTTCCACCTTCCTTTATATATAACATCATCCAAATCCTTCTAGGTCATCATCACCCTCTAAATTTCTCTCTTTTCCTGGTTCTGGGGAAGAGTTTACTGCACAGTATCACATTTCTCAGGGTAAAGTCTGGATCCACGTCTTTTAAGACCCCTGTACATGCACTGCAAAGAACGCACCCAGAATCCATAGCTCATCCTGCTCCCCTTTCGCACACAAACTGTACGCTTTAAGAGAAAAAGATAAATATACAAACTATATACCCAGCGCTTTCACCAGCCGGGGCCTGGCAGACCAGAGGCCCCGAGCAGACAGAAAGATGCGATCGCATGAGACCCCTGCTCCTAACCCTCCAATTCCCAAACTCATATCTTACATACCATATTCAAAATCTGAGTGCAACCTTTCCCTCTGAATAACTAACTACACCCAGAACAGATGAACACGCACAAGAACATAGAGCTTTCCCTTAATCAGCTGAAAACACACTAGTAGAATCTGATTTGTAAGCCCTGAAGAAGAAACTGCCTATAATGTATTCTGTTTAAGCAGAGACACAAATTGACACTGGCAGTGTCTGGCAGTGTGTGTGTGTGTGTGTATGCGTATGTGTGTGTGCGTGTGTGTTTAGAGCATCAGTGGAATATCTGAGTGACATGCCTATGCTTGCACCGTAACCTGCAGAAAGACACCCTGGGGCAATGCACACTAGGTCACAGGCAGCACGAATGAGGTCATCACCGTACAACAAACAGTCTTTTTTTTTTAAAAACAAGCCTGACAGATGGCCTCACTACCTATACAAGATTTGGTATAAGCAGTAATTACACAAGAAGTCTAACGTGGGAGATTCTGCGGGAAAATTTGGTTCCATGTTCAGGGTGTGTAGGTGTTGCAGTTTAAGAAAACACCACACATTTCTTTGAAATCTATTGGCAGCCAACACAAATACCAGTAATTTTAAAAAATGTCAAAAATAACATTCAACAGAAACACCAAATACATGAATGGAAGCGCTGAACTTAAATGGCCCTTTTCTCTTTAACTGTTATTTTCTATGCAAATTCTGACCACATGGTGAAGTCGTGGAGAAAATTATGAAGAGTGATAACAACGAAGAGAAAATGAATGAATCAAACAAAAAACTAATATATATATATATATATATCACATCCCATCACAAACACACTTCACACACTTGCTCCAGTGCTTAATGCCCAAAATGTCTTCATCTTCTGCCATCTGTGCCAGGGCAAAAGAAAAAATGGCACCATCTGTGAATGCCTGGCAAGTTCTGTGTATCAGTGGCTATCATCAACCAACGTGGTGGAAAAAAAAAAAAAAAAAAAAACTACGTAGGCCTACAGTACACAGTAGCAACTTGAAAACACAGCAGATCACCCTGCTATGCAGACCTGGTGTTCAACTTTCAGAATGAGAGAATATAAGATGGAGCCCACAGTTATAACATTTATAAATAATCAGAGGTTTGTGGCTGACTGGCCTTCAACATGGGGCGAGGTTAGACAGAACGCAACATTGGAAGAACGCAGTGAAAAAAATTAATGAAAGCAAATTTAGCAAAATGGAGCAGACAGAATCCAGGAACAACACTGAAACCCACACTGACAAGGAAGGAGAAGGAAAAAAACAGAAACCAGACAGGACAAAGCCAGATGGGTTTTTTTTTTTAGTACCTCAGAATATGTGGAGTTTGCATGTCTGCTGACATACACACACGTGATACTGAACATGTCAAGACAGCGTGCCTTACATACCATGTTTGTCAAACTACATACAAACATACAGTATAGTGTAAAAGCTAATAATATCTGTGAGTTCCTAATGTCTCACTGCCTTTGGCATGCCTTGGTGCAAATCCATGCACAAGGCCAGGAGCTGCATCACTTCCTTCCCACTGCAATTTTCTGACTTTGTCTTCTATTTTTAGTCGTCTCATATTTTATTGTTTAGTCATAGGAAGCACTTTTGAAGGGTCGGGTCTTCTGTCACACTTGACAGAATTTTTCCTCTGGTCTGGTGAGAAAATCTTTTGTGGTACTTTGCCAGAAGCCTCCTAAACTCACCATTAGCATTCACCACCATGTCTATGTAGATCTAAGTTCCCGTGACTGAAAATGGTCATACACATAAACAAAAAAGATGCACATACACACATGCCCCAATTGATCCATCACACTGTGCCCTCCACTAATTGTTCTCTCCCTCTTGTGATCTCAGGAACCACGACACCACCCTGGGTAACGGGAGGCCGAACAGAAGAATGAAACGGTGCGGACAGCGCACTCCCTCTGGCAGGCCAAACCTAACAGACTGACTGTCTGAGTAAATAAAGGAAGGTCATTGAGGACTTGGCACCAGGCTTACCTGTTACCATCCTTTATTGCTCGTTTTAATTAAATTGCATGATGAAAGGAACCCAAAGAAACAAAGGCGTACCCATCCTCTTTGTTTCCTTCCCATCAGTGGGAATGCTTGGGGAAAACCTAGGATTCACGCTTTTATCTGTAATATAACAGGATACGAAACTCGAGGCATGGGTGTTACACATCATGACAGAAAAAGAGGGAGCATGACAGCAGCATAAATTAAACCTGACTCTGCTGCATAGCCTTGAATCCTGAAAACCTTTCCAGTCTCACATTATAAGATACACTCAAAAACTGGATTGATATATTATACATGATGACAACTAGTTTTACATTGTCATTAAAAATAAAAATTAAAAAAAAAACCCAAAAATAAACTAACATGCAACTTTTCATTTTGGCGGACTGGATTTTATTTTTGTCAGTTGCAAACTGTTTCATCATCCTTAGTCACACAGTACTCATCTGAGTGTACAGTTACACTCCCTTCCTGTCTTACTGCACATTAACAAGAAGAAAAAAAAAATGTGATTGAGAAGCGCCATATGTTCTACAGACAGTAAAAACATGTCAGAGCACAGAAAGGAGGAGCAGCTCATGGACACATATTTTCCTATTTATCCATCACACCTTTATCCCACAAACAGTCCAGCTTAACCAATCTGAACACTGCTAAGGCCATCAGCTCTCCTGAGAGAGTCTAGATCATTCTGCATGACTCTACATACTGTGTAGAGTATGTCTCTCCTATCAAACAACATGTCCTGCCCAGACTATACTGCCCTGATATTTTCTACTGTCAGTAAAATATCAGTGCCCATCAAGATAAGGCATTACTCCAAACACACCCTGATGGTGTCCAATCAAATCAATTGTTCTTGGATGACAGATCTCTCTTTGTCTGGGGCCCAGTGTGACACATGGCTTATTGAGGTTCCAGCTCAAGTCATTATCTTGTAAGGGCATAAAGGAGAATGAAGGATTAGGAGGCAACTTTGGACAACCCCACCCCCATGAAACAGCAGACAGATGGCCACAAGAACAAGAGAAACTCTGCTCTGTGGGGACGGCCAAATACAACAAATCCTTGTCAGACTAGTGTTTGCTAATTAGCATTAGTGCTTTAAACTGTAGTTATGTAAAGGTAAATAAAGGACAGAACAGAGTCAAGAATAGAGTTATTTCTGTCCAAGTCTATTGTTTTACAATGTGTCAAAAATCAAACCTTAAAGGCTCAGATAGTGACTCTCACACTATGACACTCTCTTTCCCCTCTCCCAAGATCCCTTTTCTATTCTTTGATCTGAGTTAAATGACAGCGATACCGCTTCAAGCAATATGCGTGAGACAGGAGTCTAATGGGTCTATCAAATAACCTTGAAATAAAAAGCCAAAAACCATAAAACATCCAGAAATCACAGCTCTGTTTAAATTTGTCTCACTGAGATGTTAATCAGTCTTGTTCTAGGAATGCATTTGGGACTGGTGAGTTTAGTGTTTCTCTAAGAGTGAATGACCTTTATAAAAATGTTGATGCTTCTGCTATGGATTCAGATACAAAGAAGTCAGTTTGAGATGTTTGTATATTTGCAGATTGGTGCTTTGAGAGACCCAGCCAAGAGAGCAAGTGATGATTCAGCAGCCCCAGACGTCTGTAATCACCACTTCACATCTTCTGCTGCCTTCTTTTCAACGCAGTGCAGATGCCTGTTTTCCAAAAATATCGAAGCGAGATGGTGCTGCGAGACACATGGGAATTACTTGTGCTCTTTAAAATCCTTTAAACAGACTTGCATTTTAACCTAATGTCTGGGATCTCCACTCGCGTTCCATTACTAGAAATTAAATTTCTGCAGGGAGCTCTTATTCTACATAAAGCCTGTGAAACGAGCAGTGAAGCGTGGATAGGCACTTAGTCCAATTGTCATTAAAATCATCATCATCTCAGATCATCCCACTATATGTAATCAGTGTTATTTGTTCCGGCTTTACTGTGGTGTCCTCAGTCCTCAAAGGGGATCAGCCAAAGCTCACATTAGAGCAACAATCGCCAGTAGCAGAGGCAGCCTGACAATCGGATCCATCATGGAGCAGAAACTCAAAACCCTGTGATCCTGCCTGACGGACTCCCTACAGCTATGTTTCTATCCGGGTGTCAGACAGATTTTAAAGTAAACTTTTTGAAATTTTACAAAGAAAAACACTAAATTGGTTGTTTCTATCAATAAATTCCACTTAAAGTGACTTTAAACACTTTTTTGATGATAGTGAGGAAATAACATTACTATTTGGTTCAAATAACCCAGTTTATGAGTGTCCTAAACAAACCAAGGTGGTGCTGAGGAGGTGATAAAAGAGGTAAAAGAGCTGGAGCTGCATTCAAAGCTTAAATCAGTACATCAGTAAATTAGTGCTGCAATTAACAATGATTATTTATATACGACTTTATGATTGTGTTGTTAGAGAATATGTGTGTCTGTGATTTATTATTTGCTCAGCTTAATAATAAAGTGACTTCTGTTCTTCTGACGCATCCACTGTTTGCACCCACTAGACCATATGCTACTGAAAACATTATTGCTCTGTATGTTTAAGGCAGCTGTTGTGACTGCAGTTATTTTTTAATCAATGAACCTGTCAATTATTATCAAAATACTCAAATTTGAAAAGCTGAAACCAAAGAATTTAAACATAAACAAATGGCATAAAAAATACCCTTGTTAACATGATATTCAATAGTTGTCAGATCTGTAGTTGATGCCATCCACCTTGATGGCATCAACTTCCACTTTCCCATCATAACAGGTTCCACCATTAAATGCCACCATAAACCCCCAGAGGGACAGAGCAATATAAAGTACCCTGCCATAGGGCAGGACTTCTCCAGAAATGATCCTAAAGAAACATCCAGATAAAATGAAATTCATGTCATGGTGAACATCCCCAGTATCAATCTCACTGAATCCCAAGAGAACCTGAAATGCACCATAAAGATGAAAATCAACTCATCAACCTTGGGCAGTTACAAAAGGCACTGGTGTGTGCATGGTCAGCTTTAACAGTGGGGCACTAGAGCTGTTATAGGAACCTTACCTGAGGGAGGTTTAGATATGCACGTGCACCGGCATGACATCTGACATTTCCTGTTCTGACCTTTGTTAGACAGAAGAGTTTCAGTTTCCATTTAAACTACAGGCTGTACACCAGATTAAGTTCACCTAAACACACACTGTACATGTGCAAAACAAATTCTGCAGCAGAACCTGAATCGTTCACCTTTAAAAACCCCTTGAAATCCAAAGTACCACCTCACCATTGGGTCCATCCACTAGCATGTTCTCTTTTTTTTTTTTTTATTACTTTTTTGCTCTCAGCTTACATGATTGACTCCTCTCTAAGCCCATCACACTGTATATGTAACTCCCTTGTTAGCCGCTCCAGTGCACAGCTGATGAGGGAGCACACTGGGTCAGTTTGGCTCACATCTATTATACAGGGTCATAAATGGAAGGGGAAATTGATATCATGGCAGAGTGGGGATGTGAGTGGAAGAGAGGACCTGATAACCGTGTGATCTTTATTGATCTTGATTCCCAATGGACATTATCAGTGTTACATCATTAATATCTTACCTTCTTTTTCTAGTTTTAACTCAACCGTGAACTGTGGGCTTTTTCCTTAGCAGTTGCTGAAGATAAATGACCTTTGACCTTTTACATCCTGGGTCTCTACAGAGTGCATGCGGGAAGGAGAAAGGTAGGAATGAAAGAAGACAAACACTTGGTGAAAGCCTGATTGCTCTTTCTCTAGTTGTGCTGGTTGTCAGTTCCCTCCACCCAGCAGCCAGGCCAGCCTTGCAGATGTCCACAGTCCAGCATTACATAATAAGGCTGCATCACAAATCCCCTCTAGCCACTTTTGCAGCCTCTCCACCATGACACTCACCCTACTAAGGAAATGACATGAGGGCAGAGTTGGATTCCTGCATAAGGGACAAACACGCCAACTCCTCTTTTGTAAGATTTGCTTGTTGAGGACCATGTTAATGAAGTAATGCAGTGCTCATTTTCTTCCCTATTGCCAAAGATCTCCAACCCATTCACCTTTAAAAGCTGCACTAAAACACACACGGACCCAAGTTCTGCTCAACTGAAGGTTGGTGCGCTACAGAATGGCTGCCCCAGTTTCCCACATGCTCTGCTCGAACAGTGTGCACCATGACTTGACTATCAATCGCGACACATCTTTCGCTCAAACGAGACCCTACGTGGGCCACCCACTGAAGGTGAGAAGGTATCAGAGTTACAAGCCATACTTCAGTCTGTGTGACAAGAACGACAAGAACGACTCACCTCTGTGCTGTGACCACCTTTATGTTAAACTCATAAGCCTGTTCTACACGCCTGTCATGTGACAAAACTGCAGTAACATTTGCTAACAAGGTAGAAGTGGGATTTACTTTAAAGTACTTCAGAGAAGGAAAGGATGTTGGAGACAATAAATGAAACCTTAGATTTGTCATCAATCACAGAGACACAACTATGCCCTCCAGGTTTCCGGTCATGTTTTGTGTACTGGGGCTTTGTAAGCATATCACATTTCAAGATTTATTTATTTATTTTTTACAAGGAGCAAATGTTTTCATAGTAAATACCAAGCAAAAACCGCACGATGAAAACAGTAAATAACTGTACCTTTGTTGGGACTTCACTGAGCCAACAACTGTGAACCAGCAGCAGAGTGTGGATCTGTGGATCTGAAGGTCTGTATATATAAGTTACGTGTGTGTGTGTGTGTGTGGGGGGGGTTGTTTGTCCACAGCCAAAGGGAATCCAATATCGGGGCTAACAATGAATTAGCCAGTGTTTTGTGTCAGTTGCTAAGCAAACTAGGTCTGATATGACAGAATGCAATTCCAACCTACGCAATACTTCTATCTCCACCAAGGACCCCATTAATGCAGCCTTTCATGCTAACAGCTTGCACACTGCGTAGTAAAAAACAAGGCATTATTGTGTGCAAGAAGCACAACATGTGCTAACTTTACAGAAACCATATGAGGAAACTTGCCAACTTGCCTGTGTCAACGTGTGGAAGACCAGTTAATTAACCTTCAATAATCTGAGCCTTAATTAGAGCTGGCCTCCATTAGAAATATTAAAATCACACTATCTATTAATGAGAGAGAAATATAGAGGAAGAAGGTCTCCCCCTGGCCCACGGGCCAAGATTATATTAGGCTGAAGCTTCAAAAACACCAAAATCTGTGCTTTTACTTTACATGTAATGTCACCCTACACAACACAAATACAGTGTTGTGTTCTTTTACTGCCCTGGACTGTGTTATACTGTGCTCTGCTGTAGGCACAACAGGGCAGGAGCAGCAGCAGCAACTGACTGAGAATAACTGTCAGGCTGCTGTTAACACACATTAAAGGAAGAGCCTTGAACAGGCTGTTAGTAGGTTTCTCCTAAATTATTATTTTTGCAGTACATCTAATCACAACATACAGGAACAACTTCAATAAACCAACATACAGCAAATGTTCTGTGGAAACTCCTTTTTTTGATTATTGTGTTATATGTTATAAGTAATAAGTGAGGACATTGCCTTGGGAGAGTTGCTACAATAAAAGCTGCTGAACTGTCATTTTTTTTGGTGGAGGCTAAACTATGAGGACCCTAGACCAGTGAAACTCTGGGCCACTGTGTTGGTAACACTGGTTTTGTAATCCAGTTTCACAGCCACTCAGCAAACCCCCCCCCCCATGTGTCACCTTGAGAATTAAGTGATTCAATCAACCAACCTTCATGATGCCGCAAGGTGCGTTTCCAGGTCCCTGACTTCTCTCCGCGGAATTATCACGGCTGCCACTCCCGATCCTTGGACTGCCGTGCTCCCTGTACCGTCCATTGGTGTAAACTCCTTCGGCCCCGTAGCCCTGGGGAGCGGCCGATACATCCAAATATGCCCGGGTGCCGGTTGAGGGCAACGCGGCCGCATCGCCGGTGACTCCCGCTAAGGTGCTGGTGCCCTGGGCTGGCGGGGCGCCGATGGTAGGATCCAAAAAATGTCCCGATCCAGCATCTGAAGCGTGTACCCCTGCCATGATCCGCCGGTGTTACAGCAAAGCCCTCCCCTCCACAGTGGAAAAGCAGCCCATTTTCTCAAAGCACGGTGGACTTGTTGACGTCCAGGACGGCACGTCGTTTTCCCCCCGATCACCACCGCCGGTCCATCATCGGAGCGCACGGTAGCGTGTGAAGCCGGGCAGCCTGACTCGTCCTGACCAAAGACTGAGCCTGCACCTCACCGACCTTCTCCGATTATCTCTGGAGACGTGTGCGCAACAGCGCTGGAAACACTGACTTATGATGAGGGTTTGCTGCCGCCGTCTCTGTCTACAGCTTGTACTTTCGTCTCCCTGTCCTCAAAATCTGTTTAGCTCACCACGTCCGCTCCTCTAGAGTCTGCTCTGTGCGCATAGCCTAGCGTGCTGAACACACTTCTGCGGTGCTTGCAAACAGGAGGAGAGCTTCCCCTCTCACATGCATCCGCGGGACAAATTCAAGACTGCGAGAGCGCAATCGCAATAAGCCCACAGACGCGCACCCGCAGCATCTCCCTCTGTTCACATTTTCTAAAAGTCTAAAACAAACATTTCACATTGCACACTTTAGGTTTAACAGAGCGGCTCTCCATAAGAGGGAGCTCACGGGTGTTTATTTGAAAAACCGTGAAAATCTATAACATTTTATATTACAAAGTATGTAAAACAAAACAATTCATGAGTGCGCGTCAGATTTCAGAAATAAAATGTCAAATTCAAATCTATAGTGTAATAAATTTTCCAAAGTAAAGTTAAAGTGAGCTTGGATTACTGGACTGTGGATTTATAGCCTGTATAAAATATTGATAAAGGTCCGTTTAAACTTTTATACTATTAGCAAAAATGACATTTACATTTACTCTTGCAACCACTACAGGCAGGTCAAGTGAATGCGGTTGTATTTTAGTGCGCCACCTACAGGTAATGGGTGTTACAGCTGCAGCTTTTGAGATTTCTTTAAACATTTTTAATTTGTTTATCTTTTTACGCATCTATTGCCCAGTTGGTTTGACTGTTATGCAAGTGAAAAGAGATAGATAGATAGATAGATAGATAGATAGATAGATAGATAGATAGATAGATAGATAGCTGTTACTTTTCTTGCCTGTAGATGTAGCAGGTTGGATTTTAAGTGCAGGTGTGAAACTGTATCATGCTGTACAATATTCACCCGTTGCTACTGCTCTACATCAGCAACAGAGTCTGGCCTTATTCCCACAAGGTGATTTGTTGCTATGCAGGACATAACACAGAAAAGACTTATTAAATATTTTTTAACGTTTAACTATTGTTGTAGCTTTTAATGATGGCAATCCTGCTCACAGTATACACTCATTAGCTTCATCCTTGTGGTCTGACCGAGACAAACACATTGTAATTGTGAGTAATAACAGGAAGAAGAAATGTGGAACATCTTTGCAGTAATCTAACCTTTACAGCACCCCTGTCTTACATACCATAAGGCTGAGCATCTGCCTCTGAGGCCAAATAAACTACAACAATGGAGGGTGTAACATTCGATGTCAGGCCAATTCACATCATCACATGAGACATGGCCAGTAAAATTGGATAATGCAACCCGCTGAGGAACCAAATCAAATCACAGCCAATCTGGATGAAAGGAATCATGTGCAGCAGAGAAAAGGAGTGAGAGCGTCTGTTCATAATCATAATCAGAGCCAAAGCAACATCTTTACATCTTGGTCAGATTTATGCAAACGCTCCAAACAATAGGGGATTTCTTTTTTGGTAGCATCCATTGACATGCAGCAGATGACTGTATACTGTAATCATTGGATGAGTTTTATAGAGGGTGGGACACTCTGTAGAACTTAAGGGTCACATTCAAGTGCGCTAGTGTTTCTCTGTGGATATTTACACAGAACCCAGTGGTGATAAGTGGCTTAATCTGCAGCCAAAACACAGCCTCCGTAATCACATTCACTTTAATAAATGAAAATGACACCTGAGTACTGTTTGAGCCAACTACTTCTCAAGGACATGTAAAATCCTGTGAGAGGTGAATCAAATCTGAGGATGAATGACGCCACAGAGGAAAAGTGTGAAAAGTGGATGAAACAATGGCATGTTGGCCGTTGGACAGTAAGCCAGTAAACGTCTAGGACGAGCCTGGAAGGATTTCATGGCCCCTTCTAGTCCTCACTCACTCTCACTGCCCCCTCCTTTCCCTCATGATCTCTCAGGGTCATGTATTATGCATTCTCAGAAATAATTTAGCAAAAGTTCTGCTTTTAAAAGCCTCCCACCTGGCCCAGCTGTCGCACTTTAATGTGAAAAGGCCTGTGATGGCCTGTCTCCACATTCAAACGTCAGCTCAACGTCAGTTTAAACTGAGGATGTGTGCTGTATGTTACACTGCTCTGTAAAGCATTTCTTTACTCAGGGAGGATGTCGGGACTTGATGAATGACCAGATCAGGAGTGATGGATAGAAGAACATAACTTTTGTTCAACTGAGAGTAAAAAGAAAAAAGAGCTGAAATAACCGACTGAGTGAGAGCGAGTATAGCCCAGAAAAGGCTGTATCAGCAGTCTTGAACAGTAAAGAGGCAATGCCACACTAAAATAACACCCTTGTTGTTTTCCATTGAGGTTTGCTAAAGTTTCCTGTGGCAGGATGTCAGCCATGGCTGAGTATACTAATACATCACTCCCTCCTGCTGCAGTACCTGTCAGGTTCAGATCAATAGAGCTCCAAGGCCTTACCTTCAGGTTTTTGATGCCTCCCTCTTCACATTAAAGCCCCTCAACAAAACCCAGACTATCGTATTGATGACACCTGGCTATTGATCAAGTCTTCTAATCCCAGCTGAATACAGAGGAAAGAAGACAAGGTTACCTGGTCAAGGTAACCTGCTTCTGGATTTATTACCACTCAGGATTTTTGTAGAACACAAGGTGTCATTGTGTTTCCTCACACCTTTACGTCTCACTATCAGATGAAGATGCTGAGATAAAAACTAAACCACAACAACAAGATTTTTTTTTTTTTTTTTTACAGATACATACGTACAAAATGTACATTTGAATGATATGTAAAGGGGAAGTTCCTGCTGCTCACAGCTGGGGAGCGGTAGGTGTTTCTTCCTGAGCTTTGCCACTGCACTTCCTGTGCCTGCCCATGTGACCTCCAGTTTGACAGGAACAGAAACCGTGTATTAAAACCTTTTTTTTTAAATGCGGTGTCATTTTGTTCAGTGCATTTTTTCATTTGTAGCTGCTCTTTAAAGGCATCATGATCCAAACAGAAATACACCCCCCACACACACTAAAAATGAAAACACAATTCTGGAATCACTGACTCACACAGGCAGAAACAACTCTGATTAATGTTGCATGATGCTGTAGAAAATTCTGTTTACATGTGCAATGTTGGAAAACAGACCTAGTCTGATTTCTGGTTAACAAAGACACAACTGCTGATTTGTCATCTATAACTTAAACTATATGTGATTAAACCTCAAGAACCTTTTGAATATTTATGGCATTCACTGACAACGACACACCTTAGACTAATAAACCATGCAGGGATGGAATAAGATGGAGTAGATGTAGCAGGTGAAAGTTAATCTATATGGATGTTATAGTAGTGTATACATTAGGTTAGTGTCTAGAAGACCATTATCTTCCAGTACATACAGTGTATCAGTGCTTTCTGCTAAAAGATTCCTGCACTTGATGCAACTGTTTAAACTATTTTCATGTTCTTTGTGAAACAGAAATCCAAAATGTGATATTGTCAATATTATAAACAACAATCTACATTTTGCATATTTTTTTAATGAATTTGGGGCAGTGTGGATGGTCACGCCTGTCCAGCTCATAAGTTCATATGTGCGACCACACACCTTTGCCATCTTTGTCTTAACACGAGAGAGACAACTTGCTGCAAATGTATATGTTTTTTATCATCAGTTAGTGGTGTTTTTCTCTGTCAAGTTTTACATCATGTGTCAATCATCACTGTTATTTCTCCCCAAGCCTGTCCAGTTAGTACATGGGCCTCCATGGTTTATTAGACTTTACTGACACCTGGTGGTGAAATACAGGAGCTTAGATGAACTAAAGAGAAACACCTTTCTGCTAGAAAGATCATTTTTCCATCTGGTGAATTTATCTATCCATCCATCCATCCATCCATCCATCATCTATACCCACTTATTCCTAACCAGGGTCACAGGGATCTGCTGAAGCCTATCCCAGATCTCTTTGGGTGAAAGGCAGGGGTACACCCTGGACAGGTCACCAGTCCATCACAGTCTGGTGGTTTTAAGTGGAATAATTTTGTTAATTTTAAAAGTTTGAACCCATTATCAGAAACCACAGTGCTCATGCCATACCTCTGTTTTAAAGGCCCTGTAATGCTTGCAGGTACGGCATCCATCCTTTGACATGATAGCCTGTAGATAAAGTATAAATAATTAAAATATGGCTGGCATGCACAATATTCTAATCAACCATGATAATTAGTTTTTCTCTTAATAAAGCAGCCAATGAATTTATAACTACAACCTCATAACATAATCATTTAAGCAACACCTGGTTTTATTTTATTGAATTCCATGCAAATTAGGTTTTCTTATCACCTTTCACAGGCTGGTAATTGGCATTTTGGCTACGGCACACATACAAAACATGTTATGTTTCTTTTCTCCATCAGATGGCAGATGTGAGCTTATTCAGACAATCTGTGCTCAAGACAAGAGTTTTGCTACCAAGGGTCATGAAGTTTAAAACAGTATAAAACACAGATATGCACATAGACAAAGGTAGAGTTGACATATTCAAATGAATATTACATTTTGAATGTTGTTCAACTCATGTACCATTTATTAGATGTCTAGTTTAACATTGCCTCCATTCAGTTATACCACATATACCATGGTAATGTTTATTTTTACACAGACTTTTAGTACTATCTTTGAAAATCCACCTATATCCTCCATGCTCCTATATGTAAAATTACATATAGGTATTGTGTATGAATGTAGTTGATAGAATAGGATATTAGCGAAGGATTTACTGAACACACTATGCTATTGACAACATCCCTACTAGACAAATGACTGTGACATCTCATATAGATTTTTAAGAAATAGTACAGTGATGAAAATTCTTATGGTGTGTTCCTTTAAAATAAATCTATTTCTTTATGCATTATATAGGAACTTAATTTTTTACTGTCGTGTTTCAGTAGGGATGTTTTAAGTGATGCAAAAAGTGGGACTGTCTAATGTGAAAAACCTGTAAAAGGCATTTCCTTTCATATGAGGTTATGTTTTACCATAAAACCTCACAGGGTAGGAGTAAGTGGAACAGGTTGTAATAAGCTTAAACATAAAATTCTTCCCTATTGTTGCAATGAATTAACAATATAGCACAATGCAGTGTATCTCTCATGAGTAATAATTAAATCACTCCCATCATACATAGTACACGATTCATGTTGATACATGACACATCCCTGTTAAATCCAGGCAAGCTAAATCGATGGTGGCGACTGCAAACGTAAAAAAACCAAAATTGATTCTGTAGCCACATCAAAATCTTCTGTACGTCTACAAGCTGAGTTCAAATTATTTATAAAACTTTATTGTCTTCTTTTCAACGCAACAGCTGTCTCTCTTGGAAAAACACCAAGTGATAAATCCAAACCACAAACATGATACATACACATTGAACAGCACACAGCGCCATCTACGTCATCAAAAAATACACAGTCTACAGTGGAACAAAGCTCAAAAACGACGAGAATAATGGTAATGAGAGATATATCACAAGACTGCCCGTGTAGGTTGAGATTTAAAAAAAAAAAAAACAGGAAAGAAAGCAAAAGATACAAAAGGGGAAAAAAGTGAAAAGAAATATGAAGGAATATTTTTAAATACTGTAATATCTGCTGGGCAACCATGTAAGTACATCAGAATTTTTTCTCTGATTCCCAGTTGATCTGTGTCCATTTCTAACTGGTACGTCTGGTGACACAAGACTTGAAACTTCTGCTCAGACTGAGGAGGCAAGTATATGTAGATCCTCAACAGGGTCATGCAAAGGGCTACATTCATTTGGGGAGTGCCAGAGAAACAATAATAAAATAGAATTATGATAGAGAAAATAAATTTATATATTCTGTATACATAGATCATTTTTGGCTTATACATCAGCTAAGCAAAGCGATTCATTCCTGAGGTGCAAGGCTGTGGTCAGTGACATATTTTCTATTCAGCGTTATGTGTATGTATCAAGTGGAGGCAGTGGGGTAATATCTTCAACTACCTGTGTAGTTTATGTGCAGCAAAAAGGTACTCACAATGAAAACCATGAGCAATTACAAAAGCCATACAAAACCAGACTGATGTGGCTCGATATCTTTGAGTCCCTTCTGGTGTAAGCCTGCATGTATCCATCTAGCTATGCCTTGCAACTTCAGTGGCTGGCACACAGAAACATGCACACTTTGTTTTTGTCACACTGTCATGACACAGCTGCAAGAACTGGTAGAGGAATAGGCAGAAAAGCCAGAAGGGAGCAGCACAGCCACAAATATACAGGCATACCAATCAGACGTGATACCTCATTACTCGATGATTCTTTAGGTGCGTGGTTTCAAGCATAAAACAGCCAACATAGTTAGCCCTCAGGCAGCAAGGGATCTTCTTAACACATAACACAAATTGCCAACAGAAAACCGTATGGCCGTACCTACTGGTGTGAATGTGGTAGAAAAACAACAACAGAGCCAAAAGTAACAACGTGTCAGTAGAATATGCGAGGTAGCGTTGATGAGTGGAGCAGAGGGACCTGAGAGGACAAGCAGGCAGCGCTGGGTAAATGCTTAGATTTGCATTTCTGTATACAAACAGAAGAAAAATAGCCCTGTGAAAGCGAGGGGGGTGCATAAACTCCCCTTCTGGGTTTCAGCTGGTGAACAAATCAGAACAAATACATCGTACATTTATGCATGTGTACCGTGTGCTGATGTGTGTTCGGTCAGTCGCGGAGAGTAAAGCAACTCTGCCTTTAAGTTAGTGTATATGGATTTGAAAAACTGACTGTAACTTTGTAGAGCCATGACTCAGATTATGTTGCTTAGAGCAAAAGCAGAACTCTTCATTAAAGTTTCTTTTTTGTCAAAGGGCAAGTTCAATGTCATTATCAAAATACTGATAACCCATTTACAAAGAAGAAAATATAACAAAATAAAAACATTCAACTGTTAAAATGACTTCATACAGTAGCATATCACTGAAACTGAAAATGGAAATGCATGCACATTGTGAATGAACATTACTTCTTTTCTTTTTCACAATACTGTAACATTGTAGGTTTCGCTTTATACCTAGTCTGTTTTACAAACACTTATGGACACAAATAAAACTAAGACATGTTATTGACATGCATGCTCTCATGCTGAAAAGAAAAAAAAAAAAAAATCACAGCCATGATTAACATTTCACATTTTAGCTATCTAACAAAAGAAAAATGAATGGAATTAAACCATAAGAAATGTCAATGTGAGTGGGGCAAGTTGGGAGGCAGGGTTCGTTTTTATGTTGTCACTGGTTAAAAGGTCAAGGGTCAGGACTGTTGGCCGCCCCACTGGTTCTCTACAGGCCGCCGGAGCAGCTCCTCCACATGCCTCGCCACATCCATGGTGTCATCCAGGTCGAAGTCTCCGTCCGTGTCCAACATAGAGTCACTCCTGCCACAGAACAGAGAGAAGAGCTACATTCAGATAAGCCATCAACAAAAAGGCAGCAACTACAAGAAGACACTCTTTACACAGAAATTCACACATGTTCTCACAGAAAGCATGTCATATATTCAAAAGGACTCTTTGACTTACATAGGTGGATATATGCCATAGGTGTGAGGGTGATTGACAGGTGCTGGCGATGCGTGATCCATATATGTTGGGTTCCCAGTTGTTGGGTCTGGATTGGCTGTTGCAAACCTTTATATACATACATGCACGCACGCACGCACACACACACACACACACACACACACACAAATCCAAGATAAAAGCCTATGAGTCTATGTTCAGCAGTTGCCTAAGCAACTACTCTCAGCATGTTGTTTTCTAGGACTTGCTGCATCATTATGGCTATTCTCTGTACGGCGGGTGAACGAACCACCACGGAAACAGGCAGGGAGCAGGTCTTGCTAACTAACAAGCCTAACTCTAATGATGAGTGGAAGACAAGCTCGCTCAGGAACTCTGGACATCCTTAATTCACCTCCTCCAACTGTAACAGCCAACTAATAGCTGATATTTATTCAGGGTCCCATATTTAGTCATTAACTCTAAATGTTGTCACAGTGGAAAAACTGGTGGGTGGATGGCAGAGAAGAAAAAAAAAAAAAAGGTACAGTGACAGAGGGAATGGAAGCGCATGGGGAAAGAAAAACGGGAAGCTTGATACTCACTCGGGCACAACTTGTTTGATCTGTGGTTTCACGTAGCCGTCCACTGCTTTGGCTTTAAAACAAACAAGCACAGACGGAAAGAATGACTGATAGCTCTGTGCAGTCATCACTGACCAATCACGGCACCAGTTCACTTTTGCAGTTGTGCCATTAAATTCTGAAAGTAACAGCAGCCAGTGCAAACAGAGGGTTGCTTACAGAGTGGTGGGGTGTAATATTTGGAGAAAACCTCATCCTTGGGTCTGTCGGGGTATAGAAACAGGAGGTGATTGAGATCGCTGATGCGGTCAGCCAGAGAACGAATAGAGAAGTCTTTGGTTGTGTAGGGCATGAGGTTCCACACCATTCTCTCACCTGAAGAAATACAACACACTATTAGCAACAATAGCGAATTCCACTATTACTACAGTCGTTTTCACTTGAATAATCTAAAATGTTTATTTGCACGCTGATGTTTTTTTGTTTAACAAAGCTGTTTTTGCTAAAATTGACTAATATTCAGGTGCAACTTATAGTCCAGAAAATACTGTAAATGACTGGTGCTTTCTCACGTCTTGTGTTGTAACAAGCATTTGTACATCATACCTGCTTTGTTAGGATTTTCTGCCACCCAGGCAATTGTGATTCCTCCAATCTCAGAGTCGCTAAAACGAAGGAGGAAGGTACCGTTGGGTTTGGACATTAGCATGTCCTGAGCCTGCTGCTTGTTTACAAAGCCCAAGATGGCTCTAGAAAGAGAGAGGAGAGATGAATAGAAAAAGAAAGGCATTAAAATGGACCAACATGGCTCTCCTTCATTTCAATCCTACTTTACTGGCAAAAGCCAGTCTAGTTCCTGAGCTTGCCATGGAAAATCATGAACCAGTGCCCGTGTAGACAAGACTGACAAAACAGAGAAACTCATATTTTCACAGAACATGAAGTCCAGCTGTCAAATGGTGCATTTATTATTTTATTCACCCACATTTTTCAGCCAAAGATTGAAAGTGACAGTCTTACCCATCATTCCAGTGTGGTTTGAGATGCTTTTTTGTGAGTTCCATCACACCATCAAACCATTGCCAAAATGTGAAGTTCCTCCCTGGTAAACTTTCCTGTAAAGGAAAACATTTTGGGAAAATTTTTTTTTTTTTTTTTATAAAAGCTTGCAGGATTCAAACCCACAGGATTTTCAGATTCCCTCATGTCCATCCAGTCCACAAGTGGAACAACATGTCCTCATCCCAACTGTGTGATTTAACCAAGTGTGCAGCTGTATGTGCACAAGTTGTATAACTCAGAAAGAGGAAAAAGAGGTTGGCGAAACTGTGCAAGTCCGTGAAGCGGCTGAAAGTTGATGTTGCTGTAATCTAATGAAACTGATGGTGTGTGTGTGAGAGTGTGAGTGCATTTTCTGCCATCACCAGCTGCTTTGACTCAGAAAATGAGGCCAAACAGGCCTATTAAGATGAAGACCTAGCTACCAATGACACATTCTCACTCCAGCTGACTATGGAATAGGGCAGTAGGGACACTGCAAATGGAGCAAGAAATATTTCTGTGTATGAATAACTAACAGTAAATTGCTCTGTGGAGAACATGCATGCAGCTGAAATAGCTTACTAAAGCTGACCTATGGGTATTTAAAACAAAGGGGAAACAAACTGTTGCTGACCCTATTAAACTGAGACCAGGTCATAGTCATGTTGCGGTAGTCATCAGGGTTGTTGCTGGAATTGCTGAAAGCCTTTTGAGCCAAGAAAACCAGGTTCTCCTCAGACAGGCCTCGGTTACTCTGCACCTCAGCTTTGTACTTCAAGTTGATGGCATCACAAAGCTGAGGCCAAAGCACCTTGTCTGGCACAAGGAAAGGCACCCGTCCCTGAAGCCACAAAGCAGAGGAGACACCAGAGGATTTACAGTATATGAACTAACAAGGTGGAAGCAGGATTATAAGCATTATTTTTGCTTTGCTTTCACAAAGATTAACACATATTTTATTATTAAAACTGTACTGTTCTTCTTACTTTACCTGAATAATTCAGCACCACACTGATGGATGAGCAGAGTTTGAGACGTACACACGTTTGCTAAATAAGTTTTAATGCTTTGTGAATTGTTAATGTTACTGGAGATTAGCACTATTCCAGCACGTTCAAAGTCAAGGATGTGATAGGTAGACATATGATATGTAAAACTAGAAATTGTATGCGATTCTGGTGTTGCAGAAATATTTAAAAACATACAGAAATTTAAATCATCTCTAAATTAGACCACAGTTACTCATGCAAGCATTTACTTACCGGCTCTGCAAAAGCGTTGTCCCACAACACAGTTGCTGTGGCATTATTGTCTTGGCTACCATGAACTATCACCACTACAGGAAGTGATAATGTCTGTTAAGAGAAAGAATGGAAGCTATCAGTATCAGAGTATTGTAACAACAAATGTTTAAAAAAAAAAAACCATAAATGACCATAGTATTGCTATGTTTTCATGGTAGGGAGCATTTCAGCTACACTAGTAAGAAGACACATCATAATTGGAACAAGTACAGCTGCTTGCGCAGATGTGGTGCAATGTAATTAACATTACGTGATAGAGGGAAACATAAGCTCAAGAATCAACATATTCCTGTTACTCTAGGAGTAAGCACAGGTGGTTATTGTTGTGTGTCAAAGCTAATATAATATTTTCTTCCACCCTGACCCCTCTTACCTTCACTTGAAAAACAAGCTCATTCCCTCCAACGCTAAACTGGGACTCAAATAAAATAGTGAACTTTTCTTCTGTGACAGATTCTGCTCCTCGCCTGTCCGATCGCTTGATCCTCTTCAAGGACTACATAAGAGATGATGTGTAAGAATTGTGCTTATGTGGTTAGGCTGACAATGCACACATATCATTTATACAGTACACGCATGCATGATTCACTTTGAGTCCCACTACAGGACTAATACATAAATAATCCAAGCAGGGCTCTGGGGATTGTTGGTAGCACCATTCGTGATGTGTACAGAGCTCTACTGATGCTGCAGGCTGATCCTCTAAAGCATTGATGAGTTGTTATGGGTATGTGGAGCACGTATTGTACTGTAATACTCACACTGCACAGTAACACTGGGTGGTGTCATGCAGCATCAGTGCTAGCTCTAAATTCTACAAGATCTCTGCATATTTTAAATAAATATTATTCCACTAATTTTAATTTACTCAATTCATTTTAACAATCCTCAAACTATTGGAACTGCATTAATAACAAGTGAGGTATTTCATCCCCTGTGGACATATTTTCATATATTAAACGAAAAATATCATTTGATCATCGCCGTAACATAGAACTGATGGACATAGTGCAATTGCTTCACTTAAAACACCATTGTGTTTTGGTCTGATGAGTCCAAATTTGAGACTTTTGGTTCTGACAGCATTGCCTTTGTGGATGCAGAGAATATGAATGGAGGGTTTGCACATGCGGTTCCGACGCATGGCGGACTTGTAACGATGTCTGTGTTTTTGTGACACTGTCGATAATTTGCAATTCAAAGCATATCTGGTTTGTAGTTAGTGTGATTTTTTTGTGTTTTTCAACAGGACAATGACGACAAAACACACTTCCAGGCTATGTAAGGCACATAGAAAAAAATTACTTTTTTTTTTGACTGGTGCTGTAATTTCAATTGAGCTGTTCAGGTACGTTCTCCTGGATGAAGGGCATGACAGTCATTTCATTTTCTGTTGCATCGATAACCAAACCCATACGCTCATCTAAACCACAAGACCCCACTCACCATGTTTCTGAAGTGGGCACTGAGAGTGCCTGTGGTCTGGTGGTACTCCATCACACAGTTATTGTTCAGAATTTCCCCACTGCTTTCACTAAAGGACAAAGACAATCACTTGATTGCTGAGAAATTCTTCCCAGAACAAATTTAAATTAATTGAATCTTGTCTGAATAACAGCAGTTTAATAAAAAACATGCCAGATGTAGGAATTACAAACTCATTTTCAATAAAAGTGAAAGTTTGACTTCTACCTTGTCTACATGAGAGAGCAGTAAAGGGCTGTGGGCTAAAGATGTGACATACCAAGTGATTTAGATGAGAAACAGTAGATGATGGCTGAGTTTTTGGATTGCTCACCCATTTAACCACTGTTTGCTTGGCTGACCTACGGTTTTGGAAAGTTTCTATTAGTCAGAAGGAATGTGGACTGACTTTGTGGATCAGTCTAAATGTGGATTCTGCATCCACGCCATAGATTCCTCTGAGGCATTGTTGAAGTTCCAGCCATATCTTTGTGGTGAGATCTGGAAATACACTAGAGTTGATCTTGTGACCCTGTGATCTCTGTAGAAAGCTCCTTATCTTGATGTTGCCGTGAAGGCTCACGAATGTATATACAAAGACATCATATACTGTTGCTCTGATGACAACACACTTCTGTCTGTCACCTAAAACATCTGCTTCAAGTATAGTATTTTGTATTTATTTAAAATATTGTCACAAATGTCACAAAATAGGAGACATCTGAATCTCCACAAAATCAAAAACGTCCTTTTTAATTGTTTTAGTGTATTAGTATTTTAAAACCTTAAAGACATGACTTACTTCCTCGTGTTCTCATTCTTCAGCAGGGCCTTGGCTTGCTGTTCACTAATGATGGTGGCTTTGACCTGTGGCGGGTTCATATGCACATTCAACTTTCCACCCACTAAGAGACGCACTGTAGCGGCAAACTTGGTTTGGGTTTTCAGCACCTGTGGCGGCTGTTTCTCAATGATGAAGGTGCTGTGGGGAGAAAAGGAGGAATTAGACTAAATGTCAGAACAAAGCCTTGTTAAGTGGGTGGCCTGGATGCTCAGTTAGTTCAGGTCATATAATCAACATAGTACTGTAGGTGGAAATCTTGCCCAGAGGTTTTGCTGCATATTAGTTTGTCTTCTATTTTTGTTTTCAACATTTGTTCACAGCTGTCATAACTAACTTCAATTCATTCAATTGGTAATTATAATAATTTAACATTCAATTACAAATAAAAACTGGGTTTCAATAATGGCTGAACCTTACCTAAGACTGCAGGAAGCTGAAAACTGGTACAAACATCGAGCGAAAACAATGAATTTTTTAAACATATAAAAGACTTGTTTTATGAAATGGAAAATGCCTTTAAAGTGTCAGAATTTTTGTTTGGTTTGGTTTTACTTTAGTTGTGCAATGTGTTTTGGTGTGAAATGTTTTGTTTAGTGTGAAACTGTTGACAGCAAAAACTCCACAGGTTTCCTTTAAGGTCTACCTTTGAAAATGACCTTAACTGCAACCATGATCACAAATGGAAGGTCATGAAAAGTACACACTGTTCAGTAAACTAATGGGGTTAACAATTACTTTCCTCTGAAAATGTTGGTCTGCTTTCCTGTCAGGCTGTCTTCTGATTTCCAGGTTAACACAAAAAGAGACAGAGAAGTGAGACAACAGCAGATGCAACCTAATGATTAAGCCTGCAGGCTCAGAGGGATCTTACAGGCAAAGACATTCTGTTGTTATGAGCCTTCAATCCCTCTGGTCTGAACTAAGTGGTGATGAGAAGACAACACTCTCCCATTCCCAGCCTGAAACCTCCTGGGGCGCTAAAGGAATATAGAGAGGATGTTGCTGAGGGAAGATAACCTGTGTTTGTGTGATTGCAGTGCATTACTGTTCACAGGCTATGTCTGTGTCCAATCAGAAACTGCTGTGACAGTCACAGGGTTTCTCAGTGTTTTATGGGTCCCCGCAATGACAATCTTTTAGTAAAGTGGAAGAGGATGGTGTTAAAATCTTCAGATAACTTTCTGTTGGAGGGCTAAAAGACCCTGACAGATGTGCCTTTGGGGCCAAAAATAATGTACTGAAACAAGTTGTATGTGTCCTTACTTTCCTTTAATCTCTTGTACACAACACGCACTTTGTCCCTGTAGATAACCTTGAGATGCATTCAACTACCATCGTTTCCCTCTGGGCAGATGTACATTCAGTCCTGACTCTTTCTTATCTCCTTCTTCACCCTCTCCTTCTTGTTAGAACATCTTCCTCTCTTCTTTTTCATAAAGTAGCAGCTCATTGAGTGTTGTATAAATGTTGTAGTATTAAAGTGCACAGGATTACTTTAAAATTTAAACATAACTTAAGTAAGGCTTAATGTAAACTGAAATGTCCTTACATCACATGATGTTCCTTGCTGCTCATACATTAAACACTAAATCAAAGGAGCACAGACAAATATGCTCACAAACGCCCACATATTCTCTACAGTCATATTCAGTGGCTTGAACTCATGTGGCCTGAATCATTAGATGGGTAATTTAAATGCCTGTGTAATTTAATTTTAGCAATAGATGATATCTCTCCATGTGTCGGCCACAAAAGCAACTAATGTTGTGTAAGTAGGACTTGCTAGGATAAAGGCCAACAATAAGTGCAAAAATGTATACTGACCTATAGCCCTGCACTTTAATTTAGCTTTTTGCAGTCCAGGTTCAGCCTTCAGAAGTATAGATAAACCTAAATACACACACACAGACACACAGACACACACACACACACACACACACAAATACCTGGTGACTAGTGCTGAGATGATATCTGTGATAGTACTGTTGAGTTCGTTGAGAAGTTCTTCAATGGGTCCAGGGATGGGAAGTTGCTGTCTGAGGTGCTCTGCTCTCCGAATCTGCTGCCTGTTCTGCCAGATAGTTTCTGCCAGCTTCTCACACCTGACATGCCCCCACACACACACACAGACATGTAGACTTGATCAGAGGCATCATGATTATGGAAATTTATACAGCAGAAGGTTTTAGCTTAGCAGAACAATATAAGTTCAAATTAAACAGGATATTTCAAAACAACAATGAAATCCTTGACAGCAGAGGTGGGACATATATGCCCAAAAAAACCCCCAGAGACCACAGCTAGTCTGAAAATATGGAATTAGAAGCCTAAATGCCAGGCATGTCAGCCTTTGTCTGCTTATGTCTCTCTTATTAGAAGCCAATACACAATGGAAATAAACCCACCAATAGTCAATTGAAAGCTTGTAAACCTGTGACTCTTTGCTTTGTGAGGGAGTCGAGTGGTTGTGATCTTGGTGGGAGGTGGACAAGTGCTCACCAGGACTGCAGGATGTCCAGACCTCCCTCCGGCGGGCCCCCGTTGCCTGCCAGCTGTTGCCGTCTCTTCCACTGGATAAGCTCATCATCCAGAATGATGGTCTGCTGCTTCCTCAACAGCTGCAGTGTTTTCTGGTGCTTTTCTGCCAGGTCCTGCACAACGACAGAAACAACACATCCACAGTCTCAGAACCATTTGTGGAGAGGCAAACACACAAGTGCAATCATGCACAAACACATATTAAATAAAAGAGAGAAAAGGCATACTGTTTCACATGTACCAGAGGAGAAAAGGTTCTTACCAATCTGTATTTCTGTAGTGTGTTGGCCTCTCTGGTCAGCCATGCCTCCACAGTGTTTCTCTTGCTGAGAAGGGCAGGCTCCCGGAGCTGGCGGTCAGCAGGGGGCAGTGTTGCAAGGCTGGTGAGCTGAGCTGTGGGGGGGCCAGGTTAACATCCAGATGGGTAGGGGTGGGAACAAGTTCAAAATTGAGGGAGGAAAACAGAAAAAAGATTAAAAAAATTTCTAAGTTGTGCACATACAGTGTATTATACATTATCTCCCAAGAGTAACAATGATTTACTCAGGAGAACGTGACAAATGTGCATACCTTGTTCTTTCTATATTCTTGGTTTAACAACAGCAGCAAATCTGCACATTTGAAGCCCAAGCCACACCTCACCCCATCCATGTTTCCAGGTGCGGGGGAGGGTACGGTGACCACAAAAACAAAACACAACTCCCTGTCTAAAGCCAGCGTTGGGTTTGTCCATTCTGGGCTACTGTAGAAACATGGTGGCAAAATATGGCTGGCTCCATAAAAGGAGACCCGCTCCCTGTGTAGATTTAAGAGGCTCATTCTAATGCCGTGGTTTGTATTTCCAGTGATTGCACACTAATGACAACATATTTTAATTTCAAACACTTTGTTTGCATTTGAATGCTATATTATATTTCTGCTATTATCACACATTTAAAGATTTTCTGACTTTGATGAGTTAATAGAATGAAAAGAGCACTGCATCTGTTTATCTGCTTTACATTTGATTGAAAACAAAAACATTTCTCCTTGAATCCCTTTACAGCAGCAATAACAAGATATAAGTTATCTGGTTTTACCCTGAATGCGGAGGCTCTCCTGGTACTGGATGATGAAGTACTCCTGGTTGTGCTGAAGCTTGCGCAAATCATTTTCAGTGTCCTGGGTCATGAGACGAAGCTCCTCAAATGCTTGGTTGATCTGTTGGTATTTCTGAGACATGCTGTCCATCATGCCGCCCACCGGAGAGCTTGACTGCCAGTTACCAAGTGTGAATGAGAGACAGACGCATAGAGAGATGGAAGAAATGACAGGTTTGGGAATTGCTGGTTTTTGAGTGGATGATGCATGGGCAACATATATTCTCTGTCACTGCATTGTTTACAATAGTGGAAATGGCTGGCCACTGGTGACTTGAGTGCTGAGCTAGTGGGGATATAAAGGAGATATGGAGCAGAAATGCAAAACCAAGCTGGTTATGATGCACTGACACCTGCATGTGACATTTGGGTTATTTGTCTGTAAAATCACCAGTGAACACTAGCAAAATGGGAACAGTGCAAATAGAGAAGGAGGAAATGCATTCGCTTATCATGCTGAGACAGACTGCATGGTCAGTTAAAGCTATGAACACAAGTTTTATGGTGCCAAAAGGTTCAGACTAAACTAGGTGGAATTCAATCTGTCTAAATATTTATTTCACTAATAGAAAAGGGCTGTTGTGATTGGAAATCAATTTACCCTGGGAGCTGCTGAGAGTCAGATGTTTTACAGTCTGCTAGCTTTATGGTTTTATAACTCAATGCCTTTTATGAACTGTGGAATATTTGACTTCCATTTTTGACTTCCCCTATATCGTGTTGCAACAGAGAAATACAAAGGGTTTGCTTTTGCAATGCAACTCAACAGCATTATTAAGTAGGTGTGAGTGTCCGTTAGTATCACATTCATGTGTCTAATGCAAAGGGGGAGGGGCATGGGTAAGTGGACGAAACCAATGTCTGAATATGTCACCATTATATATTTGAGCTTCTCTTTGTATTTGCAGGAGGTTGTATAATCTTTGGAATTAATAATGCATGGAGAAGCCACAGGTGTTTGTCTGTGCAAGTTTATATTTCTGTGATAGATGGCAAAAGATGTGCAGACAAAAGAAGTGTGTATGCAGGTGCCAGATTGCCCATGTATTACACATCATAAACATGCATCCTACTTACATTTGTAGCCTCTCTGACGAGCCTCTGCTCTGTGTAGAGGATGTGTTTGATGCATCGGACCAACTCCAGAGGACAGCGGTCATACGTGCTCTGAAAGACAAGGAGCACATGTGCTGTGTTAAGGTCTGTTAGCCCCTGACGAGTGGAGCGTCCGCTGCACACAGGACACACCAATTTAGTCACATCAAGGAAGCTCACTAGGCTGTGGAGCCAACGCCACAGACACACTAAAACCCATTAGATGAGCCTAATGAAACCCATCTCTGAAGCTTGGCGCACTTCATATAGAGAAATGAGTTATTAACATACACACACATTGTCACGCACACACCAGAGTGGGTGGTGTATGTTTTACAGTACTATTTTTTCTGCTAATGATTAGTTTAAAAAAATGCAATTTTCCTTTTACATTTTGATTTTCTTATTTTTTCCTGCTTTAAGGTGAAAAATGATATTGCACTGAAAATGTTTTTGTCATAGAGTTAATGATCACACACCACACATTTAATTTCTAACACTCAGCCACACAAAGGAGCCATGCTCCTCTGTGTGGTTTCAGGAGGGGAGAAGGCAAACAGAAGAATGGATCTGTAAGCAGGGAGCTCAATCATAAATAGCAGTGCTGGCTGGCTACCAAGGCACTCACTTGGTCTGTTGTCTTTGTTTTCCTCATAGTCAACACAACCTGTTCTTAAACATTTTCTGCACTGTGAGCACTTTTCTACGAACTATGGCAGAGGACACGTTTGAGCTGAACAGCTGTGCCTTCCATCATCTTGTCTCACTGTAAACACTTCAAATGTTTTGCTGAAAACATAGCTACAGGCTAAGCAGGTGAAGTCTGGCTTTAGTTGTCTGTGATTAGACAGACAGGTAGTTTCATAGATAGACAGACAGACACACAGATAGTTTCATAGATAGATAGATAGACAGACTACTGGCTAGTGACATATATTTCTAAAAGACTCACCTTGAGCTGGCTGGCGTAGTGTCCCAGTTTGATTCTGAGTAGGAAACCGTCCTCTCCCACTTGGTGCTCAGCCTTGTTCTGCAGCTCCTGTATCAGACTATCCAGCAGGCGCTTGGCCTTGAACTCTTCCTGTGGGTTCTCCAGGTCTACTGCATCCCTAATAACACACATGCATGCATGCATGAAAGACACATACCAGACCAGCAACAGAGACACATGCATAAATACAAGCATGGGGTTAATGAATGAACTCTAAGATGGTGCAAAGAATAAACAAACACTGACTAGTAAAAGTACTGTTGTGATATGGGTTAACATAGTACAACAAAAACATTTGTTCATGCATAACCGTACACCCACACTCACTGTGTTTATCCTGTACAGAAACTCACCAGAGCTGGCCCTCTATCCACTGGGAAAGGTAATGTCGCACTTCAATTGGGAAGTGCTGACCATAGAGAGACTGCATTTGGTGTAGAGCATCCCCCTGGAGCTGCTGGGCCTGTATCCACACTGCCATCTTCAACACCCTGCAAAAGAAAAGGAGATCATGGAAACAAAAGCACTGGACAGTTGTTACATGATGAGGAAGTTTAGGTTAATGTTAGAAGCTCTGTGCAGGTTTTTATTAGATTGGGTTAAGTTCACACTCCAGCAACCCTGCCAATATTAAGTATGTGATTGAATTATCTTACACTTTACAAACACACTGATTAATCCACAGCCCGCCCTCTTCCCTTGCCAAACATGGCAATTTGACAGTAAAATAACTGTCTGATGTTGCATTTTTCTTTACCACACCAGAAATAATTAACTCTGCCTGGGACTGATTTCTCAGTCTTTAGTATTACATCCCATATGTCACCATCAACTATATATTTCAACCCGCAAAACTGATGGTTGCTGGCTAGAAATAAAAAGGCTGGATGTGTGAAATCAAGGACCCGCTGTGTCAAAATCTGCTACCATTATTGAAAACTGCATATTTCCTGTTTGAGAATGGAAAGCTTGACAGGGAAGTGGAGCTTAACAGTCAGTCAGTTGCTAAGCTTTAAGAAAGTTTACATGGGGAAAAGAAAACGCCAGTATTTTCTTTTTATAGGGAAATCCTTAGCATGAATTACCTAAATCCATAATCAAGTGTATGAAATTCATACACTCATAACATTATACTGTTTAATCACAAGTTTAATCACATGTGGTGCTCCAGATGTTCCTGGTTTCAGTCCATGACTGCAGTTTCAAGCAGGCTTTAACAGACTCCTCTGCGGAGCTAGCTCCAAACTGCGTGTTACTTTGTGTTGGGTCACTTCTACTTGTTTCCAGTCAACACACCCACTTGCCATTCTCAAAAATGGCACAGTCGCTGTCAGTAAAAGACTGACTGATATGAGTACGCGGGAAGTTTGTGGTGTATGTATGTGTGTCTGTGTATGTATGCATGTGTGTATTTGTAGGTACTTGTGGTCTCCGTGGTTCAGCTTGACATTGTGTGCATACTTTGTATGTCAGTGCGTATGTAATTAATAATATGATACAAAGACCAACACATAACATCCTATATAGAGCAGCAAGGCTATAATTGATAGCCTATCTGCCATTTATCTCCATCTCTTTTTATACGAATTATTTTTTATCTCTCTCTGGCTAATTTCCTTAATCATGCTTCTAGTGTAGTGCCATATCCACAATGCATCCTAACTAGAAAAGTGAAAAGTGAAAGTGACTTGTGTAGAGTGCACTGCAGTTAACCCATCCCACACACACAGCAGTGAACACACACGGAGCGTGTTGGGCGACCATCGCTTCAGCACCCGGGGGGCATCTGGGGGTCCGGTGCCTTGCTCAGGGGTCTCACTCAAGGGTGGTCAAGGTGGCTATTCACTCTGCCCCACTGACAATTCCTGCCAGTCCTGAGACTCGAACCTGCAACATTTGGGTTACAAGTCCGACTCTCTATCTAATCTTACTGCTGCTGCTGCTAAACTTGGATTGTGGTTTCCTGTATATTTTTGTATTTTAAACTTGTATTTTCAGTCAACTAGATTTACACACTAATGAAAGTTTAGTTACAGTAAGTTCATGGGTGTTGAATACAAACCAGAAAGCCGCTTCCTTACACAAAATTAAACTGCTTAAAATTGAAGAGGATTCCATGATGTGCACAAATGACCATCAGTCATCCAGCCATCTGTCTAATGATGACATGAGCCACACAGCAAATCAATGTAATGAAAATACATCATCAGAAATTATTCTCACCTGAGAAAACTGGTGCATGCCTGCATATCAGATCATCATCATGAATATCAGGACTCTGAATATGTCAACTGCTGACTTTTCAGTTTGTTCTGATCCACTAGACATTTCCAACTAGAGCACAGATTTACACAGTCAGATCATAACAGCCAGATTTACACCGTTACGATGATAAAATGTTAATGCTTCTGTGATCAGTCTGCATTACTGGGGAACAAAAGCTTTGATCCACAGGTCCTGACAGACGGCTTTAGTAAACTGTGTGCTGAAATCACACCAACCAAACTTGGCAAGTGATTCTACGTTACTAAACCGTCATAGTAAAAGAAACTCAGCAAATAAAATGCAACATGAACTTGGCTGTCAGCGCGTTACCCTGGACAAAACAATGTTTTGTTTCTTAGTTATACTATCATTTCTATGCCAATAAAAGACATAAAACGTAATATGGTTAAACATTAAGAATATAATATTATTATATTCATCTGTATGATTAAATAGTGACAGGAGATTTACTTTATTCTCTGCTACCAGAAATGTTCAACAGCCGTCTTGCATTGCAATAGCCCTGACCGACAAAGTCAGCACTGAACAGTTTAATTAAATCAGCAACCTGGCAACCTTGGTGGTTCATCACGTTCTTGCTACCTGATAACAATGAGCTGAAACCTCACAAGCAGCAATAAACATTTTCAGATTGTGTGTATAAAGGCACCGTGTGGCTGGCGTAATCTTGGCATTTTTTTTTTTTTTTTTTACAGACAAGTGCTTTTCAAACCAGTAACATGCACATGTTTTATCTGCAAATGGCATCAGCACTCAAACCATCAGCTGATTGGAGGCACAACAGAACAGGAAGAGCGCAAAACCTTTTCTGTCACTTCTTTCTGTGATACCCACTGTGGGTGCAGGACTGTGTTCCTATGCCAAACTATATTACATAGACAGACAAAGAGTCACACAGAGTATGTGGTGAGCTACAGCTTTAAACAGTGTTTGCTGTGCTGCCAAAAGACAGCAAGACCAACTGGTGGTCTGTCTGACACGAGAATGAGATGCTTCCCAGCAGCTGTTTGACTCTAACAGCAACATCCACATCTCCTAGCATAAACCTGAGATATCTAACAAGTCTCTTTCTTTGTCACTTCTCTCTCCTTACAAGAAACTTTCCACAATGTGACATGTCGCCCATTTTACCACTAACTTTACTGTAGGAAGAGAAAAGAACACAGAAAATCCACCTTACCTCTTCCTTTCAGCTCTGTGTAACCATCTAACAGCAGGAAACTCTAAAGAGGAGCGCCACCAGCCTGAGGCAGACAGACAGAAAGAGGACATCAGTGAAAAAGAGAGAAACAGAGAGAGAGAAAGCAAAAGGAGGAAGTGAGTCAACCCTGGGCGCTTCTGAGGAAGCTATCTTTTTTCACAAGGACCAGGGCATTAACAAAAAGGGAGGTTGCGAGAACGCTGAAAGAGTGAAAGGGAAAGTCCAATGAACAGATTTCTCTTAATTCTAGTTGGCTTTCACTGGGATAACATCATTTTGAAAACTGACAATTTCTTCTGAATGCTGAAAATTAAACAGGCTAAGTTCTCCTAGTGATGCGAAGCATGGACTTTGGAGGTACTGCTATTAAAAAGACGTGTGTGGGCAAACGACCACACCCACAGAGATGTTTGAGATGTTCCCACCATTGTCTTTAATTACACTCAAACAGGTAAAGAAAAACCAGGGTTTCATCTACTATCATAAGTATTTGCTGGGATGGAAACTGAATGTGGAAAACCCCAGCAATAATTTCATTATTTTTCTTCATTTAAAAACATTGAATAATGATTTCATGTCAACTACAGTGTGCCAACTTGGAAATGGCTGCTGGTAGCATTTATGGACTATTAATCCATTATGTCATAATCTGTTGTGTGACAACAGAAGCATAACAACATGTAAGTGAAAACAACTATATTGTCAGTTTGGCTCCATTAAAATACCATGTAGAGTATCACAGACAGCAGGAGGGAATGGAGCAGCCGTTTAACTGCAGCGTTTCTGGGCTGGTAGCATTTTAAAATGTTCAACAGCTTAGAGTAGACAGTCAAAGTTCAAGCAGTGCGTTCATCTATAAACGGCGATGGATTTTTATATCAAATTGTTTTGTCAATTTAAACATTTTAACCCTAGTTTCTTTTTCAAATAAGTTTGACAAAACTGAAGGTGTAATCATCTGATTGAACTGTGTTTCCTTACTCACTGGACCTATATTTAACACTGTCTCCACAAGCCAATGACACATACCACAGTGTTTATAGCCTAAGCTCTAATGGCCATCTCAAGTTTGTAATTTTTTTTTTCTTTTCATCTTTAGTTATGATTTGATCAATGAAATAAAACACATGCCCAGTTAAAAACAAAGATCTATGTATATTATACTGAGACACCTTTTAATAACAAGAATAATCAATGTTTATTTTCTGGAGTCAGAGAGTGTGTCCCCCAATCAGGGGACTGGAAAATGTCATGGCATGCCAGAAGGTTGTGTCTTTCATCCTGAAGCTAGTGGCTCTGAAATGACTGAGAAAGCTTTCATTCCTGGCTGGGCCCTGAGGAGGCAGAACATCAGGAACACACATGCTGGCAGAAATCATCAGACAAATATGTAAGTCTTTTAATTTTACTGTCTGGATCTGTCTTCCTTCACTCAATCCTTTTAAGCTTCTCAGCTGTCCTGCTCAATTTAACCATTTGACTACACAAGAGCTCCTTGTCAGTTGAGGCTGGTATGCTGATATTGCCTCCTTTTTGCCAAGAAAAAACCCAACAGATAAACAATTAAAGCTGAAAGCCATGTCTGGATATTGGCAAGGTCCCGTGTGTGTCTCATCACAAAGACGAAGGGTAGCCCACATGTTGTATGACTGAATCTGTGACCTCTTTAGCACATCTGATTGAGTGCATCTAACCACCCACTCAAGCCCACATCAACCCAAACCAAACCAAAATACTGGCCAGCCTGAAGATGTTATGAGTTTAACTAAACAAATATATGGGAGAAAAATCTAAATTGGCTAATGAGAGCTGGGACAAAAGTGATATTCTTCTGTGACTACTGATTAGGCCAAGTGACGTGTGTAGCAATAATATCAGTAGCAATAATACGCCACATACAATCGAATACCACTGAACAGCCAAAGAGCCAAAAGTTAATGCCATATTGACTAGAGATGTTTCCTAAAGCAATTATAACAGTTTATTGCAGTGCAACATGGGCCTCATATTAACGTTGCTAATGTGTTTCTCTTCCTATAAGAGAAACTAAAAAAAACATTTGGCTCAGCTTTCAGGAAACAGAGTAATGCTACTTACGAAGAAAAGCTTCTGACTGCACACAGTAGGCAATTATCTCAGCTGGACAACTCACACATCTTCCCATTGTCACAGAAGAAAAGGATGGGCAAAATAATAGTGAAATTAAATACAGTACCCTTGCAACATTGAATTTTTGACATTTATAATGTACAGTTTGTGCCTTATGCCAGAAAACTTTTGATTTGACCTTGTGGCAATTTTTCATACCTTAGTTTGTGGAGTTATTTCTGAACACACTGTAAGGTGTTCCTGGGATTTTGTCCGACCCCTATATTTATGAGCGCACACACAAACACGCACACACACTTGACTTTTACCTTGGCTCACCCTTCAAAGATCATCAGTTGTCGGCCTCTTTTATCTTTATTGCCATTTTATTCCGAAACAGGGAGAAAGACTTTGGCTCCATCTCCAAAGTCATTCTCATGCTCACACATACCTTTTGCTGTCAAATTTAAATTTATTGCAAACTGCACTGCCAACAGATTTTTTTTTTCTTTCTGTTTCTCTGATTTGCCATCTCATTCCCAGACACATACAAAATACTAAATCCTGCAACAAAGCCAATTCATGACACCAAACCGCTTTCAAGTGTTTCTATTTCTAATTGAATCTACTTCTACTCAGACACCAAACAACACGCAGTTCAAAATCACATCAAATCACAAGAAATCTGTTTCTCCACCAGCCCTTTCGCACAACATTGGCAGAGACAAGGAATTACTATAATGGTTTTCTTTTTCACCTTCTGTGCAGAATCATGGCATGTTTACGAGAGGAGAACAGCTGGATGAAAAAAAACAAGAGGATGGTTTCCAGCCAGCATTACGCAACTGCTGAAAAAAAAAAAAAAAAAAATCAAAAACCTGTCCCAACACAGCTGTACAGGACTCAATAGCCCAGCTTGAGAAGTAATTACTACAGGAAGGATTACTAAAATTGTACTTTCTCTGATTATTATTAGCATATAGTGTAGGCTAATATAAAGCTTACATTAACCAAATTTTTGTTAACTATTGAATTGTTTTAAGTGAATATAGAGGACTCTAAGGGTGATGTGTGATTCAAAATAGGACATATGGTTTCACACATCACATTAGATGGCCTTACTCCTCAGCTGTTACAACAAATGAAATACAAAACAGAAGAAATGCTAAAAACTTGTTTATAAGTCAATGGAAAATAAAGAAAAAGGTCTTCTCAGTCCACACTGCGAGAAGTCAGCTCTGGTTTGCGGTGCCAAAGATAGTCAGTACACGATGAGCTTCAAAACAGGGAGAAGTTCTGGCTGTGTGTGCATGTGTGAGGACAGACCAAGTAATCTGAATAACAGACATGGTCCTCTGCTGACTAATACGTTCAGTTGTGAGCCAGGGCACATTGTATTACAACTTATGGCATCCAGGAAACAGGAGCAACAAAAGGAGTAACACCGCAATCCCTCTTGACCTGGCCCTAAATCATAATCATTGTCAATGTTGTCTTCAGTTAGACAGCAATCATGCAACAATCACAGCACCATATTGAAAAGCATGTGACGATGTTACCAACAGAGTTTTTTTTTTGTCCCCCAGAATATTGATGTTCGTTTAGCTGGTTCTGACATTAAAGTGCAATTAAAACACAAACTCGTGTCACCCACTCTTTCCTCTGACGAAAAACTGCCATTCATCAACGTAAGCACTTCCTGTTAGGAAACTGAAGTGCCACCTACCATTCAAAGCAATCTCACCCTTCTCCTTTACACCAAAGCCCTATGAACACCAGAACTGAAAGGGCACACACAGTCAGCATGTCAAAATGATGCTGCTGCTGGGTTCACTGCATTTAAAAGGACCAGACTGGTATTTTTCTTTTTTTTTGTTTGTTTTTTTTTTTTCTGTTTTTTGCAGCATATACATACAGTGCATTTAACAAACTAGCCCTTTCACACTTATATCTGTATATAACCTTGTGATCCAGATCTGTCACTCAATTTGACAGTAAAAGCAGAATTTAATCTTGATTTGTAGCAGTGAATTTTGTGGTTACCACTGAAAGCAGTATTAATTCCTCTGCCAAACTTTAAAAGTGCCTTTGATTAAAAAAAAAAAAAAAAAAAAAAGCCCCAGTGTTGATCTCGAGTCTGTGCAAATTTCTTTGCACACTATGCTAAAAGTAAAACAGATAGCTGTATTCCAGCCATCTATATTCCACTTAAATTGTGCAAGGCACATTATGACTGTTTGGCTAATTATCAATTATTTAGAAGTTAAATTAGATATCAGTTATTTTTGTTTTGTATTGAGACACTGCAAGTGAGCCATATCAGTCTATTCTAGTCTGGACCAGTTGCTGTTGACAATCAAGAGATAAAATTATACAGTGTGTGATGTTTCGCAATTTATCACCTGATTCAGTTTCCACCTGGTGTTCTTGTTAAAATTTAAAAAAAAGAAAAAGTTCACTGTGTCGTTATTTTGTAGTCCAGCTCTTTAAGATTACAGCAGCAAATAAGAAAGCTATACAGTATACTGGCTCTTAACGCTGACCTGTGAGGAGAGCTAGACTACTACTACTGGTCAAAAGGCATTTTGCTAATCATATAATAATGCTATCACATAACTTTATTCTTCTAGGAGGGTTAAAATAAACAACTAGCTCCATTGTCTGCTATTTCACCTGTCTCCCAGCTATACTTCCACACTCCTCGTCTGACCTCCATCTTTCTCTCTCTCAGTCCAGCTGCTCCATTACAGACTATGCAGTTAATATCCCACCCACCCTGAGCCAGAATTTATAAATAACCTCTCAGTGTTAAACCGGAGTTACATCCAGTGCGCATGGTCACATCTATTTCCATACAAAGTGTGGCCCATTCAGAAGTATGTTTAAAAAGAGAAACAAAGTTCAAGGCCAGTCAAATATGTCATATAATGAAATACCTGCTAGGTAGCAAGAATGTGAAATTACACTGTTAATTGGTTGAAAGGTAGTGTTTCTAAAAAGATGGGGAGGCTTGCTGGTGTCAAGGGAGCAGGGTAGGAACTGCCAAAACTTGAAATGACTGCAGAGGTGCAGTGATTTACATTATCCGGACCAGGCCAAACATCCTCATTACAACATCAGCACAGATCTGGTCAACTGCTCTCCCGCATGCAAACACTACAGGCTGGCCAAAGTACATCTTGCCAAATCATCAGCTTTTTAAGCAGGCAGACTATCGTGAATCTTCTCCAGACAGAAATATGAGACAACGTCAATGACATACTTACATTGACAATGGCAAAGATTTAAGGAATTTGTTCACTAAATAAATCAGCAATGCAACCACAGGGGGCACAATTCAGTGTCTTCATGTTCCGGTCCCAAGTCCAGGTAAATGCAGAGGGTTGTGTCAGGAAGGGCATCCGACGTAACATTTAAGCCAAATCAAACATGAGAATCACAAATATGACTTCCATACCTGATCGGTCGCGGCCCAGGTTAACAATGACTGCCACTGGTGCTGCTGACTTACAGGGTGCCAGTGGAAATTGGACTACTGTTGGTCGAAGAAGGTGAGGAGGAAGGCGTGTTTGTAGGCAAAGAGAGAAGAGGAAGAGCAGGAGTGTAGGACTTAGAGTAGGGACTTTGAATGTAGGGACTTTGTCAGGGAAAACTAGAGAGTTGGCTGATATGATGGAGAGAAGAAAGGTGGATATCTTGTGTGTTCAGGAGACCAGGTGGAAAGGTAGCAAGGCCTATAGATTAGGAGCAGGGTTCAAGCTGTTTTATCATGGTGTGGATGGAAAGAGGAATGAAGTAGGAGTTATCCTGAAGGAGGATTTTGCCAGGAATGTTCTGGAGGTGAAGAGAGTGTCAGGTAGGGTGATGAGTCTGAAGCTGGAAGTTGAAGGTGTGATGTTGAATGTTGTCAGTGGTTATGTCCCACAGGTAGGATGTGAGTTAGAAGAGAAGGAGAAATTCTGGTGGGAGATGGATGAGGTGATCCAGGGTATCCCTAGTGGTGAGAGAGTGGTATCATTTGTATGATAGGTTGGACACTAAGGAGGGAGAGGTGGATTTGTACAGGTTGGCGAGGCAGAGAGACAGAGATGGGAAGGATGTGCAGCAGGTTAGGGTGATCAAGGACAGGGATGGAAATGTGTTGACAGGTGCCACAAATGTGATGGAAAGATGGAAGGAATACTCTGAAGAGTTGATGAATGAGGAAAATGTTAGAGAGCCCAGAGTAGAAGAGGTGACTGTTGTGGAGCAGGAAGTAGCAAAGATCAGTAAGGATGAAGTGAGGAAGGTGTTGAAGAGGATGAAGAGTGGAAAGGCAGTTGGTCCTGACGACATACCTGTGGAGGTATGGAAGTGTTTAGGAGAGGTGGCAGTAGAGTTTTTGACTGAGCTACTTAACAAGATCTTGGAGAGTGAGAGGATGCCTGAGGAATGGAGGAGAAGTGTACTGGTGCCCATCTCTCCAGAGCTGGAGGTAGCAGAGCTGAAGATGTTGAGGTTCTCTCTGGGAGTGATGAGAATGGATAGGATCAGGAATGAGGACATCAGAGGGACAGCTCATGTTAGATGTTTTGGAGAAAAAGCCAGGGAAGCCAGATTGAGATGGTTTGGACATGTTCAGAGGAGGGACAGTGAATACATTGGTAAAAGGATGCTGAGGTTAGAGCTGGGTGAGGAGGATACAGAGGATAGGGTTAAATGGAGGCAGATGATTCGCTGTGGCGACCCCTGAAGGGAGCAGCCGAAAGGAAAAGAAGACGTTCACCAAAAAAATCAGCAGCTGAGTTAGTTTAATGAAATCTGCCTACGCTTCAGTCTCTCAGTGTCTGAGCACACATTAAGGGTTGGAGCCTTTATTGTGCTGTTCTTCAGTCTCCACTGTGGATATGGAGAAGAAAAATGTGTAAAACATACATAAAACTGATAAGAAAAAAATGACTGGAGGATAGAGAAATGTGACTGTTGACTCACGATGGATACAGAAAATTAAAGAAATGATAGAAGAAGACATTGAAGACTTATTGTCACAGAGGAGCGCATGACAAGCTGATGTGCCAGAAGCGCAAAGGAAGGGAAAGACAACTACAAGACAGTCTTTGTTCTGTCCAACTAGCCCCAAGGTCTGGTTGCTCTGCTCTAACCCACATCCCATCACGCTGTCAACATGAGGACGATCAGTCATTAGCTGCGTTTGCTTGTGTGTGTGCATGTCTGCATGTGTGTGTGTGCGCGTGTGTGTGCATATACACACATTTGAGCATGCAGGTAGATACACATGCTCATCTACTGTCTCACATCTAAATGTGGAAAAAAGTAACTAAATATGGCTCACAAGACTAAATTAACCACTAAAAAGGGAACACATTTGATGGGTAAATTGAATTGTGCGTTGAACATCTCTGCCCTCCAGGCCTTTCCTTTCTGCCACAATGGCAGCTCCTGTTATTTATCTCCCCCAAGCAACAGGCTAAACAAGGACCAGTGCAGAATATAGCTGTCACCATCGCATTCTCACATTAGCAAGATGAGCTAATTTTTGAGCTATCACTGACATGATGGCCAAAATGAACCGAAACACATTAGAGGTCAAAGAGTGCATCACTCAGAGGTAGCAGAAGAAAACTGTATGTTTTTTGTGTCTGTGCATGTAGTCACATCAGGTACAGTTTGTAAACTAAATGAATTAAGGTGCTCTTGATTTTCCCCAATCCTTAAAGGACGCTGCATGACAAATGTGACACGGTTTAAGAGTAAGACTGAGTGAAAAGGAAAGTCCACGTGCAGTAGTTTGAGGATTTACATGGATGATGAAAGGTTTCTGAATCTGTCTAGTGAGGCTCGGGCTCTAAATGTTTTAATTTGCAGTATACATATAAAATACATTTTGTAAATATGTAGGAAATGTAATGTCTGTTTAACAGGTTTGAGACTCTGGGTACTGCCTAAAATGAATTTTAAACACAAGAAGTCTTCAGCTGAAGAACAAATAAAGCTGATGAAGTTGGTGCACAGAACACACACATTACAGAAGAACTTGCCAAAGCCCAACAATCATTACAGATTTATAAAAGTGAGAGGACCTGACAGTGGATACAGACACCTTGTGTGATATGTATACCTAATCATCCTTCCATTATCTATATCTGCTTATTCCTAATTAGGGACACAGGGACCATGCTACCCTCTACTAAAACAATGTAAATTTTACTTAAAATTGTTGGTATATGTAAGATTATGAAGCAATCATTGTTGTCACTTGCATCGCTGATCTGAAGAGATCTAAACACATCAATTTTTACACCCTCGACCAGAACCCCGATCAACCATGCTGCACTTTGCCTGGTTCTAACTGGCTCATTTACTCAACTTGTCTCAGCATGATCAGGGCTCTTTCAACAAGAGGACAACGGGTTTGTTCTCTTCACTGTTTTTATTGCCATCAGTCTGTGCCTTACTGCTGGCGCCTACTCCGCAGCAGTGGAGAAGTTGTCTGCACATTGCTTTAATGTCTGTTTAACATTTTTTCACCACCATTTGATGCAAATGGATCATTTTGACTGCCGACTCCAATACAGACAATAAGGAAAGAAGGTGATTTTTCTCACTAAATAAAGGAATCTGTCAGGTTCAGGCTTAAATGACAAATTGCTTCAAAATTACTTTATCAATTATTATATTTAAAGTTAGCCAAATTCAACTGATGCATTTTGAAAGAAGAAGAATTTTGTTATTTAAAAGGTGCTACTTGGTGAAGGGCTGACATCCAAAATTAAAAATTTATAAAATCAGTCCAAGTGTTGGACTAATCTGTTCTTAAATACTGTACAAAAGTATTTTTTAGGATGCAAATGGAACATTAAATGTTTTGTATGTAAATGTCCACAACAATGTGTTTATTACTCTCATGTTAAATAAATGTGTACTGCTTTGTGTGTTTGAAACAAGATACATTTTGATTTGACTTGTATATTAAATAGCATTAAATAAAGTCTAGTCTAATTGTTGAATAAAAAGTTGATTTAACTGCATTTAACTGTTTTTTTTTTTCATACAAATAATTAATTTGGCTTACCTCAACTGTTTTAGGTAAAGCCAACTTGTCTGGTTTAACAGTGTACAAACACCAGTTAAAACAGGAAAATAAAAAAGGAGATAAAAAGGGAATGGGATAAAGGAAAATCAACCACATAAAAGGCACATTTAAAGCTACAGAACATCCGCCTGCAGACACAGTATGATTCTTATCGTGTTTCACACATCATCAATGCTTAATGATTTGTGGATGCTTGAAAATGCCACTTTTTTTTTTTATTCCATTTTATTAAAAAACTCAGCAATTGCATAATAATTAGTAAACAATTTGTGGATCAGGCTGAAAAGCGAATGTGACAGGCTTGTAGTTATTATCTTCACATACACGCAAACGCAGTACTGGAGAGCTGAAATTTAGCTTTCATCTTGTGTTAGACACACAGACACTTCGGACTGACAGACCAAAAGTATTGTGTAAAGAGATAAGAGCAGCAATATGTGTCCCCAGGTAGCCTGTTACCCACAGTGCTGCTGCAGAGGCCTGAAGATACTCTCTCTCTGCTACCCACGATGATGAACTGCTGCATATAAAAGAAAAATATACTTTCTGCCAGTATGATAGAGCCACTTTCACACTGGTGATCAATAAGCTGTGGGAGGGGGGGTGTTGTATAGATACTGTCAACACAGGCTCAGAAATGAACTAAACATCTGTGGTCTAAGTCTGAACACACTTGTCAACATGTTTTCTGTTCCTTAAATGACACTCACTGAGGACAAACATACTGTGCACTGTAAGTTTAAAAGGGTGCCTTGGATGTGTTTTTATATAAGATAATGTTAATGCATAGATATTGACTATGATGCCTGTGAACTTCGGGGAAAAAATAGTAGAAATATCAGCAAATATGATCAACCTGCCAGAAATTTTTCTAAACAAGTGGTTTCAAAGTCTGACACAGTAGGGCCCCATCAAATTCAAGGCACTACGTGCACCATCTCTGAGAAATGTAAACAGGAAGTATAATATTGTTGTGGAATCAGCTGCAGGCTACTACCTGAGACCTGGGCATTACATATTAGAAGTTCCCAATATATACAAATATAACTGGTCTACTTTGATGTAGAAAACTTAAAACTGTAACAGTTCTCAGTCCGTACATGATATCAGAAGTTGTAAGTCTGACATCCCACTCACACACAGCAGTGAATGTCACTCTTCTAGTTAATGGTGTCCATTAAAGGGAAAATAAGACCCCAGCTTTCTGGGAGCACTGGTAATAAATGATCCCAAGACAAAAGTAGTGTGCCAGACATAACAGTTGAAATGAACAACGACACAACACAAAATGTGCACAAACAGCACTTTGTTTGGAGCAGTTGCAACTGATCCTAATATTTAAAACATTACGGCTAAGTGTGAACATCTGAGTGGAAGACATAAAAAACATTGAGCCTTATATTAACTTTGCATAATTACAGGCAATGCGGCCATCAGCAACATCAACAACAAATAAACCTACACAGCAGAACAGACCCTACAGAAACTAAACTGGAGAAAAGAGAGACAATATATGTCATAGTAAAGTTCATCATCTGAACAGTGCTGCACAGAGTTAATGCAGAGGACAAATATTAAACATATATAAATATAAAATATATTTATGTATGCCTCCCTGGTAAAACAGCTAATCATAGCTATCTGTACCAGAGCTGTGACTGAGCAGAGCAGCCTGCAGCGTGCAGTCAGTATCAAGTGGGATCAATCAGGGAGACATAATATAGTAGGGGAGTAGTACCCTGCAGGAATAAAAAATAACATATTGTGTCATTGGCCTGCATTACACCAACAACCAAAACATGCATAGCTGCCTGGGATTTGTCTCTAGAACATTTTGCAATTCAAGCATATTAGTACATGATTTCCCTCTTCTCTCTAGCTTTATGCAGTAGCACATTTTCTGAGTCTTGTTTTGGTAACAGAGAAGCCTTATTTCACTAGTGATGACATGTGGCAATGTTGGCCTTTTGCAATCTTGTGAGAGTGGCAGACTATTTAAAGGAATTGACCAGGGTGAGAGCCTACAATATAGTTATATTCTATTGTGGTCATCAGTTTAAATCCCCAAGTGACTTTTTCAAGCCTACAGTGAGTGCAGTCAAACCTAAAATGTCATTAATGATTAATGAAAACTAACATGGTGCTACACACACAACTGCAATTGTTCAGGGAATATTTTTGAATAAGTCACTTATACATTTATATTACATTACATTTATATTAGCCAGCGTCTCACATTTATTTACTTTAGTAGTTTTGAACAAACCAGAAAACTCTAAATACAGAATGTCAATGGGAAGCAAGTATTTCTAACTATCAAATGAATTGAATTAGAATTAAACTTCCAAAATCACAGCATGACTATCCACACCACATGCCTCCTAAAGATGTCTATTGCTGTACTCTCTGTACTTACCAAGTCCCTGGCAGTGTGACCTCATTGTACTCAGCTGGCCTGCTAGCCTTTGAACCCCCCGCCCCAAACCCCTTCCAGCCAGAGCTGAACCAGCCAATGATGTGCTTTGTTCCCCCGGCACACACTCTCCAACCATCTGGACTGATGCCTAACAGCAAGTCAGGGTATTTGCAGAGTTTCTTATGTGCAAGAGAAACTGTGCAATATAAATACTACAGATAAATACTACAATACTACAGATCTCTTGTCTGTAAAATACAGCACAACCTTCATATGCCACGTGCAGATAACTTTCCACAACACCACAAAAATATTTGAAATCTAATTATAACGGACAACTGGCTAAAAGTATTTGCATATACTTTTAAAGTAAAGTATAAAATTTCTTACAAAAAAATTATTTTGCACAGTGCTGCAGACAGAGATCTGCCAAGGGACTGATCTAAACATTAAGTGCACAAAAGCAAAACACCAACCAATCACGGTTTGTTTACTACAAAGAAACAGATACAGATATGCAAACAAAGTGCTGCAGCTGGGCTTCTCCCATAAAAAATGCATGCAGAATGTCCTTCAATGCACCAAACACAAATTCAAATTAGTCTTAAAGTCATACTCACAAATGCATTATATCTGGAAGATGTTGTGAATAGATTAAAACTAAAGTTAAAATTCACCTACAGTTATATTTCTTTAGGGCATCTTTGTTGCCATGAACAAAAAAATACATCTGGTGCAATTCTGCAAATAAACATAATTAAATTATATTTTAATATCATTAAGGCCAAGTGCCTGTCTGAACTGTTCATGTAAATACTTATCACACATTGTCAATGACATTTCACACCTTTGCACAAGAAACTGTAAGACCAAAATAGAACATCTGTCATAATAGTGACAAATCATGCTTGAAATTATTAAAAGTAGTTACTTCTGTAGTTTTTTGACAACCTACCTTCCATTCATGATGTAGAATTGTGTCTGCGCCACATGCATGCATTCATTTGTGCATGCATAATGTCTACAGACTAAATCTTTGTGTGCATTTTTTTTTATGTGTGCATCCACGTCTGTTGGTGTCAACTACAGTGAACCAGTGGGTGACATTATATAATCTGAGGCCCAGAGGGAGCGTTAAAATGTGGACATGGCCTGCAGCTCAAGTCTGTGGTTGCAGGAATTCTGGTTTGTTGGAGTGGAGCCACTTTTGAAGCAGAACCCTGCAGCCAGAAAACCACAGAGCAGAGACAGACAGCAGCAACAACCAGATAGCCAGTTGTCACTGTCCAGCAGTCTGCTATAATGAGACATCAGTGCAGGATACTGCTAGTCCACTTGTAAACACAGACATTACTTCCAAGCTTGACCTTTAACCCTTTATTTGGTGCATGGTCAACCACTGAACAACAATGACTGTTTATTTCATGATATAATTTGCTGTATTTGTGTCCCAAACAAACGTGCACAGTGCATATATTATATTATATATAGGTCATAGTTTTGGAGAAAACAATCAAATCCTGTAAAGGCAATGGGGGTGATGCTTTTATCTGCAGCGACGTTGTAATCAATAAGAGAGATTGTATGCAAACATTATTGACCAAGCTAAATTGTTTATTGAAAAGAAAAATCCAAATCTATATAAATTTTATATAAATTTGTTCAACTTATAAAACAAGACCACTAAAACAAGCAAAATCTCACATTATTAGAAACATTTGCACTTTTAATAAATTTTAAATGAATCACTTGTCAAAATAGGTGTTCTAATTGTATCATTGTATAATGATCATCAGCTAATCTTGAATAGTTGACTAATTACTGCAGCTCTGCTACTTTAAATCCTTTTTTTAAATAAGAGAAAAGGGAAAAACTCTAAGTATGAATATTTTCATCATGACAACAGATTTTTACAGACTGCCACAGTCCTTTTAAAGAGGAGCATTAATCAATACAGATGCTTCGGCTTTGCTAAGCCACTCAATTCTGAAATTCTGCTTTGCTAATCGTGGTCTGGCACGACACTCCAAGAGGTATTTAAGTTAAGGTATTTGAGTGATGATTTTTAGTGCACTCCTTCACACAGACATCATCATGAAAGCATCTGACACGTTAACTGGTCATTGGTTTTTGTTTTCAATTTGAAAACTAGACAAGCAGGAAACACACTGTCACAATAAATTCTAATCAAATTATCTTTATTTTCAAGAGGCAGCAAATCATAACATCACCACATCCAAACATTATCACTGATTCATCTGGCTTCCTGCTGTTGATGAATTTTTTCCCACACGAAGTTCCTGTTACCTTTAAATCAAATTAATGCCAATTGCCAATTCAACTGTCTGCTCAGAGCCTTGAAATTAAAAAGTGGCCTAATGACAAGTGTCTTTTCTTATTTATTGTCGTAATAAATAACAGAGAAGCTTGTCCATCTGAATAACAACCTCTAGGATGAGAACATGCAGGGGCAGAGGGCTTTAGCCTCACTAGTAGGAAAGTAAAGCGCTTTCCAAAATAATCACCCAACAAGAAGCTTAACCCACATACAGCTTGAATTAGAAACAATGAACAAGCAAGTCTCAGACGAATAAGTTCACTAGTCTATGTGTTAGCTGAAGGCATTCGAGGTGACTGTTGTAATGTCCCATCCCCTTCTCTTCTTAACCAGGCATATGGAATCTGCTAACGCTTTCTGCAATATTGTGGTTTTTATACCCAACTGTTGTGTCACTTCGCCATACACGCAAGCAGAAGCTGCATTTTCTGCCTACCTTCCACCTCAGGGGAATCTAACAACACAGGTTAAACAATCATTGTCCAATATTACCCTGTTAGTAAATATCATCACTCAGAATAGTGGATTATTCCATCTACATGTAAAAACTCTAACATATTATTATATACTTTTATATACTATTAAATATTTATACTAAGTCAAAATTGTGTATCACTAATTGGAATTAATTTATTCTCCTGAGCTGGTGAAGCAGAGCATTAGCTCTGAAGCTATTGTTTAGAGTCAAGACTAACACAAGGGCTTCCAGCCACAAGTCCAGACCTCTGAAGAGAAAACCAAGCCAAATTAGTGCCTGACATACACATATACACACACACACACACACACACACACACACACACACACACACACACACACACACAAACTTATACATTGCTGTCCATTTCAGCTCTAAGAAAAGCTGAAATGGAATACTTTTGTTCATTTGTCATAAAATGTCTGATATTCTGTGATTCATAGTGACACATTGTACTGGCTTTGTGTGAATCATTTCCAGAGAAAAAAAACCCCTTGGATACCATCTAAGTAAACGTTCCAGGTCTAATATTTCATACAATAATAGGACTCTGAGAAGACTATAATTTAATTTAAGTATTAGCAAAGCTGCATGCTATAGTAATGTCTACAATGCACAGTGTAATGTACATATTCACTATTCAAAGAAAGCTCAGAAAACTAAATGTAAATTAGTAATAAACTAATTTACATCACAGATTTAAGTTGTTTGTTAATTTTGTTTTTCACTACCTTTTCTTTATTTTAATTTCAGCTGTTCATTTCCAAACTCTTGTTAACTTTGGATTAAAGAATCAATCTGAGTATATATCTAATAATATAAAAGACTTTAAAACTAAGTTGGATAAGTTGGATAAAGTTGGTGCAATAAAAAATGATCTTGGTATTAACTTAGAACAAATATGGAGGTCTGTCATGTGGCTTTGACACTGCAGAATTGATTTATGCATAAACATCACATTCCTTTATAACCGCCGTAACCTTTATCCACACTGGTTAAACCTTGCATGACAAGTGTCCATTTCTTGTAAACCACATTATCACCGAAAAGCATGTTTTTCATGGCAGATCCTGCAATTATTCTTTGGTCAGATGACAACCAGGGAACAAACTTTCAAACAGCCTCACGACTGCTGTTCATCTATCAGCCTGTTTACAGAAACATGTCCACCTATGTCAGCATGATAATTAATATAACCTGACAAAACTGTACATGTTGTTTACTCCTATGGTTAAACAACAGTGTTCTGGTAAAAAAAAAAAATCCAATAAAACCTCTACAGAATACTATACTATTAGTATTGAAATTTAATTCTGAAAATTATAAATTATGGCCTGGACAATGAATGTGCATGTTTACCCACAAATTCTGTAAATACTTATTGCAAATATGCCTTAAAGGAACATGTAACATATTTAAGGTCTTTTCTTGGGTACAAAGTTTGTTTGTTTTTTTTTTTGAAAACCTCTTCCACAACTTGCTCCTACCTATCAGACCTCCCTGCATAACCCTGTAAGATGAGCCCCTTGCTCTAACACCAGCCTTGTTGTCTCCTCAAACAGCATGCTAAATACCATCTGACAAGTGAATAAACATCATAGGGGGCCTGCATGTCTCTTCGTAGGACCAGGGGGCTGGGGATGTCCCAGACAGGATCTGTAGGAGGGAATGTTGGGGAGGGGGGTCTCTGGGGGCAGTCAAGGGACAATTGTGATGAAGGTGCTCTTTACATATTTCTGGGTGAAGGCAAATGAGGAGGTTCCACCATGCCCCATCTCACTGCCCTCCCTCACCAGATTTACATAATGCTGAGGACGGATTTTCATGTATTCATAAAATACAGCAGGAAATGAAACTCTGAGGTAAATCTCAAATAATAGAAAATTGCCTTTTATTATTACTGGGCCAGGCTTGAATATAGGCAGGCAGCCATGAACATTCATGAGTGGGAAATTTTAGTAAAAATAGTTACATCCTGTCTACACTAGTATGCATTAGATGTACACTTCTGATTTGGAAACTGGACAAAGTAACGACAACTCACAGACACAATCTACTATGCAACACAAGCTGCTCTTATGGGATTAAAGCAACACTGTGCCAATACCGCTCTGAATGTTGCTACTTTATTTTTAAATTTTCCACTATCCTAATTTTAAGGTGAGGTAAGCCTCGCCTCATAACTTGGACATCTGGTTCTATTGTTAATTGGGGTGAATAATGTGCAACTATTTTGTTTTATTACTATAAAACAAAATAGTTGCTTTTTTTGTAATCACTATATCACAAGCCTTCATTATCAGTCCATTACTGTGAGACTCCTTCACTTCCTCTCCGTCTCTCCAAGGAGCACTCCTTTGCTTCTCTGTTTCCCCAGATCACTTGTTTACCTGGTAGTGTTCACATGTTCACTCCTACGTTTAAGTTACTGATTTGTGTCTTCCTTCCATTAAGGGTGTCTGAATATGCTATCCTTCAGTGAGAACATTATTATTTTTTGCTTTCTTTTAAAGGCTTTTTCATAATGCTGACACCTCTGCAAGCTTCTATATTTACCTGTTTACAACCCTAACTATTGCAACATGTGCTATAAGGGCAGCTTCTTTCCTGAAATTGGTTTCAATAGTAACTTCACACAAGCAGGCCTGGCTGCTAAGCTTAGGTCACCAGGCTTCAAATGAGTCAGCATAGGCTAAAGAAAGAGCCAAGAGCAGATATCAAAGCAAGACCTTCCTACCCCTCCACTGGAGACAGTAAAAAAAAAAAAAACGTCACAGTGCTCAAACATACAACTGCAAACGTAAGCTATGTTCTCTGTCAGTGCTGTCTGTGAGAATGAAAAACAGACCATTATTGATCCGCCAGCTGACGAAATACAACATTAGCGTATCTCCACTGACATGTTGCTTGTCAAGAGCTCAACTAACTGTGCGTCTCTTCCCTCTAATCTCACTTACATACTTTGTCTTGCAGGGCATTTTTATTCTTTCTGCTCTGCTAAATAACATTTCTATCAAACTGTCTGAGAGCCCAGCCTGAATAACTGTGAGTAACCAACAGCCAGTGCCCTGCAGATGTATGGTAAGAGGATCTTAGTGCATACCCCTGGCTGGTGTGGACTTAGCCGTCCTGCTGTGTGAGGGGTTGGGAGGAGCTGACAACGCGCTGCATGAGCTCACATCCACAAGGAGAATGATTGGATTCAGGCAGTCAAATCAATGCTTTTCATCAGGTCGAAAGAACAAGTGTGCTCCTAAATCAGATTAACAGAGGCAATCACTGGGCATTTACACGTGATTACATTAATTGATTACAAAGTTAACCTGAGAAACTTACAAATACAGTAATTCATCTATATTAGAACATCCTAACTCAATTAACCCTTATCTGAACCGCTCTTGTCCACTTCCTCGTTCAGTCACACAGACTCAATCTTTGTGTCCTCTATGCAAGCTCTGAGAGGTGCATCATGGTATTAAATCAAGAAGTGTGTGTGTGTGCATGTAGGTACCAACCATGTGTTTGTGTGTGTGTGAGGGTGTGTGTGTGTGTGAGAGAGAGAGACAAGGGGAAGGAGCGTGGTAAGGCAAATATGGGTTATGTATTGTTTCAACACCTCCAAACTGGTCTAACAACATCAGTGCCAAGCAGCACCTGAAAGAAGAAGCACTTGAGTTGCACTGTCACAAAATGCAAAGAATTAATTAAGTGTTTACTGACAGCCTAATTTTAGTTTTTTAGTCTTTCACTTTCACTTTGATACTTTACTCTTTCTCTCTTTTGTTCTTTCCTATATCAGTTCCTCTGTAAACATTAATGCAGGCTGCTTTTGAGTGATCTACCTTTTCATCTTCCCAGCTTGTCATGTGTCAGAGGTCAGATAACTGCACTTTCTCACACACAGTATCTACCCTGGTCACCAGAGCTCTGGGCCCATCCCCCAGCGCTGTTGCTCCCCTTACCACATCTCCCCCCTTCATGGCAAGCTCAGTGCTATCAGTAAAGGTCAACTCCACCTTCACCCCACAGAGATCTTTGCCCTACAGCGACAACAGCAACACAGCAAACAGAGCTGATTTCAGGAATTAACAGAAATGACACCACCCATGACCTACATTTCATTGGCAGGCATTTCAGAAAATCCCTATTTTAGCTTTAAATGTTAAAAACAAAAAGCAACTACAAGATATATCAGAACCAGAATGATTAACAAGTTACTTCAGAGTGAGAAATGATTCTGCAGAGCAAACAAAGCCTGAAGAACCTGCCTATTGTTCGTTCCTTGGTCTAAATTCCTATTTTAGCTTACTGATTGGCTCCCATGCATGTCACTCATGCAGCAACGTCCTCTTTGATCAAAACAGCACATTCCACGCGGCTACTTATTACCACGTGATTGAATTTTCATTTACGGCTTAGGTAATACAGAGAGAACTGGGCAGCAACTTAATTGCCTTAATAAACTTAGTTTACCGATGCTTTCAAAAAAAAAACAAACAAAAAAAAAACTTTTTCTTCCACAAGCCACTCAAAACTTATATAATTCTCTTCACGTTCACTTAAAGTTTGACATCAACCTGTATCAAGTTGAACTAAGCCATGCTAATGCATCAGACTAGCTTATGTCTGAGCTGGGATGAAGCTCAAGAAGAGAAAGCGAGCACATAAGTGGCAGCAAACCATTGCAGACCTTGCTTATAGCAACAGATATGCTGCACAACCAGCATGTGCAGTGTCAGCTCTGAGTGGAACCATGTTATATTAATGTACTCGACACACACGCTGAATTTCTGACAGTGCTACAGAGCTCCCATTTCTGCCACATTAAACAAGGAAAACAAAGGCTTTGACCTTATGGTGCCGTATGCATGGCAGCCTCTGAGTGATTATGGCACTGGCACAAGGATAATCTGCATAAGCTGAACGTGGACACTGAGACACAGGACAGAGACAGAGACACAGAGAGCCACAGCCTCCCCCTCACCCTCATTCCCATGCTTTCCCTGAATGAGATTAGATTTGTGGGTATCATGGGCAATCTATGCATTGTTATTATGGTTTGAGGTCCGACAAAGCATAACGAAAATGCTCTTAAAATTGTCTGCTTCTTCAGTGCCTTATTACACATAAACTAATCCAATATAAAGCCAAGTGAATTGATTTGTACTGAACAGGATTTGAGCACAATAATTTATTTTTTCTATATTACTATGCTTTTTCACATTACTATGCTTTTTCACACTTTACAGAGGAACCATGAATAAAAACAATGTCATCCAAAACATTAAAAAAATGGAACAATAAAGAAATTCGATTATCTGTTGCCAGAAGATAGGACTGGGTTTAAAAAGGGGTACATTACATTGCAAATGCACCATTATTCATTTCCCTCTTATGGTCCAAAATGCCGTACAGTTGGAGGCCATTTATGAGTTCCATTCAGCAAAATAAGGAAGTAAGGATGTTAAAATAGAAAGCGTGTTCAATGTGGTTGGATGATAACGGGAGATGCTACACAGCATAGTAGCAACAACAATATGCTTTGTCAGAGAGACTGATCCTACACACTAAGCAAGCACATGCACACAAGACATACAATCTGTGTACACAAAAACAGATAAAAAAAAAGGGGAAGTGAAACTGTATCTTTGTTAAACTAACAATGTACAGTAGGTGATTTTTATAAATATCATTTTGCTGGTTCTTAATTCATTTTTATTTCAACCAAATAAAGATGATGTGTTGGTGTGGGAGTTGTAGGTTTGCTGAAGATGTCGTGCAGAGCTCATCTGAGAACCTTGTTAGGCAGACGCTGCCCTGGGCACAGATGAACTCGCAAGATCAATATAGGATAACAGCTCCACAAATCCACACACTGACTTTGCATTATACTGTGCCAATGCCTATACAAGCGGAGATAGACATAGAGCATTTACTTCCATATGGTGTTGATTTTATAAAAGATAATGAGGTGTACATGTGCAGAAAAGGGCATCAGAAGTCACACACATCTCAACACAAAGAGAAATATGGCACTTGTTTGCCAAAGACAGTATATGTGTTTGATCATTCAGTTTTATTTCTTCTCTAATCCAGCATACGTTAATCCAATGTACCACCACATATCAATGAGACACAGGCATTAATAACCAAAGAATCCTGGTCTGTCATCATAATCATTTTTTTAATCAAATGCTCCTTTAATCTCACACAGATGTTAGGTCTTTCCAATGACATAAGACAACCATGACCTAAATCTAAACCCACATGCATACCTGTCACATTCACATTTATTCTACCCAGGATCATGAGTAATGGCAGCACAATCAAGTGAGCTAAATTGTTCGTGTTGTGCCTCCTATGTGCTATTATTACTTGCATGGTGTGAGCGTGAACACATTTTGGTGACATTATTTTATTTACCGACTGTTTTTCTGCTTTTAGAATCTCAATCTGTCTTCACCCACTGTCTCTTTACAAACACACATATTTATTTGTCTGTCAGCTATCTGGTTTTCCAATCTCTGTCATCTGCTGTAAGCCTGTAATAGGCTTGAACATAGCAGAAGCAGCAGCAGCAGCAGCAGCAGCTACCGCTCATCCTGCTCAATTAAAACACAAGTGTCTCTATGCACAGTCTACAGCAAACCTGCTTTTAGCTGCAGTGCTGGCACACAAAACCAGCAGCAGAACTAGTGTTAGTAAACAGCCTGTCACTAAATTTGATCACTCATATATCAAGCACAGTGCATGTGCCAAGAAACTGCAATACAGAAACGCAATGGGTATGTTTGAAGAAACCAGTGTCAATCTGAGCAGACCCCAATGTGGTTATTAGATTATTTTATCCTTGAAAATCAATTGGGAGTCATTTTAGTATCTCAGCTTCATAGGTATTCTGTTCCATTGTCTGGTTACTTTGCATAACTACTCATATTGCACTGAATTTCCCTAATGGGGGATGAATAAAGTATCTATCTATCTATCTATCTATCTATCTATCTATCTATGTACAGTGAACTGTGCATATTATTATTTTCAATAATTATATACTTCTATTGTTCCTATTTGTTCATATTGCAGTTTGTACAGTTTTATTGTACAGTTTTTATTTAACTAAAGTTTAGTTTAGTTAATGTTTATTTTATGTAGTTCTAATTTAGTTAAAGTTTATCAATGTTTTCTTTCTATTCTGGATGTACTATGCAGCTGTAACAGTAGAATTCCCCCACCCTGGGATGAATGAAGCTATCTATCTATTTAGTCATCCCACACCTGCACATTACGCATCATCTGTGAGTTTTCCTCCTCTGATCCCCCAACTGCCTTTGTGAAGTGTCACCTGCCAGCACACCTGCTCCTTATTTGCTGATTTGTTTATGTTATCCACCTGTATGCTGCTGGAGCCCTGAAGCCATTCCTGTTGTCTGCCACTTTTTTGTTTTCCTGGCCCTGTTTTGTTGATGGCACCTGCCTGTCTGTTGTCGACAATAACTCTGAAAAGTAGCTTAGTGAATTACCGCAACCATACCTGAAGTGTTAGATACATTTCCTGTTGTAGCTGTAACTGAACTAGCCCATGATGAGCTGATATTACTGGTCATCGCAGTCATAGCATTTATATGCATAGCAAAAAATGTCATTAAAATTCATGTTGCAGGCATATTGAGAACCTGCATTTTTGTGAGTTTCTTTCTGCTGCTTCTATGGTACATGCGGCAACAGATGCAATTACCTGCCTCAGGTTACCTTGCGTATCAGGATGGACACCTCATTAAAGTGACAAGTGCTGAGGTGTGAAAATGACCGACTGAAGATGAGGAGGGCAGGATCAGGCTACTTTTCTCACCTCAAAGTGTAAAGTGGCAGCTTTAAAATGGACTTTCTCCATGCACATCTAACCTGAAGAGCTAAGGAAGAAAGATGGGCTGTCAAATGGATGGTGAAAAAAAAAAAACATTTGCCTGCCTACGTGCTGTGAATTTTTTGTTATCTAGATCGCTCAGAAATAATAATCAACCAGTTCATGGTGGGTCAACCCAAGCAAAGTTTCAATTCATTAATATCTGGTAAACCCTCTGCATCTGTGCACCATGCATACCAGCAATAACAAAAAGGCAAACCACAAAAATGGAGCTGACCATTTTTCTTGTTTGCATTTTGAGTGGCTCTAAGTTTTATAATTGATTTACAGCATGTTCAGAAGACTTTTTTATCCTGGGTTTCTTGTCTGTCTGCTTCTTTTACACCTTTGGAGGCAGATGCAATTACCTTAGCCTCAGGTTACATTGTGCATCATGACCGGCTCCCTCATTAAAGTGAGGGACAAGTGCTGTGGTGTGAACATGCCCAAATGAAGCTGAGGAGGGTTAGGGTAAGGCTACACTTTCCTGCCATTTATACTTTCACTCCATTCTGATGATTTGAAATACTAAGCATGGAGCTGATGTCATTACAACCACAGTAAGGACTGAAAACTACGCAAAGCACTAAACCAATAAAATTGATTGACCTAAAGTTGCCTTTTCAAATCTAGAGCACATATTAATGGCAAGTTTGCAAAGCACTGCTAACATTTATCGCTTAGAGAGCTGCAGCCTACATAATGTGCCTCCCTTACTAAACATATAGCACTCTTCAAACGCTGGCATTTATCAGTCAGATCCTGTCAAATTATAGCAATTTAGAATTGATTACAAAGAATTTAAGGAAACGTGAACGTTGTTTTTTCCTGTTACTGTGCCTGAGAGTTTGCTGCTTTGGTAGATCATTTTTTTTTAATTTTAACCCAATTGCTGTAATAATTGCCGCATGGGCCTATTAGATGTTTCAAATTTGGTTATTTCCATAGTGTCAGTGTCGATGTCCCTCTCTAACTGCAACATATCATCAAATGAATGGGATGGGTGATAAATATCATTTTCACATCCTTCAGAAGCGCCCTGGCAGGTCAGGGTATATAAGGTCATGACCCACAGAATAGTGTGGGTGGTGAGTGTGAAAAAAAAAAAAAAAAAAAAAAAAAAATCAACTGCTAACTTTGTGTAAACAGAGATTCAAGAAAAGCCACAACTAGAGGATCACTACATATATAGTACAGTATGCAACAAAACTGGGAAGAAGTTGCATTGGTGGTTGAATTTTCTCCAAGCGCTTTTTAGCACCCATTGGGGCTCCATTTACACACATTTTCACATAATGTGTGCTACATTGGCGCAAGTGATTAATAAGCTATACTGATAATACCAAATGCACCCTGAGGGTAAAAAAGCTTAGTAATGTGAGGGTTAAATAATAGAAAACTGTGCAAAGTTGGCATGTGAGGTATATGACCTTAGAGGTTAGAGGTAAACAGGTTAGATAGACAGGCCCTAAAGTACAAAATCAATTCAATACAGCTGCGATCTCTGCAAAATAACTCAGACTGTCAAATGATTGCACAACTGTTATTTCCAGTGAATGCTATAGGCATGAATAAGATTTTAAAAAACTATAGCGAACAGGTTTTTTTAAATTTTTTTCGGTTTTAGCCTGAGTTCTGTCTAATGTGACATGGCTCCACATGGTACAGAAATAGATGAAACGTGATTGTGAGACACAAACACAAATGCACCAGTGGTTAGGAGTTATGATTGTCCTTGAAGATGATGCCACGCACAATTTGCTATTTACACAATCGCGCATTGTAAAACACAAGTTATTGTACTGGTATGACGTCGAATGAGTGCAAAATGTGTAGGCAGGATATTTGTAGATGGTACTGTGGGTGCAGGTTTATTTACCCGAATACCAAATGAAAACATGACACCAAGTATCAAGAAGCTTGGCAGGAGAGGAATTTCCCAACATCACACTGATTCAAAAATTACAAAGCGTTTTGAAAGAACAAAAAAGTGAAGACTATGACATAAGGTGTCTGACTTGAATTCAAAAGAATAACTGTAGTGTACAGTATTTACAGTAATTTTTAACTAAATGCATCTGACTCATTCTTTTGGGGCTTTAGCTAAAAATAAATTATTAAACATACAGGGATTGTAATTAACATTTTAATATCCTAACAAAATATATATTTAGTTTTGTTGTATATTATATTATAACATAGGATTTGTGCATGATCACGTGTCAACAGTCACATTTTTGATTGATATCACTAACAATATCCCCAGCACGTGTTCTATACCTAATAAACAAAGCATGTCTGCCTCTTTTCCAGATTTACATGATACAGGTTCCTTTAGGGCCTAGATTAAGCCATTCGTTCACATAACTCATGCATGAGAGACCAAGCATGACTCAGTGCCCGAGGCATTAATAAAACACAAAAGAGGTTGTGCAGTGTAACTTTCCAACACCACTGTGAAAAATGTCAGATCAATAACTCACCAAATGACAAATCCAAAATTCAACAGTAATCCGTCCTTTTATTAAACTCTCATTTAATGAAATAATTGAACTAAGACCCACGTGCAACGATACCCTGGGGAGATTTTGCATTTTAACTACGTATTATAATATTCCTGAGCTTTAAGGCACAGACAACATTATACGCTGTTGGTCACTGAGCTACTTTTGAAGTAATTCTGGGGTTAAGAGTCTTGCTGAAAGAGCACACTGGCACAAGTTTTGCATAGAGGAGGAAAACTGCTTCTGTTTGCTCACTCAGATTCCCCGGCTGCTCTGGGGTTTCAAAAAAAGCAACTTGCCAATTGCCCACACGCCAGTTTTTTGCTACCGACCCACCGCTGCATGTGTGTCCCTACTGAGGTGCAGAAACCTGGGCGAAGCCACAGGATAAGAGACGCTAAAGATGATTATAGCAACGTAATTTGCTATAATCCAAATAAGAAAGGGAGCTTGTGAAGAAGATTGTGAATAAACATGGTAGTGATATGCAGATTGTTCAGATCACTCAACCTTATCTGGCATTTCTAATCATGCATGATTCTGATTAATGTAATGTAAAGCGGCCTCTTGACAAAAAGAAAGTTTGTATTTGGAGCGTTATAGACCAGGCTTGGTGCGATGGTGCTGCACCAGCAAAGTGCAACAGCATTTCTCTGTGTTGCAGAGGGGTATTGAGTAAACATCGGAAAACTATTATTCCAGACCATGTACAGTATATTCTACACTGTCCTCATGGGACATGGGTACACGTTGTAGATGCCAACAATCAGCAACACTACTCAACAGATGGATCAGAGCGCTCCCGACCTAAACCAGGCTAAAATCTCATGGTCACATGACCAGTGGATTAGCGGTAGCCAACTGAAAGGGGGGAGGAGGTTAGGGTGCTGTCACCACGCTTCCTGATCACTTCCTTTTCAATCTGTTTCCCTTTCTTTTTCACATCACCTTATCTCCTATTTCATAGTTTGTATCTGACGATTTGCACCAAAATTTGCACTTGATCACAAGTTTGATCCTTGTCACCTTCCGTTTGACTCTTTCATCCATCTGCTGCTCAGACCGACAGGAAGCCCCATGCTTAAGCACACTCATTAGTGCATAAGTGATTCTGACACCTTTGACTCATAGCTCAGTCAGATCAAAACCTCTGCTCTAATCGGCCCATTTCCAGCATTGACTCATGATGTCAATGCTGAGAACACGTCTCCTGTGCCGTCCTCAACTACCCCACCCCCTACTTCCAGAACTCAGTCGTTCTCCTGTCAGTTTTCCCAGGATTGCTGCATCCTACATTTGTCTGACAGCAGAGAGTGAAAAAGTGAGAAGCTCCAGTCAAGTTTAAGAACATGTCATGCTGTGACCACACGGCACAGTGCACTTATAAGATAAAACACTGGTTCCTCGTCTCCCCTGCTGCTACTCGTCCTGCATCTGGGTCTTTCTGTCAGGGACACAATGTGCCGGCCAATTCCTGCCTGGCCGGCGTGCCGTGTCCCCGTGCCAACCCAAAACACCCTCCTTTTCACAGAAAACTGGGAAAACCCTGCCTTCCCATGCACTATGCACAGCAGTGACAGAGAGAGCATCCAGGGTAACATGGTGCTTTGCCAACAAGGTTAAATGTTAAAAGGCACTGGCCATTATTTCCTGTGGATTACAGTTTGACAAATTTCATATTGATTGCAAGAGCAAACATGCAGAAATTATCTGCAAAGAGGAAAATGAAAGAGAACAGACAAGAAAAAAGTGCCTTAGTTATACCCTGAAATCCTGAACAATCAGAAGCGGTCAATCAAAGACCAGCTCAAAATTCCTGAGGGAACTTCCCAGTGATAAAACCCACAGGTATTAAATTTCCAAAGAAATACACCAACTGTAAATGACAAAACACTGAATCACTTTTCAAAATGATTGTTGAAATTTGCTTGACTTATTTACTAAAAGCCAAACAGGGAAATGTCACAAACTAACAATATGAGGTGAAAGAAGTAGCTATGGAAGAACTCACATAAACTTTTCAAGCAGCAGCCTGAAGGGGGGACATTATCCCAGTGGGCGAAGAACATTAAAACCACAACATGTAATTCTCAATTACCAAGTGCAAACAGGGGGCAAAGTCAATGCCAGCTAGACCTGCAGCGGTTCAGGAGGAATCTTTCATCCACATGAAAACACTTAATGTCTTAACAGAACAACAAAGCATTTGGTGAGTGACAAATTTACCAGGAAGGTGCAATCACTGCAGGTAAGCTCACACAGCAAACATATTTTTAGAAATGACAGACAGACATCAAAGCGTCAGTGACATTTCAGTTCTTTATGTAAGCATGCACACACACGCAGGGGTCTTGATTTTTGAGCCCTGCATTGAAAGTCTGACCTTTATAAGCCAAGCTTTCATGCCTTTTCATACCACATATCAACAGGCAAATGCAGAGAAACAGCAAATCCTCTGTTTTACAGTAACGCACGATGGCACAGACCTGATCAAAAAGATGAATTATTCCTGTTCTATTAACATTCAACACCTTTTAAACCTCTGATTCCACTTTTGTGACATGACACTAAAAACGTTCCTCTTTTTCTTGAGCCACATTCTTGAAGTGAAAAATAATTCTAACATTCATGTGGCGTAATTGCTTACTGTGTCTCTGTGTAGAGCTCTAGTAGCAAAATTACACTGATCTTTTGTGTGATGTTTGGAAAATCACCCATATTGCCATAGAGATAGCAACTCAATTTGTGATACTCAATACTGAGTGACCCTTTTGTATTTGGAAGCTATTTTTGATTTTATGTGTATGGCATCACTCCAACCTTCTTCTAATATTCATGCTTTTTCTAAGAAATTCTCATTCAAATAAAGGGAATCCTGTTATCACTATTTCTTGTATTTGTCATGTAGAGATAAGCAATGAAAAAAAACAACTATTCACGTCTTTGACTTGAGTAAAAGTTCAGAGAAGCTGAAGAAGTATGAATAGAAAAAAAAAAAATGCACTTACATTACCAACAGTGAAACTGGCGCCCGCTTGTTGTTGCGTTAACAGCTGGCCTGACTGAAACTACTTCATGAGACGGTTGGATATTTGAGACCTATGTGCCAATCTTATGTGCGTTTGCATTTAAAGTCACCTGCAAATGTCATGAAGTGCAAAGTACAGCAGGTGTCAAAGTATCACAAAGACACTGGCTGAACAAAAGCTCTCAGCCAGGCTTTCACCTGTCAGACTTCTGAAGCCTGCCCATTACACAATTACCAGACTCCTGAGCTGTGTGTAGCGTTTATGACAGCCAAAGCCTGTAAAAACGCCCATTGTGTGTGTGTGTGTGTGTGTGTGTGTGTGTGTGTGTGTGTGCGCGTGTGTGGGCTATCTTTATTGCCCTATTTCACATCGGTTGAGGCTTAATGCCTCATACAGGTCACACTGGAGTTACTGGAGGCCAGGGGGGAGAGTTGCCCCCCCCCCATGAAAAAACTTCTATTATAAAGTCTGACACTGTTTGTAGCAGCAGAGACAATGTCACAGACACACATTTAAAACTCGTTCACACGGAAATATTGTTCCAAGGACAATATGAAGCGACTCGACAACAGAGGAGATGAAAACTCTAGACGGATGGTTTAGAGTAGAAAATGTGACAGAGAGTGTTTCCCTCTGTTCAGACAGACCTGCCTGTTGATTCAGAAACGAGAGGGGAAGGGGAAGAAGAAGAAGAAGAAGAAGAAGGAGAAGAAGAAGAGGAAGAAGAGGAGGAAGAAGAGGAGGAGGAGGAGGAGCAGCACACAAACATACATTTCTGCCGGAGCTGCTTGTTTACAAAGCGCTGTCACAATATTCTTTCGCAACGCGCTCAGTCAGCGCGACGTGACGAGGATGAGAAAAACAGATAAAAAATACGTAGATAAATAGATAATTTTTTTTTTTCTTAAAAAGGACCAATTAAATTGTCAGACCTACCTCTGTGGAGCGACTGAAGCTGCTGTCCTTTCTCATAAAACGCGAGGAAAAGCTGCACCGACGCGAGCAACCTACAACAGGAATCTCTCAGTCTGTCAGACAGTCCTCTAGTTTCCAACAGTTCGCCTCACACTTCACTGCTCTCTCTCTCTCTCTCTCCCTGTGTGTCTGGGTCTCTCTCCCTCTCTCTCTCTCTCTGTATGTGTGTCTCTGTCTGTCTCTGACACACCGCCCACTTCCGGCGGTTCTTGCCCTCTGTCAGGAGTAACAGTTTCTACTGATCTCTGTCCTACTGATGATTGATTTGGACTGATGCTGATCACGGCCCTAAGGAGCCGAGAGCTGGGCTTTCAACAACAACAACAACAACAATGTTAAAATGCCTGCTTAAAAAATAAATAAATAAAAATGAAACGTTTTCATTATAGTTTTTCTCTGTTTTTCTTTTTGGAATTTGAAGTACTTTCCAATTTTGTTTTGATACAGGTCACAGCCTAAACTGGCTACAGTGTAAAAGCGTCATCATCATCACCATCACCATCATCATCATCATCATCGTCGTCGTCATCATTGTTGTTGTTGTTGTTGTTGTTGATAGCACTGAAATTGTTTTCAATGCTACAGCTCGTAAAGTCCACCCTCACTTTTATTTGATCTGCAGTGTTCAAAAGTTGCATATAGTTGTTCATGTTATTTATACTAAGTGTAATCTACTGTACAGTAAATCTTATATCCATCTCAGCGCGAACCTTCGCTCCCAAATCTGTCGCCTTTAAGCTGGAGAATAGCGACGCCTTCTGGTCAAATTAATAAATTCAATAATTTCTGTGCTTAAATCACAAACACACCCAGGAATGAACAATGGGAAAAGTTACCCATCATTTAATATGTCCAATATAAGACTGATTAGATTAAACTTTGATGACTTTTATAGAAATATGCATAAATGAGTTTATGTTTTTTAATGATTTTCCTTTTATCAGTGAGGGAAGGGACCAAAGATAGACCTGTCAAAATTAATTAGAGGACAATGTGAGCCTGAGGGACCTTCAGTATAGAAGAGCCACGTATTTCTGCCAGAGACCCAACAAAACACAGAGAAAAGGGCAGCAGATACCAGAGGAACAATCTTTATGATTTGCTCCATATGTGTGTTACCTTTTCTATCCAAAGGATCCACACAGAGCATTCAAATAATTCACCACTCAGATAATTCACCCCTTCTTATGAAACAAAAGTATATACTGTAAGGTATGACCCCTTTCAGTGTGTGACATGGATTCACAGTCACAACGCTGAAAACATATGATCATTGGTTTTGTTTCTCCAGTGGCCATACTGTGAGTTCAGTGAATTCACTTTGCCAAATCGAAAGTGTAGAAATTTGTGTTGAATGTTGCCACTGATTGTAAATCCCAAAAGTCCCCCATTGTGCTGTAGAAATAAATGACTTTATTTTCCCATACTCATGTCATTTATACCTCAAAACACACACAGCTATCCGCCAGAACTGAAGGGTGACAGTTGCTCCCTCAGACAGCTGAGTCAGCAGCTGCTGACGGTAATAGCCGTACATCTCCACACCCCCTCATCTCCTCAAACCAGTGCGTGTGTGTTCATTTCCTATCACAGAGATAGACTAGAAATGCACTAGACAGAGAGTGAGCAAGTGCTGCAGAGCAAAGCAGAGAGAGCCCGGTGATGCAGAAACTGCTTCCCTAACTCTCCATTTGTTTAGCTGCTTTGTCTCAGCTGTCACACATTCTCCAGAGGACTCGTGAATCCTAGCAGTCACACTGCTTCTGACTGCACCAGTACTATGCCGTAGCTGAAGATGTAGTGGGGCTGAACATATGCAGCATGGGGTTTCCGCTCAGGGAAGTCCACTGATCTTATGTCAAGAGTCCTGTGATCAAAGAGAGAGAAACAGTCTCAAACCGAAAATAGGAAGTGTAATGACAGGTCATGTACATATAATCCTATATGACAGTAAAGAAAAACAGAAAACTGGGCAGATTTTCATGTTTCATTTTAACCATATTTACTTTTGTTTTTTACACAATGAAAGACAATATTTATATGTTACAAATATCATCATATGAACATTTTTTTATGTTTACAGTGACTCTGAAACAGTTTTTCCTGCATTACATCTCAGCTATGATCCCATGCAGGAGTGGGGCATATTATTGCCTATATATTATTTATCACATATTGTTTTAATGCTTGTCTTAAATCTTTGTAGTTCCCCTTTTTTAATTGTGTTTTATTATTGGTGCTTGTCTACATTGGTACATATTCCAAATCACGAACAATTTCCTGATGCTGTTCCCCAGTCAGTTCCTGGAACGATACAAGGTTATAGAAGTTCGTTCCATAAAAACCAGACTTCCCCTGCCATAATCAGAAGAGTACTTCAATATCTCTTTTTTAGAGCCATAAATTACATTATCACTCCTCATCCAGTTTAATACTATCACAGCATGCAAATCATACATCAGAAACTGCTGTTATCACCCAGCACCATTTGCTCTGGAATCCAATCTTTACTCATCATAGCTGTGTTTATCTGAGGCATTCAAGTTCAGCTGTACATTAAAGGATGAAGAAAATTATATTTTAATGGCAGATCAACCAATAAATAAATATGACTAAATAATGCATACATGCAGCATACAACATAAGACTGAAACATGTTGAATATGCAACATAACTAAATGTCTAAATAATAGGTTTAACAGCGTTTTGACTTAGTGTAATAAGAACAAATCTTGTTTATGATGGCTCTACAATTAAACACACACTTCACACACTAAGAAACAAACCATTTAATTAATCAAAACTTCCCACAGCTCTACATACTCCAGCACATCTATGCAAGTGAGTTTGTAATCTTAGCAAACTAATTTGACTCCAGATGATTTGAATCACTTAAACATTAAATATGGAAACACAGATTGCAGTGATAAACTAACCAAAACATTGAGCTGAGTAAACTTTGACTCAGGTTTCACATCAAAGGAAACCTTTTCTGCTTCGCTTGACTCACTCTTTTATCTCGTTGAATCGTAATGTGTCCTTCACACTACTGTGGAGCATAAGGTTCAGCCAAGACTGCCCTTTAAACCGGCTGTGTTTAATAAGTTAATTTTTAGGTTCTTGTAGATGATGCCAGTCTTGGAAATCAATTTCCATCTCAAATGCAGATTAAAACTGACCCTATTGCTCAGATACTGTTAAACAATCTACATTCTTATGATCATTGAACACGTTTGACAGGCAAATCAATATTTACACAAACAGATTACCACATCACTTTTAGTGCTAAGTTGTTTTTATTGCTTTCTGTCAAATAATGAATAGTTACAGCATAGTTTACAGAAACCTCTTGACATTTCGTGGCATGAAAGACAAACATGGCTTGCAATTAAACTCAGGGTTAATACTAATTTAATGGAAGGTAAAAGTCAACTCCTATCCACCTTACCATGTAGACTGGGTTACAGTAAAATATCTTTCTTAAACATAAATGCTTATTTTGATTACAAGTTAGTCCTAAAACAAAATTCATAAAATGATTTACATGTCTGGTCATATCAGGCACAAAGATATCAAATAGAACAACTCACATGATCACAAAATTAAGATGGAGTGACAAAAGCAGTTTTCAGAGCACCACTTGCACATACTTTTCTCATAACATTTGAAAACACCCTTGAAAGTGTGAAATTCCTTGTATTTTCTTCCTACTGTACAATCTTTAAACTTTTCAAATGGCTTTGGGATATAAAACAAATATTACATTTTTTTGTAAATAAAAAAAATAATTGAAAGATAAACCATTTTAAATGCAGCTTGGTTACTGAACATTTGGCAGGAACTAAAAATTTGACAGAATACTGAGGAAAAAAAACATAGCTTATACAACAATTATTCTTGTCAAAGAAAATAATCCATGAATTTTGAAGCATTTTAAAAACCAATAAAAAAAAAAAAAAAAGAGATACATCAAAGTAACTAAAGACATCTATGAAGGTGGAGAAGTATTGAATGGGAGCAGGATGCTGTTTAAAATACAACAGGTCAGTATCAATCAACAATTTCATACACTACATGTGTATGGTCAAATCTAAGTAAATGACCATTTCTTTCCCTTCTGTATGAAAGTGAACCATTTTTACACAGGAACAAGAAACTGTACAGGCAGAACAGAAGATAAGATAAGAGAAATCATCATCAAACCCTCTATCAATATAATATTGAATTCCAAGAAAGAAACACAAAAAGAAAATCAAGAAAGTTGATAAATGTCTTTACATAGGGGATGCTACATCCATGTCCAGAGTGAGTGAATCTGTGGAAGAAATCCACATACAAACTGTTAACATCAGGTCAAGCTATTTATTAATGTATGTGTGTGTTTGAGCATTAGCCCCTGATAGGAAATACATTTCTGGAACATACAGACAGGCTGCTTTTATCATCCTAGTTTTAAAGACAAGTTTAAAATTAGGTTGAGGTTTAAAAAAAGTGCTGGGCTTTATTATGTAGCTGTACAGGTTAAGGTCAGGAAGTATAGTCTTGCAAAGTCTGTCGATGAGTGTCCTTATAAGTATACAACTACTGCGAATATATGACTCACCCAAATGTCCAGGGTTAGCTTCAGCTTCATTATGCATCAGAGAGTCGAGGGTACGAGGTGACATGGGGAACAGGTCACTGGTGTTTCCAGAGTTTGTGCTGTTTAAAAAAACAAACAATGGGACAAAATATATAAATAAAAGTGACAAACCTACTGTCAGCCATAGACATGCTTAAACATGGATTACTGCCATTCGTGTTAGTCAAAATCCCTCAACATACATTTTTGCCATCATATATTATGACAAGTGGTAAGCTAAGGGCCACCTAATAACTTGTGTACGTCTGTTTTGTCTTCACCATACCGACTGAAGGACTACTATAAATAAAAGACTACAATGTTTAAGAGACAAATGAGTGGTTAATAAGTGCAAAAGTCATTCCAGCGTCATCATGAAGGATGAACAGCATTCATGTCAGTATGCAAAGTCATGCCCCCCAAAAACAGAGCAGATGAAAGACGGGATTGTTCTGTGGTAAAACGCTGACAAATCCTGAATGGACTAAAAACCACAATATATCACAAATTAAAAGACTGGGCAGATGCTGCAGATGTTGCCTACTGTTTCCGTCTTTGAGGCAGTGCTAAGCACACTGACACAAAAGGCTTTTATGTTTAACATTGAACTGATGTTAATGACAGCTACTTAGCAGTCAATATCACAGCAGTTAATGATTTGGACAATGGATGTGAAGTGGATTGAACAAGCCATTACTCAGCCTTTTTCTTCAGACTTAAACATTTTCCAGTTTCTTTCTTCTTTCAAAGTGAAAATATGTTTGCCCTTTTTTGTTCTTCTGAAATTATGAATTGATTTTGAAATATTTCATAAATAAAACTGCTGTCTTCTGAAATCTGTTAGCACTTTTCCTCAAACACCAAATTATTTTGGACGGTTTAATCCACACAAATGGACTTTGTCCAGGAATTATGAAACTTGTCTGGGAAACAGCATGACCAGAACCAAATGAAAAATAGATGAAAGACAGGAAGATGCTCTTGTATGTGGACTAGGGTAACTGGCTGTGAGTTGGAAACACAAACAGGAATAATGTAGGTTGGAGTACTGCACCAATATCCTTGGAACCCACCAATCAAACACACAGACAAAGATGCACACCCAGCCCTACATGCCACTTTCCCCCAGCGCCTACCATGGGAATCCGTTCCCAAGCAGCTCACTGTCCGGCAAGTCCATGAACACGGAGGGACACCTACGGAGACAGGTCAGGATCTCACTGAGCAAACCTCACAACCCACCAGCACACCACCAAACCCACTAATGAACCAAAGCAAACATGGCTGACTGGCCTGGACTGTGCACACCCCTCTCTCAGCCTCACACGATCACACTCACCTGCAGCTGATTCTGACCTTTCTCAATTCTTTCCATTTCATTATCTCTTCAGTTAATCTCAGATATTCAGTGTAAATAAACATGAAATCTTCTACATTTTAACATTTCTAAATATCTGCACCTGTAAATAAATATTAGTTACTACACATATCAATTTCAGGAGTTGGGTTGTTGTTGTGATGTCTTTTTGTTGTATCAGCCCTGATCACAATAAAAGACATGTCCATTTAAATGTGAGGAAAAAAAAAAAAAAAACTCAAAGTGCGCAACAATGCCAATGAACAAACGGCACCTTGTCCTTATACGTATATATAAAGAAAAGATGATTCATTTGGAGTTCAGATGTTTGCCAAAAGCTGAGAGTAAAATTTTTTTTTTTTTTTTACTGTTTTTATTTAGCCCATGTACCTGATCTACAGAAATCCAAGTAATTATTTGCATATCAAATTAGAATTCCCATCATTGAAGACACAAGCTCTCTCTGCATATAACTGGCTGCACAGTGCTTTGCATGAAAATGGTTCCTCCTGTGACTGCAGTGCAAACAATGTTGTTCTCTTTTCTTTGAACACTTGTCATATATGCACAAAGACTTTGAAAACGAGAAGTGTAGATCTTGAGCAGGAACATTTAGTCTTTTGTAAAAGGAAACATACATAGGAAATAATGCAGGACACAAATAGATGTTACTGGATTGCTTAAGAGCTTTCCTGTAAATATTTAATTCTTAAAGATAAGGAAAGACTGGCAAATACTTACGGGGTAACGCAAATGAACTTTGTCTTCAAGTATGGCTGAATAGCTGTCAGGGAAAAGAAAATGTTAGCACATGCCACAAAAATTACTGACTAGAATTTTAAAAAATGCAGGAGAAGACAGGAACTTACTGCTTGTAGAATCTCCACCCATTTCAGGTTCAGGAGCTGCTTCTGGCCTACAGTATTTCCCAAAAGCTTCCTCTTTGGGGATATCGGGGTAGAGGTAGACGAGAGGTGAAACCAGAATGTTGGTTGCATCCATGATCTTGTAGCCCATGATGATGTCGGCAAAAGACATGTTGTTGAGCTGCTGTTTGGTGTATGGCTCCACTGACTGGATCTGGGTCTTTCCTGTAAACGCACAAGGAAGGTCAGTTTTGCAAAAAAAAAAAAAAAAACAAAACAAACAAACAAACAAAAAGTCCTTCAAAATATTACAAAGGCATTAAAAATACTCACCACTTATGTCTTTCTCTACCCATGTAAATGTAATTCCTCCCTCCTTGCTGCTCTCACTAAAGCGCAGCAGAAAAGTGCCAGGAGGTTTTGGACTCAGAATAGCTCTCTCCCTCTCCTTGCTGATAAAGCCCATGATATACCTGCGGACAGAAAAGCAACAGGACATCAAAAACATGCTGAAGTTTAATATAACAGATATTTCAAAACTGCCCATTATCAAAAGATTCTCTACAATATGAAAGGTGGGGAACAATTTCAGTGACTACTAGCGTAAAGTGAAAATGTCTCACCCTTCATTCCACAGTGCCAGGATATATTTCTTCACCAGGTCAATGATGTTGTCCAGCCAAACCCAGAACGAGAAGCCTTTGCCAGCCATGTTTTCCTTTGAAGAGGAAAGAAAAAAATAAGTCAGCTTGAAGCAATACAATAGCAAGATATACTGAAGTGTATGTGGCCAGTAGATGAAGTACCTTACAGAACTTGGCCCAGGTGATCTGACAACCAGAGTAGTTCACGCATGGCCCTAGATTGACAATTATCATCACATATTAGTTTATGAATCAAAGCAAAATTAAAGGTTTCTGAAGAGCTTCAGGAATGTTATCTCACCTAGTAATTTCTCAGCCAGAGTGGTAAGCTGCTCAATGGTCAGGCCTCTCTTGGTGGTGGAGGAGAACTGCCAACTTAGCACCTCAGCTACCTGGTCCCACGTACCCACTGGTGGTTTGGTGAAAAAGTTCACATTCTATGTGGAGAAACCCAGGCCAACAAATTAAAATTACTAACAAAAAAATGTAAGTTAATTTAAACCAATCCACAAGGTGGAAACATTGTCCACTGACAAAGATCAATCATTTTCCACCAGAGGGTGCTGTCTTACCTTTGGGTGGTTAGTGAGCATATTGTACCACAGAATGGAGGCCCAGGCATTGGGCATCTGACAGATGTTCGAAATGACTACCACAGGCAGGGAATGGGTCTGCATAAAGCAAAAATGAATTTCTGATAAACTTGCACAACGACGTAAAAACGTCCCTACTTCTATTTCAGTACACTGTTTCGTTATCAGACTTCTGCAGGATTTCCTCTCATTAATACTGCTCTTACACCTAGAAGGTAAACAGCTGTTCATAGCACAAGATATACTGGTATAAGCATTGTCATTTATTGAGTAACCCACACAGACACCATATCTCAAGATCATGGTTGGATGTATGAATGTGTGGTATTGCTCATAAAAGAGAGGTGCAATAATAACATATACTAAATTATAATAATGGAAATTTACTATATAAAACTAACTTGTCACACAGCCTGTCTTTGCAACAATCAAACACTATCATAAAGACAAAAATTATAATGTTACAGATGCTACGAATGTTCCTTTAAGACAGACGGTTTGTCATGTTTTTACACATGCACAAACACCTGTGGATGGACATTCTGCGTTGTACGAGAGGTTTAACGAAATCTATAATGCAAAATACATTAGACAAAGTTAACTTAGTCATAACATTCACTATTATGACGCCAGATTACCGGCATATCTAAAAAATAATTGTTCTTTGTCAGAGCCAGTTTGTTTTGAGAACAGTAAGTGGGGTCAGGTCAGGTAACTGGGTGGATGTAAGGGATATATCTTTAAGTCAAAGCTCTGTGTTGACAGTCTGTGGAGGCGGGAGTCTTTGTTAATGACTCATTTTCTGCTGGCTCTTTTCGCACGATGTGTGAAAGAGCAACCCTGCATTTATGCTTTAAGTGTTTTTAGACTTTTGGTGACTTCTAGTGCTGTGTGAAGGTTTTACTGAGAAAACAGAAATGTTTCTGAGCTTATGAAACAAAGTGGTGCCACTCACCTCCAGATCTATCTTCAGGCCTTGATGATAAACTTCTGTCTCAAAAGTGATAAGATGGAGTTCCTCTGTCACAATCAGAGAGGCCTAGAGAAACCAGATGTTTTAAATATCTATACATTAAGAAACAAAGTCTATGAACCATTTAAAATGAAGAGAGATCATAAAAAACTATCATGCTTACACATATAATAAAATGTTTAAAAAAAACTGAGCATTAGATTACACACTGTCCCAGCAAACGTTAGAAACGGTACTTACATCGCTATTAGTCCGTCCACCATTACCGCACCTCTGTTCTCTCAGGGTCTGTAACAAACAGGAAGTCAGTGCTCCAAAGCTGATTTTTGTCAGAAAACACTGTCACTTTCAAACAATATGTCTTTCAATAACTCACCAAGTGTTTGAACTCTGCTGACAGGCTGCCATTGTTAGATTCCTCCATGTTCATAACTTTTGTGTTGGTACCGAGAATGTTAAACTTTCTTGACCTAAGAAAATGAAGGAACAGATGAAAGTCATACTCTCTTCTGAAATCAAAACTTGTAAATGTTCAAGGTATCGTTCTTAAAGTCTTACCCTCGAATTGCTGCTACATCCCCAGATTCTCTGAAATATAAACAATTGATATCAGTGAAGAAGTAACCTCCCATAAGACCTTCAATCAAATCAGTGTAAGACTGACTTTATATTAGACTAAATATAAATGTTAGAATGCCCAGATTAGGAAAAAATGAATAACTCACTTGTCAATGCAAACTTTAATTTTCAGCTGGTAATTGAGTTCAGGAAACTTAACCAGTAACCTGGAAGAATAAGATAAACATATTTTGAATATAAAACTGCTGTTATGCCATATGGGACACACAAATGGTTACTATTAAATACACCTTGCTTCTGATATGTGTTGCAAGCTTGCATCTCACCTGACTTTATTTGTGAACTGTACTCCTGTTTTGATGACCAGCGGTCTGTCTGGATGCATGGGCATACAAGGCTGTCTTTCAACAACAAAAGCACTAGAAAACGAAAGTGGTCATGTTTCAGAGAAGACATTCAGTGAAATACAATAAAATAAAAAAAGTCCAAAGTCCATGTGCTTATGGTTCAGAGTTGAATGATCATAGTGCAGTTCATGGTCATGGTCAACAGTCTGGGCAGGTGCACAGCAAAGATTGATCACATGCAGTACCTCTTCATGAGGTTCCTGAAAAGGGCCACGATCTTCTCCTCCAGGGCAGGTCGATGCTGAATGATGGGGTCTCCTTTGTAGGACACCTTCTGTTGAAGTTCCTCCAGCTTCTTGATCTGCTGACGAATCTGAAGCTGGGACTCAGCCAAGGATGTGATCCTGGTTAGAAAATTAAACTCAGCACGTTAGAAATCTTGATGAAAGATACTGAGTGTACAATAATGATGGTTGTGCACATTACAGCAAAAAGATTTGTGTTGATGTCTGCAAGAAGGAAAATCACTCTGAAGGATAAGTACAACAAACTCGTAAATGACAACACTTAATACTTTACTTGCCAACGTGATAACCACTATTTACATTACTAGAAGAAAACCCATAGTGGAGAATTACATTTTATCAGCTTTGTGTAACCAGAGTAAGGACATCATTTGTGGATTCTCTCATGTTTTTAGATAAGCAGAGCAGGTGCAACCATGTGGATGAACTTTTAATCCTCCAACAGGATCATTATTACAAGTATAATCTATCAACAAACAGACATTTTTTTTTTGTCTAAACTTTTACACTGTATGAACTGATCACTGATCATTAAGATGGCAGCTGAAACTGTTTGCATTCCTGGTTACCATGTTTCGAGGCGATCCAGGCAAATGTTAGGTGGACCTCCAATACAGGCAATTTGCTGTCTTCTCTTCCAGTCTGCTAGTTCTTCATCTGTGAGGTTCTTCTGCACATAATCCATGGCAGTCAGCAAACCTCCCATCTCTGTGACGATTTGCTATAAGATAAGGACACAGCATACTGTGAGCATGCTTATCTGTGGTCTAAACCTTCTGTACTTTTTAAGGATACAAACAATGAATTTTTGTTATTATCTTGGTGTAAGACATATTTACTGCTCAGCACAGCCTACAACTTAAAATACGTCACATTTTCAACCATATGTTTATAATTCTAAAATTATTTGTTATAATTACTATTAAAAATCATCATTGTGGTTAATGTGACTGGTAAGTTTACTCACAGTGTGTATTGTCTCTCAGAGGCAGAATTTCTACTATTCCTCATGGTTTGCTTTTAAAATTTTATTTCATATAAAGTAAAAAATAAAGACCTTGCAGTATCAATTACATACGCATGTGATGGCAGGTCAGCTCAAGCAGGGTGTGTACCTATAACACACCACCATGAACCTAGATGTGTTGTTTCATCTGTATATAAACACTGGCTAAATTTACATTTGCTACACATAAACCTTTTATTATCCTTGCATTTCAATGATTAATTACTTTCTTGATTTCTCATGTATTTCTGGTTTAATTTGGCATAAATACTCACCCTCCTGAGCTGGTCCAGGGCGCTGAGCATCTGCTCAAGCTGAGCCATCTTCTGTCTAGTAGCAGCTGCCTGGCTATTTCCATTTAGGTCCTGGGACAACTCTGGAAAGAGTGTAGACATATTTAATTTAAATAACCTATAGCAAAAAAAAAGTTGATAAAAGCTTTTTGGAGCTATCTATCTCAGACTGAGGTAAAAAAAAAAGATGAAAGTTATAAAAATGTTAATTAAAATATACCTCCTTGGCTTTTCAGTGTCTTATAATTAAAGTCAAAGTCATCCTGTAGGTTCTCCAGCATTTTCATCTTCTGTTCCATGTCCTGTAGAAAAAAATATGATTTGTTTATAAATTTACATCAAAGTAATTATTTATAATATTGTGTATTTTCATATTATTGTTTAGATATAATTTTTTTTTTTTTTAGACCAGTGAGTCTTTGATGGAAATTTACCTGTACTCGCTTCCTGATGTCTTGAAGGTTGTGCTCTAGGATCTGCTGTTTCTCTGTCACTACTGTACCAGTGGGATGGGCTGCCTGGCCATCCTACAAAAAACAGAAATGCTACCATCATCAACCATAGTGCTAAACCACATCAACTGCTAACGTCATTACTGCATGAGAGTGAATTCTACATATGAAGTCTAAAGCTATACTGATATATGTTTCTGTACCTGTGCAGCAGAGGTGGCAGTCTGCAGGAGCCTTTGCTCCTCCCACAAGCAGCGGGCAACAATACGTGCAATATCCATGGGCTTCTCCAAGTACTTGCTCTGCAGGTGCTGTTTAATCCTACGCAGGTTGTGTTGGTAGAGTACATTGTTCTCCTGCAGAAAACGGCTATACTGCTGGTCTATCTCTCCTAAGAGGTTGTGGAACACCAGTGTGGCATGTGACTCCTTATTAGCAGCATAAGCCCTTGTAAAGGAGAGGACCAGATAATACCCATCCATTATTCATGTCACCTTCACAACTGGTTTGAACAGACAAATTCAACAGAAAGTTTAACACCTTTTTGTTATGCTAAGATAAAAGTAATAATTTGGCTTTCAACAAAAGACAAACCTCTCTTTAAAGAAAGTTTCATCTCTCAGCACAGAGTGGGTTAGATGCACCATGACACATACTATGCATGTAATCCCTGTATTGTTGTCATGAATTCAGAAGAAGGCATGATAAGGAAGTGGGTGACAATAAATGTTGAAACAGTATCTTTCTACATGGCAAGTTGGTGAGTGGCCAACTGCCCGTGTAGAGCAAGTGGAGGATAAAAGCGCTTTCAAAGTATATGTTAGCAAACAGGAGAAACAAAATGTGCTTTTAAAATAGTGCCCAATCATTCAGTTATTTCTTACCAGTCCTGACTCTCAATCCAGGGGGCAAGAAACTGCCGCAGCTCCATGGGGAAGCTGTCGCTGTACAAGTGGTAGAGCTGCTCCAGATACCTGGTTTCCAGCTGCTGTAACTGGTTCCACTGGGCCATCCTGACATGCACCTCCTAAACCCTACACAAAAAGAAAGGGGTAACAATATAAACTAAACAGAGCAAGAGAACAAAAACTAAATAAATAAAATAAAATAAAATAAAATAAAATAAAATAAAATAAAATAAAATAAAATAAAATAAAATAAAATAAATCACATGCCTTAAAGGAACACACTGACCACAGAGAAGTAGCTAAAAATTGTTTTTCTCTGAAAATGATGACAGGCCCATAACATGCTTCTTTTTCAGCACATGCACTTCCTGTTCAGTGAAAATCTACGCCTCCACCAAGAAATATAGGTCGACATTAACAGCTGTCACCTCCCTAAGCAGAAAGAAGTTAATGATCTCTGGCTGAGGCTTTGTCCCCAACTGTATTACTAGAAACAATGAAAACCACATTTCCTTTTTCTTAGCTGCTGAAGAGATACTCTAGGTATGAATTATGAACCAGAAAACCCTATATTCTTCATTATAATAATATTAATTTTCTAAGGGACATAATGCACATTGAATAACTGTCACTTGCAGACACAGCTACACTCCATCAGATCCACATGAAAGGTTCTAGCAGGCTTCTCATCTTACAGTTTCCTAAAGGGCTTTGGACTGCACACTAACAATAACCACACAGTAAATCGAACAGAAGGTTGTCTCCCCTACCATCTGTAATGTATTGAATTACAACCTGAAGCCATTGTTTAGGTCCCTTACATAACTTATGGGTACTGTTAGATTATCATCCTAAATCTGAGTGGTGTCACTGCATGATGCTGTGTTGGGGCAAAACCTAAAAATAGGTAGATGTTTACCAAAGCTCTGATCTTTATTAAGTGTTGATTCAGAAATGTTCTTCACAATAAACTACACTGTGCTTTCTGTTTCCAGAAGCTAAGACACCACAGAGTGTTGTTACCATTTGATAAAAAATAAAAATACCAGCTAAATATTCAACATTGCTCACACTATGCTTGATAAAACACAACTTGATCTTTAGTCCAACCTCATTTATAAAATTAAGACGGACAGGGTAATATAAAAATGTAACCCATTAAAACACCATCACTAAACACAACCTCAATAATGAATATACACACACTGCCACATACAAGTGTAACTGCTTTATACTGATGATGGCTTCACTTCATTTCATTGAGGCCACAGTCACATCTAAAAGAAATTAAGCCTGTATTAATTTTTGTTTTGTGACAACTCAATATATCCCCTGTATGAAGATTATATAGATATACCCAATAAACTGGTAACGAGAAGGTTCTGTGTTTCTTAAGGACAACCTGAATCATGACGTTACGTGTTCCAAGTTTCATTTTAATTATTTTAGTCTCTCAAAGAAGCCACAGCAACTCAGTTAAAACAATTATTCTCACCTACATCATATGGATTGCAGTTGGCTTTCGACAAAAATGAGACAGTTTTCATATGACCCACGTTCCTCTTTCAATGACAAATGAAAACAGTGCACCTGGATGGTGTGAATTTCTGATTTTGTGAAAACCCTGACGGGGCTCACATCAAAGCACAGCCGAGTCATCGTCAGCGATGAGAGGACTCCTTTCAGTTTTTCATTAACAACTAACCCTCTGTTCTTGGTGAGTTTGGGTTGGAATAGTATTTTATATTAAATGTCTCTACTGTTTAAATAAACCACATAAGAGGAGTCTAAGGTGGTCAGTAAGTTCAACCTGTGACTTTTACTGTATAAAGCATTTCCACTACCCTCACTGTGTCAGTGTAATGTGCTTAATTACAAACTGGTAGTGGACCTCTGAACTGTGCAGGATAATCAACGTCCCAGTTTGCACCATCATGTAACTGGCATAAAATAATTATTTTAAAACAATATCTGGCACAGAATGATGCCACGCAGTCACAGCTACACACCCTTTATAACATGATAAAGGCAAAAGTTTATTTGGAGGGTTAGCTGATACTTTATGTGGGCCCAAAAAGTCTGAAGCAAACAGGCTGTTAATAAAATTACTTAGACATTGTGTCTTGGTCCCATATATTATAAATGAAAGCCTTAGAGACCCTTTCCCAAATATTGATCCAGGTGAAAGCAAGGATTGTGTCTAAACAGCAAATCTTTGTCTTTGTCAGTTTCAGTTTGATGATAGGCAGGCAGGCTTAATATTATTAAAACTGCCAGGCCTGCCAGATATGTGCTGTTTGTCCAGTTTCCACTGCTTGGAAGCCATATGCCACTAATGGCCTAGCACAATGCAATTCCTCAAACCATGCCACAGATATTCCAGGAAGTACTTCCTTGAACGAACAAAGAAAGCCATAACTGTGTCAACCTTCCAGTTTTATGATATTTCTCAACACAGATGAATGTAATTATGAGTGTAATTGCAGTCATGTATGCCATGCTGTGAATGTTAAAACTGAACTCTGTCAATAGTGTTACAGCTGCTTTACTATATCACTATGGCTCAACATCTGCACTGGCTGCATTAAAGGCAGTACTATGAAAAATCACATTCTTCTGGAAAAAAAAAAAACAAGATGTAATAAGAAATGAATGGGAGAAAAACGTGTCAGAGATGTTGGCTTGGAGCTGGGATGGAGATGGGCGTGACAATTCAAAGCTAACACAAAACAATAAACTCAACTTGAGGAGCACTGGGTCCAAAAACACAAATATGCATTCCGGCAATACTTGAGTTACTGTTCAGTCCTGTTTAACCACAACTGACTGTGTGTGTGACCATTGTAATAAGGAGGTCATCCAGAGCAACTGAGCAAAATAAAAAAATAAATCCATAAATAAATAAAACATTATGACGAGAACAGCACTGAGACTCTTGTTCGTCCTGCTTGTAATAATTTCACCTCCAACCCGCCTATGAAGAACTGAGTAGTTTCACTTAAATCGCTCTTTTTAATTACTTATGTAAGTAACACTGTGGACACAATGGTTTTCCACTATGAATAGCCTGTAAGGTAGGAACAGTGTTGCAAATTGCAGCTTTGACTTTCAGCTTTTTGAAAATAAAGGTAGAAATGACCTATGTGGTGACACAATAATGAAAACAACCTAACGGCGGGCCACACAAAAGTGTTTTAAAATCCCAAAAGCAGAAGTCGTTATAGTCGCTTACCTAGTTCGTCGTCACTCCGTTGGGAAGTTTCACCGTAAAAAACTGTAACCCTTTCTACCAAAAAGCACTGACATCGACAGTCAGTGGCAACTTTTCTAAAAATTGAACACTCGAAAATGAGGACGAAGACGTAACTCTATCGCACGGGAAACACGCTCAGTCCTTTTTCACCCAACCCATCCCCAACATTGCAGTCTTTCCAGCCAGACAAACTCCAAAGTCTATTTTATTGACACGTCTAACAGCCAATACCATGCGGGTATTCTACTTTAACCAATAGGAATGCAGTTTATAACCAAGAGAGGCGGAACTTTATGATGAGGTTGGTTGAGAAAGTCGTGTTTGTTGCTGTCGCAACTGCGCTGTTCCCTCTAGAAAACCCTCCCTACGAGCAAGGCCCGTACGTGTATTTGGTACGGAGGGAGGACGAGCACGTCGACGGCACAGCCAGCCTGGAAGTCATCTGAGTTACTGGCAGCGGTGACGTCATCAAGAGTTTAATAACACCAGGGCTGTTCGTGATCGACCTGTACTAATAATTCAAAGCCTTATTTATCCAAACCTGTTCTCACTGTAGGTAAACAAATGATAGAAAATTCATAAGCTGACGTGGGCAGTGTAAATGGATATATGAAAGGCTCATAAAATAAAAAATAAAAATAACTGGCAGTATATATTATTCAGTAAGCTTTTATTTATATTGAAGCAGTGAAGCAATAGAGGCCTTAAACACAACAGAAAAGGAGAACTTCATTATGTGAGTAAAAATCAACAAAAACCAAAAGCAATTATATGTCACATTACATTGCAGCAGTGTGACTGATATATATATGTTTGAAATGACATTGCATCTATATAAGCTGGCCTACTGGTTCAGTTTTTAAATAACCAGTAGCTTGAAACAAGGTAAAATGTACATGGTGGCAAAACACACATTTTTTTCAGAGACCAAGACCTTCAGTCATTCATTGCAAGACAACGTAGCCTATATATTATTCTCAAATAAGCAACAAACAGATAAAATGATAATTACAAGCTTATGTGATGCTATATTTGATTTTTTCTGAAATGTCCACTGGATGCAGATTTAAACTTGGATTTTCGCTACACACAGTCTTCACAACCACATACACACACACAAAAATCTTTTGTCTCTATCCTTCTCAATGTTATCTACTCTGTTCTTTGTTCAGAGGGAGCACTCTCTTTAATTGCATTCACGAGCTCATTGATTAGTTTGATGGTGTTCCGTGCTGCACTGTGGGCTTCTGCATGCCTGCACCACATCAAGGTCACACACAGTCTCTAGGGAAGAAAGTGGAAGCTGCACATTAACTCTGTTCCTGTCTGGAGTACCATATGCTTGCCTTGATCAAAGTGCTGATGATTGAAAACAGCCACTTCCAGTTTACAGCAAGTTCAGTATAATTACAGTTCTAATATTATGACTGTTTGTAAACCTCCATGATCGCGTTTTCTAACTTATCATAAAAAAATTTCATGAATCACGATCACAGAGCTTTTTTCATCAGTGTGGACATTTCTTTTATAAGTACATAAGATTGGCCCTGGTCTCTGCAAAAGGTTTCAGGACTGGTATGTGGTGTTGCAGTGTTCTGCCATTTATTGAAGTGCCATGAATTTAGCTGTCTGTCTTTTAACTGTGTTTAGTATGACATTATCATCTCCATGTGATATGTAGTCAGTCATTAAACTGTCATCTTGCTTTTCAGCCCATTATTTTCATGACTGCAATTACATTGGGAAGATTTAACAGGGATGTGCAAACGTACTGTGATGAGCTGTGACCATGGTGACAGTCGCTTTTCTTCTCCTCTGTCCAGCAGTGTGCTATGTGAAAGTACAACATGTCCAGATACAAAAAATATAACATAGTGAATGTACATCAAACATTACAGTAAATGTTCACACTGTGGTTTTAAAGCATGCATTATAAATATGTTATTATATTCTGAATTTTGAGTATTTTATTGAACTAAGGCTAGAATTTTAAATATGTAATAATAATATATATCCAATTAAGGACCAGGGATAAAACAGACATAAATAGTAACATAGTGTATCTTATTACTCATTAGTACATGGGTTGTTTCTTCGATAAATCTCTTTAAATAAACCACAAATTGTACATACAAGATATTAAGTTGCTGTCTTGCCCTTAAAAGGTTAAGTTGTAAAGGGATTGTAACTTCAGTTTACCAAGAGAAAGTGACTGGTAAGTGTTTTAATACTGATTTGAATTTTAACAGTGTTTCGGTGCTCCTCAGTATAATTTAACATTAACATTAGGCTCATATTTTCAGCATGTTACAATTGTAATGCACATTCAGAAACATACTTTGAACATAGAAGTGTTAAGATTTTGTAAACATTTCAGTTGATGAAATGATTTTCATGTTCATTACCACCTGTCTTCTCTCTTCCTGACTCATCAGGCCTTTATTTCTTCTTTCTAAACCTGTTCGTTTCATACATGCACATTACATCACTGCCAACCATCCATTACAATATATATCTTGCCAACAACTTCCTTTTACCTATTGATGTGCCTATCATACATGGTACATATTATAATATACATTACATCTCAAAAGCAAAGACTATTTATACCTTTTTTTTTCTTATGGCCACTACTTATCACACTAACAAGAAACTGCAAAATTCCTAAACGAATATGTCTAGGATAAGCAGCCTGCAGCTCAAAAGCTAGCTTTTTTAGGTTTTGTTTTTCTTTGTTGCATGCTAAAGATGAGCAAATATTAAAGTCATCCCTGTTGGTATCAATAAAAAGAGAACAGAACAGAAAAAAGATGTCATGGATTGTGATTATTTCTAGAAAGTCCCTACAACTAATACTGTGTCTTTGTGATTATACTCCTTCATCAAGACTGCGTTCCCTTCTTCTTCCTTTTATCTCTCCCTTCACAGCCCTGCAGAGGTGGCACGTTCTATTCGCTTTGGGCCTTCTTTAGGTGGTCTGGCTCCACCCTGACAAGCTGTGCGTCCTCAGTCACCTCCAACAGAGCCTCCATCTCTGGGCTGTCTACACTCACCAGCTCCCCTTCCTCCACCTCCCCATGTACACCCAGCCCGTTCTCCTCTCCCTCTGGCTGGCCCTCGGCCTCGGTCACCTCCACCATCTCTGTATTCTGCACCACTTCCTCCTCCCCATCTCGAATCTTCTTAACATAGAAAGTGAAAGGGGGCACGCGGTACACGGTGGTCTTGGAGCGAGCGTAGATTGTGTGGTCAGGAGTGAGGGACTTCTTCATCTTCTCTTTGGAGCTCTTCATCTTGGCCCTGCGCTCCTGGTTGGGGGTCATGCGGGACCCAAGCTTGCCAATCTTTTTTTCTAGGCTGTGCTTAGTTTTCTCCAGGTTGTCACGGGTTTTTTGCCTTGTTTTTTGCAGGTTCTCACGGGTTCTCTGCTTGGTTTTCTCCAAATTCTCCTTGGTCTTTAGTTTGGTCTTCTCTATTGTTTCTTTGGAGAAGGCTTTCTTTATGTTGTCCACTTGTTGCTTTGTGGTGCGCTGGAGGCGCTTAGTACGGGACTCTTCAATAATCTCCTCAATTTCCACCTCCTCATCTGAGTTGACTGGGTGTTCTTCCTCAGGTGTCTGCACAAGGCCCTCCACCGTTCTGCCTTCAGCTACTGTCTCAGGCTTGGGTGCCTTTGGTGCCTTCACCTGATCCTGAAGGAGCAAAACAGAATGACTAAGAAAAATACAACATAATTCAGCCATAGCAAGATAATATTAAGAGATCACAGACATGTAAACTGTGACATTTAGTAAACCATTACATGTGAAAATGATCAGCTTGAAAAAGTGAAGGT